>NC_068289.1:29909423-30571450 GCF_025860055.1 Xyrauchen texanus | reverse complement strand
AAAGACATTTTGTTAGCGCTACAGCCAAACATTTAAATACTTTAAAAACACACACGCGTCCTAAGATGTTGTGAACTAATCTTAACCGCGGGGTTAAACTCCACCCACCGAGGGGGCTTGTCAACTTCTCTTACGCCATTGACGTTTTGGATGAGCTCGTGAAAGGACTTTAAACGGAGAAATGTAAGATTGTGTTAAAGCTATAGTTAAAATTATATATTGTTTTTTGAAAACGTATCCTGTTTGCAAGGTTAATGTTAAACATTGGCTTTCTTACACCATTATCGTTGGATGAGGTTGTGAAAAGGACTTTGAACAGAAAAATGTAAGATTCGTGTTGCATTTTACAATTAATGTATGCCATTTCATTTAAAATGATCTTTGTTGAAATAAAAATGTTAAATACATTTTATGGTAAAGTTTTGTTCAGCATCTTTAAAGTGACAATGCTAAAGATGTGTTAGACAACCTAATGTTTAAAAACACATTTTCTTCTCTTTGACAGGAATCAAAAGGTCAAATGTACACCAATTAGTTCATAAATCATAGGCCATAAATCATTTGTCACAAGGTATATAATACTTACTACTCACGTGGTCTTGGTGGGGTCATCCAAACAATGTTTGAAAGCCACAAAATGTATTGTTCTAATTCTAAAGTTCTACATTTTGATTCAAGATAAAGACCAAAGTGAAATATATTTATTGGAAAATATAACCAAATGTGTGCTGTAATTTCTGTAGACTAATGGATTTTAATAACTAAACCTTGAGGAAACACCTTGACCTCTGAGGTTAATCCATGGTAAACAAATCTGTTGAAGCCAGTAGTGTCATCACAACTGCATGGTTTAAAAAAAAAAAACCTGCAATTTTTGGTGAACTATGATCCATGGTACAGCTGTGAAAAGTCCAGAGAACTACAGCCATGGAAGCTGGAGGGAAAAAAAAAAAAAAACAAATCCTGGAGGGACCACCCACAATCATGATGCACTCGGTGTGACAGACTTCCTTCACAGTCAAACGACGCATCTAATATCGGAAAGTTGGTTCCAAACGTAAAACCAAGTTTCTGAACTTCAGCTTTTAACCAAATAGTGATTCCCAATGCTTCATGGGATTGTAATTCGTGCCCCCATGAAAGATGCAAGTGCACGGTGTTGTACCCTTGTCAGTCCGATGTTCAAATACATTTTGCAATGTTGCGATTCCTCAAAAGCTGGTTGGTTCGTTCATGGCTAAGAACCTACCAAAGGATTTGTTTTTATGGAAAGGTCAACACTCCCAGAACGGACACAGCTGAAAGTGGGCAGGCACGGTTTTGCTTTGTTGAGATCACTTGTCAGGACTGCATACAGACAAGTGTCTCTCGTTCTGAACTTTTGATTTTCCACTGGCATATGAAACTAGCTCAAATGTACTATAGCATGCATAAATTCCCATTTCCCCTTTAAGTGGGTTCATGATCAAGTGGAGTGTGGTCATGTTAACAGTCACCTACTCCATGCTTTAACATTGCATTAAATACATTTTTGGGATTAAACTTCAAAAGAAACAGGGTTTGATTCAATGTTTTTATTGATTTGATGGTTTCAAAAGACGTTTAATACAATTCAGAAGAGAAGATACATTTCAATTCATAATGAATCCGAAAGAGATTGGAGATGGCAAAATCAGAATACATTTACATGCCTGGAGGACAAAAAGTACCTCTGAAGCACAATTTCATCTGATCACACGCGTTTAGCACAAATATAGCCCATTGGAGTTGAAAAGGGTAGATCGTTCCAGCAACGTTTATCTGTTGGTAAGATGAATATCACCATTAGGTCTCAACCAAAATGGGGTACACCCATATATCAGACATAGAACATGAAATGTTGAACTTCAGACAACAAATGAATCATATTATAGGACATTATAGTATTGTGAATAGTCAGGATTCAAGGAACCAAACTGTATGCTTACTGGTCCAGTTTATCTCCAAGCAGTTCTCAGTACCCCCACTAGGCTCATTAGAGCACCAGTTGGTGTAGTCAAAGGTGGTCCCATCACTCCACAACCATTGTCCATCCTAATGTGTGTAGAATGATTAAGTGTACCATTTTACAGATTTCATTCAGAGGGTTATTCGGTCACGAACACATTCAAAGTAGTGTCCATTTAATAATCTTCATTAGAACCTTAGTTTAGCATACATTTCAGTCTGTCTGATAAACAAGTCTTGTTAGGAATCACAAAACGGTTTGTCATCTCTTGTAAAAGCAGAATTACTTACCTTTACCCCATCATGACCACCAACCCAACAACGTGCAGAAACAGGCATCAGACTGAGCAGAAATTCGTTTTCCACTTGACTTCGCGACAGGTGCAAGATTTGCGTCAAGGCTTTGACAGTTTTTCTAAAAGACACATTCAGTTAATGCAAAATCTAATATTCTAGCAGAAGGCACAAATATTTCATTTTCAATAAATCCTAATAGACATTTTAAACAGGGAACGGTCCTGAATATTCCTGCATTTATTAGCAAACAAGGATTTTTATTCAAATGATCAACTTCATATTGCTGCAACCAACAAGTCACCTCAGCTGTGATCCAGTCAACTTATGGAGAGAAGAATTTGTAGCATTTCTCGCCAAAAGGCGTCCATCCAAAGGGGCAGTCTTCAACTACACAGTAAAAACACACTTTGTTGCTCTTGTAATATTCACAGCCAAGATGTTGTCCAGAATGAGTTTTGCATGAACTTGACATGTGTTTATTGTGGAAAACACTGCAATGTTTTGTTGCACATAACTACATGCAAGACAGTCACCAATCATTGCCACAGGACCAAATACATGTGTAAAAGTTAATTGATTTTAGTTAGCTTTGAAAAAATAAAGGACATTTTGTATTGCTAAATAAATGTCTTGTTACCTTCTGTATTCCCCAGAGAAAATGTACTGAAGAGAAGCAGAAGAGTTATAATCACTTCCATGATTAATCTGAAAACAAGCAGGACAAGTAATATATATCTGGACTCATACAGCACACTGGAGACTATCAGAAAATATTCTAGAAAACCAACAAAACTACTTTGAGCAACGTTCTTAAGTATGACACTTACCTGATTTTTCAGAGTACAGCCTTCAGAAGTTCAAGCCTGTGTGAAGCTATAAATGCACAAAGCAAACATAAACATAACAAGACAACCAATGAATGACCAGAACTACTAACATGAGAACCAATGGCAGGACTGAACTAATAAACAGGTTAACAAGACAAAAACACATGAACCAATGACAAGACAGGACTGATGAAACACATGAACTGAACATGATCTTCAAAATAAAAGACATGAAATTAAAACATATCAATGTGACAGTTGCCCATTATGCAAGACAATGAGAGTAAGCATTCATTTTTATTTCATGGGGAAAGTGGTTAATTTAGGGATTTTTTAGGCCATTTTCTACTTTGTTGAAGTTGAGAAAATGTCACATGAATGTATATTTTACATAAAAAAATAATCTGCAACTCTTCAGATTACAACAGTCTCAAAAGTTATTTAAGACGCTAACAGCAGCATTCACATTTATTTAAATAGCACAAAGAATTGTTCATTTATATGTGCATTTAGTCACAGATGACAGTACAGCTAGAAAAAACATTTAAAGCAAAAAATAGAGGTTACAGTGAGGCACTTACAATGTTAGTTATTGGGAACAATATTTGAAGGATTTAAAGGCAGAAATGTTTTTCTTATATTTGTATAAATGTACTTACAATAATAGGTTAGTAAGTGACTTTATCACACTAAAATCCATTTATCGTGCATATTGTTTGTCTTGTGGCTATACTTTTTAAATAGAGAGTATTTTTAATGTTTCTGGATTGGCGGATATACAATGCATTCAGAAAGTATTCAGACCCCTTCATTTGTTTCACATTTTGTTATTCACCTGAGCTAAATTTCAAGTGTCATATCAAAGGGTCTGAATAATTGTCAATGTGATATTTCAGTTTTTTATTTTAATAAATTTGCAAAGTTATCAAAAATCTGTTTTTTGATTTTTCATTATGGGGTATTGAGTGTAGATTGATGTGAAAAAATTATAATTTGATGCATTTTAGCATAAGGCTGCAACATATTAAAATGTGAAAAAATGAAGGGGTCTGAATATTTCTGAATTCTGCACTGTATCTGGTTTTCTGATAGAAATTTCCTTCTACTCAATTCTGACAAAACAGAGGTACTAATTATTGGACAAAAAAAAACCTCACAAAATAAGCAGCTGAAATATAATTTGACTCTCGATGGATGTATTGTTACATTATCTTATATTTGATACCATTCTGTCCCTTGAAAATAAAATGTCCAATGTTTGCAGAACAGCATTCTTCCACGTAAGAAATATTGCTAAATTACAGCACATGCTCTCTGTTGCTGATGCCGAAAAACTAATTAATGCGTTCATGATCTCAAGACTAGATTAGTGTAATGCAGTATTAGGAGGATGTCCAGCAAGGTCAATAAATAAACTTCAATTGGTTCAAAATGCAGCAGCCAGAGTGCTAACGAGAACCAAGAAATATGATCATATTAGCCCCATTTTATCATTGTAACATTGGCTACCTGTTAAATTTCATATTCATTTTAAATTCTCTTAACTACATACAAAGCTTTGAATGATCCAGCTCTGCAGTACTTAAGTAACCTTCTACCACATTATATTCCATCACGGTCATTACGATCGCAAAATTCTGGCCGGTTAATTGTTCCTAGAATATAAAAATCCACAAAAGGTGGTAGATCCTTTTAATATTTGGCTCCTAACCTATGGAACAGTCTCCCTAACACTGTTCAAGATGCAGACACACTCCCTCAGTTTAAGTCTAGACTAAAGACTCATCTATTTAGCTAGGCATACACCTAATTTATCCTTCAACCCACAATTAGACTGCTTTAGTTTAGTCTGCTGGAACTAGAAACCAGAAACACCGATCATGATCTATAACTATGCAATAAATTGAATTGCATCTATGCTTATATTATTTAATTTTTTTCCCTGTCTCAACCTCGGAACTCCAATCCTGAGGTCACCAAATTTGGCTGTTTCCAGCTCCATTCCTGCTTCCTGTTGGACTCCACT
This sequence comes from Xyrauchen texanus, assembly GCF_025860055.1. Classification (NCBI taxonomy): domain Eukaryota; kingdom Metazoa; phylum Chordata; class Actinopteri; order Cypriniformes; family Catostomidae; genus Xyrauchen; species Xyrauchen texanus. The sequence goes on along the minus strand of NC_068289.1, from coordinate 30,566,314 downwards.
GCTACATGTCGCTGTGTGATGATGGCTAATAGCAGCCGGTGCCAGCCAAATGAACTGATGCCAACTCCAACCATAAGACATCGGATACTTCATATGCCACTGCCTGAACCTTGGATTTAGGATGGACTCACTGAAATTACCGGCCAGGTTGATCTACGATGCACCTCACTGATCTCTGTATGTGCATCACCTCGGCCTATTGATGGACTATGCTCTTGAAATGGAATACATAGACTATCAATCACCAACAAAAGCCCTTCATCAGCCAATAAACATGGACAATTTCATCTATATGAACTTCTGCAGTTAATCTAGGATGGACTTCAAAGACATTAGTCATTAAACTTACAGTTCATACAAAATCTTTGTTTAAACACTGGCCCTTAACACTTAGTTTAATCATTTTAAACCATGACTTGCACTACATTTACATTTATGCATTTGGCAGATGCTTTTATCCAAAGCGACTTACAGTGCACTTATTACAGGGACAATTCCTGGAGCAACCTGGAGTTAAGTGCCTCACTCAAGGTCAAAATGGTGGTGGCTGTGGGGATCAAACCAGCGACCTTCTGATTACCAGTTATGTGCTTTAGCCCACTACAACTCCCAAGGTTATTTTTCTCCATTAACAAACATCTTATGGAGTTTTGTGTTCCTTGCCACAGTCAGCCTTCGGCTTGCTCACTGGGGTTATAAATACAATTATTATTTAATTACTTATTTTTTACATGATTAACAATCGTATTTTATCTAATTACACAATGATGACTCATCAACATTATAGACATTACAGTTTTATTTTCTGTTAATACCTAATCTTCTGTAAAGCTGCTTTGAAACAATGTGTGTTGTGAAAGGCTAATACAACTAAAAATTGAATTGAATTGAATTGAAAGTTATATATTGTCAAAATTGCAGAAATTGTGCACAGATTTTTATAGCTACCAAAATATAGAGGAATTGGCTGCCTTTAAACAGGGGCTTAGCTTTCATTTCAAATAGCAAACCATGATAGAGACATAAACACAGACATTGACAGTAAGTGTTGTCTCTCCATTTTATCAAATGCAATTAGATTTATAGCAATTTAGACATTTTGAAAGTGGAAATATTTGTTTAATTTAACTGTTGCTTTGGAATGATGTGGAAATTGCATTACATTTTAAGATTGCTGAAAGAGAGAGCAAAATAAAAATTTTCAGATGGTATGCACAGTAATATTGTTATACAGTTTAATTTGTTTATACAACCACTGCTGCTAGTATTATATGATTAATCACTCATCAGATGTGAACTTTAATGTTCTCATCAGCATCTTTTGCACACTGGATTTTATCTGTTCGCCACAGTCTCTGCCATGGCAACCTGGCACAGCATGATTGCACCTTCCACAATTTGCCCCCTACATTTAAAAAAGTGTTAACATAAATGTGCTTCATGTGGAGGCATCTAAATTAACTGCTTTTATTCAAGTTAAAAATTTGATTTATTATACAACAGTTAGTTCTGGTCTTCGAATCTGATTGGACAAGAGGCGTTCCAGGAGTGCTGATGTCCCAGAATTGCAGCACTTGGTCACTATCCTGTTTGTATCCCTCCGCTTGTGTTTGTGGCATTCTAAACTAAAGTGTTAGAGCAGCACTGATGTTTTAAGTCAAGTCCTTTTTATTTGTATAGCACCTTTTACAACACACAACCTTTCAAAGCAGCTTTACAGAAGATCGTGCATTAACAGAAAATGAAACTGCAATATCTATAACGCCTTAGTCATTATTGTGTAGTTTGATAAAATACGATTGTGAATTGTGTTTATAATTAAATTATAATTGTATTTATAACCCCAGTGAGCAAGCCAAGGCTGACTGTGGCAAGGAACACAAAACTCCATAAGATTTTGGTTAATGGAGAAAAATAACCTTGGGAGAAACCAGACTCATTGTGGCAGTCAGTTCCTCTCTGGCTAACATCATGAATATAATGCCAATATTACTTATGTATAGTGAAAGTCATGGTTTAAAATTATTAAAATAAGTGTTAAGGGCCAGTGTTTAAACAAAGATTTTGTATGAACTGTAAGTTTAATGACTAATGTCTTTGAAGTTCATCCTGGATTAACTGCAGATGTTCACATACAGGTAGATGCAATTATCATTGATAGTTGGCTAATGAAGTGTTTTGTTGGCAATTCATTGATGTATTTATTCCATTTTAAGAATGTAGTCCATCATTAGACCAAGGTGATGCATGCAGAGATCAGTGAGGTGCATCGCAGTTCAACCGGGCGGTAATTTCGGTGAGTTCTTTCTTAAATACAAGGTTCAGGCAGTGGCATATGAAGTATCCCATGTCTTATGGTTGGAGTTGGCATCAGTTCATCCTTTGAAGTTCATTGTAATAGACTGAAGTGATGTTTGGCTGGCACCGGCTGCTATTAGTCATCATCACACAGCAACACGTAGCAGTGGAGTCCAACATGAAGCAGGAAAGGAGCTGGATCCAGCCAGTTCTGGTGACCTCATTGAACAGGTGTTAAAAGCAGCTAGATGTGTCTTTTCATGTTTCTCTTTGACATCTAATATTTTAGCCAGCAGGTGGTGACAATAGACCATTTTTACGTGTTGTGAGCCAGTTAAATTGACTGAGTCAGTGATGTCAATCAGCGAGAGGTTTCTTTGAAATCATCGGCATAGTCTCTCTCTCAATGATCGCTCAGATTACTACTACACTACAGCTGGTAAATAGAGTTAAACTAACAGATTCAGCATTAAGGCTTATTACAGCTGAGTGACACAACAGAAAGTAATCACACATTCTCAAGGTGCATTCCTACTGAAGTTTCCGCATTGGGAGCCGATGTAAACATTTTACATGAAAGAGGCGAAAAATGCACCGGTTACCGGGAAATACCCAGGGAGGACCCTGCTGGTACAGCTATTTTTAAATAGAGAAAATAGGATGTATTTAACCAAAATACCATTATCTTCAGCAAGTTGACTACACACGAGGCCGAATCCAGCTTCTTATTCACACTACAGCTATACCGTCACTGTTTGGGAGACGCGACATACGCAGGTAATCAGTAGATCCTGGCCGGTGATGTAAGCACAAGGAAGGTTTTTTTTTTGGCTGTCATTTTTTTTATTTACTTGTTCGTTGAACTGATGAAAATAAATCACACTCACACTCAAGCTGTATGGCCTTAAATCAGCACGGTTGTGGTTACCTGTGGCCAAATGACTGCCTTGCTGATATATGGCCATACAGAATTCTATTATTTGTGTGTGAAATTTTACATCATTGAATCAACCTGAATACATTAGGTTACACTAACAAAACTTCCTCCTTAAGGTAACCATTGCAAATAACTTCGAACAGTGTGCTATATCTTTGTCACCACCTTCAAATTTTTTATATTTTTATTTCAAAAATTGTGTAAAATGCATTGATGTTAAGTTGATTTAAGGAATAAACTTTATAGACCACTTTTTATATAAAGAACTAACTTACATGTTAGATTCAAACATCATATGCAGATTGAACACACTTGGCTTTATAGGAAAGCTATAGGATGTTCCCTTGCTCCCGTTTAGTGAATGGCATGCCTGTCTGCACTGGTCTCAGAACTGTTCAAAATGCACCTTGTCATCCTAACGCCATAAAATCTCTTAAAGCAACATTTTTGTCTATGTGATAATGCACAGTAAATCTAGGACTTCTAATGAAAACATTGCACTTAGCAGTGTGGTGTTCCATGATAAATCCCTCAAATAAAATGGCATATAGGACTGAAACTAGACTAAACTTTTGACTCAAAGCGATTGATCTAAAAATGTATTTAGGTTTCTTACCAGATGTATTTGTTGCCGTTTCTCCCAAAGACAAATTCTGAGATTGTCGTCGTTTTGTCACATGACTCTGTATGGAGAAAGTTTTGGCCTGAAAATTTACGGACAGCCCAGAGTCTCCTGAACAGAAATCCATCAGTTTAAATGGAATGGAATTGTGTTGCATTTAGCTAAGCCAAAATACAATGTACACACATGTGTATGCAGGGTCACATGAGGTTGAAGTTGCTTGTTCTGCTCAGCTCACATTTTATGTGTTTTGCCATTTCATGGAAGGTTATTGAAACTGGGATATGCTTTACATTTGGCTTTCAAGAAATGTGCTATGTTGTGCTCTTGAAACATTAATGGGGGAACACAAGTCTATGAAACGAAGACCGTCCTTTCTAAAAGGGGAGAACATTGATATAGCTTTGACACAAGAAACTCACTTGGATAAGGAGCATCTTAAATAACTTTGATTTAGACAAGTCTATTTATCTTTGTTCACAGTGGTTTTCTGAAAGATTCTACCATTTCAAAAGGCTTTACTACAGATAAAAGGACACACGACAAATGTATGTACATACAAGTAAACAAGGTCAATGTGCTATGGTCTAGCGTCAAACTGCATTTAAGAAATAAAATTACATGTGTATATTATTTTGACTTTGGTGTAATTTGTTTATATTGATATAACCAAACATGCTGGATCTTTTCTTTGCTTCAACACTGCATTAATTGTCATTTCGTTCCACAAGGAACCAGGTTTGCATTATTAATGTGTAGATCAGCATTTGAGAAGTTTGAAACTTTGAGTTCAGAAGACATGCCAGATAAGATTCCAGTAAAAGAAAAAAGAAATCTTGTGATCAATAAAAGGGCCCCTTTCACAAATGTAACCCATCTGGAATGACTAGATAAAGTCAGCAACTTTTCTGTGGGGTGGGATGAACATGAAGTTAAACTATATAGATTCACCTCAGAGCACTTGGGTTTAAAAAGCTAAAAAATTAAAGTTCTAGAGCATCAATGGGAATACTTTCAGAACAGACACAGATGAAAAAGTGGGCAGGCACAATTGTGCTGTATTGGAAAAACAAATATTGTCCATCATGTCTGCATACATACTAGTTTCTCTAGTAAATCTACTTTATGAAAAAAACAATCACAGATCAAATAAATAAGTAAGCCAAAACAACACCCCTTTTAACACAAATCAGTCATAAACACAATTAGTTATTTTCTACCATCTATGACAGCGTTATTGATGTTGGATAAAAGTGTTACCATGAGTTGCTGTTCTCTGTAGGCGTCCTGGAGCACACGGTCATATTTATTTAACACTTTTCGATTGGCACCAACTCGATCTAGGATAATCCATATAAGGCTTCCTTGTTCTACTGAGTTTGTCATTACCATGTGGAAACAGTCGCAAAGGGGTTTGACATTATATGAAATTATGTCCAACTTTTTGATTCTGTTCACACAGATCCATCAACAAGTCATGGGAAAAGTTCTGATGATTTGATGGCAGAGTTTCATCAGCATTCAGCGCTGTCTCTTCCGCACACACCTGATTATCCGTATCGCCGTCCGCACAATCCAAGACTGTATTAATCTCCGAAATCTTGAGCTTGAGCTCATGAAAAATGCATCGTTGAAGATCAATATGGGGTCCTCATCACTCAGCACACAGGTTGTTTACAGATCTATATAAAGAATGAGAATAGAATATGTGTATTAGCGAGGGATTACCATTTTTTAACAATGTTATCGTGAAATCATACTCACCAATTGACTTGTATAACACTGAATGTAGTTGTCGTGCCGGTGTTTGATTGTTTCTCCGTTCTCCTGATAAACTCACATGTTTTTTTTTCCGCCAAAATAGCTTCTCGTACTGTTTCCAGCCACAGGGGATACAGCATGTAATCGGGGACTTTGTTAATTCCTCGGAATGCTATCCTTATTGCGTATCCATGAACGGAGCGACAGTGAGGCCTTTGGTTCAGTTGTGGCAAACCCCAGTTGTGAGACAAGCGATGACAAGTCAACATTTGAAATATCTACAAACACAGAAAAAAATTATATATTTTTATTTGCTTGTTTTATCAATATTGTATGATCGAGATAGACCGCAAAATAATATATGCATACCTTGCAGCGCACGTCTGTTGACAGATCTGGTCTGATCCGTTGTTTTATTAATTAACGGTGCAGTCACTGAAAATAAAAAGAATATAGTCACATAATATCTAAACACTTCTAATATATAAATACATGAAAAAAAATATCTTTACGTAAACTTACACAGCTGATCAATGCGTTCCAAGTTTTCATGACCGTTTGTCCTGAATTACGTACAGACAAAATGTTTAAAACCTGTTAAACATTCAAGTTAAAAACGTAAGGTTTTTTACCTGTAAAGTACAATTATTTAAAAATCATTGTACAATCAACACATACTTTTGAAAATAAATGCCATTTTAAAAAGTAATGCTACGTGTTAAACACCCTCTGCCGTATCGTACAGGATCCTGAGTGGGTTTGCTGTAACAGATGCCCACTGTAGTTTTTGATGGACAGAAACACAAAAGACCGTCTGGCTCCGTACTCTTAGTTTATTGAACTGCCGGCTCTACCGCCGTGCTCTCTGTTACCCATCCTAGAAGGCGGGACTGACCTTAAGTGGACATAGACATAACTCTACATCCCCCTCTTTTAGTAGAAAACCAGACGGAATTACAAAAGACAAACAAAAAAAAAAAAAAAAAAACTAAACATTGGATAACAAAACATGTGCAATAAGCAAGAACATCTAACTACACAAAAATCAGACATAACATGCACACCACGCATGAAGAACTATGAGAAAGATAGCACATTTCAATCAGGTCATGACATAGTCTTTGTAACCTTGGTTAGGACGACTGACTCTTCCAGAACGAGTCACCACTGAATGTTTGTCATTGTAACACTCCACTTTAGGAGAATGTGGTTGCTGCATGGGCCCCTCAGCATTGGATGGTGTTGCGACTGTCTCATCATTAGTCACCACTGGGAGATCATCCTCAAAGTCAGCTGGAAGGGATTCTGAGACATGGAGTAAATGCCGTCTGTTCCTGATGTACTTGACACCTTGTGATGTCACAATGTAGCTATTTGGTTGCTGGGCAGGGGAATTCACAATTGCTAGCCTGTCAAAACCGCGTGCTGTCTGCATTCTGACAGTTTGCCCTGGCTTCAGTGCAGTGAGCTTATGAGCATTTCTGTCATAATAGTCTTTTCCCCTCAGTCTTTGTTTTGTGATGGTGTCCTTTACGTTTGTGTGAACAACAGGCTGAAGCATTGCCTTGGTCATTGGGAGGAAAGTCCTTGTTTGTCTGGAAAGAAGGCGTTGTGCAGGGGATGGTAAGCCATCTCGGGGAATATTACGAACATGGAGAAGTGCAGCACGGATGTCAGTATTATCACGGTAGCATTTTTCCAGAAGATGCTTGACAGATCTAACCGCACGTTCAGCCAGTCCATTGGATTGGGGATATTAAGGGCTGCTGTGAATATGCTTGAAGTCCCATGTGCGTGAAAAATCTTCAAATTCTTTGCACACAAACTGAGTAGCATTATCAGTCATTAAAGTGTGCGGGACACCATGTACTGCAAAATGTCTTTTCAGCTTTGCGATAACCGTGACGCTTCTCATGTCAGGAAGGTAATCTAGCTCAAACCAGCCCGAGAATGAATCCACAAGAACTAGATGTGTTTTCCCATACCAATCAAACAGGTCAGCAGCCGTGAAAGACCAGGGAAGATCCGGGATTTCATGGAGCTGCAGAGGTTCTTTTGTCTGATGAGGTTTGAGAGCATTGCAAGGAGCGCAACGAGAGAGTTCAACATCAATATCAGTGTACATCGATGGCCAATACATAATTTCCTTAGCCCTGCGCTTTGTTGCTGTGGTACCAGGATGGCCCTGATGTAACTGGCCTACATAAAATTTCTGCAGTGCAGGTGGGATAATCAATCTCTCCCCACGAAGTAACAGGTCATCCTGAATGGTCAGCTCATCTCTCATTGAAAAGAAAGGACGCAAGGAATATGGAAGTTCTTTTGAGGTGGCTGGCCAGCCGTTTCTAATCATGTCAGAAAGCTGTTGGCATGTGACATCTTTTTGCACAGCAGCCCTGAGTTCATCTACCCGACGGGAAGATAGTACCTGGATGGTCATGACCTCCAGCAGGTCATCAGTGAGTTGTGGGTCAGATGTGGAGAGGTGGGCCCGGGACAAAGCATCAGCCACAAACAGCTCCTTACCACGTTTGAAGATGACATCTAGGTGATAACGATGCAGTTTCATCATCATACCCTGTAGGCGGGGTGAGGCCGTGTGGAGTGACTTCTTTAATATGGTTATTAAGGGCTGATGATCAGTTTCTACAGTGACAGGGCGGCCATAGATAAAGTCATGGAATTTTTTTGTTGCAAACACAAGTGCCAGCATTTCTTTTTCAATTTGGGCATAACGAGACTCAGTGGGCGTGAGGGCCCTGGATGCAAATGCCACAGGCCGCCCTCGCTGTAAGCATACTGCCCCAAGGCCATGTTGGGAGGCATCCGCAGAGAGAACTACTGGTACGGACGTGTCAAAATATTGTAACACTGGGGGTTTTGTCAAAGCCTGTTTCAGTCTTGCAAAAGCTTTGTCATGAGTCTCATGCCAGCACCACTCCGAATCCTGATGAAGCAACTGTCTTAAAGGACCAGTGATATCACTGTACTGGGGAATGAATTTGGATAAGTAATTTGTCATGCCCAGGAACTGCTGCAGAGCTTGTTTTTCCTGAGGCGTTGGCATGTCACGTACCGCTTTAGTTTTTTCAGGGTCAGGTTTGACACCTTCAGCAGTCAGCAGGTGACCCACATAATGGACCGAATCAACTCTGAATCTGCATTTGTCGGGGTTGAGTTTCATGTTAATGGCACAAATTTTGTTCAGTACCCATCGCAAATGATCATCATGTTCCTTATGCGTACGGCCCCAGATGAGAATGTCATCAACTACAATTTCACAAGGCTGTCCTGCAAACAATTGCTCCATTGATCTTTGAAAGACCTCACTGCCTGTTGAGATTCCATATGGCATCCTCAAGAACCTGTAACGGCCAAACGGGGACATAAATGTGGTTAATTTGGATGAAGCTTCATCAAGGGGGATTTGCCAGAACCCACATTTAGCATCCAGAATGGTAAACACTTTAGCACCAGGCATATCTGCAATGATCTGTTCAATTGTTTTTAGTGGGTGCCGTGGTCTGAGGAGGGCTTTGTTAAGATGAACTGGGTCTATGCAAATCCTTACAGACCCATCTTTTTTTTGGCTGCAACCATGGCTGATACCCACTCCGTTGCCTCAGTTATGGGTGTTATCACACCCAGCTCAGTCATGTGATTCAGTTCTGCTTTCACTTTTTCTTTCATTGCGATTGGTATTTTACGGGGTGCACAGACTACAGGGGTCACTGTGTTATCCAGTCTCATATGATATATAACTGGCAAGCTGCCAATGACATTACAATCAAAAGGATCACTGTATTCATGCACCTCCGGTGCCTCATGATGCAGCATGTGTACATCAGGTCCCAGTCGGATGAGTCCCATAGCAATGCTATCCCGTAGACCGAGAAGGGGTTTTACATCACGATCCACTACATGAAATTTAAATTCCCCACGGACACACTGCAACACTATTGTTCCCTCAGTGTTGATTGTCTCCCCTCCATAAGCCACCAGATTGACTTTCTCTGCTATGTTAGTAGGGATGGTGTGATTCAAACCTTTCAGTATTCGTTTTGATATTACATTACACTTGGCGCCTGTATCAACCTTTGCTTTCAGTTGACCATTTCCATTTTTTAATTTCAGAGATGTGAAAATCTCACCCTTCTGATTGGTGAGCTCAACAGGGTCACAGAAGAAAGTTTCCTGCATATTGTCATCAGGTTGTGCATCCAGCTCATGTATTCTATCCCTTTGCTGGGTTCTAGGCTGATAGAATATTTTAGCACCTACTTGCTGTGTTGATGCTGACCTGCAGCATCTCGCAAAGTCGTTTAATTTACCACAGTTGTTGCAGCGTTTGTTGTATGCATAGCATTTGTTTTTTTCTGAAGGATGTTGGCCATTACAGTTTAAGCAACGTGTTTTTTGCAGAGCACATACCTCTGTGTCTATTCTCAGCTCTTTCAGACTTCTCTCAGACTGTTCATGCAGCAAACATATGCTAACAGCCAAGTCCAGGGTGAGTTTTTTTTCACGGAGTAACTGTTTGCGAACAGTGTCATTTTCTATACCGCACACTATGCGGTCTCTAATGAGTTCATCTTGCAGTGATCCGAATTCACATTTCTTTGCCAGAATTTTCAAATTGGAGACGTATGCTTGCACAGATTCGCCTGTGTGTTGAACAGCGGTATTAAACGCGTGTCTATCCATGATGACATTTTTTGCGGGTAAGCACAATTCAGAGAATTTAGTTAGAAGTACCTCTGGATCCTCATGGTCTTCCTTGTCATCATACACAAATTTTTCAGACTTGTCAACCGCTTCAGGACCAGCAAGGTTTAGCAATGTGTAGGCTTGTACTTTCTTTGATTTATCTGACAGGCCTGCATAGCAGTAAATGCGCCATTCCTTTTCAAACTTTCTCCAGTTATCAGCAATGTTGTCATCAAAGACCAACGGATCGATAGGACGAAGCCCCTGGGCCATATTTATCCCACTTCTGACACCAGGTAGTTTTTGATGGACAGAAACACAAAAGACCATCTGGCTCCGTACTCTTAGTTTATTGAACTGCCCGCTCTACCGCCGTGCTCTCTGTTACCCATCCTAGAAGGCGGGACTGACCTTAAGGGGACATACACATAACTCTACACCCACAAATGCTCAACAGTCCGTTTTAAATAGGGAGGAGTTTTGGAGAGGCGTACTCAAATCTGAAAAGAACGCAACATTGGTATATTTAAAAAGTACAGTCAATATAACACCCCCGTTTTTTGTTGTGAAATATTCAGAGATCAAAGATTTAAAATGACACTTCGAAATCTCGATAAAACGCTTATCGCAACAAAACCCCATGATAAGGTTCATCACCTTATAAAAACTAGATTAAAAAAATGCCTTAAAGTTTAGATCATAAATACAAATCCAATTAACCCCCAGCCGTTTCATCGCCTTAAAGTCTAGATCAAAAAATACCTTATCACTTTAAAGTCTTTTTGGATAATTCTGATAATCTCGTGAAAGGACTTTGAACTGAAAAATGCAATATAACACGTGTTAAAGTTACATCTAAAATTACAAGAAATGCTTTATCATGTTGTTAGTAATATAACTCAAAACACAAAACTTTATTTTTGTTAAAATATTTGTTCATATTTAAACTGAATGTGTGTTTTGCTGCATAACTGTAGTCTTTGTTTTAGAATTTCATAGTTATAATTAATGTAACTAGCTTTTGTATTAAAGATATACTGTCAGAAATCTATATAAAAAACATTATTGCATTTTAGTAAAATAAACCGGTTTGCTAAAATACTGTATTTTCTAGTGAATGTTGTTAAAGTTTTTTATAATTTTTAGAGTGACTTTGTGTTTGCCAACTTGATACATTTTGTTTAAAACACATTTTCAACGTTACGTTAAAAGACATTTTGTTAGCGCTACAGCCAAACATTTAAATACTTTAAAAACACACACGCGTCCTAAGATGTTGTGAAATAATCTTAACCGCGGGGTTAAACTCCACCCACCGGAGGGGGCTTGTCAACTTCTCTTACGCCATTGACGTTTTGGATGAGCTCGTGAAAGGACTTTAAACGGAGAAATGTAAGATTGTGTTAAAGCTATAGTTAAAATGATTTTTAAATGATACGTTTTTAGAAAACGTATCCTGTTTGCAAGGTTAATGTTAAACATTGGCTTTCTTACACCATTATCGTTGGATGAGGTTGTGAAAAGGACTTTGAACAGAAAAATGTAAGATTCGTGTTGCATTTTACAATTAATGTATGCCATTTCATTTAAAATGATCTTTGTTGAAATAAAAATGTTAAATACATTTTATGGTAAAGTTTTGTTCAGCATCTTTAAAGTGACAATGCTAAAGATGTGTTAGACAACCTAATGTTTAAAAACACATTTTCTTCTCTTTGACAGGAATCAAAAGGTCAAATGTACACCAATTAGTTCATAAATCATAGGCCATAAATCATTTGTCACAAGGTATATAATACTTACTACTCACGTGGTCTTGGTGGGGTCATCCAAACAATGTTTGAAAGCCACAAAATGTATTGTTCTAATTCTAAAAGTTCTACATTTTGATTCAAGATAAAGACCAAAGTGAAATATATTTATTGGAAATTAAAACCAAATGTGTGCTGTAATTTCTGTAGACTAATGGATTTTAATAACTAAACCTTGAGGAAACACCTTGACCTCTGAGGTTAATCCATGGTAAACGAATCTGTTGAAGCCAGTAGTGTCATCACAACTGCATGGTTTAAAAAAAAAAAAACCTGCAATTTTTGGTGAACTATGATCCATGGTACAGCTGTGAAAAGTCCAGAGAACTACAGCCATGGAAGCTGGAGGGAAAAAAAAAAAATCCTGGAAGGGACCACCCACGATCATGATGCACTCGGTGTGACAGACTTCCTTCACAGTCGAACTACGCATCTATATCGGAAAGTTGGTTCCAAACGTAAAACCAAGTTTCTGAACTTCTCAGCTTTTAACCAAATAGTGATTCCCAATGCTTCATGGGATTGTAATTCGTGCCCCCATGAAAGATGCAAGTGCACGGTGTTGTACCTTTGTCAGTCCGATGTTCAAATACTTTTTGCAATGTTGCGATTCCTCAAAAGCTGGTTGGTTCATGGCTAAGAACCTACCAAAGGATTTGTTTTTATGGAAAGGTCAACACTCCCAGAACGGACACAGCTGAAAGTGGGCAGGCACGGTTTTGCTTTGTTGAGATCACTTGTCAGGACTGCATACAGACAAGTGTCTCTCGTTCTGAACTTTTTGATTTTCCACTGGCATATGAAACTAGCTCAAATGTACTATAGCATGCATAAATTCCCATTTCCCTTTTAAGTCGGTTCATGATCAAGTGGAGTGTGGTCTTGTTAATAGTCACCTACTCCATGCTTTAACATTGCATTAAATACATTTTTGGGATTAAACTTCAAAAGAAACAGGGTTTGATTCAATGTTTTTATTGATTTGATGGTTTCAAAAGAAGTTTAATACAATTCAGAAGAGAAGATACATTTCAATTCATAATGAATCCGAAAGAGATTGAAGATGGCAAAATCAGAATACATTTACATGCCTGGAGGACAAAAAGTACCTCTGAAGCACAATTTCATCTGATCACATGCTTTTAGCACAAATATAGCCCATTGGAGTTGAAAAGGGTAGATCATTCCAGCAACGTTTATCTGTTGGTAAGATGAATATCACCATTAGGTCTCAACCAAAATGGGGTACACCCATATATCAGACATAGAACATGAAATGTTGAACTTCAGACAACAAATGAATCATATTATAGGACATTATAGTATTGTGAATAGTCAGGATTCAAAGAACCAAACTGTATGCTTACTGGTCCAGTTTATCTCCAAGCAGTTCTCAGTACCCCAACTAGGCTCATTAGAGCACCAGTTGGTGTAGTCAAAGGTGGTCCCATCACTCCACAACCATTGTCCATCCTAATGTGTGTAGAATGATTAAGTGTACCATTTTACGGACACCATTCAGAGGGTTATTCGGTCACGAACACATTTAAAGTAGTGTCCATTTAATAATCTTCATTAGAACCTTTTCCATGTGAGCACCTTTGAACGGGAGTCTGTGTGAGGCCCGGTTCAGAACAGAACAGATTGGCTGCCGCACACCGCCTGTCTTGGGTACAATGAAGTGAGGGCTGTAGAACCCTGATTTCATCTCGGCTGGAGAGACGGCTCCATCGCATCCCTGTGGGGCGAGTGCTTGGCAAACAAAATCGCTTATCCGAGTCGGATGGTCCCGGCCAGCCAGCGTGTTGGAAGCGTAAGCGATGCGTCCAAGCTTGAGTGGGGGGCACTAAGGGGACGATCACGTATGACATACCCGGTGGGGCTTTGCAGTGGGTGGAGCAAGTAATATTATGTTGGGGAGCAAAGTTGCATCCCAAAACAGTTGTGCTGAGAAAAAAACTTAAAGCACTTACCTACTTCCACATACTTGACTGGGGGCGGGAAAGTGACTGAGGAGGAGGTTCTATGGAGGTGTCTTCTAGACCGGCCGCAGGGAGTCTACAGTCGAAGGCTCTTTTTCCTGGCAGTGTGGGTACCACGGCCCAGGGGGGTGCGGCAAGAGATTTACCTCCCGGCCCTCCACCAGGGGATGGAATGGTCCAGATACCAACTCAGGAACGATTGGGAGCCTTCTGGGTCCTGGTAGTGGTTCGTGAGACAGGGGAGCATCAGCTTCCTGCAGGGAGCTCTATGCTGGGGCTGAGAACTGGGCCCAGGTTGAAGAAGAGCTGCCTGTTGTTTAGAAGCTGCAGAGGGATGGTCTCGGCGAGCAGACGGAGCACGGCTTGCGCTGGAACGGTGGCGAGGCATGATGTGGAAGATGGCCACCGTCTGCTTCCTCATTGCCGAACACTGCTGGGTAAAGTCTTCAACGGTGTCGCCGAATAAGCCGAACTAGGAGATGGGGGCGTTGAGAAAGTGGGCTTTGTCGGGGTCCCGCATCTTGACCAGGTTCAGCCACAGATGTCGTTCCTGGACCCGAGTGTGGGCGTCACCTGTCCGAGTGCCGGAGCTGTGAACTTTGTGGCCCGGGGCACGGTCGGTTGTCGAGACGCGTCTTTAAAAAGACGTTCAACGCCAATGTGTATACTCTTTAAGAAGAAATATATTCTTTTACAGGTCTATTTGCTCTTTAAGGAAACGCGTCGAAGTGCTCAGGTGTATGGACTGCACTTGCGTGCAGCGAAGGTAGAAAGCCACTGGCAATGCGCCATAGGATTCAACAGCAATGCTCTTAGAGGCGAGTGGAACAGTAGTGGAACACCAGCTTGCTGAACACACAACCGCTCAACTCTGAAAAAAAAAATCTGAATGGACAGACGCACGATTCCCTCCTTTTATACCAGGGGGATGGACATGCAAATTCTGTCTGAAAATTTATCATTGGCCTTTTCTCAAGTTCAGAGGTAACCGAGGCCTTCAAGAAAGAAACCTGGTGTCGCTTCAATCGACACAACGTCGCAACAGAAGGGGAACTATGATTTTAGGATGTAGGTAATAATGTCTTATTCCAATGCTTAAAGGATTTTAAACAGCTTTTTGTAATTTTTTAACAACTTGGTGGCATTATCCACAAATGTATCAAATTCATCAACTTTTTTGGGAGGCTGTGAGACACTTTAATTCTCAGATGAAAATTCAGAGACTTTCCAATCAATGAGTTTGAAAAGATTTTTTGTTATGTTTTAATGTAATGTTTTTTGGTAGAAACATTTCTACCAAACAGTTCTAGGGGCTACCATAAGGTCCAAGCCAGAAAAATAAAAGCTTAGTAGGACTGCTAAAATACAGCAAGTATACAATAGATTAATTTCCCCCCTCAAACATGAATTTACATTATTTGATACAAACCTGACATGGTGTCCTTCAAAAATATCTGCTCCCTTGATGGGGTGACATACTTGCCCTTGATGTAACTCTTCAGGAACAGATTACTCCGTTCTTTCATCATTCTCACAATCCGTGAACGATCTGAGGTAATGGAAGCATTATTGTAGTAATATTGTAAGTAAACAGGTTTTCTAGACACCAATTATCATGATAATGATCAGATACAGATCAAAATCTAATTTCTTACTAAAGGCAATCTCAGCTGTCTCAGGCATGACAACAACTTCGTTAAATTGGTAATCTGTTTCTCCACAGTTGTGGCAAGGGTTGTCAGCATCCGAGCCCCGAGAAACCACCATGGAGAAGCTTGTGTCACCAAATGAGACAAGAAGAAATTCTTCATCACTGAAACAGTCATCCTTGATGTCCGTATCTTCCAACTCTTCTTCTGGATATGTTGTTTCCTGGTGGCCACCTGTCCCCAGATTTTCCTCTTTTACCATCATCAGGCTGAAATTTATGACTGTCGGCTCCTTTTTGTATGCTCTGATCTCCTCAGATGTACACTCTGTTTGTACCTTGCAGGGATGATGGATAGTCTAGGGTGTACAGAAAATCCACATCAAATTAATCAAGTTCATACATATGTATTGTTTCTCAAGTAATCACTCATGATGAGGTGGTCTCCAGAATATGTTTAAACACCACCACATAAGGCCATGTGATCAACCTGAGTTTCCGGATTAATCCAAATTAAAAAAAAATTAAATATAAAACAATTGCAATTTCACTTCTCTCTCTTCTGTGTGTATATTTGAGTGCATTAATGTGTGGATAAATTCTGAACTCACCAGTAGGGGGGATCCTTCAGACAGAATCTCTGCAACTTCATCTGGACATAAACCTTCAGTGTCTTTCCCATTTAGCATCAGGACTTTATCTCCATTTCTGAGGATGGATGGATGGAGAGACAACAGAACAAGATAGACAGACAGACAGACAGACAGACAGACAGACAGACAGACAGACAGACAGACAGACAGACAGACAGACAGACAGACAGACAGACAGATAGATAGATAGATAGATAGATAGATAGATAATTTAATAACGGATAGATTTATAAATGATTTAGAAACAATTTATTCTATCACAATAATCTTACCTTACAAAAATTCCATTGTTATAGTTTAAAAAGTTCTTCACTTCATAGGAGTGTTTCCCTTCACTCTCAGTATGGAGCAACGTCACACCACCGCTAACAAGACTCCCCTGAAAATTTTCACAAAGTCAATGTTTCCACCTACATACTAACAAAGATGTCAATTGATTGCTTTTTATTTAAACAGCAAGATAGATTTGCATACATCAACTTACAACAAAAATTGCTTACCTTTGCTGCCATGTTGATCTCAGCACCGATTACAAGAATGTGTAAGTGTGGCTCTAAAATACCGCCTTTTCAAAGTCAGTAGACCTAATAGTGAGGTAGGAAGAGGAAGTACTGATGTCCAAACGTATGGTTTACTGAAAAAGAAGAAGTGTTACCCACATGGAAGTAATATGATAGCTGTATGTGTCATTCATGTTTTTGTTGAAATAAAGAACTAGCAAAGTTGTTTACTGCCCAGATTTGTTCAGTAACTCTCTGTGTAAGTATCAGTGGCATGACATGTCCACAGTGCTACAAGCTGCTCACTGGGTTATCTATGAGTCAAAATGACTAAATCACAAACCAAGGGCTCAAACAGTCAATTTGTTTTGTAAACTGGTGTGCTACCCGTGTAAAACATATTTTTTCACAGGAAGTTGTCTTTTAACTGCCCTTTTAAAATATATTCTGGGTTCTGGCAAAACAACTTAAGATCAATCGATAGTAATTGGGGCAAAATGTTTAAAATCCATAAACACTGATTTCAAATCGTCCCTTCTTTTCATCAAAAGAGTAAAAATCGAGGTAACAGACACTTACAATGAAAGTGAATGTGGACAATTTTTGGAGGGCTTAAAGGCAGCAAATTTGTCAAATTGGCTATAACTTTACACAGAAAAGGTTAGTGAGAGGTTTTCGTGTTATTACACATACTGTTTATGTCTTGTTGCTATACTTTTGAAACAGCAAGTATTTTAATGTTTACAGATTGGCCCCATTCACTTCGATTGTAAATACCTCACTGTAACCCAGATTTATACTTTTTGTAAAGAAAAGAATGGTGGAATCTAACTGTTTTTGTAGTAATCAGCATTATGCCACAAATGCTGTCAATTGAGCTTAAATTGTATTGAACCCGGAATATTCCTTTAAATGCCAAAGCAAGAAAGACAAGAAAAAAAGATATATTTTCAGGAAATTTTGTTAAAGACATTTGACATTTAATGCACATTTATGGCAAAAACAAGTAGCACTGTCATGTGCATATTTGCGTGTTTCAGGAAGTGCCACTTTTTCGCAAACATCACTGATGTAATATTAATGAAAAAAGAAAGTTACACATGCACATATATGTACACAGGATACTTCCTCACATAAAGTAATAGAACAAAAAGAAGATGAACAAACTGGCTGCAGGGGAAGTGCTGCTTAGTAAGGAGGAATATGAAAAACAAATGCTACCCTCAAAGTTCACTCCATTCTGTGCTGTATGTCAAACTTGACTTGACCTTTCAATGATTAGTTTAAAATTCTTACTTATTTAAGTATTTGCCCTCAAAGATCTTCCACAGGTGCAACATTTTAAGGAGTCAACCACTCATTCAGATTTTGAGGAATTCAGCTCGCAGAGAACGCCCCTGGGTGCTTCAGCAGTCTAAAAGAGTATATTCGTCCTCTAAAAGACTATATTTCCTTCTAAAAGTTTGGTACTCATGGAGAGTGTCTTTTTAAAGATGCCTTTGCGTTTGTGTATAATTCCTGGTTGTGGTCGTTACCTCTCCGCTTCCGACGGCCATGATCGCTGCCTCACGTGCTTGGGTGCTGCCCACGTGGAGACAGCATTCGTGGACACTCACTACGAGAACATGACCATGGCAACGTTGCTGTCGCCAAGGGCATCCCCCTGTGGCAACGACACCGGCTCTGCCGCAGCCTGACCCAGCGGGCCAGTGTAGAGCTCCCCGCGGGAAGCAGACACCCCCTTTCTCACAGCGCACCACCAAGAACCCGAGGAAGGCTTCGAAGTGCCCCTGAGAATGTCGACCCAGGGACATGGAGACCCGCTACAGGCCATATAAATACAACATGTTAGAGTGTAGCCACCCCCACCCATCACCCACCAGGTAGACTTATACTGTGTTGAAGAACTGAAAGACATTGTAGTGGAAAAATAAAAAAGTTAAATACCTAATCAATAGATAAATAGAAAATATACATAAAATACAGAATTAATTTTACATCAAAAAGAAGAAACAAAGGATTTAATATTATCAAATGTAGCACACCAAGTCTTTAAATTCTTTTTCTTTGCTCCATGTATGCAAGCTTTTGATAGCTTTAAAGAAATAATATCCAGCAAAGATAAGCTCCATACATGCCTGCTCATCGTATGTGGAACGACTGACTAACATTTTCTTTGCAGCAGTGAAAGTAGCTAAAATAAGTTTCCCTGTTGCGAAGACAATGCCAATTCAGAGAAGTTATTTCGGAAGAAAAGTTCTGGAGTGAAAACCATATCCTTATCTAACAAGAATGATATGTCATGAGCAAGCTGAGACCAGAAAGGAAAAAGTGCAGGACATTCCCAGAAAAAATGTAAATATGTACCAAGTGGTCTCTGCGAACATAAGTTACAATTCTGGGAAGGTGACAAATGCATATGGAAACGTTTTAAAGGGGACAGGTAGAGTCTATGCAGTAGTTTCCAATGGATCATCTGATGATTTGGGTTTTTTGAGGATGATGTGATTGTCTCCCAAATTTGTTCAGTAGATAAAGATTGTATGTCACCGCTGAAGTCCTTAGACCAAATAGTTGTTAAAGAAAGTGGTTGAAAGGATGTTCATTTTAACAACAGATATTCTTGCAAGGAAAGAAGTATGAAGATGCGTCAAATTTGCAAGACCTGGCCAAGTTATTATTTACATTTTCTGAAACAATAACCTGCAGAGAAGGATATATATCTACCCCTAAGTATTTGAACGAATGCACTACCGGAATAAAAACAGAAAACGTCACAGATCCAACACAGAAATCGAGAGGAAGCAGATATGACTTTGTCCAATTAATTTTATACCCAGATAGACAACTAAACTGATTAAATACATTTAAAACATGAGGGACAGCATGAACTGGATTGTCTAGAAAAAGCAATATGTCATCTGTAAATAAAGATATGTGATGTGAGGTGTTCCTAACCGATATAGGAAGCATAAGTTCTGACTGACGTACAGCTTGAGCAAGAGGTTCTAGAGACAGAGCAAACAGTAAAGGTGAAAGAGGACAACCCTGACGAGTGCCTCTTCCAATCGAAAAAGATTGTGAACATACCTGGCCAGTAAGAATGATAGCTGAGGGATTAGCATAAATGATTTTAATCATATTTACAAAGTTAGAGCTAAAACCTAGGTGAACTAGAACTGCCCACAAATAATTCCACTCTAAATGGTCGAACGCTTTCTTTGCATCTAAAGAGAGTATTGCAGAAGGAGAAGTCAATTGTTCTGCTGAGTTAAATATGTAAAGCAGTCTTTGCAGGTTATCTGAGGCAGATCGAGATTTGATAAACCCTGTTTGATCATGATGAACAAGTTTGGTCATAATGCCTTCTAGATGGCATGCTAAAACTTTTGCATAAATGTTAACATCTGTACCAATTAGAGAAACTGGGCGATAACTAGAACATGATGCAGAGTCTTTATCTTTTTTTAACAAAATAAATATAATAGCCATGTTCATATTTTGCCCAAAGGATCCTTGATCACTTGAATATTGCATCATATCTAGCATTAGTGGACCCAACTTGGCCCAGAAGTTCAAATAGAACTCAACTGGTATGCCATCTAGACCTGGGGATTTCCCATTGCTCATACCTCCAACCGATGATTCTAATTCGACAAGTGATATGGGTCTAGCTGAGAACTGAGAGTCTGATTCTGACAGATGCGGAAGATTAAGAGTAGATAAAATGGAAGTAAAGGAGGTAGGGTCGCATTTAGAGTTGGAGCTGTAAAGATCACAATAGAAGGAATGAAAAGTGTTGTTTATACTCTTCTGGTCAGTCAGAACCTCACTGGCTTGAGATTTCACTGCTGTACTATTAGCACATTTTTCATTATTACGTAGTCTTAAAGCTAATAAATGGCTAGG
This sequence comes from Xyrauchen texanus, assembly GCF_025860055.1. NCBI lineage: Eukaryota > Metazoa > Chordata > Actinopteri > Cypriniformes > Catostomidae > Xyrauchen > Xyrauchen texanus. Next base: position 30,545,486 of record NC_068289.1, on the reverse strand, counting down.
TCTGCTACCATGAAAACAATAATTTTGTCTGGATCTTTGTATAAGAAATTCAGCTCTGTATCTATATAATAAATTAAGTTATTTCCTAACAGTTTCAATTTTGGCTGCAGTACTATCAGAAAAAGAATGACGGTTTGCCTGCTCTAGTGACCGCAGTTTGGATTCCAGGTCAGAGGTTTTCTTAAGATTCATTTTCTGGCGAAAATATGCATATGAAATAAAAAAATTCCTTATAAAACCTTTTGTGTAAAGCAGTCTTTGCAGGTTATCTGAGGCCTCCCATAGTATTCGTGGGTCATCTACCGAGCCTTTATCGATGTCAATAAATTCACATAGTTTAGTTCTGAATTGATCATGGCAGCTGTGGCTCAATTGGTAGAGCGGGTTGGCCACTAATCGCAGGATTGGTGGTTTGATTCCCAGCCCACATGACTCCACATGCCAAAGTATCCATGGGCAAGACACTGAACCCCAAGTTGCTCCCAGTGGCTAGCACCTTGCATGGTGTATGAATGTGTGTGTGAATGGGTGAATGTGTCACAGTGTAAAGCGCTTTGAATACTGTTAAGGTTAAAAAGGCGCTATATAAGTGCAGACCATTTACCATTTACCATCACAGAAAAACTCAACCTTTCTTTGTAGCAATTATTCTATAACATTGGACGTTTATGGGGGCCATTTAAGCCATTTACATTACAACTTAGTATATTCAATTTAGTCATAAGTATCAAACAAATAAGTGATTTGAACAAATGAGTCAAAGTGAAACCACTGCAAATAAATAATCTTAAGTCTACCATTAAACCATCCCTCACCCACTGAACAACCCTGTAACATAAAGCAAACCCACCCCATAGAACTACAGCATTATACTCCCCTGTCATTGTCAGTGACAGCAACATGACAGCCTGTGCAACATTAGTACACCGCCATTAGCCTTATTATAAGAGAACAGAATATCTTTTTGAATTCACATCAGTAATTCATTATATTTTCTGTAACGAGGAAGCAAACATAAATAATTACATCATATACGTATGAAACTGAGATACCTTGTCTCCTAGCTAACATGAACAAACTGCCAGTAGAAGATCATCACATGTAGTTCTATACAGATTGTTATTACTAGTCACTCAGTAATAACAATCTGTTCTGCCATGTCCATATTTGAAGAATGAGGTCAGGGGATCGAGCTTAGGAATTGATGCGCTTCCTCCGGAGAGTACAGTAATTTAGTCTTGCCGTATTTCATGACAATCTTCAGTGTACCTGCCTCTTTCAATTCTTTCCTTATTAGAGTATAGGAGCTTCGTTTCTTTGACGTTGAGGGAGAAAAGTCGGGGAAAAAGCTCAGCATTGCACCATCGTTTGTTTTTACAGAACTCGGTGCACATTGCCGCTAATTCAGTTTTCAAAATGTCCTCAAATCAATTTATAGTGATCGCCATGTTGTCCTCCATGTCCGCTCAGCCTGCCACGGCTGCTGATTTAGTTTTGTTCTTTATTGGAGGAGATGGTGGTGAAAGTTAAGCGAGTTTCTGACTGTGTGACCCTTCTACGGAAGGACGTGATAGAGCCTGTCCATCCAGCCAAGATGAATAAGGGGTTCTACATCCCCTATTTCATCGTACCAAAGAAAGGCGGTGGGTTGCGGCCAATCTTGGACCTGCGAGTACTGAACCAGGCCTTACACAGACTCCCGTTCAAGATGCTAACGCAGAAACGTGTTTTAGCGAGCGTTCGGCATCAAGATTGGTTTGCGGCGGTAGACCTGAAGGACACGTACATCCACGTCTCTGTTTTACCTCGACACAGGCCCTTCCTGCTTTTTGCCTTTGAGGGCCGGGCGTACCAGTACAGGGTCCTCCCCTTTGGCTTGTCCCTGTCACATCTGTCTTCACGAAAGTCACAGAGGCAGCACTTGCCCAGCTAAGGGAAGTGGGAATCCGCATCCTCAACTATCTCAACAACTGGCTGATTCTAGCTCACTCTCGAGACTTATTGTGTGCCTACAGGGACCTGGTGCTCAGGCACCGAAGCCAGCTGGGTCTCCAGGTCAACTGGGAAAAGAGCAAGCTCTCCCTGGTTCTCTTTTCTCTGGATGGAGTTAGACTCATGATGGCACGCCTCACGAGCAAGCGCGCTGTCGGTGCTGAACTGCCTGAAGTCATTCAGGCGGAGAACAGCAGTCCCCCTGAAACAATTTCAATGGCTCCTGGGGCATATGGTGTCCTCTGCGGCGGTCACACCGCTCGGGTTGATGCACATGAGACAGTACTGGCTTCAGTACTGGCTTCAGACTCGAGTTCCGAGATGGGCATGGCGTCATGGGGCACATCGCGTGGTAATCATGCCGATCTGCAGCCGCATGTTCAGCCCTTGGACAGACCATACATTTCTGAAATGGCCGGGACCTTGTCTTGGCTCCTCAGCACAAAACCTGAATGAGTGGTTGCGAGCCAGTTCCTTTTATACCCGTATGTCTAGGGGAGTGGCATGCAAATTCAACTCACCAATTCCCATTGGCCTCTTCTCAAAGATCAGAGGTGTTTGGGGCTCCCAAGGGCCACTACATCGACACAACGTCTCATTCCCTCCATCAGGGAACGAAGGTTACGAAAGTAACCAGGACGTTCATTAATCCCAAACCAAGATGCACACTATATATACATCAGGATCACCCATGTGGATGATTCTCGCAAATCCTGAAAAAAGAAAATGTCCTGGTCCAATTTCACTCGATATCAAAAAGACTAATAAGAAATTATATTTTGCATACATAAATTGAGGCCTATTATATTTTACATACAGATTATTAGGCCTATTTTTAGGGCCTTTGAAACCCCTTAAACTCTATAGTCCTGATGGCTGGTCAAAACCGGGGCACTATATCATGAAAAAAGTAGAAGCTTAAAAAGTAAAAGTCTCTGCACACATAAGTCATGCAAATGATGTATAATTTGAAAGCTTAGAATATGAACTTTTCAGAGATAACATAACTTCTGCATTAATTTGACTTAAAATAACAAAATGAGGTCTCAAATCATTAGCACCCCTATTATAGGCTTCATTTTCTTATTTTATGTTAAGAATTACTTTTGTATTAATATTATTATTTCTGATTTGGGGTTAACTATGACCAACACATTTTCTTCACAGGTTTTGTGAGAATCACTCATGTGTGTTCTAACAAGGGAACACTGGCCTGATTATTTTGATTCTGCACTAAAAATCCCAAATTTTTGGTCTGTGTTGAACTATTATTCTACGGTATCAAATATTGACCTATCCTCTGATCCTAAACTGCTCGCCATACTTAAATACCTACAGTCATTACTGAATTAAGACAATCCAAAATGGGATGATGGTAACCATCTTAACAGTCTGGACCTGACTTTCTGATTTAGCAGTGTGGAGAAAATGATGAATTAAATAATTAAAAAATCTGATAATTACTCTCAGATTTGGGAAACTTTTCTGAATTATTAAGATTGAAGGCAATAATATTAAATATAAGTTGAATTAATAACAAAAGGCTAACCTAAATGGTGAAAGTGCTGCTTTATTTATTGAAACACAACATGCATTAGTTTGCAGTGACAGCCACACAACACACACACATGACATTTTGACTCCATGGTTTCCTGCTCCAAATTGCCAGTCAGTGTTATGCATTATGCTTTCATACCACTACAGACCGCATACCAACAAAAATGTCACGTAGCAGACGAGGCCTTCTGAATCAAACAAGTTGTATAAAGTCCACAAACACCCCCAAAGCAGTTCAAAGTTTACATGAGGTTGCACACACTCACAATTATTGCAACAGACACATAAGAAGATCCTATAGTCACATCCTCACAGAAAATGCCAAAACCCAACTCAACCAAGCTGAGTTGAAAGAGAACAACACTGATATTTTGGCATGTGCAGAAATGTTACATCAAGATGCGTATATATCTGCTTACTCTTTGAATGTACAGTAGGCCATACAACAAAAATACAACTACACACTCATGTACAGTTCAATATGAAAATAGCTTAATCTCTCCAGATAAAACAGCATTCATTAATGTCATGATTGTACCAGATAACTGCAGTTACGCATTCTATGCGTAAACAAAATGCCTTGTTACTGATTGTTAATTTAAGCCACTCTGGTTTTAACTTTGACAATATTTACTGTACCTCAGTGATGGAAGTGTTTAAAACATGTAAAGAATTATTACAGGAATATTCCAGGTTGGAGTTAAGAATAATAACTTTGACTCGTTCCTTTTTTTTCTTGAGGTTACAATGAGGCACTTACAATGGAAGTGAATGGGGCCAATTTTTGGAGGGTTTAAAGTAAAAAAAAAATTTAAGAGACTTATAATTTTATAAAAGCGCTGACAGGAATTCTTCTCTCAAACTTGTGTATTATTTGAGCTGTAAATTTGTTTAAATCGATGTTTTTACGGTCATTTTGGGTTTACAGTGTTGCATCGTCATGGCTACAAAGTTGTAAAATTAGGAATAACTTCACACAGAAAAGGTTAGTAAGCGATTTTATCACACTAAAATCATGTTAACACGCACATGATTTGTGGCTATATCTTTAAAACAGTGAGTCATTAATGGTTACACATTTATGGTGACCCAGAGGTGCACAACACAACTAAATTAATCCAAAACGCAGCAAAATTAAGCCACAAATCAAAGAAATTATAACAATCATTAATCTCTTTGTGTTGTGGCTTAATTTCATTATGTTGTGAACTTTTGTTTGCTTTTAAATGTCATGGTGTTCTGCACCTCTGGGCCACTGTACATTGTAGCCCCATTCACTTCCATTGTAAGTGTCTCATGACCCAGACTTTTTTAAAGAAAAGGAGGGACGAGCTGAAATTAATTTTTGTGGTAATCAACATTATGCCACAAATGTTGTTGATTGAGATACATTTTTAGTGGACATGGAATATTCCTTTTGGCAATTTTTCTTGAGACTATCTATACAGGTAGTATAATGTTTTCAAGGTGTTAAAAACACTTCAGTAGTCTTTTAAAGCAACAATTTCAATACATTGCTTATTTATAATGTACCTTTTTCCTTTAGGCTTATTAAAACTACAACATATACTTCAAGCTTATAAATGAACATCGATATAAAAACTTTTTTACATGCTAAATAGTATTTTGGCAACTTTGATTGCATACTATAATACTGTTTTATAGCTTATATTAAAGGCATAATTCACCCAAAAATGAAAATGTAGTCATTGTTTACTCACTCCTGTGTTGTTATAACCCTAATATGACTTTCTGTCTTTTTCTTAACACAAAGGGAGAAATTGTGAATAAATGTTTTGCTCAGTGATGTCATACAGTGGCAGTTTATAGTGACCACCTCTTCAAGCTGTAAAAGGACACAAAAGTATAATTCAGAAGTCGAATAAATTATTCCACGAGACTCATGATTGTTATGAAAGCATACGAGAAGGTTTGTTCAGAAACAAACTGAAATCTAATGTATTATTTTGTGAAAATATTCACTGACTGTTGATCTCATTTGCACGATAGGGCACGAGAGCAACAGGCCACACCCCTCGCGACATTTGGGCGTTCAAGAGAAACTTGTTTTGTTTATCTAAAAACAGGACCTCCACAGCAATAGAGACAAAAGAACAATGGTCAGGGACATTATTTGATGTTCTGTACTTTCAGAATTTGAACTTTATTATCATCTGCTGGCAGAATCTCCAAACTGCAAATGTAGAAATGCGGTACCAACCTTGGCCACCAGTTGCCACTATCAGTAATCATGTAATCTAATGCTTTTAATGCGTTCTCTGTTGCTATGTGTCATGTCCAGACTTTCATGGTGAAATCTAATTCTAATAATATATTTTAATATAACAAGTTATCTATGCTTTTGAAACACACTGTCTACCCCTCACCAATGTGTTTTGGATGAGCTTTTTATTGTTTACTCTTCACTTCTGCAGTAGACGGTGTGTTTCAAAAGCATAGATAACTTGTTATATTAAAATATATTATTATAATTAACTTTCACCATGCAAGTATGTTGACAGATTTTGCCCCATCATTGCCCCTATATCTACACTACATTTATTTAATGAATTTTAATAAAATAAATAAATAAATCTGTTATAATTTCTTTTCATCAAAATGATACAGTGGCATCAATATTCAATACACATAATTTCATGAATTTTATCTATCTACACTTTACAAAAAATAAATAGTTTTTTTTTATTTTCTATAAAAGCTAAGCTATATCGACAGAATTTGTTGCATAATGTTGATTACCACAAAAATGTATTTTGACTCATCCCTCCTTTAATATTAATAAATACATTTAAAAAAAAGTTACAGTGTTGGCACTTACAATGGAAGTCAATGGAGCCAATTTTTGAAGGGTTTAATGTAGAAATTTGAAGCTTATAATTTTATTAAAGCACATTCAAAAACATTATTTTATGGTCAATTAGGGTTTTACGCTTAATGTTCTTTCATCGTCATGGCAACAAAGTTGTGAAATTGGCAATAACTTTACACAGAAAAACTTCAATCATGTTAACACGAATATTGTTTACGTCTTGTGACTATATTTTTAAAACAGTGTGTATTTTAACGTTTACATATTGGACCCATTAACTTCCATTGTTAGTGCCTCACTGTAACCCAGGCATGAGTCAAAATAAATGTTTGTGGTAATCAACGTTATGCCACAAATGCTTTCAATTGAGATTAACCTGTATTGCACCCAGAAAATTAATTTAGTTTAATTGTATCCTACATACAGTTCCAGAATGTAAACATTCTGGGAAATTAGTTTGGAAAATACCATTCTTAAACCCCACAAAGAATGTCTAATTTGGCATTTTATATCAGGGTATGTGTTTTCAAACTAACCAAACTCTTAACTTTGAATAGTAAGCATGAAGAGAGTGGTGGTGGTGTAGTGGTCTAAAGCACATAACTAGTAATCTGATAATCAGAAGGATGCAAGCCCCACAGCCACCACCATTGTGTCCTTGAGCAAGGCACTTAACTCTGGGTTGCTCCGAGGGAATTGTCCCTGTAATAAGGGCTCTGTAAGTCGCTTTGGATAAAAGCATCTGCCAAATGCATAAATGTAAATGTAAATATCTAACTCATGGATTACATTGTGAAGGACTTCCACTCAGGTACACAAATATGACCCAGACAGTGTCCTCATCAGAGGCACAGCAGACAGAATAATTCCAGTCTTATCTGAGGATGAGAGTGAGGTTAAGTTTTTCAGGGTGACACTCCACACTGGGGAAAATGTATAGGAAAAAATGGTTGTCATGGCAAGGGGCCTTCCAGGGCACAGATAGCAAACGTCCCATCTTGGGTGCAGGCAATCCAGGAAAGCTACTCGGAGGATCGTCTGCAACACACCGTGCAGCTAATGCATTGCTTCTCTTTACATGATGAGAATATTCAATTCATAGTCCATATATAAATAAGAATTGTCCTCTACCTCCAAACACACACAAATTGGGTCAGTCACAAAATTACCAAAACCATATTGGGAGAATATAATCATTTCTCCTAGGTTTTCAGTTGCAATCCCACCCAAGAATAGGAATGTTTTCAGAATGGAAAACCATGTAAAGTTTAAGTAATACACCTTGTAATTTTTTTCTCAGGTCCTCCTCCTGTGCGCCACATGGGTCAGAAAGTGATGGTAATAGGGTCAGAAGGGAGTGGTGGTGGTGTAGTGGGTTAAAGCACATAACTGTTAATCAGAAGGTTGCTGGTTCAATCCCCACTGCCACCACCATTGTGTCCTTGAGCAAGGCACTTAACTCCAAGTTGCTCCAGGGGGGATTGTCCCTGTAATAAGTTCACTGTAAGTCGCTTTGGATAAAAGCGTCTGCCAAATGCATAAATGTAAATGTAATAGGTGGAGGTCTGACCAGCGTCCACTTAATCTCAATTGTGCTAAAGCAAGGTGCTGTCATGTGACATGGGTCTTATGTAAACACTTACAGGTAAATTACATATATTCTGTTGAAATCTGAGAGTAACAAACATGTGACATATAATGTACTGTCATACAGTCATTGGGCAAATTACAATTAAAAGTGATCACCCCTATGCCCTACTCACTACAAAGGACAGAGCACTTGATGTAGGCACTCTGAAGGGAGCATTACAGTTTGAATGTACCCTTCACTAGAAGTCTTGTGAACGGCCCTTTGTGAAAAAAATTACTTCTTACTTTTGTTTAGAATGACCATTCGAGTGTCATTCGTCCCCTTCACGAAGTGCCCTTCAATGGTGCAAAAATGCCATTTGGAAAACGGCCATTATCACAAAATAAACCCTGACAGTGTGATCACAATCCTGACACAAATGGGTTCATTTTCGTTAATGATAAATTACCCTTATGCCACTTCTTTTCTGCTTTCCAAATAAAAAAAAACACATTCGTTTTCTCCATATGTGAACTGATTTTTAACAATAACTAATAAACCTTCGAAGACAGACCTACCATGAGCTCTATGGTTGTTAATCAACCAGTGCTTCTGTCGAACGATCACTCCACATTATTTCATCTTGATTTTGAAAAATTGTGTTTACTAGTGGAATTTGGGGTCAAGAACTACACTACCCATGAATCAGCAGAGAAATATCCACCAATCAGAGAATCTCAGCCAACAAAGTGCGCCAAAAGAGCCCTGCAGCGACCACCCACTCCCGTGACTCACTTTGAATAATGCACAACACTTGTAGTCTCACTATACTCACAAACTACTAAACATATTTGTAAATGTTTGTGTAATTTTGCAATAAACTTAAAATGGATTGTTTCTATACTTATAATCGATTACATTAAATCAATAATATTCCATAGTTTTTAATTTGATTATATTATTTGCAACACGATTGTAGTTCATTTCTTCATTAAAGATGTTAAGCACACAGCCTCGTACTTCTGTCTTTTTGTCCAATTTTAAAATATGCATTTGCTTCAATTCAAAGTTTGTAATGTTGTGAGCTTGTTGGTTTGGTTCATGGTTTAAATGGTAAATGGTCTGCACTTATATAGCACCTTTTTAACCTTAACGGTATTCAAAGCGCTTTACACTGTGACTCATTCACCCATTCACACACAAGGCACTAGCCTGCCACTGGGCACAACTTGGGGTTCAGTGTCTTGCCCAAGGACACTTTGGCATGTGAAGTCGTGTGGGCCGGGAATCAAACCGCCAACCCTGCGATTAGTGGCCGACACGCTCTACCACCTGAGCCACAGCCGCCCCAAAGGTTACAACTCTTTGAAGGATTTTATGAAATCCTGATTGAAAATAGGACTGGGAAAAACACTTCCGGAACCAAGATGGCTGAAACGGCACAGTTGCACTCTCTATGCAATTATATAGAGATTTAAAAGCTGAATACCATGTTTGTTCACTTTACTCCTGTAAGCCCATTTATATGTTAAAACAGCACTGTTTTTTCTCTCACAACTGAAGCAATTTGATGTTGTGGACAGTCTGATTGGCCACTATTCACAGGTTGAACACGGAATCAAGATGTATGGCCTGGCCTACCTAAGGCAGTTCTATAATGAAAGGAGTCTAGCGATGATAAAACAGGCCAGGATGGGAGGAGCGGTGACCGCTTCTGCCTTTCATTCAAAGTGGCCAGCTTCTGGTCAGAGGTCACTGCCAGTTTTGTACTTCTGGCTAGGGTAGACAATTGGCAATAGATCAGTCTGAAGACTGCTATGCTTATGTGAGATGCTGTGTATAATGAATCAGACAGCTGAGCTGCGTTGTGGTCCAAGTTCAAAGGCAAGGGTCAGGGTAGGGACTCAAGGCAAGGTAATCCAATGGAAAATCACAAATGTAATCTAGAATATAGAGTGAACAGGACAAGACCAGATACACCAGCAGACAGTGAATGTAGTTATTACCAGTGATTGCTTGAATAGCATATACACACATATACATATTTAAGTCATCTATTTACACTAACTCCCCCCACCATTGCTGAGACAAAGCTCAAGACAGCCACGACAAATTTCTTTGGGGTCAACTGCTGTTCAAATGAAGGCAAGTATATTTGATCTTTTTGCGATGGTGCAGTGATATTGAACTGGTAAATGGGTTACATGTTTAGTGGGTTAAGAAAATGGAGAACGGAGTGACAATTTGCGCTCCAGTAGTCTGGTGGAAACTCACTAACAAACTGCGCCTCCACGTGCCGCTAAACTGAGAACGTTATAGCTGCAGGCACAGCTCCAAAAAAAGAGCAGGAGCTCCAAACTTCTAGAGGTAGAGGGAGTCCCAACCTTAACCCTTTCCCTAACCTTATCTGTAAGTGGAAGTGACGCCCCCACCCCAGATTCTCCAGCCTGCAGATATACCTATCTCAGGGTGTTACAATGATGTGAAATGCTTTGTCATGCTGACGATCTGGGTTCGAATCACGCCTTTTGTCCCACTTTTAATATTTCCAGTAATACTACTTATAATAATAAATTAAAGTGATTCCTCACAGTGATTTGGTCACAGTGAAGATTGGGGATAGTGAGAGAAGCATCTATCGCAAGTTATGCTCAGTTGACAGCATTTGTGGCAAAATTACCACAAAAAATTTTTAGCCTCGTCCATCCTTTTCTTTAAAACAAGGTTACAGTGAGGCACTTACATTGGAAGTGAATGTGGCCAGTAGGTAAACGTTAAAATACTCACCTTTTTTAAAGTATAGCTACAAGACATAATCAGTATACGTTTTAACATGATTTTAGTTTGATAATATCGCTCGCTAACCTTTTCTGTGTAAAGTAACATCCAATTTTACAAATCCGTTGTCATGACACTGTATGCTGGAAACCCACAACCGTATAAATGCTATATATGTAATATGCACGTTTTAACAAAACAATTAATGCAAGTGCTTTTATAAAATTATAAGCTTCACATTTCTGCCCTCCGATCATTGGCCCCATTCACTTCCATTGTAAGTGCTTCACTGTCACCTCCATAGTTACCTTTTTCAAAGAAAATTTTATTTTTTTGTGGAAATCAATATTATGCCACAAATGCTTTCAATTGAGCTAAAACTTGTGTTAAACCTGTATATGTAATATGTGTGTATTTCGTTAAACCAGATGAAACTAAATCTATATATATTATTAATTCAAATGTCCTTATCTCAAGGCGACTGAGGCTAAATGGTGTTATCAGTCTCAGAGTTGGAGGGTCTCCCTGTGTAGCGGTGATCAGTGGAACAGGGAAAGATTTTGGCTGGCAACGAGCTGCAAACCTGATGTTAACCAAGATCCTTTACTCTCTGACGTCATCCCCAGTCAAGTGAGCCATCGGATTTAACTAATTCTAAACTGTCTTACAGTGGTTGCAATCTTTTCTTGCTTAGTCCTATGACCAACCAAATAAGATAAGCAGAGCATTTCTGTCTTTGATTGACATTGGTATTGAAGGGCTGGGCATGCATAACAGAATCACTGGAGTGGACAACAAAATGCCCCCTCTACCTGATGGGACAATATGAAGCACTTCAGGTGCAGTTACATTATTGCAATCTAATGTAATGCACTGTAATTTGCAATTAAAGGATGATGATATTTTATAAACTATCCCTTTGAATACATATCTCAAATATCCACAGGTTGGGCATGATGTACTTGCTGTAAACCTTGCAGGAGGTCAAGGTGCAAGTATACGCATATTCAAAAACATCATGGCTCAACACAGTGGATTGGATGAGAGTGCATCAGCAAAGATTGATAGGACAAGGACGAAGAGTACATATCACGTATGCACCGCCTTATGTGGTTGTAAAATATGCATACAGACACCTGGATGGAGATGCTTTAACAATCCTGGGCAGATTACTTGAGAATTGTAATCAGGTAATGATTACAAATGACATGAAAACAAAAATGCAATAAGTAATGTAATCACATAGAGGATATAATATAATCTGATTACTTTTGGATTACGTCCAACTTAATTCTATTTCATTTGATGTCATGCATTTGAGTTGGGATAAACTTGTATCATTTTAACATCCAAGTACAATAAGAAAGTATAGTATAGTATTCAAAACAGATTAAAGTGCAACAATAAATTGTTTGTTTGTTGGTTTAGTGACTGGTTAAGTGCTCATGGAAAATATGTGTTTTTAGCCATTTTTTTGAAGACAGAAAGTGAGTCAGCTTCATGGATGGAGTTGGGAAGGTCATTCCACCAACGTGGTATGATGAAGCTGAAGGTCTGGGAAAGTCCGGGATAGTTCACCAAAAAATTAACATTGGAGGTTTTTCAAGCATGAACTTTAAGGTCCTGCCACAGCATCTCAATCGGGTTCAAGTCAGGACTTTGACTAGGCCACTCCAAAACTTTAATTTAACTCCTTTTGACCCATTTAGAGGTTGACTTACTTCTATGCTTTTGATCATTGTCTTGCTGAATAATCCAGTTGCGCTTGAGCTTCAACTCATGGACTGATGACCAGACGTTCTCCTTTAGGGTTTTCTGGTAGAGAGCAGAATTCATGTTTCCCTCAATTATGACAAGTCGCCCTGAAGCAGCTAAGCATCCCCACACCATCACACAACCACCATGCTTGACCGTAGGTATGATGTTCTTTTTGTAGAAATCTGTGTTTGATTTACACCAGATGTAACGGGACATCTGTCTTCCAAACAGTTCCGCTTTCGACTCATCAATCCACAGAACATTCTCCCAAAAGTTTTGATGATCCTCAAGGTGCGTTTTGGCAAAATTCAGACGAGCCTTAATGTTCTTCTGGGTCAGCAGTGTTTTTTGCCTCACCACTCTTCCATGGATGCCATTTTTGCCCGGTGTCTTTCTGATAGTAGTCATGAATAGTGACATTTATTGACGTGAGAGAGGCCTGCAGTTTCTTGGATGTTGTCCTTGGATTTTTTGTGACTTCCAAGATGAGTCATCGCTGTGCTCTTGGAGGTATTTTGGAAGGTCGGCCACTTTTGGGAAGGTTCACTACTGTGCCAAATTTTCTCATTTGTAGATAATGGCTCTTACTGTGGTTCTTTGGAGTCCCAGAGCCTTTGAAATATCTTTGTAACCCTTACCAGATGTATTTCAATCACCTTTTTCCTCATCATCACCATCATCATCATCATCATCATCATCACCATCAGTATCATCATCACCATCAGCATCATCACCATCACCATCATCACCGTCACCATCATCATCACCATCATCACCATCATCATTTCTGGAATTTCTTTCGGCCTTGCCATAGAATGTTACTGGGTGAGACCTTTTAGCCAACTTCATGCTGCTGAAAAAGTTCTATTTAGGTGTTGATTTGATTGAACAGGGCTGGCAGTAATCAGGCCTGGGTTTGTCTAGTCCAACGGAACACATTATAAATGCAGTTTCATAGATTTGGAGATTTAGTAACTACGGGGGCAAATACTTTTTTCACACAAGCCCAGTTGGCATTTGGAATCTTTTTCGCTTCAATAAATAACATTATAATTTCAAAACAGAATTTTGTGTTTAATCCTGACCTTGATTCAGAACCCGAAACTGTTGCTGCTATCACTACACTCCTGTCAGCTGTTCCTGTGGCCGAGTTTGCTGCTGAAAGCTCCTCATGTCCTGAGCTTGCCAGACTTTGTCAATACATTGAGTATGGCTGGCCCGCTACATCCAAAGCCCTGCATCCTGACATTTCCAGGTACTTTCCAACACGAGACGAACTGTCTATTTTGGACTCGTATGTGTTACGAGGACCACACAGACTGATTGTGCCACTTAGTTTACGTTCACGTTTGGTCACCCTCGCTCATGATGGGCATCAAGGCATTGTGAGAACCAAGCAACGGCTTAGGGAGTTATACTGGTGGCCTAAGATGGATTCGCAGGTACAGTTCACAATTGCAACCTGCGTCACCTGCCAACTCAATGATAAAACTGCTAGAACCACACATGCACCACTTACCCCAGTTGACTATCCAATTGGTCAGTGGCAGAAACTGGGCATCGATGTGGTGGGTCCTTTCGACATTGGTCCTGTTAGTTGTAGATACGCTATCACATTGATTGACTACCATTCAAAATGGCCAGAGGTAGCTTTTGCACTTCACGTGACTGCATCTACCATTAATTGTTTTCTGAGGTCAGTGTTCAGCCAGAAAGGGAATCCTCTGGAGGTTGTTACTGATAATGGACCTCAGTTGCGGTCAACAGAGTTTAAACTATTCCTACAAGAAAGAGATGTAAAGCACATCCGTACTTCTATATATCACCCGGAAGGAAATGGAGCTGTGGAGTGCTGGAATAAGGTGCTGAAAGAGGCTATTCTGACTGCAGAAAGGGAAAGAGCCCCTTGGACATCGTTCATTTTCTGCAAACTTACCGAGCCACACCTCATGCCATGACAGGAATTTCTCCTTTTGAGCTGATGTTTGGAAGGAAAATGAGAACAAAATTGACAATTCTTCCAAAGTGCAATGTGAATCCGGCTATATAAAAAGCTGAAAACAAAAGTGATGCGAAACCAGAGGAAAATGAAAGCATACAAAGCGAAAAGCAAAGACTCCGGGGCTCAAGGAAGGCGATTTTGTACGGGTGTGAAAACATGTGCATGTGAGAAAAGGGAACTCAAAATTCAGCAACCCTATGCAGATTGTTAGAAGGAAGGGGACACATAGTTTTGAACTGAGTGATGGACGAACTTGGGACGTATCTCATTTGGCACCACTGCTCACAGAATTTACTCATGTTCCTGAACACTCTGTGTTTACTCCTACTGCACCACCTGGAAGTGGTAACAACCAATTGGAGGGACGTTGTAGAAGGAAGCCAGTATGGTTGAAAGACTATGTAACCTAAACTGTTATAGAAGGCAAAGAAGAAAGAAATAGAAAATACCCAGAAGTTTAGTTCAGGAAAGTTGTGGTTTGAACTGAAAGGATGTTCATGTAACTATTCATGCTATATGTGTTTTGTCAAGAGACATTGTTAGACATTGTTCTGTGTTTCTAATATAAGTAAAGAAATCTGAATATATTGTTTAGCAATGTTCATTGTAACTGCAGATGGAAACAAATTAAGTCAGGGGGAAATGTTGTGTTCTCTTGTTACGTTGTCATTTGATAAATCTCCGCTAGATGGAGATATTGTGCTAGATATGGAGATAGGAGGAGAGAGGAGGAAGAAGAGGGAGAATGAAAAGTAAAGAGACATGTTCGCTACTCTGTGTGTGCTCTCATTTATTTTGTACGTGACTACACAACAGTTGGCAATTCATTGATGTATTTATTCCATTTTAAGAATGTAGTCCATCATTAGACCAAGGTGATGCATGCAGAGATCAGTGAGGTGCATCGCAGTTCAACCGGGCGGTAATTTCGGTGAGTTCTTTCTTAAATACAAGGTTCAGGCAGTGGCATATGAAGTATCCCATGTCTTATGGTTGGAGTTGGCATCAGTTCATCCTTTGAAGTTCATTGTAATAGACTGAAGTGATGTTTGGCTGGCACCGGCTGCTATTAGTCATCATCACACAGCAACACATAGCAGTGGAGTCCAACATGAAGCAGGAAAGGAGCTGGATCCAGCCAGTTCTGGTGACCTCATTGAACAGGTGTTAAAAGCAGCTAGATGTGTCTTTTCATGTTTCTCTTTGACATCTAATATTTTAGCCAGCAGGTGGTGACAATAGACCATTTTTACGTGTTGTGAGCCAGTTAAATTGACTGAGTCAGTGATGTCAATCAGCGAGAGGTTTCTTTGAAATCATCGGCATAGTCTCTCACTCAATGATCGCTCAGATTACTACTACACTACAGCTGGTAAATAGAGTTAAACTAACAGATTCAGCATTAAGGCTTATTACAGCTGAGTGACACAACAGAAAGTAATCACACATTCTCAAGGTGCTTTCCTACTGAAGTTTCCACATTGGGAGCCGATGTAAACATTTTACACGAAAGAGGCGAAAAATGTAAATACCCAGGGAGGACCCTGCTGGTACAGCTATTTTTAAATAAAGAAAATAGGATGTATTTAACCAAAATACCATTATCTTCAGCAAGTTGACTACACACGAGGCCGAATCCAGCTTCTTATTCACACTACAGCTATACAGTCACTGTTTGGGAGACACAGCATACGCAGGTAATCAGTAGATCCTGGCCGGTGATGTAAGCACAAGGAAGGTTTTTTTTTTGGCTGTCATTTTTTTTATTTACTTGTTCGTTGAACTGATGAAAATAAATCACACTCACACTCAAGCTGTATGGCCTTAAATCAGCACGGTTGTGATTACCTGTGGCCAAATGACTGCCTTGTTGATATATGGCCATACAGAATTCTATTATTTGTGTGTGAAATTTTACATCATTGAATCAACCTGAATACATTAGGTTACACTAACAAAACTTCCTCCTTAAGGTAACCATTGCAAATAACTTCGAACAGTGTGCTATATCTTTGTCACCACCTTCAAATTTTTTATATTTTATTTCAAAAATTGTGTAAAATGCATTGATGTTAAGTTGATTTAAGGAATAAACTTTATAGACCACTTTTTATATAAAGAACTAACTTACATGTTAGATTCAAACATCATATGCAGATTGAACACACTTGGCTTTATAGGAAAGCTATAGGATGTTCCCTTGCTCCCGATTTAGTGAATGGCATGCCTGTCTGCACTGGTCTCAGAACTGTTCAAAATGCAATTTGTCATCCTAATGCCATAAAATCTCTTAAAGCAACATTTTAGCAGTGTGGTGTTCCACGATAAATCCCTCAAATAAAATGGCATATAGGACGAAACTAGACTAAACTTTTGACTCAAAGCGATTGATCTAAAAATGTATTTAGGTTTCTTACCAGATGTATTTGTTGCCGTTTCTCCCAAAGACAAATTCTGCGATTGTCGTCGTTTTGTCACATGACTCTGTATGGTGAAAGTTTTGGCCTGAAAATTTACGGACAGCCCAGAGTCTCCTGAACAGAAATCCATCAGTTTAAATGGAATGGAATTGTGTTGCATTTAGCGAAGCCAAAATACAATGTACACACATGTGTATGCAGGGTCACATGAGGTTGAAGTTGCTTGTTCTGCTCAGCTCACATTTTATGTGTTTTGCCATTTCATATCCCAGGTTATTGAAACTGGGATATGCTTTACATTTCGCTTTCAAGAAATGTCTATGTTGTGCTCTTGAAAGATTAATGGGGGAACACAAGTCTGAAACGGAAGACCGTCCTTTCTAAAAGGAGAGAACATTGATATAGCTTTGACACAAGAAACTCACTTGGATAAGGAGCATCTTAAATAACTTTGATTTAGACAAGTCTATTTATCTTTGTTCACAGTGGTTTTCTGAAAGATTCTACCATTTCAAAAGGCTTTACTACAGATAAAAGGACACACGACAAATGTATGTACGATACAAGTTAAACAAGGTCAAATGTGCTATGGTCTGTGTCAAACTGCATTTAAGAAATAAAATTACATGTGTATATTATTTTGACTTCGGTGTAATTTGTTTATATTGATATAACCAAACATGCTGGATCTTTTCTTTGCTTCAACACTGCATTAATTGTCATTTCGTTCCACAAGGAACCAGGTTTGCATTATTAATGTGTAGATCAGCATTTGAGAAGTTTGAAACTTTGAGTTCAGAAGACATGCCAGATAAGATTCCAGTAAAAGAAAAAAGAAATCTTGTGATCAATAAAAGGGCCCCTTTCACAAATGTAAACCATCTGGAATGAAAACGTTAGATAAAGTCAGCAACTTTTCTGTGGGGTGGGATGAACATGAAGTTAAACTATATTCACCTCAGAGCACTTGGGTTTAAAAAGCTAAAAATTAAAGTTCTAGAGCGTCAATGGGAATACTTTCAGAACAGACACAGATGAAAAAGTGGGCAGGCACAATTGTGCTGTATTGGAAAAACAAATATTGTCCATCATGTCTGCATACATACTAGTTTCTCTAGTAAATCTACTTTATGAAAAAAACAATCACAGATCAAATAAATAAGTAAGCCAAAACAACACCCCTTTTAACACAAATCAGTCATAAACACAATTAGTTATTTTCTACCATCTATGACAGCGTTATTGATGTTGGATAAAAGTGTTACCATGAGTTGCTGTTCTCTGTAGGCGTCCTGGAGCACACGGTCGTATTTATTTAACACTTTTCGATTGGCACCAACTCGATCTAGGATAATCCATATAAGGCTTCCTTGCTCTACTGAGTTTGTCATTACCATGTGGAAACAGTCGCAAAGGGGTTTGACATTATTTGAAATGATGTCCAACTTTTTGATTCTGTTCACGCGAGACATATCCAGCTGCAGACCCGCAGCACCACCAGTTTCAGAACCCCAGTTTCAGAACCCCAGTGCCAGAACCTGAAGTGAGGGGCGGAGTTATTGACAATGAGACAAGCATGGCGGAGAGCATGGTGAGTTGTGTAACGTTTTTGACATCATGTTGTGAAAAATTATCGCATATATTAAGTTCAGCGTTTATCTGCTAAATATTTAATTTGTGCATAACTTTATCATCTTAATGAAGCTTGAATATGTTGTCATACTTCACTGTATTAAAAAAAAAATTCTACGGATGGTTTGATACATTTTTGCGTGTTGTAAATGAGCCTTGCGTTGACGTTTTGAAGACATCTTGTGAAGGTGTTAAAGTGTTTGTTCCACGTTCCTCTGTTATATGCATTGTTTGAGAGTTAATGTTACCTTATAGTTGAGGGGTTTTTTTTACGTTGAGATTATTGTGTGGTGCTTTCATCTCTTGTAGAGACATTTCGAATGAATGAAGACCACAAGGAAAAGGCCCGCAACAATCTCCTGGAACAGTCAGAAGCTTCCAGAGAGCCCTTTCTATTTCATTTTTTGTTCAGGGATGACATGGAGTTATTTTAGCAAGAATGTAAGGACAAAATGGGCCTGAGAGTGAATTCCTCATTTGATACATTTTAAGTTTATTTTATACAGGATTGTCATGATAAAATGGGCCTAGGGGTGAATTGGTCATTTGTTGTATATATTTTTATTGTTTCTTTTAAAATTATGCTGAATTTTCTCTCTTTTTTGTTTTTTGACATGTTTTATTTTACATAAAGAAAAATGCATGCTGCACATGTTCTTGTGAAATAAAGTATATTTTATATAAAATGCCCATAAGTTTCAAGCATTTTTTTCACCATCATGATCAGGAAGTAACTCTCATAATACAATGAAACGGATAACTATATACAATTATATTACACAAGATCAATGTTTTAAAATGCTTATTGTACTGTACCTTAAAGAAACATTATAACATACGTATAAAGTATGATGTTTCGTTTGTAATAAAAGCAAAGTACTCTCCAAAATGTTAGGTGGCGCTACTCGGTTTCGAACGTAAGCTCCGCCCCTCACTTCAGGTTCTGGCGCTGGGGTTCTGAAACTGGGGTTCTGAAACTGGTGGTGCTGCGGGTCTGCAGCTGGATACTATTGGTTCACGCAGATCCATCAACAAGTCATGGGAAAAGTTCTGTTGATTTGATGGCAGAGTTTCATCAGCATTCAGCACACGCCTGATTATCCGTATCGCCGTCCGCACAATCCAAGACTGTATTAATCTCCGAAATCCCCCCCGCATCGTTTAGTAACAGGTCCTCATCATTCATAACATCATCTGAAACCACAGGGTCTTCAGATGCTGAGATTGCATTATCGCTGTTGTCGGGAACAATCGACTCGCTGAAGCTACTGGAGTCCCAGCTTCTCGTCAAAACTGCATCGTCGAAGATCAATATGGGGTCCTCATCACTCAGCAAACAGGTTGTTTACAGATCTATATAAAGAATGACAATAGAATATGTGTATTAGCGAGGGATTACCATTTTTTAACAATGTTATCGTGAAATCATACTCACCAATTGACTTGTATAACACTGAATGTAGTTGTCGAGCCGGTGTTTGCTTGTTTCTCCGTTCTCCTGATAAACTCACACGTTTTTTTTTTCCGCCAAAATAGCTTCTCATACTGTTTCCAGCCACAGGGGATACAGCATGTAATCGGGGACTTTGTTAATTCCTCGGAATGCTATCCTTGTTGCTATCCATGAACGGAGAGACAGTGAGGCCTTTGGTTCAGTTGTGGCAAACCCCAGTTGTGAGACAAGCGATGACAAGTCAACATTTGAAATATCTACAAACACAGAAAAAAAATTATATATTTTTATTTGCATTGTTTTATCAATATTGTATGATCGAGATAGACCGCAAAATAATATATGCATACCTTGCAGCGCACGTCTGTTGACAGATCTGGTCTGATCCGTTGTTTTATTAATTAACGGTGCAGTCACTGAAAATAAAAAGAATATAGTCACATAATATCTAAACACTCCTAATATATAAATACATGAAAAAAAATATCTTTACGGAAACTTACACAGCTGATCAATGCGATCCAAGTTTTCATGACCGTTTGTCCTGAATTACGTACAGACAAAATGTTTAAAACCTGTTAAACATTCAAGTTAAAAAACGTAAGGTTTTTTACCTGTAAAGTACAATTATTTAAAAATCATTGTACAACCAACACATACTTTTGAAAATAAATGCCATTTTAAAAAGTAATGCTATGTGCTAAACACCCTCTGCCGTATCGTACATGATCCTGAATGGGTTTGCTGTAACAGATGCCCACAAACACTCAACAGTCCGTTTTAAATAGGGAGGAGTTTTGGAGAGGCGTACTCAAATCTGAAAAGAACGCAACATTGGTATATTTAAATGTACGGTCAATATAACACCCCCGTTTTTTGTTGTGAAATATTCAGAGATCAAAGATTTAAAATGACACTTCGAAATCTCGATAAAACGCCTATCGCAACAAAACCCCATGATAAGGTTCATCACCTTATAAAAACTAGATTAAAAAAATGCCTTAAAGTCTAGATCATAAATACAAATCCAATTAACCCCCAGCCGTTTCATCGCCTTAAAGTCTAGATCAAAAATACCTTATCACTGTTTATGCAGCTGTATAACACATAGGTATAACATAAAGAAGAGTCAGACATGCAAGTGCAGCTCTACAACTGTATTGACAACAGAACAGCGCGAGGACAACAGCCAAAAGCAATCGACTGCCGATTGCATGATTCATTACATACCGTAACATCCCCCTTTACAAATATGAACTAAAGAATCCCCTTCTAAAATAAGAAGTAAATAAGAACAAAATACTATATAAACTTTAAGCAACATAACCTTTAAAGCAACTGCAATAAATTTCAAATTAGGCACTAATGCCATGACTATAGAGTCCTTGTTACATTAACTGTTCTTTTCCTTTCCAAAACTGCCACAGCAGCATTTCTAACACATAGGTTACAAATCAAGCCTCTTGGGTGGCTTGGACAATCGGCCAGCCCTAGTGTAAGTGCGACCATCTGATGATGAGGGTTTGACAGGGCCAAGTGAAGCCTGTGGCGTGGGCTTCTCAGGAGGTGAGTCAGCAGATGAAAGGGCCTCTGCAACACTCCCTTCCAGCATAAGAGGCAAATCGGGTACAGTACTGTCCAATGCTTGTGTGGTGGTTGACTCTGCCGTTCTTAGGTGCACTCGGTTTCGTCTATATAGGGATCCACCCACATTCACAAGATAAGAGCGTGGTGCCACTTTCTGAAGGCAGGTGCCGACCCTCCATAGCGCAGGGTTTTCCCCTGGAAGGGGCTTCATGCGGATCCTCTCTCCTATGTTTAGCTCTGGCAGATCACGAGCTGACCTATCATAATAGGATTTTGCCAACTGCTTTCGGTGGTGAAGCCGCTCCACAACCCCAGTTACAACACATGGCTCTAGAAGCTTGTTTGTTACTGGAAGAGACGTTTTCAGTCTCCGCGACATTAACCTTTGTGCAGGGCTACTGTCCATGTCATCAGCAGGGGTGTTTCTCCAATGAAGGATTGCTTTCCAAGGGTCAGTTCTGTCGTGCATAGCTTTGCGCAGAAGGTTCTTAGCAATCTTGACGGCTGACTCAGCCTTTCCATTTGATTTAGGATGTCTTGGTGAAGAAGTGACATGCTCAAATTCCCAGCTGGAGGCAAAACGCTTAAACAGAGCACCAAACTGAGGGCCATTATCTGTGATCACTCTATCTGGCTGACCATGTCGAGCAAACTGAGCCTTGCAGCGCTTAATGACCGTTTCAGCAGATAGATCAGTAAGCAGTTCAATCTCCCAAAAATCTGAGTAATGATCCACAATTAGAAGATAGTCCTTTTGCCGGTGACTAAACAAGTCCATGCTGATGATCTGCCATGGTCTGCCGGGGATGGCATGAGATAGCATGGTTTCCTTCTGTTGGTTGTGCGCAAATTCCTTGCAAGTCGAACAATTGCTCACAAAGTCTTTGATTTCTGCTTGCATACTAGGCCAATACAGTGTGTCACGGGCTTGACGATAACATGCGTCACCTCCTATATGGCTTGAATGTATGCGCTTGAGCATCTCTGGACGTAGTGACTTGGGGATAATAACTTTCTGTCCACGGTACAAAATACCATCTTGCCCACTAATTTCATCTCGATAAGGCCAGAATTCTCGGATGATGTGTGTTGTTTTTTCTTTCTCATCAGGCCAGCCTGCAAGGACAGTGGCCTTAAGGGCCTGTAGCGCATCATCCCTTTCAGTATGCTCCCTGATTGTCTTCAGCCGCTGGTCCGTCACATTGAAGTATTCTGCTTGGTTGATGAGTTGAACATCCTCTTGCTCTTTCTGCAGATGGCATATGGCATGCCGCTGGTAAACTGCTCCCTTGCCTGTACAGTCAGCAGCTGCCCTGCTCAACATGTCACTCATGAACATTTTAGTCCCCGGCTTGTAGACAACCTTGAGACTGTAGTTTTAAAGTGTCATGAGCATGCTCTGAAGTCGCTTGGGTGCACTGAGAAGTGGTTTGCAGAATATAGTGATCAAGGGTTTGTGGTCAGTCTCTGCTGTGACCAACTCTCGGCCGTACAAGTAATGGTGAAATCTTTGGCAAGCGAAGACGATACTGAGACACTCTTTCTCGATTTGAGCGTAATTGTTTTCTGTGGGAGTGAGGGCTCTTGAAGCGAAGGCAACAGGCCATCCTTCTTGCATAAGACAGCACCCAAGACCACTTTGGCTGGAGTCACTTTGTACTGTGATAGGCTTAGTAACATCATAATAGCGCAGCACAGGCATCGATGTGGCCATGGATTTGAGCTTGCGAACTGCATCGTCATGTTTGGATAGCCAGTGCCACGGTGTGTTTTTGTCGAGCAAACGCCGAAGTGGCTCGCAAACAGTCGACAAGTGGGGCATAAACTTGGCTAAATAATTAGCAAAGCCAATGAGACGCTGTACACCTTTGGCATCTGTGGGGTTGGGCATGTCCATGAAAGCCCTCACCTTCTCTTGGTCGGGCTTCAAGCCTGTGAATGAAAGGATATGACCATGGAACTTCACTTCGGGGACCTTGAATTGCAATTTTTTTAAGCAAAGTCATAGCTTGACCTCTCTGCAACGCTCCAACAGGGCCCGAAGCTTGAGATCATGATCACTTTCAGCTTGCTGGTCTGTGTCACCGCAGCCAACGACAAGAATATCGTCAGCGATGGGCTCAATTCCCTTTAAACCTGTTAACAGTTCATGCTGTTTCCGCTGATACACCTCAGGTGCCACTGAAACACCAAATGGGAGCTTTAGCCAACGTTTCCTGCCCCATGGGGTCCAGAATGTGGTCATGAAGCTGCTCTCTTGGTCCAGCTTGCACTGTAAGAATGCATGTTTGGCATCAACCAAGGTGAAGAGCCTTGCTTTAGGCAGTTTGTATAGCACATCCTCCAGAGTTGGCATTATATAATGAGAGCGTTTCAGAGCTTTGTTCAGGAACTTTGGGTCCAAACAAATCCTCAGCTTGTCTGGTTTTTTTACAATCACCATGTTGCTAATCCAATCTGTTGGCTCTGTAACATCTGCAATATGACCCTCTGCCTGATACGCATCCAGTTGGGCTTTGACGGCTGCTTTCATAGCGATTGGAACATTCCGGGGGGCACACTGTACCGGTGTAACACTGGTATCCAGCTCAAAGTGGACCTCACCGGGCAGAGATTCCACAGGCAAGTTGAACACATCACTGTATGTGTCAATTAACTGTTCCTTAGTCAGAGGGTAACACCGTTCATGTTCCATTCTGAGCACGTCATCTGGGATTGTGAACTGCATCAGGCCTAGCTGTTCACTAGTAGATCCTGAGAGAAGCGGACTTTGATTTGTTTGTACTATCTCAAATGACAGTTGGTATCTCTCTCCTTTGACCAAACATTCTGTGTCAAAAACACCCACAGAGTCCAGCGACTCGCCTGAGTACAGCCGTAATTTGACGTTACTGGGGCGGAGTGGTGTGTGCGGTGCCACCTTCACTTTATCCTTGTAGCTCATCACATTGCATGTTGCCTCTGAATCTAACTGACAACGCAATGACTTGCCATGTAATCGCAGGGAAACAAACCATTTCTTCCCTTTCATGTGCACCGTGCTAATGGACTCAACTGTGTAAATATCATCATCACTGTCCCCAACCGGCTCCTCCGTGGAATATTCAATGCAGTGGAGCTTCCCCTCTGTAGTTCTGCTTTTGCTTTTAAGACACACTTTCGCAAAGTGATTGTCAGTTCCACAGAGTCTGCATGTTTTGCCGTATGCTGGACAATGATCCCTGCCTCTTGAATGCACATTACCACAGTATCGGCATGTCTTGCTTGTGTCTAAGAGTCTTGGTGAATTACTCTGCTTCCGCTGGTTAGGCTTGAAATGTTTCCTAGCAACAGCGTGAACCGTTTCGGCTGGAGGCATGCACGTGGTATCCATTGCTCTCATATGCATAGCGGTCTGTTCAGCTGTGCGACACATCTCAATGGCTGTGAGCAGTGTTAATTTTTTTTCACTTAACAACCTGCGTCTGGTCCCTTCATTTGTAATACCCAGTACGATTTTGTCACGAATCATTTCATCCTTCAATGCACCATAATCACAAGTTGCAGCTTTTTCTCTCAATCTGGTCACATAATTGTCTATGGATTCCCCTTCCTCCTGTTTACAACAGCCGAACACATACCTCTCATAAATGACATTTCTGGCAGGCTTGAAGTATCTGTCCAATGCATCTAGGATGTTTCAATGTCTCTCTGTTGCGCGTCTGTGAGATTCAAATTGTGCCGCTAAACATGTCTGCATTCGGATCCCATCACACTTCTCAACGTGGCAGCTTGGACCTCCCTGGTCTTGTCAGCCAGGCCTGTGACCAGCGCATAATCCTCAAACTCTGCTCTGAATAAGTCCCAGTTAGCGCTCCAGTCTCCGTTCATGTTCATCGGTGACGGCGGAGGTATGTTAGACGGGCGAGGCGCGGCTGCAGCATTATCAGCGTCCATAATCGAAGAAATGGTCGAAATCAGCAGTTACAGCGTGAACTCAAAAACGAACGCGCTAGGTATCTTCTGACACCATGTTTATGCAGCTGTATAACACATAGGTATAACATAAATAAGAGTCAGACATGCAAGTGCAGCTCTACAACTGTATTGACAACAGAACAGCGCGAGGACAACAGCCAAAAGCAATCGACTGCTGATCGCATGATTCATTACATACCGTAACAATCACTTTAAAGTCTTTTTGGAAAATTTTGATAATCTCGTGAAAGGACTTTGAACTGAAAAATGCAATATAACACGTGTTAAAGTTACTTCTAAAATTACGAGAAATGCTTTATCATGTTGTTAGTAATATAACTCAAAACATATTTGTTCATATTTAAACTGAATGTGTGTTTTGCTGCATAACCGTAGTCTTTGTTTTAGAATTTCATAGTTATAATTAATGTAACAAACTTTGGTAGTAAAGATATACTGTCAGAAATCTATATAAAAAACATTATTGCATTTTAGTAAAATAAACCGGTTTGCTAAAATACTGTATTTTCTAGTGAATGTTGTTAAAGTTTTTTATAATTTTTAGAGTGACTTTGTGTTTGCCAACTTGATACATTTTGTTTAAAACACATTTTCAACGTTACGTTAAAAGATATTTTGTTAGCGCTACAGCCAAACATTTAAATACTTTAAAAACACACACGCGTCCTAAGATGTTGTGAAATAATCTTAACCGCGGGGTTAAACTCCACCCACCGGAGGGGGCTTGTCAACTTCTCTTACGCCATTGACGTTTTGGATGAGCTCGTGAAAGGACTTTAAACGGAGAAATGTAAGACTGTGTTAAAGCTATAGTTAAAATTATATATTGTTTTTTGAAAACGTATCCTGTTTGCAAGGTTAATGTTAAACATTGGCTTTCTTACACCATTATCGTTGGATGAGGTTGTGAAAAGGACTTTGAACAGAAAAATGTAAGATTCGTGTTGCATTTTACAATTAATGTATGCCATTTCATTTAAAATGATCTTTGTTGAAATAAAAATGTTAAATACATTTTATGGTAAAGTTTTGTTCAGCATCTTTAAAGTGACAATGCTAAAGATGTGTTAGACAACCTAATGTTTAAAAACACATTTTCTTCTCTTTGACAGGAATCAAAAGGTCAAATGTACACCAATTAGTTCATAAATCATAGGCCATAAATCATTTGTCACAAGGTATATATTTTACTTACTACTCACGTGGTCTTGGTGGGGTCATCCAAACAATGTTTGAAAGCCACAAAATGTATTGTTCTAATTCTAAAATTTCTACATTTTGATTCAAGATAAAGACCAAAGTGAAATATATTTATTGGAAAATAAAACCAAATGTGTGCTGTAATTTCTGTAGACTAATGGATTTTAATAACTAAACCTTGAGGAAACACCTTGACCTCTGAGGTTAATCCATGGTAAACGCATCTGTTGAAGCCAGTAGTGTCATCACAACTGCATGGTTTAAAAAAAACAAAAAAACTGCAATTTTTGGTGAACTATGATCCATGGTACAGCTGTGAAAAGTCCAGAGAACTACAGCCATGGAAGCTGGAGGGAAAAAAAAAACTCCTGGAAGGGACCACCCACGATCATGATGCACTCGGTGTGACAGACTTCCTTCACAGTCGAACTACGCATCTATATCGGAAAGTTGGTTCAAAACGTAAAACCAAGTTTCTGAACTTCTCAGCTTTTAACCAAATAGTGATTCACAATGCTTCATGGGATTGTAATTCGTGCCCCCATGAAAGATGCAAGTGCACGGTGTTGTACCTTTGACAGTCCGATGTTCAAATACTTTTTGCAATGTTGCGATTCCTCAAAAGCTGGTTGGTTCATGGCTAAGAACCTACCAAAGGATTTGTTTTTATGGAAAGGTCAACACTCCCAGAACGGACACCGCTGAAAGTGGGCAGGCACGGTTTTGATTGGTTGAGATCAATTGTCAGGACTGCATACAGACAAGTGTCTCTCGTTCTGAACTTTTTGATTTCCCACTGGCATATGAAACTAGATCAAATGTACTATAGCATGCATAAATTCCCATTTCCCCTTTAAGTGGGTTCATGATCAAGTGGAGTGTGGTCATGTTAACAGTCACCTACTCCATGCTTTAACATTGCATTAAATACATTTTGGGGATTAAACTTCAAAAGAAACAGGGTTTGATTCAATGTTTTTATTGATTTGATGGTTTCAAAAGAAGTTTAATACAATTCAGAAGAGAAGATACATTTCAATTCATAATGAATCCGAAAGAGATTGGAGATGGCAAAATCAGAATACATTTACATGCCTGGAGGACAAAAAGTACCTCTGAAACACAATTTCATTGTGCTTTTAGCACAAATATAGCCCATTGGAGTTGAAAAGGGTAGATCGTTCCAGCAACGTTTATCTGTTGGTAAGATGAATATCACCATTAGGTCTCAACCAAAATGGGGTACACCCATATATCAGACATAGAACATGAAATGTTGAACTTCAGACAACAAATGAATCATATTATAGGACATTATAGTATTGTGAATAGTCAGGATTCAAGGAACCAAACTGTATGCTTACTGGTCCAGTTTATCTCCAAGCAGTTCTCAGTACCCCCACTAGGCTCATTAGAGCACCAGTTGGTGTAGTCAAAGGTGGTCCCATCACTCCACAACCATTGTCCATCCTAATGTGTGTAGAATGATTAAGTGTACCATTTTACGGACTCCATTCAGAGGGTTATTCGGTCACGAACACATTAAAAGTAGTGTCCATTTAATAATCTTCATTAGAACCTTAGTTTAGCATACATTTCAGTCTGCCAGATAAACAAGTCTTGTTAGGAATCACAAAATGGTTTGTCATCTCTTGTAAAAGCTAGCAACGTTACAGAATACTTGACCCATTATGAACCCAGCAGTTCAGCTACTACATCTATGCCAAGGAAACCTTTCCATTGAAGGATATGTGGAGGACTTCTGCACTCTGGCCTGCAAGGTTGGTTTTAATGAGATCGCCCTCAAAGACATTTTCCATGCAGGCTTGAATGAGCCGTTCTCCTCCATGGTGACACCGAGCCAGAGTCCCATGTCAAAGTCGCTGAGCCAGTGTTCCACATCATAGTTGCCAAGCCAGGGTCCCACCTCATAGTAGCCGAGACAGGGTCCCATGTCATGGTCACCAAACCAGGGTCTCACGTCATGGTCACCGAGCCAGGGTGCCACGTCACTGTCGCCAAGCCAGAAAGCTACGTCATCGTGGCAGAGCTTGCACAACCTTCTGGTCCAGATCCCGAGTCTGGTCCATGCCATGTCACAGCCATGCCAGAATCTGCTCCATGCCATGTCACAACCAAGATTCAGTCTGCCCATGCCTGGTCCACGAGCCAACACCCACGCCAGCCATGGCCAACGAGCCAATGCCCATTCCTGCCACGGCCAACAAGCCAATGCCCATGCCTGCCATGGCCAACGAACCAGCGTTACAAGCCTCGTCAGTCCCAGAGCCTGCGTTGCAAGCCTCGTCCGTCCCAGGGCCAGCGTTGCAAGCCTTGTCCCTCCCAGAGCCAGATCTCACTGAGCTAATAGATATGGAGTTGGTTCCTGCCCTTGTGCCCACCCTGATTCCTCCTAATCAGCCAGTTCCCCCAAGTCACCAGCTTGACTATCGCCCCCTGTGATATCTCAGGCAAGGGGAACTTTCGACCCTCCGACTCCCTGGGTCTCTGCTTCTACGTCCTGCCTCATCAGGCCACGTTCCACATTCTGACTCGCCAGACCCGCCACCAGCTCCTCTCTGGTTTTCTGAGCCATGCCGGTCTCCAGGTCCTCCGTCCAGTACCACTATGTTCTCCAGCCCCATCTGGTCCCCTCTGTTTTCCAAGATTCCTCTCCCCAGCTCCCTGATGGAACTTATTTTGTGCTGGGGTGTCACGTATAAATGTTTTTGTTTCACGTTTAAGTTTATAAGTTCATGTCTTTAATTTTGATAGTTTAGTTCCTGTTTTATAGTCATGTGGTCATATCATGTGATGTCCTATTCCCTCATGTGATCTTGTCATGTGATTCCCCTGTTAATGCGTCTTGTTTTCATTGGTTCATTGTTTGAGTTCTTGTTAGCAGTCTTTTCATTGGTTAAAGTTTATTAGTCTTATTATCTTGTTTACTGTCCTGTCTGTTGATTGGTTGTCATTGTCATGCATGTTCATTATTTAAGCCCTCATGTTTGCCATTGTCTTTGTTTATGTGTAGGGTCTAAATTTCCCTTAATGCTGACAGAGTGTTATTGTTGTGCATAAAACATGTTCAAAACAATGCAAGGAATGCAAAAAAATGCTAATTAAGCAGGATTACTTGGCATGTCATGTCCTGCACAATAGAGGAGGTAGAGCAGACATGGGAAAAGTTGTTTGGTACAGCGGTTACATCACACTCATAAAGGAATAATTCCCCAAAAATGAAAATTCTCTCATCATTTACTCACCCTCATGCCATGCTGGATGTGTATGACTTTCTTTCTTCTGCAGAATACAAATTAAGATTTTTAGAAGAATATCTCATCTCTTTTGGTCCATACAATGAAAGTGAATCAGTGCTAAAAGATTGAAGCTCCACAAATCACATTAATCAGCATAAAAGTAGTCTAACTCATGTGCCTCCAGCGGTTTAAACCATGTCTTCATTTACATTTATGCATTTGGCAGATGCTTTTATCCAAAGCAACTTACAGTGCACTTATTACTTGCTCAGGGACACAATGGTGGTGGCTGTGGGGATCAACCTTCTGATTACAGTTATGTGCTTTAGCCCACTACACCACCACCACTCCACAGCGATTTGATAGATGTGGTGAGAAAATTAATTCTCCTCACTGCTCAGTCAATCTCCACTTTAACTTTCACTTTCTTCTTGTGTTTTTGGTGATTCAAATTCTTCATGCATATTGCCACCTACTTGGCAGAGAGAAGAATTACTAGCTAAAATGACTTAAATATTGATCTGTTTCTCACCCACACCTTTCATATCAGTTCTGAAGTCATGGATTAAACCACCGGAGTTGTATGTATTACTTTTATGCTGCTTTTATGTGCTTTTTGGAGGATAAAAATGTTAGCACCCCTTCACTTACATTGAATGAAACTACAGAGCTGAAATATTCTTCTAAAAATCTTAGTTTGTGTTCTGAAGAAAGAAAGTCATAGACAGATGGCATGAGGGTGAGTAAATGATAAGATAATTTTCATTTGTTGTGATTTATTTCTTTAAGTACATTGTCCTCCTTTTGAGATATAATGTTACACAACTATTTTGATTTTGTATCTTTTAAGCGAAGATATAGTTGTGTTCTCATTGTTATGCATGATGCACAATTTTCTGAAGTTTGTGACTGGTGGAATGTTCTGTTGAAGTATTGCTCTGCAAATGTTGATACTTTTCTATCTTTATAAAGGCGAAGCAAAATTATAAATAATTTTATCATCTCTACTTTCCTGGTAATTTATTATAACAAATAACACACTCTACATCAGGGGGTCAGTATTATTAAAAACAAACAATATTTTCAAAAAAATATTATTATTGAAAATGTTTTATTCTATAACATTAATACTTTTAAAACTACTCAAGTTTTCATCCAAAAGTAGTGAGTGGTTTTCTCATTTGCTTGTTATTGTTGTTTGATTAATAGCCTTTTTATGACATAGCCAACTAGACTTGTGCTCAATTCGTTTACATGCACGCTTAAAGTCCAACATTTTGATGCAAATACGCTTTTTGTTCCACTGTTTAAATTCACTTTAGACTTAAATTACTGTGTTTACATGAAATCCTCACCAAGACAAGCACTGGTGGAATTATGAAGTGTATTTGACCATTTAGACATGTACCCGCATTAGCACACAAACATTAGCACCTGTCAATCAAAAAGCGCACAGCTACAGACGTCAGGAAATAAAAAGTAAATATTTTATATTTCATCTTGATCAACCAACCAGTGGTGCTCTTGCTATCGCGATCGATGTAATGAACACCATTGTTCTAGAAGTTTTTGAGTTCATGTCTTTTATTTTTTTAAGTGTTTTGTAGTCATGCATTCATGTCATGTGATTTCCTGTTCCCTCATGTGATCTTGTCATGTGTTTCCCCTGTTCATGTGTCTTGTTTTCATTGGTTCATTGTTTGAGTTCTTGTTAGCAGTCTTGTCTTTTCATTGGTTCAAATGTATTTGTCTTATTATCTTGTTTACAGTTCTGTCTGTTGATTGGTTGTCTAGAGGCAGGATTAATGCTGATATCTGGCTTGAGCAAGTTAAACTCACATGACACGATCATGCAATTGGCCTTTTCACTGCAAAAAGCACTTTCAGGTGCTGCCGGTGATGTTCAGGTGTTGAACTGTGCTTGAGGCATTCTCCACAGTTGGCCGCAGATCTACAGCTGGCGTTCAAGTTTTTCACGTGTGATTTGATTCACGAGACTCTCCCTAGTCATTCATGTTGATAGATAAAAATGCTTGGGGTCTTCATGTGGGATTTCCATGTATTAATAAAATACTTGAGCAGTATTATCACAACATACCTTCTCGTATGCGTTTTAAAGGTGCTATTTGTAAGGTTGACATCAAGCATTTAAAATGGGTACTGCAGTCCAAATTCAAAATATTGGAGAGTTGTCTGCCCCGCCCCAGACTCGAAGCTCATGCGGGTTGTCAGAAAGTTGACATGCAAATTAGCCAATTCAGCATCCGTTTTAAAGGATTTCTGGGCTTTAAGCTGTCTCCATCTTCCAAAGGCATAACTGTTAAGTTCCCGTGTTGTCTGCCCCGTGACTCATTATAGGCACATTATTAAAGGATAGTTTAATAGGATAGTAAAGGATAGAAGTTAAAATGATCTTGTCATTTACTCACGCTCATGCCTCCCTGGGTGTGTATGACTTTGTTTTGAAGAATAAAGAGGAGATTTGTATAATGACATCTGTTTCTCACCCACACCTTTTATAATACTTCTGAAGATGTGGATTTAACCACTGGAGTCATATGGATTACTTGCATGTCTCCTTTATGTGATTTTTAGAGCTACAAATGTCTGGTCACCATTCACTTGCATTGCTTGGACCAAAATAGTTAAGATATTTGTGATCTGCTGAAGAAAGACAGTCATACAAATCTGGGACAGCATAAGGATGAGAACATGATGAGAGATTTTTCATTTTTGGGAGAACTATCCCTTTAATAATTACAATGATATGTTTACCTAAAAAATCAACAGCCAATTCTGCAAAGATGATATAGCAATTTTGTCAGAATAATAATAATAATAATCATATATGTCATATTATAAATACTTTATCAATTATACACTCTATATATTTATTATTATTATATGTATAGACAAATGGATATAATCTTTCACTGACATTTGCAGATGACACCACCATGGTGTGCAATGACAGTTTACATGTACAAGGTGAGACAGCTAATATCAAATATTTTGCTTGAAAAGTGTGTTTTTGCTCTCTATTTCTTAAGAAATTGACTTGATATGCTATAATGCACCAATGCAATAACATAGTGCATTTTAAAGTTTGGTTGTAAGGGAAAGTGACCCAAAATGTACAACTCTGTCATCATTAACTCATCCTTATGTTGTTCCAAACCTCTATGACTTTAATTTTTCCATGAAACATAAAGGGAGTTAGTAGGCAAAATGTTAGACTCAGTCACCATTCACTTTTTTTGTTGTGTGCAAAAAGATGCAATGAAAGTGAATGGTGACTGAGGTCAGTCCCTAAAATTCTCCTTTTATGTTCCACAGAAGAAAAATAGTTATACAGGTTTTGAACAACATCAGGATGAGTTAATTATGACATAATTTAAATGTTTGGGTGAGTATACCTTTAGCTGTCCAAATTCTTTTTGGGGCTACTGTATCTATTGTTATTGTTATTCAAGCTTGTGGTGGTATTTTATGCTAGTAAATTGAATCGTATAACATGAAACAATCACTCAGTTTGGTAATTAAGGCAATATCTCTTTCAAGGCTTAGATAATGTAGTAATGTAAACCTGTCACAATCAACCTCACACAAGGGCAGAGACAGACTAAAAT
Source organism: Xyrauchen texanus (assembly GCF_025860055.1). Classification (NCBI taxonomy): domain Eukaryota; kingdom Metazoa; phylum Chordata; class Actinopteri; order Cypriniformes; family Catostomidae; genus Xyrauchen; species Xyrauchen texanus. Next base: position 30,511,840 of record NC_068289.1, on the reverse strand, counting down.
AGCATTGTTCAGTTCTGTACTGTTCAGTTCATACTGTTCTCCATCACAACCCATAGCAAAACAAACATAGATGCCATGCATTCCCAAAATTCTATATAGATGGTCAGTAAAGCTATTCCGCTGAGCTAGAGATTCCTCCTCTAATAAAATCATTCCACAATAAAGAATCTGAATGGAAAAGAGAAATATTTATGGATGTTAAATAAAACAAGAGGCTTTAGGAGTGTGTTTAGGCCTATGCCTACTACGGTAAAGGATCTCAGTGGAGTCCCACTGAGTGAATCACACAAAAAGGGCCAAATTTCACATGTCAGTATTCAGACACCATATTGCATACTGAGTGATTTCTTCACTGCAAAAGCATGTTGAAAAGTTATGAAACCAATTTGGTCAAAACAAACTGATCTCCTTTGGTTACTTGTTGTTTCTGCTCCAATAACTTGGGATGTTATGTTATATCACACACCCCACTTTAATCTCTTGCAGTGCCTTCTAAAATCTGTGAACTTACTCTGAATGCTGACATGTCTTCTGCTTTACATTTCTTCTGAACCAATGTGTGTAAAACATATTTACTGAGACAGATTCATAATAGTATTTGATTTAAAAGTCCTGTATGCAATTTTCTCATGGTAAAGTATGCAAATACAATTTTCCTAATCCCTTAAAGATATTAATGAAATAATTGTCCTGAGATATCTCACCGGTCTCTGTGACAGCTCTAGAATCTGTAAACACTGTGGACTGTGGACATGGACGCTTTTCACCCATCAATAATTTTGCTCGTTCTCATTTGAAGCAGATCTTTGAGGCTATGATTCATAATGTTTGTCAGTTGAGGGCACTATTGTGCCACTGTTGAATTTGACAGCCACAGGAAGAAACAATGCAGCTCTTTTGCTCAGGTTTTTGTCACAATATTATCTTTGGAAGGTGGGGTTTTAGAATGAGGGCGCATGGCTAATTCAACGGCTAATTCAAAATCGCTTACAGAACCATTAAAAGATAGAAAGAAGAGGAGAGAGAATTTAAGGCAAGATACCCCCTGACCATATATAGGCATTGTAAGATATTTGTATTTATTGTATGGTATATTTGTGTCACTGTATATTTGACTGTGTTCATATTTCTATGCATTTGCAAAAGTTCTGAGTAATACTAATGATCATCATTCACTTAATATGTAATTACTATGTGAACCTGCAGGTATAATCACACACATACCTGTAGTTTATTTTTATAATTCAAATTATAATATGACTAATTTGCTAATCTGATCATTGTTTTCTATTGCAAGTAAATATGTAATATAGCTTAGAGTTATGCAGTGCATTACAGTGAAATAAACAGATTCTGATGACCTTTGGCCTGTATTCACACACAGCAGACATAAAAAATCCCAAAAAGATACATTTTGCATATTCAGTTTAAAAGTCAGAAAAGTGGAGGGTAAACAGAGGGTGACATAACCATCGACAGAGAGTGGGTGAGGCAAGACACTGTTAGAAGTAACAGACTTTATGGAAAAGTACCATGTTTTCTTTGTAATCCCATGTAAGGATTGTTTTTTTTTTAACTACATTTTTATACATCTCTCTCTCTCTCTCTGTAACCTTCTCAGAGCTTTATTCCTCCATATACACTGTAACAATTTTTTTCTAAAGCAATACCTCAACACTTAATAACAGGGCCTATATAACATATACTGTAACATTTTATTAAAAAGGCAACTGAAGGAACAAAAATAAAACCAAAAAAAAAAAAAAAAAAAGCCCCTACTCTTTAAGTGATTAAAAAGCATTAGAAAGGATTGAAAAAAATTATAATATAAAAAGTAATATCTACAATATTCATGCAAACTACTAGTGTGTGCAAAAGTGAGTTAAAGGTCAATGCTGTGGTATAATATAGAACCTTTCCTAACTTTCTGAACTTGGCAGTGTTCAGTCAAAAAGAGACTTTTCATTCAGGCTATATTTCCCCAAAGTCAGGCCACATGGATTACATCTTAAACTAATCTACAGAGGAACCATCTTTTTAATTTTGTACATCATATACACCTGTGTTTACATAACTGGGGATGTACACACCATGTCCAGTCATTTGCATAAGTTCTCCTTTGGGTTATGTTGCTGTGTTTCTGCTCTAATAACTTGGGAATTATATGTACATTATACACACCCCTCAGGCCACTTTATTGTATTAAACTGCCCTTTGATTCTTATTATTTTCAGTGCCTTCTAAGATCTGTGAATTTGCCATAATGCTATCACGTTCCTGTGTTTGTCTGCCCCATGTTTTCCGTGTCACCCTTCACCGATCCCATTCCATGTCACGTTTTCCCTGTTGAGTCTCACTGTCCGTGTGTAAAACTACACTTCCCACAATTCCCAAATCTTCTCACTGCCATTATTGTGTCATTGTTTGCACCTGTTTGTCGTTTGTGATCCTCATGTGTCTGTGTATATAAACCCTGTGTGTTTTCCACTCGTTGTCTATCGTTGTAAGTTGAATGTTGACGTTTGGTTTTCATGCTCTTGTACTCCCGGTCTTTGTTTGAGGTTTCCCTGTCTTTTATGGATGTTTCCCCAACCTGTTTAGCCCCTTTATGTTTTCCTCATTTAGTTTATTTTTTCCCATCGTGGACTTTTCGTTTGTTCCTTAGTTTGTTTTTGTTTATATGCTTGCCCAATAAAGCTGCATTTGGAGAGTTATAGATATATATTTTTTGTCTGTAAATCAGAAATGTAATTCAATGAATGCAGCAACATACAGCGTTCAGATGACCCACACATGGCCAAATGGCTCTATGACAGGATTCAGAGGGTTACTTTTAAAATGTATTCCACTACAGATTACAGGATACATGCTGTAAAATGTAATTTGTAACGTATTACTCAAGTTCAGTAATGTAATATAAATCATTTGGATTGCATTACTTCTTCACCACTGGTAGATTATTTCACTTGTTTTGACTACAAAAAATCTGTCTATACAGTGACTCATGTTAAAAATACATTCTCTGAAAAAAGCCTAAATATCTGATGCATTGTTGCTTAAACAAAAACAAACTAAATTAATCTTGTTTTAAAGATTTTTTTTGATATTCTTACAGAAAAACAATGTAAAGGGATTAATGGAAAGGAGGAGGCGAGAACCTGCTTAACAATATAAATAATATTTTAATGAAGAACTTAACCAAACACACAAAGGTGTCGGAAATCTCTCTCTCTCTCTCTCTCTCTCTCTCTCTCTCTCTCTCTCGCACTGCAGCTCCCAGTCGGCATTTTTCCCTGATTAGGGGCCGGGTGTGCGGAATCATGTCCCGGCCCCGCCCTCCGCCCTGTCACATTCCTACCTCGTTCTCTCAGGCCGGGGAGCCCCAGGCATTACCTACTGTTTTAGACAGATTTAAAGAGCGATTAATCATAAAATACTAGCAGCAGTGGTTGTATAAACATGTAAACCACACAAAATAAACATGAATTATTACAGCGCATAAGCATACCTTTTAAAATGATATATTAAAATCACATATTTCTGAAACTACTTATTTGGTCTCTTGCTCTTTTTTCATTAGTGGACAAAGACTTTGTGCATTATGAAATAGAAAAACATTCCACAGAAATACTTTAGTTTAACAATATGCTTCTTTGTTTGGTTTGTGAAGTTGCTAAATTGCTAACCCTTCATCAACTTGGAGACAGAACACTCAACAGACTGTACACAGATTGGAATGTCACAGTTTGCTATGTCCAGAGCTCTGTTTCATTTTGGCAGTTCAATTGTGTTTATATGTCTCCATCCTGGTTTGCCTTTTGAACGGAAAGCACAGATGTATGTTTTGCTGAAAGAGTAAGGTTATACTGAAATGAGAAGCACAAAAATCTCTATTTAAAATAATGAAAGCTAAACCCCTGTGTAAAGACAGGCCACTACAGGCCCGTGTCAACTTTTCCATTTATAGTATAGCATCAAAGGACATTTGGAGCAGCCTTTCCCAGTTCGGCCATAGGTAACCCCCAATTTCTGTGCATGATTTTTGATGCAATAAAGTTTAACAACTTTGAATAACAGATATCCAGACAGTATATCTTGCATGTTTGTGTGTGAAATATTATATTCATTAGGGTGTAAGTATTTAATTAAAACAAACAGAAATTCTTTCTTTTCTAATAAAGACAGGAACAGGTTCAAAACAATTACTCAAAGGTGTGGTTGAAATATTAAACCTGTTCATTTTAATTCCAAATCTGTAAATGTATTTGTAATAAATCTGTAATATATTGCATTTATCTCATCTATGTAATATAATATCAGATTTTTGAATCTTTTTATTAAGAATATAAAAGTTTAAATTTTTATAAAAATTCCCTTGAAGTGATAGAAACCATTAACCTGTGCCTTATACAGAAATTACCAAATTTTAACTAACAATGAACAGTACTTTTACAGCATTTATTAATCTTGTTAATGTTAATTTCAGCATACAGTATACTATTAATTTCAGTATACAGTATAAAATTAAAAGTTGTTTATGTTAACATTAGTTCCCCGTCTGTCGCTCACGTTGACGTTGTGTCGAAGAAGCGACACTAGGGGTCTCTCTTGAGTCCCGAATATGCCTCTGATTTATAAAAAAAGGCCAATGGGAATTAGGCAGACAATATTTGCATACCCCGCCCCGGACATACGGGTATAAAAGCGGAGAAATACTTCGAGTTCATTCAGAAATTTTCTTCGGAGCCGATGGTCGTGTTGCAGTCAGCTGCGAGTCACACACCTGTTCCTGTTTCCTCTGACGCTTTGCCTGCTGTTGGATCTACAGCTTTCTCCATTCTCTGCACGGCAGTGCAGTTTGCCCCTGGGCGCTTGCGACAGCGCAAAAAAACTAAAAGAGTTTTGTTGTGTTCTCTTGTTACGTTGTCATTTGAAATAAATCTCCGCTAGATGGAGATATTGTGCTAGATATGGAGATAGGAGGAGAGAGGAGGAAGAAGGGAAAAAAATGAAAAGTAAAGAGAAATGTTTGCTACTCTGTGTGTGCTCTCATTTATTTTGTACGTGACTACACAACAAATTGGCGACGAGGATGGCAGTTCATCTTCCTTCTACATACTTACAATGTCCTGGTGAGCCTGCAGTTCCGTTTGGGATATGGACGCAAATGTTTGAGAACTACTTGTTGGCGATTCACGCTGAGGGAGATGACTGGCCTGATACTCGTAAGCGTGCTACACTGCTTCACTGCCTGGGCACAGAAGCACAGAGAATTTTCTACACTCTTCCTAATACCGGTACGACCTATGCATCTGCTCTAACGGCTCTCAGAACGCATTTTGTACCGAAAGTTAATGTCATTGCTGAACGACATAAATTTCGTCAAAGGGAGCAAAGGCATGACGAAAATATACTTCAGTATGTGGCCGGGCTTCGTGATATGGTGTCCTTATGTGCATTTGGTGACAAAGAAGATGAAATGCTAAGAGATCAAATTGTGGAGAAAGTGCACAGCAGCAGAATTCGTGAACGCTTACTACTTGAAGCTGATTTAACGTTAGACAGAGCAGTGCAAGTGGCCGTTCAAGTGGAAAATGCCATGGCTAATGCGAGTGAATTTGCAAAACCTGCCGACTTACCAGTTCAACGGCTATATGTCAGAAAAAAGGAAACGACCATGCGTAGAACCACACAAGGTAAAACCCAGAGTCATTCTGCACGCAAATGTTATCGCTGTGATTCCAGCTGCCATTTGGCAAATTCCAAGCAGTGCCCTGCTTTAAATAAGACATGTAAATTATGTGGTAAAATGGGACATTTTGAAAAAGTGTGCTGCTCTGGACGAAGACAGGACATCAGAGAAATCGAAGTCCCTGAACTGACTGTTTTGTACATGACTAACACATTTGCTGCTGCAAACAAAATTGTGTGTGACATTGAAATGGGCACATTTTCTGGTACTACGACGCAAGAACTGATTGTTGATACTGGATCATCCGTATCTTTGCTTCCAGAGCATATATATAAGCAATAATTCTCTGAACTACCCTTGAAACAGTCAGATGTGCGTCTTGTCACATATTCAAAAGATGATCTTCCAGTGCTGGCATGTATTGAGACGTCTGCGCGACATGGTGAACATTCAGTACCTGCCACATTCTATATTGTGAAAAGTGGAAACGCACTTATGGGCATGGACTTAATATATTCATTGAATTTGTGCATAACAGGAAATAAAGTACTCACCCCCAAACAGTCAGTGCAACAAGTGTTCCATACGGATACGCCATCCTTTGCCTGTGCAAAGAACTATGTACACAAAGTGAAAATGCATGAAAATGTTATTCCTGTGCAACAGAAGCTACATGAGACTACCTTTTTCAGTAAGGGATGCTGTGTCTGCAGAGCTGAACCGCCTACTAGCAGCAGATATTATTGAAAGAGTGGATGCTTCGCCTTGGGTTTCGCCCATCGTAGTGATTCAAAAGAAATCTGGAGACATCAGAATGTGTGTGGATCTTAGGGAACCCAACAAAGCAATCGTTGTGGATAGCTACCCCATTCCACACATTGAAGAACTCTTTTCACACTTGAGAGGGGATGTGATGTTTTCTACAATCGACCTGGCAAATGCTTACCATCAGGTATCACTACATGAGGACAGTAGGGACCTTACTGCTTTTATAACACATTATGGGTTGTTTCGTTTCAAGCGAGTTTGCTACGGATTAGCATCAGCCCCAGCGGCTTTTCAAAAAATGATGTCTACTATTCTCAGGGGTGTTACAGGCATCCAGTGTTATCTGGATGACATAATTGTGTTTGGTGACTCTGCTACTAGCCATGATACTCACCTAAAAATAGTGCTGCACAAACTACAAGAAGCAGGTCTGCATCTAAATGAGAAGAAATGTACATTTCGCCAGGAAACGCTCACATTTCTGGGACATACCATCTCCAAAGAGGGACTGATGCCTGATCACAGTCACTTGGAAGCAATACGCAATGCTCCACCACCGTCGGATGCGCCCACACTAAGATCATTTCTAGGTCTCGCCGCTTGGTATGCTAAATTCATTCCTAACTACGCAGCTGTTGTTGAGCCTATGAGAGATGCCCTTAGAGGAAATTCAAATTTTGCATGGAGTAATAAAGCACACGAAAGTTTCCAGGAAGTAAAAGAACTGATTGCACAGAGCCCTGCATTGGCTTTATTTGATCCTGCTTTGCCCACATTTGATACAACAGATACCTCAGACTACGGCGTAGGTGGCATCCTGACTCAGCTTCATCCAGATAAGGCAGAAAGGACCGTGGCTTTCGCATCCAGAAGCTTGACATCGGCAGAAAGGAAATATTCGGTTGTTGAAAAAGAAGCCCTTGCTTGTGTCTGGGTCATTGAGCGTTGGAGAACATACCTGTGGGGCAAACACTTCACATTAAGATCAGATCACCAAGCCCTAACCACCCTTTTGACTACTAAACGTATGGGACGAGCTGGACTGAGAGTAGCACGATGGTCCGCCAGACTGCTCTGCTTCAACTATACTGATGCAGTACAGACGGGGGGTTGACAACCAGGTAGCGGATTGTCTTTTGCGTCTTCCATTGCCAAATGAAATTAATTCTGACCTTGATTCGGAACCCGAAACTGTTGCTGCTATCACTACACTCCTGTCAGCTGTTCCTGTGGCCGAGTTTGCTGCTGAAAGCTCCTCATGTCCTGAGCTTGCCAAACTTCGTCAATACATTGAGTATGGCTGGCCCGCTACATCCAAAGCCCTGCATCCTGACATTTCCAGGTACTTTCCAATACGAGACGAACTGTCTATTTTGGACTCGTATGTGCTACGAGGACCACACAGACTGATTGTGCCACTTAGTTTACGTTCACGTTTGGTCACCCTCGCTCATTATGGCCATCAAGGCATTGTGAGAACCAAGCAACGGCTTAGGGAGTTATACTGGTGGCCTAAGATGGATTCGCAGGTACAGTTCACAATTGCAACCTGTGTCACCTGCCAACTCAATGATAAAACTGCTAGAACCACACATGCACCACTTACCCCAGTTGACTATCCAATTGGTCCGTGGCAGAAACTGGGCATCGATGTGGTGGGTCCTTTCGACATTGGTCCTGTTAGTTGTAGATACGCTATCACATTGATTGACTACCATTCAAAATGGCCAGAGGTTTTGCACTTCACGTGACTGCATCTACCATTAATTGTTTTCTGAGGTCAGTGTTCAGCCAGAAAGGGAATCCTCTGGAGGTTGTTACTGATAATGGACCTCAGTTCCGGTCAACAGAGTTTAAACTATTCCTACAAGAAAGAGATGTAAAGCACATCCGTACTTCTATATATCACCCGGAAGGAAATGGAGCTGTGGAGCGCTGGAATAAGGTGCTGAAGGAGGCTATTCTGACTGCAGAAAGGGAAAGAGCCCCTTGGACATCGTTCATTGTGGATTTTCTGCAAACTTACCGAGCCACACCTCATGCCACGACAGGAATTTCTCCTTTTGAGCTGATGTTTGGAAGGAAAATGAGAACAAAATTGACAATTCTTCCAAAGTGCAATGTGAATCCGGCTATAAAAAAGCTGAAAATAAAAGTGATGTGAAACCAGGGGAAAATGAAAGCATACCAGGATACAAAGCGAAAAGCAAAGACTCCGGGGCTCAAGGAAGGCGATTTTGTATGGGTGCGAAAACCTGTGCATGTGAGAAAAGGGAAATCAAAATTCAGCAACCCTATGCAGATTGTTAGAAGGAAGGGGACACATAGTTTTGAACTGAGTGATGGACGAACTTGGGACGTATCTCATTTGGCACCACTGCTCACAGAATTTACTCATGTTCCAGAACACTCTGTGTTAACTCCTACTGCACCACCTGGAAGTGGTAACAACCAATTGGAGGGACGTTGTAGAAGGAAGCCAGTATGGTTGAAAGACTATGTAACCTAAACTGTTATAGAAGGCAAAGAAAGAAATAGAAAATACCCAGAAGTTTAGTTCAGGAAAGTTGTGGTTTGAACTGAAAGGATGTTCATGTAACTATTCATGCGATATGTGTTTTGTCAAGAGACATTATTAGACATTGTTCTGTGTTTCTAATATAAGTAAAGAAATCGGGTAAGAAAATAAAACGACTGAATATATTGTTTAGCAATGTTCATTGTAACTGCAGATGGAAACAAATTAAGTCAGGGGGAAATGTTGTGTTCTTTTGTTACGTTGTCATTTGATAAATCTCCGCTAGATGGAGATATTGTGCTAGATATGGAGATAGGAGGAGAGAGGAGGAAGAAGGGAAAAAAATGAAAAGTAAAGAGACATGTTCGCTACTCTGTGTGTGCTCTCATTTATTTTGTACGTGACTACACAACAAGTTTCCATAAAAGAGTGATTTCTCTGAAAAAGTTTTTTTCTCTAAAAGAGCAATACGCAGCTGGCATTGAACGTCCTTTTCAGGACGCGTCTTTGTAAAGATGCCCTTCCACCCCTGCGTAGTTCCTGGATGGGTAGATAGAGTGCTCTCCGCTTCAGACGGCCACAGGCGTTGTCTCGTGTGTCTGGGTTGCGATCACACCGAGGCAGCGTTTGTGGATAGTTCATGTTCTCACTGCGAGAACATGACCATGGCACGCCACTCCAGCCGCCCCCCGCATTGCTCCTTCTTCCCACGGGATTGAGGATGGTGCGGCTGGCGATGGAGGCGATTTGGGGATGGCAGCGGGTATATATATATATATATTCTCCTCAATACAACTACTTTATATATATATATATATATTTCATATACTCTTTACTTATTGTATTGTATATTGTGTGTTTTGTCTACTGTACATTGTATATAATTATTGTGTTGTGTATGTGTACATTTGATATGTAAATTGTGTTGCGCAAGTATGTTGTTTACTGTAATTGGTATATGTCTCGTCACTGTCATGACTGCTATGTTGCTCGGAACTGCACACAAGAATTTCACCTACTGTTGCACTTGTGTACATGGTAGTGTGACCAGGGACGTACTGGGACTGAAATTCAGCCGGGACTTTAAGATGGAGAGGCCTTTTACGCGAGTGCCCTTGGTGCACGAGCAGAAGGATTTTTTGCAGTTATTTTAATTCTAATAGTGTTTTTATGGTATAAAGAGAATCAGATTACACTGAAGACCTTCAAGAAATTTTAGGATGACACCTGCCTCTTCAGGTTGTATAAGCAAGTCACCACTGCACTGAACACAACCAGGTCAGCAAAACCTAATCTCGAACACATAAGTCACAGTATCAGGCCCGCCGACAGGGGGGGACAAACGGGTCTGTTGTCCCGGGCCCAGGGTAGGGGGGGGGCCCAGAACTGGGCCCTCATTAAATTATGGAATAATTGTTAAAAAATAAATAAAATAGGCATATTTGTGGAAAAAATATCTAATATTTGAGTTACATAAAAGCTTTTTATTTGTTTTCTTCCTAATTGTCCTTGAAATAGTGGTCAAGAACCCCGCACCACCCCCAAAACAAAAATGGTTTGGCCACTGATCAAAATTTGATGTTGTCATTTGATTTGAAGTTCAGTAGGCTAACGTTACGATCAAAATGTCCGGTCAGCACAAGTCTGGTGCTCAGAAAAGAAAAGAAAAGAGAAGAAGGAAGAAGAAAATAGAGGCCTTCGAGATGTCCTAAACAAATATTTTAAAAAAGGTGGTGACGGAGAAGCTGGAACTAACGTTAGTAAAGTCAACGTAGAGCAAGGTAAGAAACAGCGCAGCCAACGTTTATGAGTGTTGTCAAAGACCCGGTACTTCGGTACCAAGTCGGTACTAATTTTGTTTTAAACGTCACGCCACGGTACCAGGTTTCTCAAACCCGGTACTTGATGCGCGTGCATGCCCGAAGCGCGTGCAGTTGCGTCCTCTTCATAAAAGTGCTGAGACATTGCGACCGGCGGTGCTGCTGATGTGGTGGCTGTAAATCCACTTGTTGATAAGAAAGGAGGAAAGAGACACATATGGAAATATTTTGGACATTAGCTCATAATAGCGACGCGGCGCGCTCGTTTTACAGGCGCGCAAGTTCATTGTTGCATAGCAACGACAGACGCCACGGAGAGCACGCGCTTGTGGAAAGGAGAAAGCGGTGCGAACTGCGCTCTCCATGATGACGAGGAAGTATTAGCAAAGAATTCATTGATTTCTAGCCCTTGCATTAGCTTTACTACTAGATATATTTATGGAGATGAGAAATAAAAAGCCGGCTGAAATGCGTCACTGTTGGCATCGGTGAACAGATAATGGGCCAGATCCGAGTCTATTTTTGCTGCGCTGCTCATGCTTAATTAAAAGTGAAAGCACACTTTTGATGGACAAAAAATAAATATGATTTCACACAAAAAGTGCCCAAAATGCACAGATTTTGCATGTCTAGTATGTTTTAACAAGAACTGCAGTAGGCTATGTCAGAAAAAAAAATGATAGAAAATGTACCCATTTAAACGTGTTTTTATTATTCAGTTTGGGTAAAAGTATATGGTGTTTTATAAAAAAAAAAAAAAAAAAATGGAAGTCTGCTGTAAAGTGGTTAGAACAACGGAATCGGCTAAAATCAGAATTGGCCTAGAAAATTGTAATTGGTGCATCTCTAGTATAAGAGCCTGACACAACACGTTATCTTTGACAGAAACAGTTGAGTTTGGTAGCTCCGTCAGAGAGGAATAGCAGAGGAGGGGAACAGGAGAGGAAGGGCAGAGGAGGGGAACAGGAGAGGAAGAGCAGAGGAGAGGAAGAGCAGAGGAGGGGAACAGGAGAGGAAGAGCAGAGGAGGGAACAGGAGAGGAAGAGCAGAGGAGGGAGAAGAACAAGAGAGGAAGAGCAGAGGAGGGGAACAGGAGAGGAAGAGCAGAGGAGGAGAACAGGAGAGGAAGAGCAGAGGAGGGGAGAAGAACAAGAGAGGAAGAGCAGAGGAGGGGTACAGGAGAGGAAGAGCAGAGGAGGGGAACAGGAGAGGAAGAGCAGAGGAGGGGAACAGGAGAGGAAGAGCAGAGGAGAGGAACAGGAGAGGAAGAGCAGAGGAGGGAGAGGAACAAGAGAGGAAGAGCAGAGGAGGGGAACAGGAGAGGAAGAGCAGAGGAGGGGAACAGGAGAGGAAGAGCAGAGGAGAGGAACAGGAGAGGAAGAGCAGAGGAGGGAACAGGAGAGGAAGAGCAGAGGAGGGAGAAGAACAAGAGAGGAAGAGCAGAGGAGGGGAACAGGAGAGGAAGAGCAGAGGAGGGAACAGGAGAGGAAGAGCAGAGGAGGGGAACAGGAGAGGAAGAGCAGAGGAGGGAGAAGAACAAGAGAGGAAGAGGAGAGGAAGGAACAGGAGAGGAAGAGCAGAGGAGGGAACAGGAGAGGAACAGGAGAGGAAGAGCAGAGGAGGGGAACAGGAGAGGAAGAGCAGAGGAGAGGAACAAGAGAGGAAGAGCAGAGGAGGGGAACAGGAGAGGAAGAGCAGAGGAGGGAACAGGAGATGAAGAGCAGAGGAGGGGAACAGGAGAGGAAGAGCAGAGGAGGGGAACAGGAGATGAAGAGCAGAGGAGGGGAACAGGAGAGGAAGAGCAGAGGAGGGGAACAGGAGATGAAGAGCAGAGGAAGGGAACAGGAGAGGAAGAGCAGAGGAGGGGAACAGGAGAGGAACAGGAGAGGAAGAGCAGAGGAGGGGAACAGGAGAGGAAGAGCAGAGGAGAGGAAGAGCAGAGGAGAGGAAGAGCAGAGGAGGGGAACAGGAGAGGAAGAGCAGAGGAGGGGAACAGGAGAGGAAGAGCAGAGGAGGGGAACAGGAGAGGAAGAGCAGAGGAGGGGAGAAGAACAAGAGAGGAAGAGCAGAGGAGGGGAACAGGAGAGGAAGAGCAGAGGAGGAGAACAGGAGAGGAAGAGCAGAGGAGGGAGAAGAACAAGAGAGGAAGAGCAGAGGAGGGGTACAGGAGAGGAAGAGCAGAGGAGGGGAACAGGAGAGGAAGAGCAGAGGAGGGGAACAGGAGAGGAAGAGCAGAGGAGAGGAACAGGAGAGGAAGAGCAGAGGAGGGAGAGGAACAAGAGAGGAAGAGCAGAGGAGGGGAACAGGAGAGGAAGAGCAGAGGAGGGAACAGGAGAGGAAGAGCAGAGGAGAGGAACAGGAGAGGAAGAGCAGAGGAGGGGAACAGGAGAGGAAGAGCAGAGGAGGGAGAAGAACAAGAGAGGAAGAGCAGAGGAGGGAACAGGAGAGGAAGAGCAGAGGAGGGAACAGGAGAGGAAGAGCAGAGGAGGGGAACAGGAGAGGAAGAGCAGAGGAGGGGAGAAGAACAAGAGAGGAAGAGGAGAGGAAGGGAACAGGAGAGGAAGAGCAGAGGAGGGAACAGGAGAGGAACAGGAGAGGAAGAGCAGAGGAGGGGAACAGGAGAGGAAGAGCAGAGGAGAGGAACAAGAGAGGAAGAGCAGAGGAGGGGAACAGGAGAGGAAGAGCAGAGGAGGGGAACAGGAGATGAAGAGCAGAGGAGGGGAACAGGAGAGGAAGAGCAGAGGAGGGGAACAGGAGATGAAGAGCAGAGGAGGGGAACAGGAGAGGAAGAGCAGAGGAGGGGAACAGGAGATGAAGAGCAGAGGAAGGGAACAGGAGAGGAAGAGCAGAGGAGGGAACAGGAGAGGAACAGGAGAGGAAGAGCAGAGGAGGGGAACAGGAGAGGAAGAGCAGAGGAGAGGAACAGGAGAGGAAGAGCAGAGGAGGGGAACAGGAGAGGAAGAGCAGAGGAGGGGAACAGGAGATGAAGAGCAGAGGAGGGGAACAGGAGAGGAAGAGCAGAGGAGGGGAACAGGAGAGGAAGAGCAGAGGAGGGGAACAGGAGAGGAAGAGCGGAGGAGGGGAACAGGAGAGGAAGAGCAAGGGAAAAGGAGAGATCTGGGCATGGGGGGGCCCATCTAAGATTATCTTGTCCCGGGCCCAGGCAAGACTGTCAGCTGGCCTGCACAGTATAGTTAGTATCCTGCTAACTACCAGCTTGTCATGTGTACAGTCAGTCGGAGTGATAAAATGGTTACAAATACTAACAAATACCCACTCAGATACTCAAAAACCACAATGCAGTCCATAAAATAGAGATTTGTGTGTGTGTGTGTGTCTCCTCACTTTCAACTCTCCCTGGCTCAGTTTCCCCTGTGCTGGACCCTGCCTCTGCTTACTGATTGAGAAGAACATGAGAAGAACATCAGTAATAAATATGACTAAGAATAATACATTTTCTAATTCAATCTGTGCTTCAGTCAGGTTATTATCTAGTATGTGGAACTATTGGCATTTTATCCTATATGTAAATATGTAATATTGTGCTGTATTTTTCTATTTTGTGTGTGTGTGTCCTTAATAAAGCTTTGATTGATTGATTGATTGATTGATTGATTGATTGATTGATTGATTGATTGATATGCCTAATATGATTGCCTAGTCCAGCCTTGCACACTGCCCCTCTACCTGTCTGTTTCCTGGTTTCTGCTGCTCCTCCGCCTCTTCCTCCTCTCTCCTCCTGCTCCTCCTCTTCTCTCTTCCTACATTGGAATTCTACCAAGCCATGTAATAAATGCCTATATTTAAATGCAAATATAAACAATTTCAGTGTATAATAAATCACTAATATATCCCTAATCGTGCACCTGTCCTGTCCATGCTGCTGGATCCTTCCTCATCTGCACCTCCGGCTGCCACAGCACTCTTTCCACTACGGAAAAGGTCTGTTAATTTGGCGCATTTAGCTGCCTCTTGTGCCAAATTTTTTTCTTTTTAATTCTTATTTTTTCGGCCCCACCCATTTCTTTCTCTTCTATCCTTCTTTTTGCTATTTTTACCGTTCGTATCTGTTGCATTCACACAAACCCGCCAAACATGACCAAAAGTAAACTCCTTGCAGTGTTGCCAACTATTTTCAATGGAAAGTAGCTAAAGCCTGCTCGAAAAGTAGCTAAATGCCGCCAGATGACGTCATGCGTCATTAGCATATTAATGACGTCATCGCGTCGTATTTGCATTCTGCCTAATTTGTCGGTACTGTAGCCTACTTCAGTTTATAATAACGGTTATCTCCCCTAAACCGTGCTCATACTGTTTTTATATAAGTATATAGCCGAATGTCCAGTAAAACGGTTCTCAATTACATATTTTCTGTTAGACAACGGAACGGAACTTAGATAACGTTACATGTTTATGAGTTTGAAAAAGGTTTATTGTTGTGTTTGGATAAGTAAAATGTATAGAGTCTGTAAATATACGATCTGAAGTTGGAGAGTTCAGAAACCGAACCGAATGAATTAAAACTCTGATTAGTAGTGAATATAAGTGCATGCCAAGAAAAAGCGGTGAAATTAAATGTTTTGAATTAAAACAAAGGAGAAGGCAGCTGCTATGTGATCACTGATTGGTTCCTGCTAACACAAGCGTGCACATGCGCAGCTCATTCATGTCTATGTCCGCTGGCGTGCAGTCAACGGAATGTGCTGCTCCTCTCATCCGCTCACTGAACAGAGCAGACGCCGCGGGGAAGTAAGACCTCACGCTTGCAGTACTGGCGATATTTGGAATTTGGAAAGTTGCTAAGGTTTGTCCAAAAAGTCGCTAGATTTGTCGCTAGTCACTTTTTTGAAAAAATGTCGCTAAAGGGGTCTGAAAAGTCGCTAAAAATAGCGACAAAGTCGCTAAGTTGGCAACAATGGATCGGCGCCTAGTTTGAGCCAATCGGATGTCAGGAAAAACGAGGATCAGTCCAAGTTGGGAGGGGCCGCTCGTATCCCCCCCTCAGATTGAAAGTATTGGTCTGGCCCGGTCTGAAACACACGCACAGCGTTCCGCTGCAGCTGAGAGGCCGGTTAGGCCGGTCGCGTATCATTAAAAAAAAAAAAAAACTCTTTGACCACCGGCCGGTCTTCGGCCTGAAATGTCAAGTCAAGTCAAGACAAGTGGTTTTTATTGTCGTTTCAACCATATACAGTTAGTACAGTACACAGCAAAACGAGACAACGTTCCTCCAGGACCATGGTGCTACATAAAAACAACAAAGGACCAACACAGGACCAAATGAGACAACACAACGAAATAAAATACTTATATAAAAAAACCTACATATACCTATATAAAGTGCACGTGCAAACATGTGCAAAAAGTACAGGACAGTACAACAAATTTCTGACAATGAACAGGACAATAGACAGTGCAGCGCCGACCAGTACTCAGTAGTGCAAAAAGATGACAGTTTCTAAAATGTAAACATAACATACTATGAGATAATGTTCTATGCACATAGCAGTTATTGAGGTAGCAGACAGTTATAAAGTGACAGTAATTAAAGTGCAACTCAGGACACGTGTGTGTCAAACCAGTCTCTGAGTATTGAGGAGTCTGATGGCTTGGGGAAGAAGCTGTTACACAGTCTGGCCGTGAGGGCCCGAATGCTTCGGTACCTCTTGCCAGACGGGAGGAGGGTAAAGAGTTTGTGTGAGGGTGTGGGGTCGCCCACAATGCTGGTTGCTTTATGGATACAGTGTTTTTTGTAAATGTCTTTGATGGAGGGAAGAGAGACCCCAATGATCTTCTCAGCTGTCCTCACTATCCTCTGCAGGGCTTTGCGGTCCGAAACGGTGCAAGTCCCAAACCAGGCAGTGATGCAGCTGCTCAGGATGCTCTCAATAGTCCCTCTATAGAATGTAGTGAGGATGGGGGTTGGGAGATGTGCTTTCCTCAGCCTTCGAAGAAAGTAGAGATGCTGCTGGGCTTTCTTGGTGATACAGCTGGTGTTGAGGGACCAGGTGAGGTTCTCCGCCAAGTGAACACCAAGGAATTTGGTGCTTTCGACGATCTCCACAGAGGAGCCGTCGATGTTCAGCGGAGTGTGTTCACCTTGTGCTCTCCTAAAGTCAACAACCATCTCTTTTGTTTTGTCGACATTCAGGGACAGGTTGTTGGCTCTACACCAGTTCGTCAGCCGCTGCACCTCCTCTCTGTATGCTGACTCGTCGTTCTTGCTGATGAGACCCACCACGGTCGTGTCATCGGCGAACTTGATGATGTGGTTCGAGCTGTGCATTGCTGCACAGTCGTGAGTCAGCAGAGTGAACAGCAGTGGACTGAGCACACAGCCCTGGGGGCCCCAGTGCTCAGTGTGGTGGTGGTGGAGATGCTGTTCCCGATCCGGACTGACTGAGGTCTCCCAGTCAGGAAGTCCAGGATCCAGTTGCAGAGGGAGGTGTCCAGGCCCAGCAGGTTCAGCTTTCCAATCAGGTGCTGGGGAATGATTGTGTTGAATGCTGAGCTGAAATCTATGAACAGCATTCGAACGTATGAGTCCTTATTGTCTAGGTGGGTGAGGGCCAGATGGAGGGTTGTGGTGATGGCATCGTCCGTTGAACGGTTTGAACGATACGCAAACTGCAGTGGGTCTAGTGAGGGGGCAGCTGGGTCTTAATCTGCCTCATGGCGAGCCTCTCGAAGCACTTCATGATGATGGGTGTAAGTGCGACGGGACGGTAGTCGTTGAGGCAGGACACTGAAGACTTCTTTGGCATGGGGATGATGGTGGTGGCCTTGCGCCGTCGTTCCAACGTGCTTCTGCTCAGAGAGATGTTGAAGATGTCGGTTAGAACATCTGCTAGCTGGTCTGCAGATCCTCTGAGCACTCTGCCAGGAATGTTGTCTGGTCCAGCAGCCTTCCGTGGGTTGACTCTACGTAGAGTTTTCCTCACATCTGCCGTGGTAAGACAGAGCACCTGGTCGTTGGGAGGAGGGGTGGACTTCCTCGCCATCACGTCGTTCTGCACTTCAAACCGAGCGTAGAATTCGTTCAGCGCATCTGGAAGGGAGGCATCTTTGTCACAGGCAACTGATGTTTTCCTGTAGTTGGTGATGGCCTGGATGCCCTGCCACATGCCGCGTGTCACCGCTGTCCTGGAAGTGACTGTGGATTCTCTGGGCGTGTGCGTGCTTTGCCTCTCTGATTGCCCGTGACAGTTTGGCTCTAGCTGTTCTTAGGGCTGCCTTATCGCCTGCTCTGAAGGCGGAGTCTCAGGACCTCAGCAGCGCACGCACCTCACGCAGTCATCCACGGCTTCTGGTTGGAGCGTGTGGTGATGGTCTTGGAGAAAGTGACATCATCAATGCACTTGCTGATGTAGCTGGTCACTGATGCTGTGTATTCCTCCAAGTTGGTAGAATCGCCATATGTTGCAGCCTCCCTGAACATGTGCCAGTCAATACACTCAAAACAGTCCTGAAGAGCAGAGATGGCTCCTGCTGGCCAGGTTTTCACCTGCTTCTGAAGCGGTTTTGTGCATCTGATGAGCGGTCTGTATGCTGGAATTAACATAACAGAGATGTGGTCTGAGTAGCCGAGGTGGGGGCGGGCTCCACCGGTGCAGCGCCTGGGACGTTTGTGTAAACAAGATCAAGCGCGTTCAGCCCTCTCGTTGCAAAGTCCACATACTGATGGAATTTAGGGAGCACTGTCTTGAGATTTGCATGGTTGAAATCTCCGGCAACAATAAACAGTCCGTCGGGGTGAGCGTTCTGCAGTTCAGCTCATAGCCCCATACAGTTCACAGAGCTTCCTTAGCGTTAGCTGGGGAATGTAAACTCGGTTATGCAAACAGTGGTGAATTCCGTGGTAGATAAAAAGGTCTGCATCTAACAGTCACGAGCTCCAACAGCGATGAACAGTAACTAGAGACTAGCATAGAGTTCTTGCACCATTCGTGTTGATGTAAACACACAAGCCACCACCGCGAGTCTTACCGCAGAGAGCTGTATTTCTGTCGGCACGAAACGAGGCGAGCCCGTCTAGCTGAATGGCGGCATCCGAACTCTGTCGCTGAGCCATGTCTCCGTGAAAACAAAGACGCAGCAGTCTCTAAACTCACGCTGCGTAGCCTGCTGGAGTCGGATATAGTCCAGTTTATTGTCCAGGGAGCAAACATTTGAGAGCAGGATAGACGGGAGAGCCGGCCGGCTAGGGTTTGTTTTTAGCCTAGCATGGACCCCCGCCCTCTTTCGCGCTTCCGCTTTCGCGACACCGCTACGACGTCCTCTCCCCGGCCACCGGCATCAGGCGACGCCGAGGGCTGGAGGCCTGGTCTCCGCAGCAAGCCGAGTACGCGTAGCACCTCCTGCCAGGTCATCATGCAGCTTGGTTTTTGCATGAGTCTTATATTTCAGTAGTGTCTGGCGATGGTAGACACGAACACCGGTTGCTCCGATGTCCATGTGTTGCAAAAGTCTGGCTTTTTTAACAAAAATAGCACCATTGTGGATCCGGAGTGGCCGTTGCGTGCTACCACGCCGCCATCTTGGATCAGGACTGGCCGTTCGGGATTGTTCCCGGTATTCCCGATGGCCAGTCCGCCCCTGAGTGTGACAATAAAGTGATTTGATTTGATTTGAATATGGGATGAATTGATGTATCTTCCTCCTTCTTTGTATAGAGTTTGTGGTCTAAGCAAGATCACAGATCATCTGCAACAAATTAAATCTTTCAGAATTCATAATTTTTCAAGTTACCATATTAAGTTGATATGGGTGATTCTAAAATGATTTTTTAGGTCTTATTGATATAGAGAAGCTTTATTGTTGATGCACTGTGATAAAGCCAACATTTCCTCGGTTTGTCTTTACAGGTCTATGTTGATGGGGGTAAACATAAAGGTGTTTAACCTTTTTTGAACACCAACACATTCAGATGGTTAAATAAGATGTCAGATAAAAGTTGTTTGATTTCCGGATTTCTGAA
The DNA here is from genome assembly GCF_025860055.1 of Xyrauchen texanus. Classification (NCBI taxonomy): domain Eukaryota; kingdom Metazoa; phylum Chordata; class Actinopteri; order Cypriniformes; family Catostomidae; genus Xyrauchen; species Xyrauchen texanus. The sequence goes on along the minus strand of NC_068289.1, from coordinate 30,492,065 downwards.
TTCCCTAAAGGCGCTGGTTTATGAAATCAAAATGTAGTTGTTTTATCTTTAAACAATCATATGTTAGTACATACTTGTGATACACATGATGTCAGTAAAGTATAAAAGTGGGGCTTCATGAAGATAGCACAATCTTGAAATTCGAAGGTTTTTGGAACAGCAACAAACTTGATAACTTTCCTAATTCAAGGAGCCAACCTTTGTACTTTTTCTTGAATATTCGTGTGCTGTATGTGAGTGCAGATATATTACTTATATACTTAGATATTTCCATAAAATACAAAGTAACATTAAATAAAGTAAAATTAGTCATAACGTAAATAGAAAGGAATATATTATATTTACAATATTAAGAATGGGTCACACTAACGCAACACTTCACATCATGGGCAAACAAAACACAGGTTCACATAATATGTGTCAGAAAATGGAAACCGTAGAACATGTTTTAATTAAATATACTAAATATGAACAGGAAATAATTAAACTTATAAGAGAATTAGAAGCCTCTGGAAGCACAGAATTCACTATATGCAATATTTTATGTATTGGACCAGAAACTGATAGAACAATAATGGCGACAATGAGGTTCCTGAGAAACACTGGTTTGAAATATACAGGTGAAACTCGAAAAATTAGAATATCGTGCAAAAGTTCATTAATTTCAGTAATTCAACTTAAAAGGTGAAACTAATATATTATATAGACTCATTACAAGCAAAGTAAGATATTTCAAGCCTTTATTTGATATAATTTTGATGATTATGGCTTACAGCTTATGAAAACCCCAAATTCAGAATCTCAGAAAATTAGAATATTGTGAAAAGGTTCAGTATTGTAGGCTCAAAGTGTCACACTCTAATCAGCTAAACACCTGCAAAGGGTTCCTGAGCCTTTAAATGGTCTCTCAGTCTGGTTCAGTTGAATTCACAATCATGGGGAAGATTGCTGACCTGACAGTTGTGCAGAAAACCATCATTGACACCCTCCACAAGGAGGGAAAGCCTCAAAATGTAATTGCAAAAGAAGTTGGATGTTCTCAAAGTGCTGTATCAAAGCACATTAATAGAAAGTTAAGTGGAAGGGAAAAGTGTGGAAGAAAAAGGTGCACAAGCAGCAGGGATGACCGTAGCCTGGAGAGGATTGTCAGGAAAAGGCCATTCAAATGTGTGGGGAGCTTCACAAGGAGTGGACTGAGGCTGGAGTTACTGCATCAAGAGCCACCACACACAGACGGGTCCTGGACATGGGCTTCAAATGTCAAACGTCTTACCTGGTCTAAAGAAAAAAGAACTGGTCTGTTGCTCAGTGGTCCAAAGTCCTCTTTTCTGATGAGAGCAAATGTTGCATCTCATTTGGAAACCAAGGTCCCAGAGTCTGGAGGAAGAATGGAGAGGCACACAATCCAAGATGCTTGAAGTCCAGTGTGAAGTTTCCACAGTCTGTGTTGGTTTGGGGAGCCATGTCATCGGCTGGTGTTGGTCCACTGTGCTTTATTAAGTCCAGAGTCAACGCAGCCGTCTACCGGGACATTTTAGAGCACTTCATGCTTCCTTCAGCAGACAAGCTTTATGGAGATGCTGACTTCATTTTCCAGCAGGACTTGGCACCTGCCCACACTGCCAAAAGTACCAAAACCTGGTTCAATGACCATGGTATTACTGTACTTGATTGGCCAGCAAACTCGCTTGACCTGAACCCCATAGAGAATCTATGGGGCATTGCCAAGAGAAAGATGAGAGACATGAGACCAAACAATGCAGAAGAGCTGAAGGCCGCTATTGAAGCATCTTGGTCTTCCATAACACCTCAGCAGTGCCACAGGCTGATAGCATCCATGCCACGCCGCATTGAGGCAGTAATTAATGCAAAAGGGGCCCAAACCAAGAACTGAGTACATATGCATGATTATACTTTTCAGAGGGCCGACATTTCTGTATTTAAAATCCTTTTTTTATTGATTTCATGTAATATTCTAATTTTCTGAGATTCTGAATTTGGGGTTTTCATAAGCTGTAAGCCATAATCATCAAAATTATATCAAATAAAGGCTTGAAATATCTTACTTTGCTTGTAATGAGTCTATATAATATATTAGTTTCACCTTTTAAGTTGAATTACTGAAATTAATGAACTTTTGCACGATATTCTAATTTTTCGAGTTTCACCTGTAGAATATAGAAAATCCACATACTCATCCTTGTCGCATTCCAGCACAGTAGGTGGCGGTATACACCTTATTAGTTGGTTTGCAACCTGCCAGTAAATCCACAAAAGAAGAAGTATCCTTGCTAGATTGTTGTTTGATGTGACGCCTTTCGGAGTGCAATGCTACAAATTCTTCTCTCAGCAAGTTAACTGGGTCACAGCAAAGGTATTGTGTTAGTTGAAGCAATGTGAAGTTTGTCATTTTAAAGTAAAACTCCTTGTTTGCAAATAATTACTACAGGAATATTGAGGAACAGAACTTGTTTTACAAAAATGTTGATTTGGAATTATTTAATAATACCTATCATTTTGTGTGATTTATGCTATAAGATTAGATTTTGCATTGACTGTAAAACAATATGTATTTAGAAAATCTGTCAATGCACTGATGCAATTTTTTCCACCCCATTTCATAATATTCCAAGACTGATATAAGTGTATTTTGACGTAGACACAACTATAAAGACAGTTATAACTTATTTCATGTTCATCCTACCCAACAGTTAACCACTGTTGGAACGATGTAACCTGTTCATTCCAGACAGGTTACATTTGTGCCAAGGACATTGTGATGACGTTAGCGCAATCCCACCCCATGGCAGGACATCTAGGAGCCGACAACACGAGACAGTTCATACGAGATAGATTTCACTGGCCGGGGATGGATTCAGATGTGAGGAGGTTTTTTAGCAGCTGCAAGGTGTGCCAACGTACAGCCCCATGTAAACCGCCCCCCTGTCCCCTGATCCTCCAGCCCATCATTGAGGTGCCCTTCGAGCACATTGAGATGGACCTGGTGGGACTGCTGCCGAAATCTGCCTGGGGTCACAAACACATATTACTGATTTTGGAATACGCCATCCGGTATACAGTAGCTGTTCCCCTCAGGGAAGTGACGTGGAAAAATATCGCAGAGGAGCCGCTCCTTCTCCTTTAGCCGATTGGGGATACCCAAAGAAATCCTGCTGCCACACAGCCCCCTAATGCTGCAGACAGCCTGTGTTTGGTTCTCACAGTCTTTGGAAAGGGTCATGATGAGTCAAAGTATTATTCCTCCTTGATTCTAAGTCTTGGTGAAGGGGCCTCAACATCTCTTAAGAAAGAGATTTGAACTTGGTATTGGAGGATGGGGAGTGGGAAAGAATTTAAAAATGTTTTAAAACTATGTCTAGGGATGCAAGGGTGTGCCTTATTCAGTTTAAGATTTTGCATAGTTTCTACTGGAGTCCCTCCAGGATTGTTTAGGCTTGGTTTAAAAGACACACCTACCTGCTGGTGATGACAGTTGGAGGATGGAGACATAGAATATGCTCTGTGGTTCTGTGCTAATATACAAGAATTCTGGTTAAGAGTCCATAATTTTAACTGTGAGGTTTTAGATACTCAAATCTCATTCTGCCCCAGACTATGTCACACTGATGTGCGTTCTTGCTCATGATTTAATTTCATGTCTTTTATTTTTAAGTTCATGTTCCTTGTCATGTCAGTTCATGTGTTTCATCAGTCCTGTCTTGTCATTGTTTCATGTGTTTTTGTCTTGTTAACCTGTTTATTAGTTCAGTCCTGTCATTGGTTCTCATGTTATTAGTTCTGGTCTTTCATTGGTTATCTTTGTTTGTTTTCTTTGTACATTTATAGCTTCATACAATCTTGAAACTCTGAAGGCTGTGCTCTGAAAAATCAGGTAAGTTTGTGGTACAGAAACATACTTAAGAACTTTACTACACATAGTTTTGTTGTTTTTCTGGTCTATTCTAGCTGGTGATCTCTAGTGTGCTGTATCAGTCCAGATATATTACATTCACCTGCTTATTTTCAGATTTATCATGGAGGTGATGAGAACTCTTCTGCTTTTTTCTGTATATTTTCTCTAGGGAATACAGAAGGTAACAAAGACACTTATTTGGCAATGCAAAAATTCCTTGTTCCAAATCAATTCACTGTCACATTACCAAAAACGTGTAATGGCAGGTAACCGTCTTACATGTTGATGCATGCAACAAAAAAATGCAGTGCTGTAGTGACTGCAATATACATATGTAAAGTGCGTTGTGACAGCGGGGGCGTGGTCATATGCCCCCGTCCGGGAGAGAAATCAGTAAGGGCGCTTGCACCTGAGCTGTAACACCGGTCTCTAATTTCAGTGAGCATAGGGAGAGCGGCATAAAAGCAGCCACAGAACCTCCAGTGGGGAGAGGGAGTCAGGGACAAAGAGACCTGTTGTGAAGCTGATTAATTATTGTGAAGCTGAAAAGCTGTTGTGAAGCTGAAAAGCTATTGTGTTATTGTGAAGCTGTAAAACTTTTATTAATTAAAAGTCTTACCGCTGAAGTGGAAGCCCTGTTTCCTGTGTCCTCCTTCCTCTCTGTGGAGAAGTGTGCTACATGCGTATATACATGTAGTGTGATACAACAAAAACAAATTCCAGTTGAAAAGCAAAATTATCCTGTATTCTGACCAAACTGTAGCTTTTTGGCATGGAATAACAGGATATTTACAGTTTTATGCAATGTATTGTCATGAATAATAAAGGGTCTAAAGACCATGCAAAATACATTCTGTACACAAAACATCTTGGCTGTGAATATTACAAGAGTCCTTAAGTGTATTTGCAGTGTAGCTGAAGAGTGCCCCTTTGGATGGACACCTTTTGGGGAAAAATGCTACATTCTTTTCTTTGCAAGTTGACTGGATCACCGCGAGAGTTAGTGTTAGTTGCAGCAATATGAAGTTGATCATTTTTGTAAATCCTTGTTTTGCAAATGAATACAGCACTATTGAGGACCAGTCCCTGTCTGACATGTCTATTATAGGATTTATTGAAAATGTAAATGTTATGCCAAAATATTAGATTTTGTATTAACTGTGACTATCTTTTCAGAAAAACTGTCAAAGCCTTGATGCAAATCTTGCATCTGTGCGAAGTCAAGTTGAAAATAAATTTCTACTCGGTCTGGTGCATGTTTCTGCACGTTGTTTGGTTGGAGGTCATGATGGGGTAGAAGTAATTCTGCTTTTTCAAGATGACAAACCACTTTGTGATTATCCTAACAAGACTTGTTTATCTGGCAGACTGAAATGTATGCTAAACTAGGTTTCCCCGTCTGTCGCTCACTTCGACCACAAAAGAAAATCAAATGTATTTTAGTCTAGTTTTAGTCATTGACAATCATTTTACCTTTTCTAATCCATTAGAATAATTTTGATTAGCATCTTGGTCAATATTGTCTAACCAAAAGAGATATTTATCATTTTAGTCTTTATTTTACTCATCTCACATATAGATAAAATGTTACCATTACCTGGATATACACGTGTTGAAAGATCAAGAATGCAAACTTTGATAAAAGTGTCTGGTCTGAGAAAGCACATCCATATATTGAACATGTTTGGATTTGCATATTTTATTTTGAACCAACATGATTCAACAACTGGGGGCAAAAACTCTCTTATAGAACAATAAGAGCAGCAGCGCACAACAAAATATTTTGAAACCAGTGTTTTTGTTGCCTTAAGTACATAACTGATGTCTAATCTAAGCTGTCTAATATTAGCAGCTTTGCATGCATAGCCTAAATGCTAGGCAATCTACCGTCTAAGTTCAATCCTACGTTCGTTCGCTATAAAGCACAGCCTGTACAAAGTAGGCTTAACACCACAGCTAACTGGTTAGCTAATATGTTACAGACTTGAAAATGTCATCTTCGTTGTCATATTTATTGCAAAAACGAGATGTTAACTTGCCTCAATTCCCTGGTGGTTAGCCTTGATTTGCCGCTTCAAGTTCGTAGTGTTTTTTTCCAGATATCTTATAACCACATTGCTTGCTGTCCGATATAATTATGCACTCAGTTTTTTTTTATCTGTGTCACTGTATTTGAAATAAGACCAAATATCTAATCACCTCTTTCTCCCTAGCATGTTGCATGCATCATCAGAGTTCACATCCTCCACATTAAGTATCCTCGTGCAGCAGACGTCGCACAAGCATGCAAAGCACAGGAAGGAAATATGAATGAATGTTTAAATGATCATTAGAGCGACAAACTATGGCCAATAATATTTTGTCGTCTCATTGTACTGACAAAAAGTTTTTATTTTATTAATTACATTTTAGTCTCGTCTTTTTTCGTCAAGAATATTGCATGTTAATATAGTCACAGACAGTGTATAAGGACTTTATCACCGCCTCGTCATCGTCTTGTTTTAGTCAGGGGAAAAAAAGTCGTTGACGAATATATTTCGTTTAGTTTCATCTGAAGAAAGTAACACTAACTGGAACCCAGATTTTTAAAGATAAAATTATTTTAAAGTCAAAATAATTTTTTGTGGTAATTAATATTGTCACAAATGCTGTTGGTTGAGCTTAACAATGGAAATGTTTCACAGACTGTGATGACACGATTCCGAATTATTTATCAGCGTAAATCTTATTTATCAGCGTAAATTATATTATAAATTGTTTTAAATATTGAGCGTAATTTTATAACATTATGCTTTGTGTTATATTACCTTGGAATTAGTTTAAAAAATGAATTACCACGAGGAGTCGCGTGGTGCCATACAAGGGTCAGACATGTGAATGGCGAGCTCTGTGTACTTTGCTAGTTTTTAATTATTTTTGTGTCATAAACCGGTGAGATTCGATACTCTCTTTTTCATAACTGTTCTATAAAGACAAATATGTCAAAGAATTAAAAATCCTCAGGCTCTGGGACATTAAAATATACTTACGTGCTCAAGCTGACACCCCTGACAGGGCAGCAGACCAGGGACTCAATTTAGACGATGTGGTGGGAGAAATTCAGCGTCAACTGTCGAGCGTGTCGATGCTGACGAAGGTCATAGCGGACTTGGAGGATCTTGCAGTAATGGGTCGATTGATTTCGGCCATGGAGATGAAATTCTCTGAGTTGGTTACAAGATTCAAGAACGGATCGATTATCTGGAATCATCAGAGAGGGAATTAGCTGCTAATCCACTAGCGACCAAGGCAGATTTGCAGTGCATCTAGGAAAAGTTGGAAGACCTTGAGAATCGTAATCGGTGAAACAAAGTCTGAATTGTTGGAATTCCTGAGAATGTAGAAGGCTGAGATATGGTGAATTTCCAAGACGAGCTCTTCCCGTGTCTGCTCGACATAACAGGCCATAAGCTGGAAATCAATTGAGCTGGGACAGAAAGCCGGGTTGGAGATCCGCTGAGAGAGACAGGCTCTGATCAATTCTGTCCAAATTTCTGAGATCATCCGATAAAGATCTTGTTTTGCGCATGGAGAGGATTAAAGGAAGGCTTTCTTGGAAGAACCGGAACATTTTCTTCTTCCCAGACTTTGCAAATTCAACAAGAGAGAAACGTGATCGATTCAAGGAATGCAAGAAACTCTTATATCAGAAGATCACTTTTGCACTGATATTTCCAGCCAGTCTTATTATCTATTGAGAATAGATACTAAGGATGGCAGCAAAGTATTTACATGTCCCCAGCAAGCATTGTCCTTTATAAAGTCAAGGGAATGAGTAAGCCATGGTGTAATTCTCACGTTGCTCCCAAGTGAACCTCACTCACTGAACATTCACTTTTTTGTTTCTTTTTGTGATGGTTCCACCTAGCAGCTGGAATTTGTTTTGTGGAATAACACACAGAAACCTTTGCATCGACGGAGGGTCACTTTTAAACTGAAGTTGATGGCCAGATTGAGAACAGATACTAAGTATGGCTGCAAAGTATTTACTTGTCCACAACAAGCATTGTCCTTTATAAAGTCAAGGGAATGAATAAGTCATTGTGTGGTGCTCGCTTTGCAGCCAAGTGGACCTGACTCACTGAACATTCACTTGACCGTCTGAGGAAAATGGGTGCCTTTTTTGTTTCTTTTTGTGCTGGTTCCACCTAGCGGCTGGAGTATGTTTTGTGGAATAACACTACTTCGGATAGTTGTGGATGAATCTGCTCGTTCTTTGTGCTTATGCCTCCTGTTGGATGGAGTTTTTTTTTTGTGGAATATTGTTTTGGAGGACATTGGAAAGATTAGGTTATCTGCTGCACTTAATATAAACAGCTGGCTCACTGAACATTCTTTTGACTGTTCGAGGAAACTGAACAGCTTTTGTGTTTGTGTGTTGGTTTAACTAGAGGCTGGAGCTTGTTTTGGGGAGGAATACACCTTCGGGGCAGTATGTGGCTGAATCCTCATGTTCTTTGTATTTATTCTGCCTATTGGCTAGAATTTGTTTTATAGATTTTCTTCTGTTGTGTAACTCTGTCTCACAAAATTTGTATAGAAACACAGGACTTGAGCAATCCAATGGAAAATTTGTTGCGGGGGCTCTCGCAGGCATACATGGACTGTTTGAGTTGGGATGGACACCAGGTGGCGCTGTTGTGCACAGGGGTAATGCACACATTTTTCTTTTTTCTGTTTGTTTGGTTCGGGGGAAGTTCTGAGTTTGATTGTTGAACTAATGTTGGAATGTGGTCTTTACAATATTGTTTTTTACACACAATAAATATTTTCTAATATGCCAAAAGGTAAAATGTTAATATGAGTGGATTTTGTCTCTCCACGTGGAATGTGAATGGGTTGGGGCACCCCATAAAAAGAAGGAAGGTTATTTCTTTTCTTAAAAGTAAGAAATATTATATTGTATTTCTTCAAGAAACGCATCTTTCCCCGCAGGAAGCTGAAAAATTTGGGAAGATATGGGGTGAACATTCTTTCTTTAGTGCTGGCTCAAGAAAGAGCAGGGTAGTCATTACATTGATAAATAAACATTTACAATTCAAATGTCTCAAACAGATTAAAGATTAATTAAGAAGAGTCATTATTGTTTTAGCAGAAATTCAGGGGCAAAGGTTGATTTTTGGCTAATATTTATGCACCTAACATTGATAATCAGGACTTTTTTTTTTATAGATCTTGAAGGGATGTTGCAAGCCGCTGGCACCCCTCATGATATAATATTGGGAGTAGACTTTAATCTTTTGATGGACTCAGTCCTTGATCATAGTGAAGCAAAAGTGTGCAAGCCCCCTTGTGCAGCATTGATGCTTCACTGGATGTGTAGAATCACTGTCTTACAGATGTTTGGAGACATTTGAACCCATCTGGTGGGACTAGAATTTTTTTTCATCAGTCCATAAGATTTATTCTAGAATAGATTGTTTTTAAATATCTAAGTCCCTCATTTCATCTGTTGTGGATTGCTCAATTGGAAACATCTTCGTCTCAGATGATGCCCTGGTGAGTTTAGAGGAGTTTCCACATACAGAGAAAAATAAATCATATAGTTAGTGCTTTAAAGTATCCCTTGTGGAGTTGGAAGGGAATATTAAAAGTGCAGAGGTATAGCTTAAGCGCCGAATGTCATCTGATGTCCTCAGAGAATTGACCCGATTGAAATACAGATATAATACTATTTTGTTGCAAAAGATTTTGGCTATTCAGGGCAAGAAAGTCATAATTTGAATCGGGGGACAAAGCAGGGAAGCTTTTGGCTATATACATAAAGCAGAGAGAGTCTTTTTCTACCATTCCCTCAGTAAAATCGGCTTGTGGTGCAATTTTTAACTCGGCCATTGATATTAATAATGCTTTTAAAGAATTCTATCATTATCTTTATAGTTCCACGTCTTTGTCTACTGATGAATAAATTAGAAACTTTGTAGAACCATTAGAACTCCCTACATTGACAACTGAGCAAAAATAATTATATTGATTCTGAGATAAACTTGGAGGAGCTTGGAGAGGTAATTAAGGTATTGCCTACAGGCAAGTCTCTGGGGCCAGATGGATTTGCCACTGAATGTTTTTAGATCTTATGTTACAGAATCTATGGAATCATTACAGAATGGAAAGCTTTCCCCAAGCACGGATAAGTCTGATACATAAAAAAGACAAAGCTCCAAGCGAGTGTAAGAGTTACTGTCCAATTTCCCTGATCCAGCTAGACGTTAAAATATTGTAGTCAGTATCATGTGGTCAGTGGGAATTATAAAACTCCGGTCGCTGCCATCTCAATTGATGCTGAAAAGGCATTTGATATGGTACAATGGGATTATCTTTTTAAGATTTTATAAATATACAGGTTCGGGAATACTTTACTTTATAGACACCCGGTAGCAGCGGTACAAACAAATGGATTAATTTCAGATTAGTTTACTCTGGATAGGGGCACCCGGCAGGTTTGCCCTCTTTCCCCATTATTGTTCTGTCTTGCCCTGGAACCATTAGCTGCTGTGATAAGAAGGTAAGATTATTTTCCTGGGGTGGTGCATAAGCTTTTGCTAGATGCTGATGATATTTTATTATTAATCTCTGACCCCAATAGATCTATGCCTTGCCTTCACAGAATTATTAATTCCTTTTCTAAATTCTCAGGATACAGAGTCAATTGGAATAAATCTGAAGCTTTGGGTCTGACAGCTTACTGCCCAGTAATGGCTTTTCAGCTGGGTGCCTTTCAGTGGCCCAAACAGGGCATTAAGTATTTGGGCATTTTATTCCCAACAAATTTGTCTGATTTAGGTAGAGTTAATTTTGACCCCTTAATAAAAATTTTTTGGGATTCATTACATTTATCTATGATTGGTTAATGTTATTCAAATTAATTGTATTCCAAAATGTAACTACCTGCTTCAATCTCTCCATGTAGATGTCCCCCTCTCTTATTTCAAGAAATTTGATAGCATAGCGAAGTCCTTCATTTGGAAAGGTAAGTGTGCATTTGGAATGTGTGTGTTTAATTTTATCACCGGTCTCCTCATTAGTGTTATTTTGTCATAAACCATACATCATCATATGGTCTCTGTTTAAACACACACAAAAAATAATCTTAAGTAAAATTTGTTTAGTTTTGTTACATTTTAATAAGTTACATAGGCCGATTGACAAAGGTGGGCTAGGCCTACCCAAGAATTTATTTTATTATTATGCACTCGGTCTCAGACATCTGGCTCATTGGTCGATCCCACCTGGAAGAGCCCCTCCTTGGTTTTTTATTGAACAGGACGCTCTTGCCCCTATTTTGCCATGGCAAAGACTTTCTATCAAACTAATCGGAGAAGTTAAATTACTCCCGTTATCTCGCATTTGCTTTTGGTATGGACAAAAGTGTCCAGACTGTTTAAATCAGACATTTATTTAAATGTTGCCTCAAGCATATGGCTGAACCCAAAATTATGTATTAATAAGTACCCTTTCTGCTTGTCAGAATGGATTGTGAGGGGGGTTATAATCGTAAACCCACCCCTGTCTGTGCGTTGTATGGTGACATGGAACAGTTGCTCCTGCTTTGGCTATTTTCGTAAAGACAAAATATTTGGGCATATTGTGTCTAAAATATCAGTTATTTAGTTGTACTGGACATCAACACGCTTCTTATCTGTTGTAATAAACATCTAAATTAAATCAGTGAACTAAAAAACAACAAAATTCACTTTATTCAATTCAAAAATATTATTTAACACTGATTATTTTGACAAATCAGACTTCATTGTTGTCAGGATAATTAAGAGAATATTGGAGAGAGAGGTCAAAAAAGTGCAGTGGAGTAAATAATTTTCCTTTATTCAATTTTAAATTTATAAGGGACAATGCACATTAATTAAACTTATTTCTTGTCAGGCACCTTTAGTGCCTGGTGCTGACTGTGAATGTTTAAAAGATATGCTATGAAAGAGGCTTAAGTCCAGCTGCTTAAACAATGCCAGGTAAACAATACATTATGTCTCTATTCCATAATTTACAGCATGAGCATTGCTATGTTTAATCTGTGCTGAAGCTTGAATATGGTAAACAGTTTGTACACCCACGGCTTGTACAAGTCAAATTTGAAAAGTGTTGTGCAGATTTATAGATTTATTTTTGGTCATACTGACATTTATGTTTATCAGTTACCGAGATTGCACATACAGTACCCTACTAATGTAAATCGATGTATGCTAATCGGAACACAATATAAATCGTTTTTTTAGAATACATATGTATATTTCATAGTAGTAATAATAATATTATTAATACATAATACAGTAAATCATAATAATAGTAGTAATGTCGCCTATAACAAGCTTGTGACCTGTATGAGAGTGTTGAGATCCTTTAAAAATTTGGTTCAACATTTCGGGATTCCCAGATCTCAGTTCTATAGCTATTTACAGCTGCCCCACCTGCTCTGTATTACTGGTACACCTGGTACGCCTGGTACGGCAATAGCACCGCCCACAACCGCAAAGACCTGCAAAGGGTGGTGCGAACTGCCAGAAACATCATCGGAGGTGAGCTTCCCTCCCTCCAGGACATCTATAACAGGCGGTGTGTGAAAAAAGCTTGGAGGATCATCAGAGACTCCAGTCACCCTAGTCATGGGCTGCTCTCACTGCTACCATCAGGCAGGCGGTATCGCAGCCTCAGGACCCGCACCAGCCGACTACATGACAGCTTCTTCCCCCAAGCAGTCAGACTTATGAACACTTGAGCTCTCACGATTAACAATCAGCACCGCACTTTACTAATTATCATCTTGTATCACACACTGGACTGTCAAATTTATTCTCCCCAATTCAACTACTGTATATATATTTTATATACCCTTACCCTTATTTTTTATATTTATTGTATGTGTATTCTATATTGTGTTTATTGTTTACTGTACATTGTATATTGTGTTGTGTAAGTATGTGTACATTTGTTATGTAAATTGTGTTGTGTAAATATGTGTACATTTGTTATGTAAATTGTGTTGTGTAAATATGTTGTTTATTGTAATTGGTACTGCTATGTTATTCAGAACTGCACACAAGACTTTCACCTACTGTTGCACTTGTGTACACAGTAGTGTGACAATAAAGTGATTTGATTTTGATTTGATTTGTTCAATATAATGATCTCTGATGTAAGCATGTCCAGAAACAGACAGCAGTCTCAGCAGAAAATCATTTTCAGCTTTACTATGCACAGATGCAAGATATTCATCAAGGCTTTGAAAGTTTTTCTAAATAATTTTGTAATTGTTTTTATTTATACATTTTTTTTTTTTTTTTTAACAGTTATTCCAAAATCTAATTGTTTTAGCACAGAACATAAGTGACAGGAAATTTTAACTACTCTTCAATACAGTAATTCTTTGTAGACATTTTTGTCAAACAAGGTATGATCCTTCTGACAAAATGTATGCCAGCATTAGAGCCTTGAATTTGATACGTGCATCAACTGGCAAAACTTTCAGTACACTCAATTACATTTATAGCAATTTAACACAAACCAAACATAGAAGAATATTGTTTAATTTAAGTATTGCTGTGAATTGCTGTGGAATTTGCATTCTATTTTAAGATTGCTGAAAGTTTTGTCCACTAGAGAGAAAAAAGAATGAGAGCGAAAAATAAATATTTTCAGAAATATGTGATGATAATAATATATAATTTTACACAGCATACACAGCAATATTGTTATACAGTTTACATTGTTACACAACCAGTGCTATTATATGATCAATCCCTCGTCAAATGTGTCTGGATAAAACTTTAATGTAAATAACTTTATTAAAGACAGCACATTCATAAGAAGTTGGTAGTGTAAATGGACTGTATGCAATGGATAAGAAGAATAAAAATATGTCAATAAAAAAGAATGTCAGGTATATTAATACAACAGTGACATATTATTAATAATTTTCATCTACTGACACACATATCATAGCTATTAATAGTAGGGCTGTCGATTTAATGCGTTAATTCAGTGCGATTAATTTGACTAAAAATAAAGCGTAAAAAAAATTAACGCCATTAATCGCAATGCCCCCGGACTGTCATATGGAAGATTCCTGAGAAATGCAAGCTTGTAGTACCACCTGTTTACTCCAGAGAGCAGTAAGTGAAACTTCAGCTGTGTGGCAATGCGCAGTTTATACAGTGAAGAAAAACACCCTTGAACAGCAGAACAACACAGACATGCGTGTCTGTCACTGTCACTACTCGATTATAGCATTAAATGTTGGACAAAACAGTGCAAACGTATAAACACAGTGCGCAAGTGAATTACAACAGTGTGAGCACCATGACACAGCTCGCACGTAAAATGCAAACCTGCAGAACTTGTAAATCCCAAACTCGAGCACAAAAAGTATGATTGTGCACACAAATTAATAACTCGCGAGCAGATATAAGAAAACCTCGAGTCATGATAGGTCTCACACACACGCGCACAGATCCAGAGGTGTGGACTCGAGTCGCATGACTTGGACTTGAGTCACTAATTTGATGACTCGTGACTCGACTCGACAGAATCAAAAAAGACTTGCGACTCGACTTAACTTGGACTTCAGCCGTCTGACTTTGAAATACTTATACTTTTTAAAACCAAAGATAAGAGTTGTATAATTAAAAAATGTGCAGTAAATCAATGATTCATTTCCCAAATAAACGATAAATGATTTTCAAATATGCATTTCAACGCTCCATATTTAACGAATCAGATAACCAATCAGCTTCCATGAAAGCTGGACCAAGTTTGAAGACCGCGGCATGCATTTAAGGACAAGGACACAGCAAAAATTATACCAAAGGTTATATTATTGGGATATATTGAATACAGTGTTAAAGGCAACAAAAGGATTGCAACATGTAGAACCTGTGGTTCCAAAATTATAGACACCTCGTCGACAACGTCCAATTTTGGCATCTGAAAATCCACAGACAGATGTAAGTTGTTAACTAATTTGTCAGCTATGGTTCAGTAGCATACATGTCTATGGCAGCACATGGCAGATTTACAGGCTAACAAAGTCTGCATATCGAACTGCAAACAATTTTTTTACTGCGGTCAGTAGCATTTAACGTGTTATAGCAATTGGTGTAATGGACAAAATCTACCCGATATTTTATTACGCTGTTGTATGACCTCGATAAAGGAACGGCATTTACTGTGACCACACACGTTGGTGCTTTTTGAGCATAACTGGTTAGAACGTGCATGTAAACACACTCTTTCATTTGCGGATGTGCTGGTCCTCTGTCATAAGTTTAGCTATATTTATTTAATTTTATTGGTTATGATTCTAAAAATCACAAAACCGATCATTTACTCTGTTCGCAGCCCTTTAGAGTATATAGCTCGTATATGCAACTTAAATGTCTGCAATTAGCCACTGCCTGGTAATATTTTAGATTTCATTCACCAGTTCAGCACGTTCAGCGACCTTTCACTGCGTGTTTAGAGTAAAAGTTTGGTTTGCCTTAATGTGTGTCCAAAGATAAGATCCATGTATCATCTTTATTACCCTCTTTGGTCTTTACAAAAAAAAAAAGATACAATTAGATTATAAAATAGAAACTTCTAGATAAAATTAGTATAAATTTACTATAGTAATTAATACTCTGACACTAATTTGGGCAAAGCACACTAATGACTTGTTTAAGACTTGAAAATAAAAGTTGAGGACTTGTAAATTGACTTGGACTTGCCTGCCTTGACTTGACACGGGACTTTAATGCAATGACTTGAGACTTACTTGTGACTTGGAAAACAATGACTTGGTCCCACCTCTGCGCAGATCTGAACACAAGAGCGAGTTATTTTCTGCACACGCGTGCGAGTTATTTTCTGCACACACGCGCAGCTGAAATTTGAATGCACACAAGTCAGTTTTGACACTCAGGGGCGGGGCCCAATCCTTTCTGTTAACAAATGCTATTGGCTGCTGACCAAATCCTGTATTGATTGGCTGCATCTCGTCGAATCTCTCCTGATTGGCTGTTGTTGGACGAGGACAGACAGAAAGCGAGACGATTGGGAAGCGGATGATGGCAGACAGTAAAGAGGTTATGGATTCTTTCTATATTCCTCTTTAATTTCTTGTAGCTGTAAGATGTTTTGTGCGTGCATGCGTGCGTGCGTGTGTATATGTATATATGTATATCAGAGGCAAGATGACACTAGCTGCGTTTCAATAAAACGAGAGCGCATCCATCCGAAGTGTGATAAGAGACATGAAAGAATGGCCGGATGAGCGGTCATTATAAAGCCTTGCTACGGACGACGATCATTATCGGTCATATAATGTTGCGACTGACAAATCGGAATCAAACATTTCAGAGAGCCGTGTAATAAGAATCTTAATGTACATTTGATTTCCTAACCTGGCCATATTCTGCTGCTCCTGCTGTGCTTTCCCAGCCCCAAGGGTTCTAGGGCCTGACTGGTTTCCTCTCTGAGCCTGCATTTCATCTACATAATGAATTAGGCTGATGAGTAGTGGATGGCCCTTGCAGTACCACACTAACAAGCTGGGAACTATCTGACATCTAGCTATCCACACTTACCATTTTGTGAAAAACGAACGTTCCCTTCGACATTAACGTTAGATGGACCTGCATTCATTGTACCTCTCAACAGTTTCACTAAACGCCTTGCTGCGTTCTATATTTCCACCTATTTTCAGTTATTATCAAAGACAGAAACACACACACACACACACACACACACACACACACACACATGCTGTGTTTCCATGTTTTATAGGGACTTTCCATAGACATCAACATCGACAATGGTTTTTATACTGTACAAACTCTATATTCTATCCCCTAAACCTAACCCTACCCCTAAACCTAACCCTCACAGAAAACTTTCTGCATTTTTACATTTTCAAAAAACATAATTTAGTATGATTTATAAGCTGTTTTCCTCATGGGGACCGACAAAATGTCCCCACAAGGTCAAACATTTCGGGTTTTACTATCCTTATGGGGACATTTGGTCCCCACAAAGTGATAAATACACGCTCACACTCACACTCTCTCACACACACACACACACACACACACACACACACACACACACACACACACACACACACACACACACATATATATATAAATGCAAAAAAACATCTTACAGCTACAAGAAATTGAGGAATTTAGAAAGAAACCATGACCTCTTTACTGTCTGCAATCATTCAATTACCAATCTTCCCAGTTCCTTCCTTTAGAAAAATAAAACCATTTTATTACGAAATCACAGTTAGTGAAAGAGCATGATAAGGGTGGTATCAACGCCTTGGATTTGAATCAATGTTTGGGGCATTTAAGAGTAAATGGTTGAAATCATACTTATCACAGCCTTACTCTATGTGGTTTCACATACCTAGATCTCTATTTAATCAAATACTTGGGCTTGAATTTCTTTTAAAATGTGATTGAGGTAACTAAGATTCCTATTAAATTACCAAACTTCCACAAACAACTTCCTCAATACTGTATAAGTATATTTACCCACAACATTTATCCCCATGGATCCACCCTATGGAATAACAGGGTCATTACAATGAATAGGAAATCATTATTTAAAAGTGATTGGTATGAGAAGGGTATTGAGTTTTGGAATTATATATTAGATGATAATAGTAACTTCTTGGAACATATTGCTTATAATCTTAACTGCACTTAAAGAAAATATAGTAAGATGTGTAAAGCAATACCGTTAATACAGTTAATCCAAAACACATTGATGTATGTGAGAATAAGACTTTCACCAAGCTTACCAAATCTAGTAATTAATGAATGTAATTTACATGACAGTAAATGTAATAACAAATGTATTAATGATTTTTTAAATCTAGAATTTGTTGGGATTATTATAGAGGATTGTATGTACAAGTTCCAAACATGAATGCCTTGTCCATAGATAAACCACATTTCAAATTCATCAAATGGCCCATTTCCCCTAAAGTCAAAGAGACTCACGTTAAAATTATTTATTAAATATATCCAGTTGCTGACTTGAGGCAGCTGATGAGACTCTGGAACACTTGTTCTTTTTATGTCCTAAGGGCAAAAGCTTCTGGTCTGATTAACATAATTGGCTGTCATTTAAGATTGATGACATCCCGACGTTTGACTTATCACACATTCTCTTTTATATGGATAATGTAGATTCATCCCTATCTGATTTGGTTAATATGATTGTTCTCGTGTGTAAATATCATATTCATTGTAGTAAGTGGAGATATTCGAAGCCTTCTTTTTCATGGTTTATGAACGACTTTAAATTGCATTTTTCCTCACTGAAAAAAGTAAAGTCAAGTAAAATTACAAGAAAGATGGTTAGTAATATATCCAGACAATTGTTTTGTTAAATATCCACTTGTATGCTACGTCTAAAGGATGCTTTTATTTGTATTTTTCCTTTAAAAAAAAAAAAAATTCTATAGCCTTTTGCTCTCAAGACCTTTTTTTTTTTTACATATGCTGTATCAACACGGAAGACATATGGATGATTATTGAATTATGCCATAAATATTTGTATTTGAATTCTGTTTTATAAAAAACACAAAAAAAAACACTACTCGATCTGTACCGGAAACACGACTGGTACTGCGCATGTGCGAATATGCATCTACTTCCTGTCTTAAGTATGTCGAAACAATTAATGGATGAATGGATTGATAGATCTCCTTCAAAATATTGGAGATACCGTTACCATCCTGTATAGCTTGATTTTTGTAGTGTATTTAAATTGAAAGATGCATGGCGCACAAAAAACCCTGTTACCTAAGCTTTCACCTGGTTTAAACCGGATGGTTCAATCCAATCCAGAATAGATTTTTGGTTAGTATCTGAGGATAGGCCTAATCTGGGGTCAAGCTCTATAATTTCTGCAGCACCTCTAACAGATCACTGTATGGTTAAACTTTTTTATAAATCTACAAACACTTATTTAAGGAAAAAAGTATATTGGAAATTTAACTCAAACCTCCTAAATGATGAACCCTTTTGTCAAGAAATTATAGCATCAATCAATGATATAATTGAAGATTCAAATTTTAAAACCTATAGAGATAAATGGGAATATTTAAAATATAAGGTACGTCAGATTTCTATATCTAAGGGTAAACTATTATCAGAACTAGTAAAAAAAGAGAAAAGGAAATTATTAAAGAAATACACAGTATTTGTATTAAATCATCAATAAATGAAAATAACAAACAACAACTTTTTCATCTGCAATCCTCACTAGATAACATTTATATTAATAAAGCTAAAGGAGCATATTTAAGATCAAGGGCGAAGTGGATAGAGGAGGGTGAAAGAAGTTCAGCTTATTTTTGTAGATTGGAAAAAGAGACAAGAGCGGAATGCTGTAAAGACATCGCTGATTAATAAAGAATGTACGAACCCTGATATGATTTCTAAGGAAATCTTCATTTTCTACAGTAAACTCTACTCTACTTATTAATACATGGATGCTGATGCTTTTTTCGAGCACATCAAGGAACGGATCCCTAAAGTGGATGAGAGTTTAAAAAATGTGTGCGATGCAGACATCAGTATGGATGAAGTGGAAAAAGCCATGACATGCTTATCTTTAGACAAATCTCTGGGTTCAGATGATCTAACAAGCAATTTCTATAGGCATTTTTGGGAATTTCTCAAAGACCTAATTTTCCATATTCTTCCAACTACTATGATGCAAGGGACCACCACTCTCATCCCCAAACCAGGAAAAGATCCAAAATTAATAGACAATCTTAGCCCCATAACACTACTTAATAATGACTATAAAATCTTAACTCATATTTATGCCAACAGATTAAAAAATGGTCTTACACAAATTATCTCAGATACACAGTCAGGTTTTTTAAAAGGTCGGTCAATTTATAACAATGTATGACTCGTTCTTGATTTACTGGATTATCATTATTTAATTGAAGATGAATGTTTTATTTTATTTTTAGATTTTTTTAAACTTTTGACATGATTGAACATAATTAAATTTTATGTACACTAGAATTGTTTAGAAAACTTTATCAATTTTGTTAAACTAATTTACAAGGACACTAATAGCACAGTCTTATTACCACATGGAACATTTCCAAGATTTTCCATTGACAAAGGTGTCCTATCTCTCCTTTATTACTACTGCGGAAATGCTCTCTATTCTTATAAAAAAACTCAGACTTTGAAAAATTAACTGTGTTAGGCAAACAGCTGGCTATTAGCCAACTGGCAGACGACACAACTATATTTATGAAAAATAGTAACCAAGTTCCAAAAACCCTCAAAACAATAGACTTATTTTCTTAAAATCTTAAAATTAAACCTAAACAAATGTGAATTACTTCCAATTCATAATTCCCCTCTGTTGACAATTCATAATATTCCTGTTAAGTCAACCATTAAATACCTAGGTATACACATTATAAAGGATAGAAACGTGCTAAATAATCTCAACATTTGGAATCATTTAGATAAATGTAAATCTTATTTGAATTTGTGGTCTCAAAGAGATATCTCTATTATTGGCCGTATTTATCTAACAAAAATGGAATGTATTTCAAGATTTATCTACCCAGTTTACTCGGTGACACTCTGCAAAAATGCAATAAAAGCTATAAACCAGGCAAACTTTAATTACATTTGGAAAAGAAAAACACTACATTAGGAAAGGAATTATGGTGAAAGAGCTTGATGAAGTAGGTCTGAAAGCCATTGATATTGAGTGTATTAATGGCACTATCAAAACTAATTGGCTTAGATCTTTTGTAAAAAAATGAAAACAGCCTTTGGTTCCATATCCCTAGCAACATTTTTATGAAACTAGGGGGCATCAACCTTCTTAGATGTGATTATGACCTAAAAAAAAATCCCTATCAAGTTATCAGATTTTCATCAACAGGTATTATTATATTGGAAATTGATTTACAAACACAATTTTAGTCCTCCTAACATCCCGTTATGGAATTGTATATATGTGGTGTGTAGGAACAAATCTTTATTCTACAACAATTGGTGTGAGAGAGGAATATGGTCTGTGATGAACCTTTTGGAAAATACAGGAATCATTATACCTTTTGAGACTTTTTGTTTAAAATTTAAGATAAATGTAGTGGTGTAGTGGGCTAAAGCACATAACTGGTAAACAGAAGGTTGTAGGTTCGAAACCCATAGTCACCACCATTGTGTCCTTGAGCAAGACACTTAACTCCAGGTTGCTCCAGGGGGATTGTCCCTGTAATAAGTGCACTGTAAGTCGCTTTGGATAAAAGCATCTGCCAAATGCATAAATGTAAATCTAAATGACCGAAAACAGTATGATATTGTTATCAAAGCAATACCACAACCTATAATTCAAATGTCTTATAGTTTATGTCAAAGTAATGTCAAAATAACAGATGCTCATTTTGTGATGAACAAATTGAAACGACAGAACACTTATTTTACGAATGTGAATTTGTTAATGCCTTCTGGGAAAATTTACATTATTGGTTATTTCCTAAATTTGATAATTTCTCTAAATTAACAAAAGAAAATGTGATATTTGGTATATTTGCTAAAGAGAGAAGACACGACTTAGCAATTAACATAATTATTATTCTTGGGAAATTCTTTTTACATAAAAGTAGATTCATTAAAACAGTACCGAGCTTTTATACATTTCACAAGGAGCTATGTCATTATTGAAGAAGGTTGCCTTGGAACTTTGTAACTCTATAGAAGAGCTTATACTTGCAGAGAACCCCTAGACCCTGTCTAGGGTTTTTAAATTCATTTGTAATTTTTTATTTTTTATTTATGTTATGTACTTTAGTTTCTCATCCTTTATGCTTGTCTGTTGTCTGGATAAGAAATGTTTCTATTGTACCAGGTCATTTAAGTTTGTAATGTGCCTTTCTTACTGGGCAATAAAAGTAAAACAAAATAAATAAAAGTATGTCCAAACAATTTAAGGCAATTGTAGACATTTGTTATTTGACCCTACCCAATCAGTACCGGATATAGTTCTTAACTAGTTATTCTCTTGAAATAAATACACTTTATATATATTTATATATGTCAAGGTGAATATGTGGCACAAATTAAATGTATAAAATAAAATATATAGAAAAATAAAAATAAATGTAAAATTATTATTTATTTATTTTTTTATTGCTTAATGTGAATATTCAGTTTACATTGTGGTACAACAAAATTAATACACAACAATAAATATAAAGAATAACAGCAATATAAGAATAGTTAAGGAAACTACCAACACCATAACTCAAATCAGAAACAAAACTAAAAAGTAACTAAAATAATAAACAAGAAAGAAAAGAAAGAAAGAAAGAAAGAAAGAAAGAGGGCATTACTTAAATGAAAAGAAAATTACACAATAATTTAAGTAAAAAGTTTGTAGGCCGTGCAACTTGTACAGGTTCTGAGTGCTTTTTTATTAAGTGAAGATGAAATTGTAATCAAATACTGTTTTATCTCTTATAAGAATACCCCCAAAAAAAAGGTTTACAATTAAAAAACGTACATTTATGAATATAAAATCTACATAGCAAAATAATTACATTTATTATAAAGCAAGCATTTGGATCTGCATCAACAAATCCAAAAATAACAGTTTTAGGATTCTTTGAAAAACTCTGCACAAACTAACATCTTTCCAAAGTTGCAACCAAAACAAATTGAGAGGTTTCAGTGTCATTCTGACAAAAAGAGCAATTAGTGCCAAAATCAGATCTAAATCAGATTTTTTCTTTAAGACATTTTTGACAGGGTAAATATTATGAATTAATTTCAAAGATATTTCTTTTACTTTGTGAGGAAAAAGCTTTTTTCCATGGACCATATATTTTTTCAATTTAAATTATCAAAGAGTCCATGCCAGTATGAGATTACAGGAGGGTTAGAGACAATGTTCTCAAGGAATAGAGCTCTTATTGCATGATTCCTTCCTTTTTTTTCAGTGAAACATATCTCACCAATAGGTGTACTTACAAGTTCAGGAGAGGGTAATGAACCTAAAGAGAGAGTATTATTTTTTGAAAAGCATGTGTAAGCCAGATGGAATAGCATCCATAACTGTGGCAAACTATTTAGAAGTTACTGGTATATTATATTCTGAAAGAAAGTCAGTATACATAAAAAGCAGACCTTCGTTATTAAAGAGCTGTCTAACATGAAATATTGAATTACTGAACCAGTAATTATAGAACAAAGATTTATTCTTAAATAAAATGTTCCAATTGTTCCATATGTAACACCGATGAGTATAAACGTTATGCTTGTAAATGAGAGTCCATGCAAACTTGTTAATGAAAGTTAGATAGCTTGACAGGGAGTTTTTGAATACCATAATTACATAAAAGAAAAACTTTTGTGCCACCAAGTTGTGAGAAGGCAAGCTGAGGGATATTCCAAATAGAGGTGGGATTTTTAAGGAATCGATTAAGCCAGTTTAATTTAATTGTGTTATTTATTGAGCTGAAATCAATGAAGTTTAAGCCACCCTTTTTGTGAGAATTTAGTATCACTGACTTTTTCAAATAATGGGATTTGTTTTTCCATAAAAATGTAATTAATATCCCATCGATTACTTTACATGTGGTCTTATCAATGTACAATACCTGAGCGGCATAAATTAGGCAAGACAGACCCTCTTCTTTAACAAGCAAATCTCTGCCTTTCAAAGAAATTGCTGCAGCTGTAAGGATGATAAAAATGATGTAATACTGATACATTGAATGGGTTGATATAAGTTAAAAGATACTTAAAATTGTCCATAAAAAGGGTAAAGTAAAAACTGTTAAGTTAAAATGCTTTATGTTTGGTTAAGAAACTGATCATTCAATTCTTTATAAAACAGGAGAAAGTTGAAATACAATTAATAGGATAAAAAGACGATCTGTGTTTAAAATGCTGTCTTATTTAACCTCTATAACATTTTGGGGAAATGCACTTTAAATTACAATATGCAGTGTTTGCTTGTTTATATAAGTTTAACTTTCTTTTGCCGTAAGTTTAAGTACCAGTGGCAAACAGAATGTCCACATGGCATTGAACTTCAGGCCTTGTTCATCAACACAGTATGACAAAAATGTTTCCATGTCCTCTTGACACTGAAATATAAACAAAAAGTCATCCTTTTTATTGGAGAATTCACCCCCCAGGACCTTCCTGAGGGCATTTTGTTGTTCATCACTGTTCATTTGCAGAAAAGCAGGCTCTCTCACATCCCCATGGAATAAGTCTCTGTGATTGTGTACCCAGTGCCAAGCTGTATGAAGGTCTTTTACAATGGTTTTCTGTTGCACCTGGTGAAATATATATATATATATATATATATATATATATATATATATATATATATATATATATATATATAAATAAAATGGCACATAAACGAATGAAACTATTTATCCAGCATGCATGCAACTGCTTGATATATGACCACTAAAATAATTTACCTTATCAGTGTCCTCAACCACAACTCTTCTGCTGGGCAACAGTATTGTGGTGGTGGATTTTGACACCCTAAAGACAGGCTCAAGGGTTCCCTGAAGGAGTTGGGATGCTTCTTCTGTCCAGTATGCAAATCTCTGTCCATACCTTTGGAAAATATGTAAATGTACATGCACTTTATTTGTAAAACACCTTTCTAGTATCACTTTGCCAACAGTGACTTAATACAGCCAAGATACTGAAATTTTATCTGTAGAGTTATCTGCATCAGCTGAATGCACCACCACTGGCGAATCAATGGCACCTCCTCCTAAAAACAAAAACAAAAAATAAAACATTTACATATACCAGTAGTTTGATTGGAATACTTTTGTGAAAATCCAGCTTACCTCTGTGAATGTTAATGGGCATGACGTGCAGGTGCTGAGAGCATACTGTGAAATACAAATAACACTGTAAGACTTTGAATTTATTATCTAACAGCTTTGACAAACTAAACATTCTTACCATCAGCATGTAGACAACACAGGAATTCCCTGTACACTGTTGAGATAAAAACTGGAAAAGTGCATCCACAGTTAGTTTAAAAAACACTGCTAGCTTGTTTAAACATGTATACATACATAAATACTTAAATTAGCTTTACACAATTCCATCATTTAAAACATACCTCAAGGTCTCTTCCTGTTTTTTCAGTCCAGGATCCTGGGTCAGTGAAGGTTGCAATGTGTCTGGCATTCCAAAGAAAACACAAAATAAATAATGTGTAATTAAATGATCAGTTCTGTAGCCTGAGAACGAGGCTCTTATACGAACTTGAAGCCTGAGAATGAGGCTCCTTAGGGATATTGTAACCAAATAACATGCCTGGAACAAGGGCAGTAAATTAATTATCTTTATTCTCAACCAAAATCTGTAAGTCTCATCTCCAAAACCATTAGGGCGAAGAGAATCAAGAAAAAGTATCTCCCTCTTAGCTACCAACATAACCTGCAAAGGGTATTTTGTTAATATCCATGAAAATAGAACTCCCTAACCCTAACTGTTAAATGTTTAAATATTACAGCAAGAAAGATTATAAAAAGAAACTCAACATATGAGCAGACAGTGATCAGCTTCATCTTGTTGTCTCATTCATGGAAATAGTATGACATCCTTGGACCTCACATTTTTCCTAATAGTATTGGGACAAAATAATATGCATGCACAAAAAACATATACTTCTGTGCCTGTTCCCAATAGAGTTCTTTCTCGGTTGAGGAGTATATGACTTTTCTATAAAAAAAAGAAAACTTACAAGCAAACAATGCACTGGGTCCACATTTTTGTCTTTCCAGGTAGCAACAACATAGAGGTCCACAATGTGAAATGTTTTTCCCCTTATGGAAAGAACATTATAAGTTATTAAACATGCATGCATCAAAATAAATACTTTTAAAATAAGATATAATAGTATGAAGTACATGTCTTCACGCAACTTCTTCCACAATCTTGAGGCAAGCATTTACGATCTGAAATTAATTACAGAACGATTTCATCCCTGCGAAAGCTGCCATATGTAAAATGATGCATTATCCAGGAATTAATTTTTTTATACAGTAAACTAAGACACTTAACATATGCACATTAGATTCCATGTACTGGCTTAAACCCAGGTTCCAGAAGTCTTCTCGTGTGAGGCAGAATTTGCCTTGCTTTACGATCAGTTTTCCTGATGCCCAATTTTTGTCCAACACATACTTTAACTAAAAATAAATAAAGTTTGACATGATTAAGTAACGGTTATCATTTAAATATGCAAAGTGTCACTAAATAGACAGAATGCTTACCAGTTCATCTTGAATAGGGCCCAAGTCCTTCTCCCACTTTGCACATGAACAAGCATATGGATGCTCTATCTGCCATTTCAATGTTGAGTAACAGTGATCCTGGAAAAACATCCTCTCAGTTGGTCCATCTGATGATACACAAATACATGACAATTAGTAACAACAGGAATTACAAGCAAATATCAAATTTTTCTGAATATTGCATTTCATTTTAATCTGTTTTATACAGAGTTTATCGAACATTCTTACTTTTCAATCTGTAGTATGTCCTCAGTCTTGACACACTGACCCTCTGGCAAGTTGAACTTTTCACAATAGTGGCTACCCCTTTGGAAGTGATGCTGGCCACAGTATACGGTCCTTGGTGCTGACTAGTAAATGTGTCTCCTGTCCGTCATTTCTTGGGGTCCCGTGAGAGCAGACCATCATCACCGGCGTGAACTGAACATACTCGGACATACTTGCGCTTGCAATTTTGGAATTACTTTTGTTGCATGCTCTGAGCTCTCTCTATGTTGCGAAGAACCTAAAAAAATGTAATTAAAAAAGAACAGTACCCAAAAATGAAAACTCATTGAAAACAAAAACAGAATTCTCTGGTCTCTTCTCTTGATGGGATTTATTTTTGAAACCAACAGATCAATGGAGTCAGGCCAAGATAGAACAATAAGGAACAAGATTTATTCATTACTATGTAACAAAGAGAGAGGGAGCATGGCTTCACATGAAAATTCAATTGCTTCCCTAACTAGAGAGGCCAAGCATAGGTTTTTAAGTATCCCATCTCTGACAGGAGAGGGTGGTAGTCACCCACCCCAGTTTATGTAGGTCACACTGAGTCACCTCCGTCATCTAATCTTTTCCTGGTGATGCTATCTACTGAGGCAGAGATTGCTAAAGTGATAGTGACACTCTGGGCACACATCGACACACACAGTCCCAGAAACATTACATTATCCACGTCTTTAAATATACAGTGTAACAGTGACATAACAAGAGCTCAGATACTCAGAATCATAGCAAAGAAAATACATTACTTGTATGTATGAACAACAGATCTTGTTCAAAGTAAAACTCTTGTAAAAACCTATAAGGAGGGCGGTCTTAATGCATTGGATTTTCAGACTAAAAATCAGACATTGAAGATTAATTGGATAAAGAAATGTATCTCTAATAGTAATTTACCCTGGTTTTGGATCCCTAATCTGATTTTTGAAAAATGTGGTGACCTTAAATTTTTATTATCTTGTCATTTTAAATGTTGCAAATTACCCATCAAACTTTCAAATTTTCACAAACAAGCTCTTGAATCCTGGAAGATTGCATTTAAACACAATTTGTATTATCTGGAATAATGAAAATTTTCTGTCTAGCAACAAATCCCTTTTTTTGAAGGAGTTTATTACTCTGAAGGGTGCTCCGTTTTCTAAAAGAGACTTCAATAAGGTGGTTAAAAGTATCCCACTTAGCATAAAATGTTTAATTAGAGCACACCTAAGTTATGCTAGCTTGTCTAATCATATTCCTACACTTTTAATTAATGGTATCCATATTCTAGACAAGAAATGTAATACTTTTTTTTTTTAGAAATGCGATTGTCTCAGATCAAGTAACTCTTTCTAAAGCCTGTTCAAAATGGAGTATTTATTACCTAAATTCTAATTTAAGCAATTTATGGAATTCTCCTTACAAACTTCTTATCCCAAATAAAAAATCATTTCAAAATTACTCACAAATATTACCCTTACAATCAGATTTTAAACAGGTTTTTTGAGAATGTATCCCCCTTGTGTTCCTTTGGTAAAATGGAAGAAGAATCAGTTCCCCTTCTGTCGCTCTCTCCACGTTTTGTCAGAGAAGCGACACTAGGGGTCTCTCTTGAGCGCCGATATTCACTTCTGAGCTATGAAAAAAGGCCAATGAGAGTTGGCAACCAGTATTTGCATGTCCCGCCCCCCGGACAAGGGGTATTTAAGCGGCGCAAATACGGGAGTTCATTCAGAAAATTTCTTCGGAGCCGATGGTCGTGTCTGCAACTACTGCGTATACACACCGAGTTCCTGCTATCCCTCTGCTGCATGCTGTTGGATTCTACGGCGCACAACAGCGGCTTTCTCCTGTTTGCACGGCTGTGCATTCCTGCCCCTGGGCGCTTCGACAGTGCAGACTAATAAAAAAGATCTCTCACGAGTCCTTTTTTCTTTCATAAAAGAGTGATTTTATTTAAAAGAGTAATTTCCTCTAAAAGAGCAAAACACAGCGGCGTTGAACGTCCTTTTCAGGATGCGTCTTTTTCAAGATGCCCTTCCGCCCCTGTGTTATTCCTGGATGCGGTAGAGTACTCTCCGCTTCCGACGGCCACAGGCGTTGTCTCTTGTGTCTGGGCAGTGATCACACCGAGGCTGCGTTTGTGGATGGTTCATGTTCTCATTGCGAGAACATGACCATGACAATGTTGCGATCGCGGCTTGCTCACAACCGTAAGCAAGCCACTCCAGCCGCCCCCCGTATCGCTCCTTCTTCCCACGGATTGAGGACGATGCGGCTGGCGATGGAGGCGATACGGGGATGGCAGCGGGTGTACCCGCCGGGTACGCCCCCTCGGACCACCCGTGCCCCGGCACGCTCGTTGACTCCCGTCCCCGCTCGAGATGACGGCGGCTCGCCTCACAGCCAGTCTGCCTACCCTCTTGCAATGGAAGCAGATGAGTTCGCCGTGACATCGGAGGGCGTGGGCTCTGACGCTGAGGACTCCTCTGGGCTGCCGCCTTCGGGCTCGCACGCCCAGGAAGAGGCCGACGCGCAGATGTCCGATATGCTTTCCCGGGCAGCCAACAGCGTGGGCTTGGATTGGAAACCTCCATCCTCCCCACAGCCATCACGGCTGGACGACTGGTTCTTGGGTGCTGGGCGCCGCTCACAGCCTCACCCCCCCCCCAGTTCCTTTCTTCCCGGAAGTGCATGATGAGCTGACGTCTTCGTGGAGAGCACCCCTCTCAACTCGTCGCACCTGTTCATCCACCCTCGCCACTCTCGACGGCGGAACGCGCCACGGATACACGGCGATTCCCCAGGTGGATAGGGCTGTTGCAATCCACCTATGCCCCGGAAGCACTACCACCTGGCGGGGTCGCCCTGTAATCCCTTCCTGGTCCTGTAGAGCAACATCCTCGCTCACCGCGAAGGCCTACAGCGCTACCGGACGCGCCGCTTCCGCCCTGCATGCCATGGCTCTCCTGCAGGTCCACCAAGCCAAGGCACTGCAAAACATGCATGGGGTGGCCCTGATCCCGACACGCTGCAGGAACTGCGCTCAGCGACCGACCTTGCCTTAAGAGCAACGAAGGTCACAGCGCAGGCGCTCGGGCAGGCAATGGCCACACTGGTGGTCCAGGAACGTCAGCAATGGCTGGACTTGGTCGAGATGCGTAAAGCTGACAAGACTCGCTTCCTCAACGCCCGTCTCCCAGTTCGGCCTCTTCGGCGACACCGTTGAGGACTTTGCCCAGCAGTTCTCCCTGGTGAAGAAGCAGACGGAGGCCATCTCTGACATCATGCCTCGCCGCAAGCCTGCCGCCACGGCCCGCGCCCAGTTTGCTCGCCGAGGGCATCCTCCCACGGCCAGAAGACCTTCTGCTCCACCTCAACCAGAAAGCGGGCCCAGCTCTCAGCCCCAGCGTCGAGCGAACCGTGGGAAGTGTACGCCACCTGTCTCACGAACCCCGTCGAGGACCCGGAAGGCTCCCGGGCGCTCCTGAGACAGCGGACCCAGAGGGAAAGACGTTAGCTCCGGAGGTGGTAAGAGCGCTCCGTCCCCCGGTGGAGGGCCAGGAGGAGAATCTTGTGTTTTTTCATTTGCCGATTCTCAATAAAAGAACTATTTCCTTTACCTCTGGGTCACATGGCCCACAAATGCCGTTCTCACGGCACTCTGCTTTCAGGCCCCAACAGTCCCGGCTCCCTGGATGCGGTGCTCCCACCCTCAGCCCCACGACTGTTCCCCGGCTGGCCGGTTCAGACGAGTCCAGAGGATGCCAGTGTGTGACCTCCTCCTCAGTCACGAACCCGCCCCCTACCGGGTGCGCGGAACAAGGTAAGTGCTTTGAGTTTATTCTCAGCACCAGGGCCTCGGAAGGCCACGTTGCCCCCCGACACCGCGTTACCTGTTCCGCACCACTGCGAAGCCCCCCGGGTACGTCCAAAAAACCTGTCCCCTTGGTGCCCCTTGCACGGAGCTTAGAGGCATGGATTTCGCTGCCCAACCCGTCACGATGGCTGCACCGGACCATTCGACTCGGTTACACAATTCAGTTTGCCAGGTCTCCGCCCCCCTTCGTGGGCGTTCATTTCTCCACAGTGCATGACAGACACGTTCAGTCCCTGCGCGAAGAAATCGCCTCCCTTCTAACAAGGACGCGATAGAGCCTGTCCCTCCAACCGAAACGAAGAAGGGTTTCTACAGCCCTAACTTCGTTGTACCCAAGAAAGGCGGCGGCTTACGACCGATCTTGGACTTGTGAGTTTACAATCGGACCTTGTCCAAACTCCCGTTCAAAATGCTCACCCAGAAACAAATTCTATCTGGCCTCCGGCATCTAGATTGGTTCGCAGCGATGGACCTGAAGGACACGTACTTCCATGTCTGGATTCTCCCTCAACATCGACCCGTTCTGTGGTTAGCGTTCGACGGTCAGGCGTATCAGTACAAGTCCTCCCCTTCAGCCTGTCTCTGTCCCCTGGCGTCTTCACGAAGGTCGCTGAGGCAGCTCTTGCCCCGCTCCGAGGAGCTAGCATACGCATACTCAATTACCTCGACGTTTGGCTCATTCTGGCCTCCTCGCGGGAATTACTATGCGCACACAGAGACCAGGTGCTCA
The DNA here is from genome assembly GCF_025860055.1 of Xyrauchen texanus. Lineage (NCBI taxonomy): Eukaryota > Metazoa > Chordata > Actinopteri > Cypriniformes > Catostomidae > Xyrauchen > Xyrauchen texanus. The sequence continues at coordinate 30,460,924 of NC_068289.1, read as the reverse complement.
AGCACCTCGGCCGTTTAGGGTTTCAGGTCAACTGGGAGAAGAGCAAGCTCACCCCTGTCCAGAGCATCTCTTTTCTCGGTTGGGAGTTAGACTCAGTCTCAATGACAGCACGTCTCTCCAATGAGCGTGCTCAGTCAGTGCTGAAATGCCTCGCTTCTTTCTAGCCAGGTGCCGTGGTCCCCTTAAAACGTTCCCAACAGCTCCTGGGGCATATGGCATCCTCCGCGGCGGCCGCACCGATGGGGTTGATGCATATGAGACCACTTCAGCACTGGCTCTAGACTCGAGTCAGAGACGAGCACGGCGCCGCGGCACGCACAAGGTGAAAGTTACCACTGCCTGCCGCCAGGCCTTCAAACCCTGGACAGACCTCTGCTTTCTAGGGGCAGGAGCGCCCTCACAGCAGGTGTCCCGACGTGTTCTGGTTACGACCGACGCTTCCAAAGTGGGTTGGGGCGCCTTTCGCAACGGGCGCGCAGCCGCAGGCCGGTGGAACCGAGGCCCGCTGCGCTGGCACATCAACTGCCTAGAGCTGTTGACTGTTTTTCTTGCCCTAAAGAGGTTTCTTCCGTTAATTCGGGGCAAGCACGTCCTGGTCAGGACAGACAGCACCACGGTGGGGGCCTACATAAACCGCCAAGGCGGAGTACACTCCCTCCACATGTCACAGCTCGCCCGTCGTCTCCTCCTTTGGAGCCAGCAGCGACTCAAGTCTCTGCGCGCCACTCACATTCCCGGCAACCTCAATGTGATAGCGGACGCGCTATCAAGACAAAGCTTGCCCAGTGGAGAGTGGAGGCTCCACCCCCAGCCGGTTCAGCTGATTTGGGACAGGTTCGGCAAGGCCCAGGTAGATCTGTTTGCCTCCCAGGAAACCTCCCACTGACCTTTCTGGCTCCTCAGAAAAATCCTGAATGAACTCCCGTATTTGCACCGCTTAAATACCCGTATGTCCGGGGGCGGGACATGCAAATACTGGTTGCCAACTCTCATTGGCCTTTTTTCATAGCTCAGAGGTGAATATCGGCGCTCATGAGAGACCCCTAGTGTCGCTTCTCTGACACAACGTCTCGTTCCCTCCATCGGGGAACAGAGGTTACATACGTAACCTAGACATTTTACATTTGTTTTATCAGTGTACTTTCTCTTAATCTTTTTGGACAGAAATAACCTGATTATTATTTTTATGTTTTAACAAATTGGTGCAGATTATAGAGACTATGATTTTTCTTTCAGATATTCATTGTAATGATGCTAAATTTGATTGATCTTATTGTAAATTTGTCTTCTAGGTAAATTTCATCTTCACAAAGCCAGAGTAATACAATCGAAACCTAATTTTAGAATTTTTTCTGCTGGTGTAAAATCACTTTTTGCCTCTTTTAATAATATGTCTAAACTTCTGAACGCCAAGGCTTCAAAAACATATAACATCCTTAAGGATGTCACATTGAAAATTTAATCTTTAGATGTGATATCTTATGTATTGTTTTTATTTGTCCCCACAGTTGTTATTCAATGTATATATATGTTTAATGCAATAAAAAAAAACAAAAACAAAAAAAAACATCTTTATAAATCGAGCACATGTGCAATACAAATCGTGACAGCAAAGTCTTCCCTGTAGAGCAGACGGTCGTAAAAATGCTGCCGATGACAGGAAGCGACATCAAATATGTCACACATGTGCAGTACCAATCGTGTTTCAATTTTTTTTTTATTATAGAACACTTTCAACAAAAAATACACACAGAGGATCACAATGTACTGTTACAATCATAGTAGCATCAAAGAGTATAAACAGAAAAGATAGAGGAAAAAACAACAAATAATAATAAACCAAATAAAGCCAGGGGATAACTTAAAATGGATTTACAAGAGAAAAGGTTTCAAGTAGTCGATACATTCATTTTGCCTTTTTATTTCTTGCATCTTTTAGAGTCTCAATATAATTCATCAGTACAGTTTTAAACGGTATGATGTTAGGTTTATTATTTGCCCATTTTTGTTTGAGTATATGCTATATTCCATATATAATTAACAGATTCATCACCAAATTTTCTTCTAAACTCTTATTCTTATACAATAAAAAATACATCTTTACCAGTTAGCTGAATTTTTAATTTTGTGTTTAAGTATTAGATTTTCAATATCAATCCAAATAAATTGGGTAAACACACATTCAAAGAATACATTTTTATGGTTACAAAAGACACATGTAGTCTCCATGTCTCTAAAAAGTCTTGAGACTAATTGTCTCACTGGGTAAATTAAATTAATAACTTTATATGTGATTTCTTTAACTTTATTGGTGAGACAGTATTTACTAGGTAACTTCCAGACCTCTTTCCATTCAATCTATTAATACAATGAATTCCAATATGGTTTGCATTTAGGAAACAATGTATTTCTGCATATTGTTTTTTATAAAGAAGTTGTTAAATTTTCTTATCTAAAACCTCCAAACCATTAATACTTATGTGAGTATTATATACAGAGATACATTCTGAGGATATATTACCTGATCGGAGTTGAATAAGGCCACCAGGAATGGCATCAAAAACTATTGCAAACTCTTTAGCAGTTACTGGAATCTTAAGGAATTCACAATAATTAAAAAGTTGTCCAGTGAAACTATTAAATAACTGTCTCACCAGTACAATACCGTTATCGTACCAGTTTCTAAAAAATAAAGATTTGTTTTTAAATACAATATTCTTGTTATTCGAAATTACAGATTTGTGTGGAAAGAAGTTATGTTTATAAATGAGCATCCATAATAAAAAGACCTGTCTATGAAAACAAGATAGCTTTATCGGAACCTTGTTTACATCAAAATTACATCTAAAAAAAAATCCAAACCTCACAACTTTTAAAATATCAGGTCAGGGATGATATTCCATATTTTGTTTTTAAAGCACAAATAATTCTTTATACATTTATTCTTAAATATGCAGTTATCAGTATTAAAATCAAGTACATTCAGACCACCTTCTTTAATTGGATTGCATAGAATCGTCTTTTTTAAATAGTGCAGTCTGTTCTTCCAGAGGAAATTAATTCAACATCCCGGTAGGGGGCGGGTTAGTGACTGAGGAGGAGGTCTTATGGTGGCGTCCTCTGGACCCGTCAGTCGTGGGGCTGAAGGCAGACCTGTGGCCGTGTCCAGCATGCCGGGACTGTTGAGATCTGGGGGCAGAGTGCCATGAGAACGGCATTTGCGGGCCAGATGACCCAGAGGCAAAGGAAATAGCTCTATTATTGAGAATTTGGGTACCACTGCCCCGGTTAAGGGGAGCGGCAAATGAAATGCATTCAACACAAAATTCTCCTCCCGGCCCTCCACCGGGGGACGGAGCGGTCTTACCATCTCCGGAGCTAACATCTTGGGCTCTGGGTCATCCGTCTCAGGAGCGCCTGTGAGCCTTCCGGGTCCTTGAGGGGGTCCGTGAGACGGGGGGCGTCGGCTTCCTGCGGGGCGCTCGACGCGTAGCTGAGAGCTGGGCCCAGGTTGAGGCGGAGCAGCCTGTTGTTTCTTCGCAGGGGGATGCCCTCGGCGGCAGACTTGCGGCGGGGCAGGATCTGGGAGATCGCCTCCATCTGTTTCTTCACCGCGGAGACCTGCTGGGTAACATCCTCGACGGTGTCGCTGAAGAGGCCGAACTGGGAGACTGGCGCGTCGAGAAAGAGAGTCTTGTCGGTCTCACGCACCTCGACCAAGTTCAGCAACAGGTGTCGTTCCTGGACCACGAGGGAGGACATTGCCTGCCCGAGTGACTGCGCTGTGACCTTCGTGGCTCTGAGGGCGAGGTCGGTCGCTGAGCGCAGTTCCTGCAGCACATCGGGATCAGGTCTACCCACGTGCAATTCTTTGAGCGCCTTGGCCTGGTGGACTTGCAGGAGGGCAATGGCGTGCAGGGTGGAAGCGGACTGTCCAGCGGCGCTGTAGGCCTTCGCTGTCAGCGAGGATGTTGTCCTACAGGCCTTGGAGGGTAGTACAGGGCGACCCCGCCAGGTGGTAGGGTTTCCGGGCATAGGTGAAGCGCAACAGCCCTATCCACCGGGGGAATCGCCGTGTATCTGTGGACCGCTCCGCCGTCGAGGGTAGCGAGAGCGGATGAGCGAGTGGCTTTGCGAGAGGTGAGAGGCGCTCTCCACAGAGACGTCAGCTCATCATGCACTTCCGGGAAAAACGGGACCGGGGGGAGGCGTGGCCATGAGCGGCGCCCAGACCCCAGGATTCAGTCATCCAACCGCGATGGCTGTGGGGAGGACGGAGGGTTCCAGTCCAAGCCCACGCTGGCGGCGGCCCGGGAAAGCATGTCGGACATCTGAGCATCGGCCTCAGCCTGGGGGTGCTGGCCCGAAGGCGGCAGCCCAGGAGAGTCATCCGCGTCAGACGCCGCGCTCTCCAATGCAGCGGCGAGCTCATCCGCTTCGAGCTCTAGAGGATAGGCAGACTGGCTGTGAGGCGAGCCGCTGTTGCCTCGAGCCCGGACGGGAGTTAACGAGCGTGCTGAGGAACGGGTGGTCCGCGGGACTCTGGTACCCGACGGAGCCGCACCCGCTGCCATCCCCAAATCGCCTCCAGCGCCACTCGCACCGTCCTCAACCCCGTCAGAAGAAGGAGCAATGCGAGGGGCGGCTGGAGTGGCTTGTTCTCGGTTGAAAACAAGTCACAACCGCAACGTTGTCATGGTCATGTTCTCGCAGTGAGAACATGAACCATCCACAAACGCAGCCTCGGTGTGATCGCTACCCAGACACACGAGACAACACCTGTGGCCGTCTGAAATGGAGAGCACTCTACCGCACCCAGGAACTACACAGCGGCGGAACGGCATCTTTATAAAGACGCGTCCTGAAAAGCTCGCTGTGTTTGCTCTTTTAGAGGAAATTAATCTTTTAAATAAAATCACTCTTTTAAGGAAACTCTTTCGAGTGTTATCTGCGCTGTCGAAGCGCCCAGGGGCAACAATGCACAGCCGTGCACAGGAATGGAGAAAGCCGCCGTTATGCACCATCAAATCCAACAGCATGCAGATCGTCAGAGGAATAGACGGAAACTTGGTGTGTGTGTGTAACTCGCAGCAGACTGCATACACGACCATCGGCTCCGAAGAAAATTTCTGAATGAACTCTAGTATTTGCCTCACCTTTGTACCTGTATGTCCGGGGGCGGGGTATGCAAATACTGACTGCCAACTTCTCATTGGCTTTTTTTCATAGCTCAGAGGTATATTTGGTGGCTCAAGAGAGACCCTTAGTGTCGCTTCTCCGACACAACGTGGAGAGAGCGACAGAAGGGGAACTGTTATCTGTAAAAAAAATTTTTAATCAATTAAATCCAAAATGAGCCTTATATTATTGCAAACATGTCGACCTCTCATAAATCCTGATTCACATTCATCAATAATGGGATCAAGACATCCCTTTAGTCTTTCAGCAAATATAAGTGCAAACATTTTTTTATTCTTATTAATCAATGTAATCGGGCACAAATTTTCTAAAAGCAATACATTTTTATTGGGCTTTGGTAATAAAGTTATCAAACCTTGTCTCAGTGAACTTGGTAAACAACCATATTGTATAGCTTCTCTAAATACAGCTAAGAAAAAAGGTGGCAATTCATTTAGAAAATATTTATAAAATGTACTAATCAAACCATCGTTCCCAGTTGACTTATTGTCTTTAAGTTTTTTAATACAATGAAGTACTTAATTTAAAGATATCTCTTGGTCAGACATTTTCATAGAAGACTCACTTATCTTTTTAGCATCCTCGTTAATAGAATCTAAGAAAGACTGTGCATTACTCAATTTGTTGTCATAATAAAATTCCTCATACAATTTGCCCACATACCTTGATATTTCCATAATCTTTTCTGTTAACGGTCCATTAATACTCAGTTTGACCATAGATGCGAGTTCTACATTTCTTTTTTCCATATTAAAAAAATATTTTGTACATTTTTCTCCTTTCTCTAACCATTTCTTACTTGATTTAATAAAGGCACCCTTTGCTTTATAGTCATATATTTTATCTAAATCTAATTGTAATTGTAATAATTTATTTTTCCCTTATTGATCTCAACTGCAATTTCCAGAGAGATTTATAATTTCACATGTAATTTTTTTCTCTATGTTTTGCTAATTCTTTTCCTCTCCTAATGGCTAAAGCTCTGATTTTATATTTCATTAATTCCCAATTTAAACCGAAAACATTGGTTGAATTTGCCTCATTCCAACAATCTATAATTATATTTTTAACATAATCTCTGAACTGCTCATCTGTCAATATGTTCTGGTTCATTTTCCAGTATGTAAACGTTTTTACATTATTGGATTTTGTTGTATCTAGTGAGAGACAAATGCCTTTGTGATCTGTAAGAACAGAAGTTTCTTTAGAGACCTCCTTAACATAATTCACTAAATACCTTGAAATTAAACAATAATCTATACGTGACTGTTGAGTAAGGTTCCTTTTACACCATGTAAACTGAATTTGATCTGGATGCTTATGTCTCCATATATCTGTCACGAACCCCATTCCTCTGCCCCATCTCCGCTTCCTCACACACGCACACTATCTCCCTTCTCACACACGCGCACTCCCTTGTGCTTACTCGCTCGTTCCGCCCCCTTCGAGTTCGGACGCTCGCATTGCTCGCTCGAGCCCTCACGCCCACTATGCTTCCCCGGGCTCTCTTGTTCGTAAAATATCTCCTCCCTCTGGCGCACTCGCCTCAATCAGCCTGAACATTATGACCACTTGCACTCACGCGCTTCCTATCTTCACACATTGTTTACACCTGCACTCACGCGCTTCTTGTCCCCACACATTAGTTACACCTGCACTCGTCTCGTCACCTGTCATTGTCTACACCTGCACTCGCCCCTATAAATACACTATCCCTCCGTTTGAATCCGTTGGTTATTGTATTTAGTTCCCCGTATCGTTGCCCTGCTAGTCTCGTCTAGTTTTGACCACCCCTCTGTTTGATTACCTCTTAGCTTGCCAACTCCCTTTTCCTCTCGTTTCCCTGTCTTTGTTCCCGCTAGTCTCGTCTAGTTCATCGCCCTACTTGTTAACTGTTTTCCCCGCTATCGTTCACCTCCCTCATTGGATCTTCCCCTTGTTATATCTTTGATTCCCGGCTTTTGACCCTACGCTTCCCACGACTACTCTTCATTGGATTTGCCCCTTGTTTGTACTTTTGTCTGGACTGCCTTTTATTAATAAAGCAGTTTTCATCCAACATTGTGACTGTCTCATCTTGTGTGGGTGTGTTCGCTACAGAATAACCAACCTCACCGTTGACAGTCACAATGCCCCAGCTAAGGATTCGCGCGGCTCAATAGAGCGGAGGAACACGTCACATTCAGCGCGAGGAGCTACGGTGTGGAAGCATGATCGCGCGCTCACAGCCCAGGGCCAGCAGGTACGTGCGATTTTTGATTTTTGTCACCCTGCGTCACCTGTGTCTGCCCCTGAGCCCGTTTATGCTTCCCATGCGTTTTTGAGCGCCGTAAGCTCTCCACCCCGGAGAGGTTTTACGGCTCTTCAGACGCTGACCAAGGGGTTTTTATGCGAGGCAGCGGTTGTGTAACCCATAACCCCGCCCTCGGCATTATGGACCCAGCGGCCCAACTCGTGGGTTTGCGTCAGGGAGCCAAACCGTGGAGGCTTATATTATGGATTTTTGTGTCCTGGCGTACCAGGTGAATTTTAATGAGGTGGCTCTGAAGACCATTTTTCAATGTGGTCTGAATGAGCCAACCTCATCATTAATGCCTGGTGGTCGCTGCCCCCTTAACCTGGCTCAGTTTATTGACCTCGCCCTACTGTACTCTGGTTCCTCGTTCACTGTGGGGGAGGCAGACACTGAACCAGCGCTCCACACCACGGCCCCCGTCTCGAAGCCTACCACGGCCCCCGTCTCGAAGCCTACCACGGCCCCCGTCTCGAAGCCTACCACGGCCCCCGTCTCGAAGCCTGTCACGGCCCCAGTCCCTAAGCCTGACACGGCCCCAGTCCCTAAGCCTGACACGGCCCCAGTCACGAGGCCTGTCACGGCCCCAGCCTCGAAGCCTGGCACGGCCAGCCAGCCTCAGCCGCCACGCCAGCGAGCCAGCGCCCATGCCGCCACGGCCAGCGAGCCAGCGCCCATGCCCGCCACGGCCAACGAGCCAGCGCCCATGCCCGCCACGGCCAACGAGCCAGCGCCCATGTCTGCCACGGTCAGCGAGCCAGGGCCTGTAGCCTCGACCGTCCCCATGGCCACGTCCCCTGTTGGCCGAAGACGTAAGAGAAGGAAGAGGGCCCCTTCTCCCCAGTCTCGTCTTGTGCTCAAGACCGCAGAGGGTCCCGCAGAGTCTCCCACGGCTCTGCAGACCTCTGCTCCGCCCTCAGGGTCTCCCACGGCTCTGCCGGGTTCTGCTCCGCCCTCAGAGTCTCCCACGGCTCTGCCGGGTTCTGCTTCGCCCCTCTGAGCCCTCCCGGGCTCCGCCTCACCGAGTCTCCAAGGGCCCCTCACGAGCCTCCTAGGGCTCCTCCTCACGAGCCTCCCAGGGCTCCACCCCTCAAGCCTCTCACGGCTTCGCCTCTCGAGTCTCTCAGGGCTCCATCCCTCGAGTCTTTCATGGCTCCACCCCTCAAGCCTCTCACGGCTTCGCCTCTCGAGTCTCTCAAGGCTCCATCCCTCGAGTCTTTCATGGCTCCACCCCTCAAGCCTCTCACGGCTTCAGCCTCTCCGAGTCTCTCAAGGCTCCATCCCTCGAGTCTTTCATGGCTCCACCCCTCAAGCCTCTCACGGCTCAGCCTCTCGAGTCTCTCAGGGCTCCATCCCTCGAGTCTTTCATGGCTCCACCCCTCAAGCCTCTCACGGCTAGCCTCTCGAGTCTCTCAGGGCTCCATCCCTCGAGTCTTTCATGGCTCCACCCCTCAAGCCTCTCACCGGCTTCAGCCTCTCCCGAGTCTCTCAGGGCTCCTCCTCAGCCTCTCAGGGCGTCCCCTCTCGAGTCTTTCATGGCTCCACCCCTCAAGCCTCTCACGGCTTCGCCCCTCGAGTCTCTCAGGGCTCCTCCCCTCTCAAGCCTCTCAGGGCTCCCCCTCTCGAGTCTTTCAGGGCTCCTCCTCCTCTCAAGCCTCTCAGGGCTTCGTCTCTCGAGTCTTTCAAGGCTCCCCCCTCAAGCCTCTCGAGCCTCCCAGGGCTCTGCCTCCCGAGCCTCCTATGGCTCTGCCTCCCGAGCCTCCTATGGCTCTGCCTCCCGAGCCTCCTACGGCTCCCCTCCAGAGCCTCCTACGGCTCCACCTCCCGAGCCTCCCAGGGCTCGGCCACTAGAGGCTCCTATGGCTCTGCCTCCCGAGCCTCCTACGGCTCCCCTCCAGAGCCTCCTACGGCTCCACCTCCCGAGCCTCTCATGGCTCTGCTCCCAAAGACTCCAGAGCTTCCTAGGGCTCCGCCTCTCGAGCCTTCCACGGCTCCGCCACCCGAGCCTCCTACGGCTCTGCTCCCTAAGACTCCAGAGCCTTCTAGAGATTCGCCTCCCGAGCCTTCTACGGCGCCACCTCCCACGGCGTCACCTCCCCGGCTCTGCCTCCAGAGCCTACCAGGGCTTCACTCCTGGAGCCTTCTACTGGCGCCACCTCCCACGGCGTCACCTCCCTCGGCTCTGCCTCCAGAGCCTACCAGGGCTTCACTCATGGAGCCTTCTACGGCGCCACCTCCCACGGCGTCACCTCCCTCGGCTCTGCCTCCAGAGCCTTCCAGGGCTTCACCTCTGGAGCCTCCTACGGCGCCACTTCCATGGGCTCCACTTCCTGAGCCTTCCAGGCCTTCGCCCCTAAAGCCCCCCTTGGCTCCACCTCCAGAGCCTTCCAGGCCTTCAAGCCCCTAAAGCCTCGCCTTCGGCTCCCACCTCCAGAGCCTTCCAGGCCTTCAGCCCCTAAAGCCTCCGTCGGCTCCACTTCCAGAGCCTTCCAGGCCTTAGCCCCTAAAGCCTCCGTCGGCTCCACCTCCGGAGCCTTCCAGGACCCCACCTCCAGAGCCACCCTACGGTGCCACCTCTGATGGCTCCGCCTTTCACGGCTCAGCCCGGACTTCCTGACCCTCTACCTGTCCTGTGGCCTCTTCCCTGGCCTCCGGACCCTATTCCTGTCCGGTGGTCACCTTCCAGACCCCGGACCCAGTCCCTGTCCTCCAGTCGCCTTCCAGACCTCCTGACCCAGTCTCTGCCCTATGGCTGCCCCTAGACCTCCCGACCACCCGCCTGTCCACTATGTTCCCCCTGACCTTGTCTTGAACTGCCCATTGACCCCCATGGACTGTTTCATTTCCCTTTTGTGCCTTCTGCCCCCACGAGCTCACACGCTCGTTCTGTTCCCAGCGAGCTCACACTCTCGTTCTGTTCCCCTGAGCTCACACTCTCGTTCTGTTCCCCGTGAGCTCACACTCTCGTTCTGGTCCCCGTGAGCTCACTGCGCTCGTTCTGTCCCCTCGAGCTCACACGCTCGTTCTGTCCCCTCGAGCTCACACGCTCGTTCTGTCCCCTTGCGCTCCTCGCAGCCGGCGGCCGTCAGGAGCCGTCCTATTCAGAGGGGAGTACTGTCACGAACCCCATTCCTCTGCCCCATCTCCGCTTCCTCACACACGCACACTATCTCCCTTCTCACACACGCGCACTCCCTTGTGCTTACTCGCTCGTTCCGCCCCCTTCGAGTTCGGACGCTTCGCATTGCTCGCTTCGAGCCCTCACGCCCACTATGCTTCCCGGGCTCTCTTGTTCAGTAAAATATCTCCTCCCTCTGGCGCTTTCGCCTCAATCAGCCTGAACATTATGACCACTTGCACTCACGCGCTTCCTATCTTCACACATTGTTTACACCTGCACTCACGCGCTTCTTGTCCCCACACATTAGTTACACCTGCACTCGTCTCGTCACCTGTCATTGTCTACACCTGCACTCGCCCCTATAAATACACTATCCCTCCGTTTGAATCCGTTGGTTATTGTATTTAGTTCCCGTATCGTTGCCCTGCTAGTCTCGTCTAGTTTTGACCACCCCTCTGTTTGATTACCTCTTAGCTTGCCAACTCCCTTTTCCTCTCGTTTCCCTGTCTTTGTTCCCGCTAGTCTCGTCTAGTTCATCGCCCTACTTGTTAACTGTTTTCCCCGCTATCGTTCACCTCCCTCATTGGATCTTCCCCCTTGTTATATCTTTGATTCCCCGGCTTTTGACCCTACGCTTCCCACGACTACTCTTCATTGGATTTGCCCCTTGTTTGTACTTTTGTCTGGACTGCCTTTTATTAATAAAGCAGTTTTCATCCAACATTGTGACTGTCTCATCTTGTGTGGGTGTGTTCGCTACAATATCAATTAAGTCAAAAGTAGAACATACATAATTCTGGAAGAACAGATCTGACATTTGGACGAGGAGGAAAACAATCCTTTTCAAAATCCCAAATTGTAATAAAATCCCCTCCAATTACTAGTTTTGCATTGCTAAATTTTCCCAAAATATTTTTAATCTGGTCTTCGAAATTTAAAAAGAAAGTTTTATTTTGTGTGTTAAAGTTAGTTGCATAGACATTCCTCAAAATAAAAATGTCAGCATTCTTTTCTATTACCAATATCACCCATCTACCTGAGTCATGCAATTTAGTTTGAATTATTTTTCCTTTAAATGTACCTTTTAATACTGCAACACCGGCTGATCGATTATTCCCATATGACAGCCATAAATCATCCCCCCATTGACTCTTCCAAAAATTATAATCTGACAAAGAAGCATGTGTTTCTTGAATATAATAGAAGTCACATTTAAATTTCCTGCAAAATAAAAATACTGCTTTCCTTTTCAGCAAATCACAGATCCCCCTGACATTTAGAGAACAAACCTTATCAAAAGTGAAACAAACCATGTTTCCATCACCTCGATAATGTAACTTCAACCCAGATTGACCCTAATAATACTTAACTCAAGGTCTTTAAAAACTTTGATGTAAAACATATGAACATTTTGTATATATTTCAATAACAGATTAATCGAACATTTCTGTACTCAACGTAGACTGTTCCAAGTAATGACTGTACTTGTTAAAGACACATATAGTCCACTAAAATTGCGACCATATGCATTACTTATTCAAAATAATGTATATGCACACAATCGTATTCAGTCGTTAGGCATATAACTCTTTTCCATCAATGAAGGCTCATGCATAAGCAAGTAAGCCTTCTTTCCTACCCGCCGAGCAGCCTCCACGTTTGGCCACAGTTGTTTACATATTTTCGCAGCTTTCCAAAGCATGTCATGTGAAGACCTGGATACAAACTGGATGACAGTTCTCGCTTTCACGGCATTTCCTTCAAGTTTCTTTCCAAGGCGGTGTACGATATCTACATCTTGTTGAAATTTACTGGTAAATTCTGGAAGTATTGCGCAGCAAATATCCATCACTCATGCCTTTATGTCTTCACCTACCTGTTCCACCAGTCCATACATTCTCAGATTCCATCTTCTTTTATATTGTTCTATATCATTGAGCCTGGCTTCAATCTCCAAATTTTTTTTTCCATGTGCTCCGCTGACCTCATGACTTATCTTCATCTCCTTCACATTTTTCATGTCTTCTTTGACATCTTTTACTGCATTGAAGAGGAATTCTGTCATTTTCTTCAAACCGTATTTGCCCTTAAGAGTTCCTCTAATCCGTTGACTCTCATATTAATGCATCGTACAACGTTTTCTTGAATTTCAGACAAGGAAGGTTCATGTTTACCTTTCTTCGTATCAGGAATTCTGGGGGTCGAATCAGGTAATGGAGAAAGTGTATTGTTATGCAACAAATATGAGTGCAATGCTTGAATGTCAGTGCCGCAAAGTACTTCATCATCTTTGCTTTTCATCTTGTTATCAACTTTGTTAGGCTTTTTTCTTTGTCTTTACTTTCCCTCTCTTTCCTTTTTTCCACCATGGAAGCTCACTAGGCAACACATCGGCAAGTTGCAAAGTTGAAGAAAAAAAGTAAACGCCCAATTAACTTGATCTGTTTTAAGAACTTACATTCATATGTCCATGATTAGCCAATATATTAAACAAAAAGAACGATTTAAGGTGAAGGAACAAACTTTTATCCTCAGCTTCTCAAAACAACCACCTCACCGGTCGCCATCTTATGCACCCCAAGTGTGTTTCCGGTATGGATTGAGTAGTGACACAATGCATTACATTCTAGTGTTCAAAACACTTGATGGAGTGTAAATCCAAACTAAGGGATCTCAAGATGTGTTCTAAGTATTAAACTATATTTAACTTGACACAGTGACCTAAACATTTTATGTTTATGACGCTACACAAGCATGTCTGACGCAGGTGTACTTTGACAGGTCCTTAAACAAGCCTTTATAATAAATCTCGAACTGATTGACAAATTCACTTGTGAAATGAATTGGTGTGAACTGTATTCCAATGATTGACTTATGTTCAATAATATGGTAGTAAACAATACATTGTATTCTAAAGCCGCTTTTTGTATTGTCTTATTAATGATTAACCCTTCTGCTACAAGAATGTAATGCAATATATATTATATATATATATAAATATATAATTTTTAAAAATAAAGATAACTATGTATCATTATTTCATCATTATATATTGAATTATATTTATATGAGGGGCTTTCTCAGCAAATGTTTGTATATGCAATTAAATGTGATTAATTAATCGGGACACCAGTAATTAATTTGATTAAAAATGTTAATAGATTGACAGCCCTAATTAATAGTAATTGTATCGGAATGCACGTCACTTTTAATTAAATTGTATTCGTTTATTAAAATTTATAAAAATGTATCCAAAAATATTTCTAAATTCAAATTACTCTTCAAACAAAATGCAAATATAATCAAAATAATATAGTGGTCAAAAACATCATATCAAATCCAAACATGTTACTCTTTCCAAATTCTTTAGCCCTATTTTGCAGTGACTTAAAAATCACATGACAATAGGTGGAAAAATCCCAATATAAGTGAGGTCATAAATACAATTATAAATAAAAACATTATAATAATATCTGAAAAACAGACCATGACCTAAAGATAGTTTAACAGAAATCTCAAATATTTGTTTCATAAAATCACTACAAAAGGGAGATCATTTGATGTTCCACTGTATTTTCAGAGTTTGGGAATGAACTTTATTACCAGCTGCTGGTGGAATCTCCAAACTGCAAATGCAAGTTTTTGAAACTTCATAGCGTAATTACATATTTCTCAGAAAAATTATAAATTGCGATTTGCTGCACTTCATTAACATACAATACACCCAGTTTGCACGCATACACCCACAGATAGCTCAAACACATTGCACTGGCACGGAAGTTTTGCTTAGAATTAGCGCTTTCATGAAAAATTAAATAAGACTAGCACACAGTCATAGTGTTGGAAAGGCGGAGCTTAGAGCACCTGTCAATCAACGGCATTATACAAAGGAGCAAGGCAGACGAAATACATGCCTGTGATATGTGCTAGATAACTTGTTGTGGGTGCTAAAGTGTGCGTCCATGAGTGACTAACACAATGTTTGATAGTTTGGGGAAGGAACAAAGGTGGTATACCAAGGAGGTTCGTAATTATCCCTACGCCTCCTGGCCTGTCGGTCAGAACACAGGATAGGATCCAAACAGTCAGGTTCCATTCAAAAGAGGTTTATTTACATAGTAGAAGCCACAAGTCACAGGCACATGTCAGGTTGCATATTTAGGTAGTCAGGTTGATATGAGTGTATAGGAGAGTATTTGAACAGGTGTGTGTGGTTTCTACTATGTAAAAAAAAACCTTTTGAATGGAACCTGACTGTTTGGATCCTATCCTGTGTTCTGAACGACACGCCAGGAGGCGAATGGATAATTAGGAACCTCCTTAGTATACTGCCTTTGTTCCTTCCCCAAACTATCAAACATTGTGGTCATTCCCCTGGATAAAGAGGATTCATAAGCCCTAATATGCAGCGACAAGGGGTATATGCAGATGGAGGGAGGCCTCAGCGGCATGTTAGCCCTCCAGCGTACTTAGAGGACTATGAGCTCACAGCCACACGGCGGAAACAGGCCAGTCTGCCTTTGGCATTTTATGATGAGGAGGTAGGAAGGGGTAACCAGCTGGATGATGTCGGGAGAGTTCCTTCATTATTAGGCAGAGCCTCCAGCCCTATTAGTCAGTATTCTTGGAGCATAATAGATGAGTGGTCTGCACCTACCTACAACCTAGGGCCTCATTATGACAGAGCGCGAGTCGGAGAGTTGTCACAGTTTTAAGTTCCTACACAGTCAGCTCCGACAGCTCAGTCTTCCCCTTATCACCGACCCTGGGAAGGGAACCAGACTTGGTTCATGCCACAGAGTTCTCATATTACCCCCACATTATCCTCAGCAGTCACACAGTGCTATATCCGACCATGTTAACTCACACTTAATGCCTCTGCCTCGCTTACTTATCCCCATGCGGCCACCGCAACTAGTAGTGCCCACCGTCACACCTAATAGAGTCCCTCATCCCACCTATAGTGCCCTCAGAACAGGCTGCAGACAGGAGAGAAAGTGACAATGTGCCTAATCAGTTAGTTGAAGGCTCTGTAGAGCTGCACCAAGAGCAGGTGCTAGACTTACTGGGCAAGATGCTCAGTGATATTCAAGTAGTAAAAGATCAGATACAGGCAGGCTCACCTGTAAAGCCCCTTACACGTCGTGACCTCCAGCCTAAAGGTTACAAAGGTAAAACTGACAGTCATTCTTGCCATAGAGGAGGTCTGCCACCTAATGATTACAGTAGTTGGGGTCCTGCTCATAGCCATCATGCAGGTCTGCCACCTGAGCCTGTTAGAGTTACACGTCTGCCTCCTGAAAGGTCATGCTATGACCATAAGCCGCCTAAGAGCCCTTTGCCTGCTTACACAGCACTTAATCAGAATCCTAGGGAGAGAGAGAGCACATAACAATTCTTGACTTTAGTACAGGGGACCCGAGTGAGTTCACTAGACTCAAGATCGCCCTAGAGAACCTCCTACCCCCTGACACTACAGAGCTCTTCCGTTACCAAATCCTGCTGGATCATCTGAGGCTAGATGTGGCAAGGCTGGTAACTGATTCCTATCTCAATTCACCTTTCCCCTATTCAGACACTATGGCAGCTCTTACTGAGAGATTCGGACAGCCATATAAACTAGCTCTTAGGAGGATAGCCAAAGTGATGGATGCCCCTGATATCCGACGAGGTGATATTGTAGACTGTGATGTATTCACCCGCAAGTTAGATCCCTCATAGGAATGCTAAAGACATTGGGTGCCGAGGGCAAATCTGAGTTAAAGTGCGGGTCGCATGTTGAGAGGCTGCTCAGTAAGCTACCCCCTGAGATGCAGTCAGAATTCAGGAGACACATGTTCCGCCATCCTGGGGCAGTTTACAACCTCCTAGACTTCTCAGAATGGCTGCAGTATGAGTCATGGTGCCAGAGCAGTGAGGCCCACATCCTTGAACAGCGGCAAAAGTCAGAGCCCCAGGCACACCGTGGGAGAGTCAGAGCCCTTGCCAGACGTTCAGCCACAGTTCTCCATGGAGCAGACACTAGCCCTGTTAAGCCACCTGCCACGACAGGCCCTGTAGTTCCAACAGTCAGTTTGAGGGCCGCCAAAGCAGCACCTAAAGCATTCTGTCCATACTGTGATTCAGAAGATCACTACCTTAGTCAATGCCTCACTTTCAAATCCTTTAATAAGCAACAGATCACCGACTGGTTATGGCGAATCACCGCTGCTGGTGCTGCGGACACGCCCATCAAGCAACTAAGTGCACCCTTAGGAAACCCTGTAGTCTCTGTAAAGTTTGGCATCTCCAGATCCTACATTATGTCAACGTCAAGCCTATGACTGAGGGTTCTTGTTTAATTAGTTCAGCTACTGACACATTGTACCTAGACAAACCAGCTACGGACAAGCAGGTACTTTTGAAGGTTGTCAGAGTCCTACTCCGCTACCAAGGCAAGACCCTTGACACTTATGCCATTCTGGATGATGGCTCGGAGAGGACAATTCTTCTATCACCTGCTGCTAAAGAGCTGGGGGTCTGTGGTCAGGCAGAGAACTTAGCTCTATGGACCATCCGACAGGATGTGCAGATAGTCAATGGCTCTTCAGTCCCTTTCCATATCTCACCTCTGATGAAGCCCCAGAATTTATTCAAGATCACTGCTGCCTTTACAGATGAGCGCTTATACCTGGCCAATCATTCTTACCCTCAGAGTGTTCTGGAAAGGTACAAGCACCTAAGGGACCAGTCACTGCAAGCCTTTGAGAGAGTGCACCCACTTCTGCTCATTGGTGCCGATAATACTCACCTCATTACACCTATATCCCCAGTTTGCTTGGGCCCAGCTGGAGGACCTGCTGCTATTCAGACTAGGCTCAGATGGACTCTGCAAGGATCTGAGAGACTGGTGAAGAGTCAGATAGGCCCACAGAACTGCTTTCTATCCTACACTCCCGCTGATCTTGCATTGCGGAAGGATGTCGAAAGGCTGTGGCAAGTCGATGTTCTACCCTACCGCTGCTAGAAACAAGTTGTCAGATCTAAAGAGGATCAAGAGGCTATCCGCCTCCTGGAAGCAGCAAT
The DNA here is from genome assembly GCF_025860055.1 of Xyrauchen texanus. Classification (NCBI taxonomy): domain Eukaryota; kingdom Metazoa; phylum Chordata; class Actinopteri; order Cypriniformes; family Catostomidae; genus Xyrauchen; species Xyrauchen texanus. Next base: position 30,443,246 of record NC_068289.1, on the reverse strand, counting down.
CACCCGAGTGGAGGTGGTTGGTGTACTTCGTTATGCTACTCCCTTGCTACGCAGGAAAGACTTCCCTTTCTACCATGCCCCTAAGGAGGCAGTGATGCCTAATCTCCGAGGAATGGAGCGACGGCTCGCTCAGATCCCTGCCATGGTGGAAGTGTACAGGGCAGAGGTCAAGAAGTTGGAGGACAATGGGGCGGCCGTCAAACTGTCAGAGGAGGAGAATGTGGCCTCAGGTGTGAACTGGTACATTCCGCACCACATGGTTCACCACAACGGTAAGGATCGCTTAGTATTTAACTGTTCCTTTCAATATGAGGGTCTGAACCTTAATGACTCTCTCTTACCTGGCCACATGTTGAGTCCTTCACTCCTAGGGGTCCTCCTGTGGTTCCGAGAGCATGCTGTAGCAATAAGCGGGGACATCCGTGGGATGTTTCACCAGGTCCTACTCCTACCTGAGGACCGGGCCCTACTACACTTCCTATGGCGTGACATGCGCAAAGATGACCCTCCTGATGTCTACGAATGGTGAGTCCTGCCATTCGGGACTACTTGCAGCTCCTGCTGTGCATCATTCGCACTCCAGCATCATGTAGTAAAGCACAGTGCCCGGGGTGATGACGTGAGAGCCTCAGTAGAATGATGCTTCTACGTAGACAACTGTTTACAGAGCCTACCCTCAGCACAAGAGGCGCAACAGTTATTGGACAAGTTGCGCAAGATTCTAGCCTCTGGAGGATTTGATATCCGTCAGTGGGCTAGCAATGTACCTGAGGTCGTTAAGCACTTACCCCAAGAGGCCCGTTCCACTGAGCTGGAGCTGTGGCTCTCCCATGACAGGGCTGACCCAAGAGAGTCTATCTTAGGCCCGAGTTGGCATTGCAAGCTGGACTGCCTGGGATTTAAGCACCGATCTATCACGTACAAGACTTTGACCATGCGGAATATCTACCGGGTACTGGCGAGCCAGTATGACCCTCTCGGGGTAATCCTTCCCTATACCACTCGGGCAAAGATTATTGCAGCAGCTATGGGCCAGCCATCGGGACTGGGACGATTCGCAGCTACCCAATGAGCTCCAGCGGGCCTGGACAGCCTGGGAGGATGAGCTACAATATCTACCACACACATGTTCAAATACTCTCCTATACCCTCATATCAACCGGACTACCTAAATATGCAACCTGACATGTGCCTGTGACTTGTTGCTTCTATGTAAATAAACCCCTTTTGAATTGAACCTGACTGTTTGGATCCTATCCTGTGTTCTGACCGACACGCCAGGAGGCGAATGGATAATTAGGAACCTCCTTAGTATACTGCCTTTGTTCCTTCCCCAAACTATCAAACACATAGCATGTAGAGCCCATTGTGTAAAATTTATTGATGTTAAGTTGATTTAAGAAATAAAAACTTTAGACCACTTTTATAAGTAATACATATTGACCCTTTTGCACATATGATCATTGTGATTACATAGGGTGGACTCAATGGCGTGTGATCAAACCATTGCAATCTGCATTTTTCCTGCTTTTTTCCAGATATATGCACATATTCTGGTCCAATTTTTTGTTTTATTAAACTAAATGAATTAACAATGAACAATACTTAAAGGGGTCATGTCATGAGGAATTACATTTTCCTATACATTTTGACAGAGTATAAGAGGTTTCTCTGCTATAAAAACATACTGTAAATTTCAGAACTCAACTTAATCCCAAATGCAATAAAAGCATTTGAAACCAGGCTGCAAAAACACCTAATTGTCTACGTCCGTGACTACCCATAGTCACTAGGGGTACATTAATTCACGACCAGCACTCTAAAAAACATCAACGCCAACTTAAAAGGTGCACTCTTGGAACTTACACGGACACCTAGCTGCTTGGATGCAGCATCAATTAAGATCAATAGTGTTGCCATTGAAGAAATGTAGTATTCATTCAGTCATGAAGACTTTAATCAATTAGTGAAAGTCAAATAACAGGACAGTTAGGAGATTTAGTATTTGGCGGTTCATGTGATTCTAACATGGCTGCCCCCATGTAGAATAAAACTGCTTTTATATGGTTCTGATATGACTTCCAAATCCACAAAGAAGCAGGAACAGCCAGTATGGGGAAGTCTATGGGGAAGTCAGTATGGGGAAGTCTCAAAGCAAGCTTGCCAAATTTGATACACCAGTTTTCTGTCAAATGAGAAAACTATGGGAGAAAATGTATGCAGGATATAGAGAAACTGATCAAATACCATGATTTCACCAGAGAGGGAACACAGAGCATGACTAGACTGAGAGTGGCGCGAGAATCAGTGGAACAGGGAGCAAGGCACAAAAAGGTTGTTGTGGCTGCATTCAACATGTGTGTAAAGAATGTGAACAGACAGTGGGCTGTTGGCTTAAGGAAGCAGATAGAAGAGAACAAAAGCAAATGCAGAAAGAATTAGCATGTAGGATTGAAAAGTGTAGGAAAAAACTAAAATAAAATGTGTGAAAGATCTGTTTGTGTGTCAGCACCACCAGAACCGACTAATGTAAAGTATGTTTGTGTTTCCCCACATGCAACGGCGATTGTGCCGGCGCTGCTGGCGTATAATCCATCACTATCCCGTGGCAGAGCTGAAAGCCCTGAAACTGAACCCCGACCTCGACTGCTCTCCACCCAGAAGACAAGCACCACAAGCAGCTCCTCCCGACTCGGACAGTGAAGGAGACCTGAATGAACTTTTTTCTGAGACGATCCCCAACACCCCTTTTCCAAGCAAGTTACATTGAATGGAAGAGCGGGCGGCTGACCTCCACCCTGGCACACACTGTGCACGCAGAGGAACAGCTGCTGACAAAGGAAGACAAAGTCAAGGCAAAGGGGGAGAAAGATCTTCAGCTGGCAGTTGTGCGACTACAATCTAATGTCAGCACATATAAACCGCAGCAGAAATGGGATGACAAAAAGGAGAGGCTACAGAAACCAGCGGAAGTGGAATTGCAGCTTGTGTGGGACTGACGACCATGAGTTCAGAGAATGCACGAAATGCAAACTGTGCAAACAAGAGGGACACTGGGCTACAGACTGTCCGGGGAAGGAAAAGGCAGACTGAAGCAAGCAGAGCAGAGAGCAGCGAGGGGGTAAAGGTGGCTGATCAGCTGCTGGCTACAGAAAAGGGAAGTGAACATTTTTTAACCACACACACACACACACACACACACACACACACACACACACACACACACACACAGACACACGCACACACACACTGATTTACATACTGCTCTCTGCAATGAAAACAATGCTTGCAAATCTTTGAGTGTGACTGATGAAGCTTTATGTGATAATGTTTCGGATGAATGTTTGAGAATATACAAAAGTTCAGGGTTTTTACAAATACTGAGATATCAAATGTTAGTTGATGGGACATTAGTAGATTTTTTGGTAGATTATGGGGCCAGCCATTCTACGATACGACCATGTGACTTGCCATGTGTCCCAAAATTGACAGGTTCAGTGCATAAAGAGCACTTTGGCCTCGGGCCATTTGATTTCTGAAAAATTCACAGTGCCATTGGAATGTGAGACGGAGAAGGGGAGAACATTTAAACATGCGTTTCTGTGTTCACCAGCTTGTCTGGTACCTCTAATAGCCAGAGATTTAATGTGTGAATTGAATTTGACCCTTACTTCCTTTGGAATTAGCATTGAGGAAGAACCACAAATATGTTGTTCTAAATTTGAACCACAGTGTGCATATGAATGGCGTGTGAAAAATGATGATTGGCCAAAAATGATCTTGAAATTGGCAAAGGATCGAATAATGTCATTTAACACAGAAAATATGAAGCCTGACCAATTGCATTGCATGTCACATGTCGTAATTGAACGGGAACCACAATATGAGGAGGGGTGGTTTAACAGGGTAGAAAATGAGACTGAAATTTGATACGATTTTCTGGACAGAAAATGTGTGTGCGCTCACAGCTTGCCTGACAGAAAAACAAATGCAGTTATATTTGATAGCAGGGGACACTGTGCCACACTTATCAGCAACCAAGGCCAAAGAGCAGCTGTGGGCAGATCTGGGCCCTTTTGTGAGAGAATGAATGAAAGCAACAGATTGGGCTGAAATAAGTGCAGAAGTGAAACACAGCAGAAGTGTAGGAGCATTTATGTCAAAATGTGATTTTGAGATTGAAGTACAGAGAACTGTAACTGCTATTGTGAAGAGTGCGGTGGAGAAACATGAGGTGGGGGCTGCTTCTGTCTCAGACATTCACCCTGCTCTGACAGAAGTACCTCCTAGGTTGAGGGCAAAACACAAATATGATGTGGGTTTGATCAAAGGCTGTGAACCGGTTGTAATCACCCCAAAATCTGATTACAGACCGTGTCAAGCGCAATATCCCCTCAAACGGGAGGCATTGCAGGGTATTATGCCAGTTTTTGACTCCTTATTGAAAGGGGGCATAATTATACCATATCATGATTCTCCAGTGCGCACTTCAATTTTCCCTGTGAAGAAAATAAGAGACAAAAATTCACAGACTGAGTGGCGATTTGTGCAAGATCTTCAGGCCGTAAATTCAGCTGTCATTGCTAGGGCGGCACGTGTACCAAACCCTTACACAATTTTGTCACAAATTCCGCAAAATGCAATGTATTTTACTGTGGTGGATTTGGCTAATGCTTTCTTTAGCGTCCCAGTGGACCAGAAAATTCAGTTTTGGTTTGCGTTTGATTTTGACAATAAGGCTTTAATACGTTCACATGATTGTGCCAGGGGTACGCTGAATCCCCGACGATCTATAATGAAGCACTTCGAAGAAGCCTTGAACCCTTAACACTGACAGCTGGAACGGCTTTGTTAGAGTATGTGGATGATTTGTTGATCTGTGCATGTGATGAAGCTACGTGTGTGGCTGACTCTGTGTCCCTTTTGAAGCACCTAGAAGGAGAGGGACACAAAGTCAGTCTTTCAAAATTGCAGTTTGTGAAACAGGAGATAAAGTTTTTGGGACATGTTATCAGACCAAACAGTAAATACATCTGTGAAAAACGTGTACAGGCCAAAAAAGATGTGCCAAAACCAATTAAAGAAGTTACATTTTAATTCACAATGAATCCAAAAGAGAATGAATCAAATGATCAACTTCATATTGCGGCAACTAACACATCACCTCAGCTGTGATCCAGTCAACTTTTGGAGAGAAGTATTTGTAGCATTTCTCGCCAAAAGAAATGTTGCTCTTGTAATAGTCACAGCCAAGATGTTGTTTTCAGAATGAGTTTTGCATGGTCTTTAGACCCCTCATTAATCATGACAATATTTTGACAAACTTGATATCCTGTTATTCCTAGTCAAAAAGCTAAGAAAATCTGGTCAGAACACCAAATGATTGAGTTTTTAAACTGGATTTTGTTTTATGCGCATCAAATACTTGAATACTCCCATTAACTAAGTGTACATAAACACTTGTGTGCAACAGTACGTTTACATTGTATATCATGTGTAACATGAATATAGTATGGGTACTGCAAGTGTATTGCAAGGATTGACATGTGTATATTGTGGAAAACACTGCAATGTTTTGTTGCATATACCTACATGCAAGACAGTCACCAATCATTGCCACATGACCAAAACCATATATATATATATATATATATATATATATATATATATATATATATATATATATATATATATATATATAAAAAAAGTTAATTGACTTTATTTAGCTTTGGGAAAAATAAATTACCTTCTGTATTCCCCAGAGAAAATGTACTGAAGAGAAGCAGAAGAGTTCTCTTACGAGAGGTTCTCTCGTATTGCGTAAGCTAGCTTACGCTACGGGAAAGATTCATCTTTTCTGAGATATTGAAGCCAAAAAATTATCCTTAATTTTTAGATCCATTGTCAACGCAGTGCGGCAGCTGCAGACCTTGAGCGGGCTAGCTAGCGAGCTCATAGGTTGCTCTGCGGCAACTGCTGCAGCCTATAGACGAGCTTGGGCTTAACTCAAGCATCCAATGAGAGGCGTCCGCAGGCTCACTGCATCAAAGCCCGCCAAAATGGGCGTGACTTGAGTGCATATAAGCGTAGTTCGTGAGGCTGGAACCCTGATTTTCATCTCTTCAGCGAAGCTCTTCGCATCGCTGACCTGGAAGCCGCTCGCCGCTCGAGGGGCATCAAGCAAGCATGGACAGCGCTAGAAGAAGCCGGCCGCCTCAGCCACCTTCAGCCATCCTGCGAAGCTACGCCATCCGACGACGTATCCTTTCATTCAGCAAGCTAGTTCTCACGTAACTATTCACAAAAGAGTACGAGCGTCTTTTTCAAGATGCCTCGCTCCACTTGCGCTCATGTCGCGCTCTTCTCAGCACAGGAGACCGCCACATCATCTGGCGCCTCTGCCTGGGACTGGGGCACGCAGAGCTCGCCCTCACTGAGGGCGGATGCGATTTCTGTGAGGAGCTACCGATGTCGACCCTGCGGGCTTGACTCGAGCGCCAAAGCAGAAACCGCCGCGCCTTACCTTCAGCCACGCAGGAAGAAGCGCCGCCACAAAGGCTGCCGGAAACTGTGGTTGACTGCCTCGCCGAGCCTCTCCTCGAGCATCGCCACCCTCCCCGCCTCGGACGCCGCAGTTGCCGCCAAGCCGCCGCGACTGCTGCCATCTCGGATGACGAGGCGGAGGATAAGGGCCGCTGTTCCATCATGGCTTCGACAGCGAGGAGTGGTCAGGCTCCCAAGCCTCCTCCTCGCCCAGGAATCCAGCAGGACCCGCCGAGTCGAGGGGAGTTAACACGCCTCACACAGGCCGCCGACCGCCTCGGGCTCGAGTGGTCACCGCCCCTGAGCAGGCACCCAACAGACTCGACGGCTGCTTTCTTCAAAGCCATCGCCGCTCTACACCCGCTGCCCGGCCGCCCCTTCCTGCCGGAATTACACACAGAGCTTGCAAGTCGTGGAACGCTCCTTTTTCAGCCAGGTCCCGCTCCCACGCCTCCACCTCTCGCGCCGGTGGACGGCGCCACTGAGAGAGGCTACTCCTCCATCCCTCTGGTCGAGGACTCGGTAGCAGCACACCTTTGTCCGCCTCCGCGAGATGGCATTCCAAGCCTGTGCTCCCGCCTAAGGCCTGCAGAGCGACTTCCGCCTATGTTGGCCGCGCTTATTCCGCCGCCGCCAAGCCGCGATCTGCTCTGCACTCAATGGCCGCTTTACAGATCCTACAAGCAGACCTTCTTCGGAGTGGGATGAGAAAGGCAGGCACCCAGAGGCTGTTACTGATCTACTGGCGCGACAGACCTCGCCCTTCGGCTACCAAAGCTGCAGCCCAAGCTCTAGGGAAGTGCATGGCCTCGCTGACTGTGACCGAGAGACACTTGTGGCTAACACTAGCCGACATGGGAGAAGCAGAGCTTCCACGCTCCTCAACGCACCGCCTCTCCGACCGGTCTCTTCGGCTCCGCGGTGAGTGGCATTGTTGACCGCTTCTCAGAAGTCCAGAAAGCCACCCAAGCCATGAACCTCTTCCTGCCGCCGTCGCTTAGCTCCTCTGCAGGCCGCTCACGTGATCAGCCTCCTGCACGAGCCTCTTCACAGCGCCCAGTTCAACAAACTCAGACTTCTCAGCGCCGACAGGGCGGCCGCCTCGATCACGGCCAGACAGCCGCCGCAGACCGCCGCCCGCTGGCCTCGATCTAAGGTAACGCTGAAACCCGAAAGCAGTCGAAGTCTTCCTAACTGTGTTGAACAAACGACGGCTCAGTCCCGCCGGCCGACCACCGCCAAAGCTTCGCCCCTGTCAGTCCCTTTCTCTCAGGCTACTGCAGTGGTGAATTTAGCAGCCAACAAGCCGGTGACACTGCCCGCTTGCTCAGACTCAAACGCCGCTTTCACGGCGACCCAAATAAATCTTGTAAAGAGCAAACATGTCTTATGTGTAGAAAATGTGCCCACAACCCAGCTGTTCACCCCTACACACAAGCATAACACATCCCGCGGCTCCCTATCAGAGCATCGCCTCATAAAGCTGTTACTGAACCGCCGAAGCGCCAGAGTCAATGAAGGCGCCCACAAATGCGCGTGCGCTACCATTCTCTGGCCGCTCTGTCACACGACCAGCCCTATGTGTAGAAAATGTGCCCACAATCCAGTGTTCACCTCTACACACAAGCACTGCATGTCTCGTGTCCCCACCAGAGCACGCCACATAAAGCGGTTACTGAACCGCTCGAGCGCTTAGAGTCAATAAATGCGCTCACCTAATCACGCGCGCTGCCCATTCTCTGCCCGCTCTGTTACACGGCCAGGAAACATTCCTCTGTGTGTAAGTCCCGCGCTCATGACTATGCTTAGCGATCACGTAACAGATGTGACTCTTTCCCCATTCATTCCAATCGGAAGTCACTCACAGAACAGCCTGTTCATGCTGTCTCGCGAGCAATCATGCATAAACACACTAAACGCGCTCACACATTTTGTTCAGCTCTGTGTGCGGCAATCAGAGCTGAATTGGCCATTCACCCTCTAGCGCTACGCTTCAAAGCGTGGGAAGCTATTCCAGGGATATCCAAGTGGGTGTTAAGCACAATACAACAGGGCTATTTGCTACAGTTCGATCGCCGCCTCCTCGCTTCAGAGCTGCTCGAAACCACTGTGAACACGGAAGCAGCGTGCATGCTTCGCTCAGAAATAGCAAGCCTTCTGTGCAAAAGGGCCATAGAGAAAGTGCCACCCTCTCTGAGCGAAGTCGGGCTTTACAGCCGTTATTTTCTTGTTCCCAAGAAAGACGGCAGCCTCAGACCCATATTAGATCTCAGGGTTTTGAACAAGGTGCTTGCAAAAGACCGCTCAAAATGCTTACAATCAGGAAACTCCTCACGCATGTGCGCCAGGGGACTGGTTTATTTCTCTCGATCTGAAAGATGCATACTTTCAGATTCAGATAAATCCCCGCCACAGGCCATTCTTGAGATTCGCCTCGACGGCCAGGTTTATCAATACACCGTCCTTCCGCTCGGCCTGTCCTTAGCACCTCGTACTTTCACAAAGTGCATGGATGCGGCGCCGCACTCCTCGCGGAGACAGGGTTTGCGAATTTTGAACTATTTGGACGACTGGCTGATTATGGCACAGTCACATATGGAGCTTCTGTCTAACAGAGCAGTTCTCCTCAGCCATCTGAACAGTTTGGGTCTTGCAGTCAATTGGACCAAGAGCTCACTACAGCCCAGTCAGACAATTTCCTTCCTTGGAATAGAACTAGACTCCGTGGCAATGACGGCTCGCTTATCTACACAGCCGCGCCGTGTTCAGCTGACTAGCTGCATCTTTTCAGATGAACAGCCTCACGCTCTGAAGAAATTCCAGAGAGTGCTAGGTTACATGGCCTCAGCCGCAGCAGTACTTCAGCTGGGTTTACTGCACATGCCCGCTTCAGCATTGGCTAAACACCCGCTGTCTCGCCGGGCTTGGGCCACAGGCCGCCAGCCTATCAAGGTGACTCAGACCTGTATTTCAGCTCTGCAGCCCTGGACAGTGGCCGAATGGTATCAGCGGGTGTGACAATGGGAGCTGTATCTCGCGAAAAGTCATCTCAACAGACGCGCCCAACACGGGTTGGGGCGCGGTCTGCGAGGGCTCTCCGGTTTTCGGCCTATGGTCAGTTCAGGAAAAGTTCCTTCACATAAATTGTCTGGAAATGATAGCGGTCGAGTACGCCGCGGCGCTTTCTCCCGGTCATTCAGGGTCACCACGCCCTGGTCCGCTCGACAACAGATCTGTGGTATCCTACCTAAACCGCCAGGGCGGTGTCAGATCCAGGAATCTATTCCATCTGATCTAAACGCATACTGAGTTGGTCCCAGTGCCACCTGCGCCGCTGAGGGCGACGCACGCGCCAGGCCACCTGAACGACGGCCCGACAGACTGTCCAGAGACAATATTCCCCAGGGAATGGTCCCTGCACGCCAAACAGTCCAGACGCTATGGCACCTATTCGGCAGAGCAGAGATAGACCTCTTTGCGCCCAAAGAGAACTCTCACTGCCCAATATTTTTCTCGAAGCGAGGACGCGCTGGCCCAGGACTGGCCCAGAGGCCCACTTTACGCCTTCCCTCCCGCCTCGCTATTGCCACAGGTAATGCAGAGGATCAGGGAACGCGCCACTCGGTGCTCCTCATAGCCCCGCTGGGAGAATCAGACATGGTTCCCGGAGCTTACGCAGCTGTCACTGACAGCGCGTGGCCCATCCCAGTGAGAGCAGATCTCCTCTCTCAAGCTCACGGCACAATCTGGCATCCCCACCCAGAGCGCTGGGCGCTGCATGCGTGGGTGATCAATGACTACCCGTCGCTCTGCCAGAAGGAGTAATAAACACCATCATACACGCTAGAGCCCCTTCCACGAGAAGGCTCTATGCATCAAAATGGTCTGTGTTCTCAAAATGGTGCACCGACAGAGACCTGGACCCGCGGACATGTGGGGTGTCGTGGCTGCTCGTATTTCTACAAGAGCTGCTGGATAAGGGCAGATCCCCATCCACGCCAAAGTGTAGTGGCGGCCGCTGCGGCGCTCGCTGAACCCTGCACGGCCAGTCATGGGGTAAAAACGAGCTGGTCATCCGCTTCCTCAGGGAGCTAGAAGGATGAACCCCCGCGCTTCCATCGGTTCCTATCTGGGATCTTTCTATAGTTCTCGAAACTATGAAAGCCCCCTTTCGAACCACTTCAATCCGTGGATTTGAAATACCTTTCACTCAAAACCGCTTTTCTGACTGCCCTGTCATCAGTCAAACGCGTGGGAGACCTTCACGCGCTGTCTGTCAGCCATGCGTGTCTTGAGTTTGGACCAAGTGACTCCAAGGTCATTTTAAAGCCTAGACACGGCTATGTTCCCAAGGTGATCGGTACTCCTTTCAGAACACAGGTCATTTCCTATCGGCGCTGCCAGCACCGATAGCTGAACGCGACGCCAATCTCCTTTGCCCGGTCAGAGCACAGAGATTGTATACTGCGCGCCCGCGCTTTCAGACGCTCTGAGCAGCTTTTGCTTCGCTCGAGGGCGCACCAAAGGTCTCGCCGCCGAAACAGACACTATCTAGATGGATAGTGGACGCTATTGCTGCTGCATACGCGCCAAAGACCTGCCATGCCCGTTGGGCATTAGGGCTCACTCCACTAGAGGCATGGCATCCTCGTGGGCATGGTCCAGCGGGATTTCCATTCACGACATATGTGTGGCAGCGGGATGGACTTCCCTCCACCTTTGTCAGATTTTACAATATGGAAGTGCCCGCTCTGCAGGCAAAACTACTAGCGGTTTAATACGCTACAGCTCCCCTGGTGAGCTGCACTGATGGGACACATTCCACACAAGACCGCACCGCCGCTCTGTCGCTCCCTTCCCACTATGTGCTTATGTATTACACAATCAATGACCCGCATTCTTGCCGGCCAAATATTATTTCCCCACTCATAAGGGCTCCCCGGTCCCCTTAATTCCCTGGGGCTCATACAGTGGATGCTTGGCGTGACGGCGCTGACAATGGGTTCCCGTGAGCGTAAGCTAGCTTACGCAATACGAGAGAACCTCTCGTAAGAGAACGTATCGGTTACCTAACGTAACCTCGGTTCTCTCTAGATGAGGGAACGAGTATTGCGTAGCCGCCATGCTCGCGCCTACCTAGCTGACTTTTCGCTTCAGTCAATGAAAACCAGGGTTCCAGCCTACGAACTATGCTTATATGCACTCAAGTCACGCCCATTTTGGCGGGCTTTGATGCAGTGAGCGCGCGGACGCCTCTCATTGGATGCGAGTTCGCCCAAGCTCGTCTATAGGCTGCAGCAGTTGCCGCAGAGCAACCTATGAGCTCGCTAGCTAGCCCGCTCAAGGTCTGCAGCTGCCGCACTGCGTTGACAATGGATACAAAAATTAAGGATAATTTTTTGGCTTCAATATCTCAGAAAAGATGACTCTTTCCCGTAGCGTAAGCTAGCTTACGCAATACTCGTTCCCTCATCTAGAGAGAACCGAGGTTACGTTAGGTAACCGATACGTTATAATCACTTCCATGATTAATCTGAAAACAAGCAGGACAAGTAATATATTTGGACTCATACCGCACACTGGAGACTATCTGCAAATATTCTAGAAAACCAACAAAACTACTTTGAGCAAAGTCCTTAAGTATGACACTTACCTGATTTTTCAGAGTACAGCCTTCAGAAGTTCAAGATCGTGTGAAGCTATAAATGCACAAACCAAACATAAACATAACAAGACCACCAATGAAAGACCAGAACTACTAACATGCGAACCAATGGCAGGACTGAACTAATAAACAGGTTAACAAGACAAAAACATATGAACCAATGACAAGACAGGACTGATGAAACACATGAACTGAACATGATCTTCAAAATAAAAGACAAGAAATTAAAACACTGCAATGTGACAGTTGCCCATTATGCAAGACAATGAGAGTAAGCATTAATTTTTATTTCATGGGGAAAGTGGTTCATTTAGGGATTTCTTGGGCCATTTTCTACTTTGTTGAAGTTGAGAAAATGTCACATGAATGTATATTTTACATTAAAAAAATAATCTGCAACTCTGCAGATTATAACAGTCTCAAAAGTTATTTATATCTGGTCTGAATAATTGTCAATGTGATATTTCAGTTTTTTATTTTACTTCATTTGCAAGTTGTCAAAAATCTGTTTTTTGATTTTTCATTATGGGGTATTGAGTGTAGATTGGAGTGAAAAAATTTGAATTTAATGCAAAATGAAGTGGTCTGAATACTACAATCCCCTGTAATAAGTGCACTGTAAGTTGCTTTGGATAAAAGCATCTGCCAAATGCATAAATGTAAATGTATACTTTATGTTAACATTAATGCAATATGAACTAACATGAACAATGGTATTTCTATAAAATAACATGAACCAAGATTAATAAATGCTGTAAAATTATATTGTTCATTGTTAGTTCATGATACCTAATGCATTGTTAACAAATAGAACCTTATTGTAGTGTTATCCTGAAAATTATATACGTGGAGTTTCCATGACCTCATATTAATTGAGACAATAGTTTATTTGAACATCTAGAAAAAAGTTAGAATGTTAAGATTTAAGTAGTTAAGAAATGTTGACAATACAGCACCAAAAATATACACTTTCCTTTATACATTCATGTAAATTTTAACCTAACAGCATGCTGGTGAAAAAGTGCATATTTTGAATGCATAATTTGTCATTTACAAAGCTATAGAGTGGTTATATTTTAGTGCTTTGTCTTTGTTGATAAAATCCACTCATTACGTTTGCAAGAGTTTTGCGGATATATTAAAGTTATGACATTAAAGAAATGTGGGGTCCATTTTCACGATTTCACCTAGGACCCTACAAACCCACGGGCTGGCCCTGCTTCAATCCCAAAGAAGAAAAAAACTGAAAGTTCTAAATAAAAGCATCAGACAAAGACATAAATGTATAGTCTCTCTCAATACCATGAGACCAAATAAAGAACTATACACCAAAAGAGCAATATTCTGTGTCGCATCAATAATTTTTATGTGTAATTTTTTGTTGAATGGTCAGAAATTTATAGAACACATTTGTGCACTAGTCCTATTGTGCAAGACCTAATTTCATAATGGTGCACATCATAATGTTTGCTTGATTTCTGCAGTTATGCATTTCCATACATTGCAATTGTTTGGATAATAAAACCCATGTGGAACAGACATTTGTACACAAGTGAGCCTTCGGTGTGACTTAAGATACTTAGGTGTTCATTTAGGCTTGGATATACACTAGAAGCATTATAACATAGCCATAAAGATGGTCACGTGAGTAGTAAGTATTATATACCTTGTGACAAAAATGATGTATGGTCTATGATTTATGACCTAATTGGTTTACATTTGACCTTTTGATTCCTGTCCCCCCTTCCCCTCCACCCCGCTCTCTCCTCCCTCCCCTTCCCACCCCATCCCTCCGGCAGTTGTACAGACATAATGACGTGTTTGGTCAGCTGTTCTGATATCTCAGCGCTGTAGCTGAGATCATCTGTGTATTTAAAAGGGGTTAGGTCTCTTCATTGCAGTTATTCAGCAAGTATTTTGTGATTTCCACTTGAGCAATGGCATCCCCAGAAGTCCTAAAACCCCATTGGTAAATTATGTAGAAACGATTGCTAAGTTATGTTGGGCTCCGAGGAGATGTCATGGTCCATGCACGACCAAGTCTGTCCATGAACCGTTAGAAAATCTGAAATACGAATTTAATCTAGACAACGCACAGTTGTGTGTGTACGACTTTGACAAAACATCTCATTCTGTTAAGTTATTCAACATGGGGGCTACAACGGATGAAGACCGTTGTTTGTATTTCACGGAGATCAGGGTTCCCACGGGTCCTTGAAATCCTTGAAAGTTTGTGAATCTGAAAAATAAAATTCAAGGCCCTGGAAAGTTCTTGAAAATAAACATACATAGATACAGGTCCTTGAAAGTGCTTGAATTTATTTTGTGCAAGAAGTTTTCTGGAAAAAAAATCTGTCCATTAATTTTTATTTCGCCAACACTTCGTGGCTTATGCTGCATACTAGCCTGCTTGATTTACGTTAGTTACGCCGCATTTACGCTAAGTGTTTCCCGCGAGGTACTTTGTTTTGTACGCTGCCATGACGTTCACGCGACTGGTACCTCAACGTTTCCCACTCACAGACATTGCAAAAATAGGCTGAAACGTGATGCCTGGAAAATGTAAATTTCAGGATATTTGGCTCACCAAAGAAAATTATAAAGAATGGCTTAACAGAGATCCAAAGGGCCATCACTTAGCCAGGTGCAAAGCCTGTTGTATATCAATAAAAGTGGATAGCATGGGAGAAGCGGCGCTCTCAAGTCATGTGGCTGGATCTAGACAAAAGACGGCACTTCGGAAATCGAAAGCAGGTAAGTCCTACCATAGCCTGCATCTGACAGAAATTTTGATTGAATGTTAGCTGCTAGCTGTTTTTTGCAGTTACTTAAATGTCTCGCTGTGAAATGTTACGCCCATTTCACACATACTGCGTGCGTATGGTACAGGAGCAGCACGCGCTATAGCGCTTTCACATTATGCTGCATTTGCAGTGCGCAACTGATCCGCGGCTGTACCACAAACACTTACTCACTATTTGTATTTCAAATCCAGAAGTTATCAGCAACTTTTATTTAAAAAAAAGTTGGCACCAGTGCGATTCTCTTTGTACACATACTCTTTAATAGACGTATTTACGTTTAACACAATTTAAACAACGTATTATTCAATGCATTACTTCTATATAATATAGATTATATTTTAAGTTGCTCAAGCAAGTGGTAACATATTGAACAATGTAGTTATATTAAAATCGCAAACATTTAAAAAAAAAAAAGAGAAAAGAGAGCAGAAATGGTGGAAGTGGAAAAATCGCTCGACAAGAAATTGAATGAATTGAAAAGCAAATGAAGACAAAATCAACAAAGCGACAATCAACTTAAAAAGGAAAACCACCACAGAATACCTCAGGGAACGTTTTTGCTCTGTTACATATTTTAAGCTGACCTTGTGTTTTTTATTTATTGTTTAATATTGTTTATCCATTCATGGCCTTATTGTTTATCCATTCATGGCCTTATGTTAATGTACCATATTGGAATGTTTTATAATGTATTTGATCTGCACTATGTTGTGATATGTTTTCAGTGCTTACACCAAAGCCAAATATGTTCAGTCAATGACTGTATATTGTTTTCAATAAAAATAAAATATTTGGGCAACAGATTATCACAAATGTTTTATTTAATGTAATGTTGAATATAATGTAAACCCATGAGGCAAGAAAAACTTAAAAGTATTTTAATCTTACTTCTGGTTACATGGGCCTAAGCTCTTTTCAATGAAATTTCAAAAGTTAGAGATCATTTTAGAGTACAGTATAGGATGTACTGAATATTCTTCAGTTTTGTGCAAAACAGAAATACGACAAATAGAATATCAGATCTTTGTCAAATAGATCAAAATAATGCAAAACAAAAAGCTTTTTTGCATAGTTGTGTTTGACACATGAAAACTGTAACAATGTATCTTACAAGGTAACACGATGTAACCTTGCTCTCACTTGAAATGTGTGCCCACATCCACATTGAATTTGAGGATATTGGACCTGGAAAGTCCTTAAAAGGTCCTTGAATTTGAAGTTAACCAAGGTGTGGGAACCCTGGGAGATGTATTTCAAGAGATGTATTTTACAATCATCTTTGGAGGGACCTGAATGATTCTGGAGATGACCCATTATTTGTTGCAGAGGAGTTTGGTTCAACATCACCATTTCCAAGAGACCGTGTGTTTGGTAACCACACTATCAAGAGGGTGGATGACCATGTTTACATACTTACCAGCGAGGACAAACTGGGTCTCAGCGACAGAGTGTGCCCTTCCCCAGAGACAGAACACAATGAATGTTTCCACCTGAAGTTTTTGTTTCAGTGGAAAGATGTTCCTATCCTGAATGATGTTTTTTCAAAGATAGACAAACTGTTTAAATGGAGTAATGCATATGACCGATACAATATAATTAAGGTCAGGCTGTTTGACCATGAAACCTGTGGGAGAGTTTGCATGAGTGACCGTGTAACACCGCCCACCTTCTATAGACCTTAAAAGCTGGTGGTGACCGACCGCATTTCAAACCAACATTCAAACCAACATGTCTCAAGACTTTACTACAGAACTTCCTGGGCCCGTTGCATTACCCGATGACACGGCTACTTCAGCAAGGGGTGAACCCCCTGTAGGGACTCCGGGCCATTGGCTCGACAAGTTTTGCATGGAGCTTGGCTACAGCAATCTAACGTTCATTTCATCCCACGGATCAGGATGCATCGACTCTTAAGGGAGATGATGACATGGATGGCATTATTGGTGTGAAGGGGTTCAATTTCATAAAAGCAGTCATAGTGGTCATTCTGGATTATCTCCTCGACATAAAGTTAAAAGAGTTGTGCTACGATTGTGAAGTGGATCACCCCAGTCAGATCCAGCACACATGTTTGTTTGATCCTGATAAGTATTTCTTTACACACATTTTGAAGAAATTTCTAGTGAACTGTTTAAACCTGTGTTAAATCAAGTCATCGGCCAGGCTTTAAAACCATTTGGGTTGACAACGCATCCTCAGAGAATCCATGGATTTGTTGAAGGCCTGTTGTGTGAACTAAGAGAGGAGCCGGACATTCTACAGAGACTGCGTGAAATCCGTGAGAAACTGGTGAATGATAGCTGTGAACAGGCTGTCTATTACGCTGTGGATGGGTGGAAAGGCTGTTCGGCTGGATCCTTATTTTGACGCTAACATGGGTAACTGCTGCGGAGCTACTGGCCTGATTAAATTTATTATGACACATAACTTGCTGTATAAGATCATTAATGACGAGCGTTCTGGACAAAACAAGCTTGTAAATGAACCCTATATTAACAAACGGCTGATTTATCTAAAGAAGCACATGGACATAGTCAGAGGTCTATCAAACAACTGGACTGAAATGATACAACTCTATGCCTGCCAGAATAATTCGCCCCGTGTGTTGCTTAAAAACATTCTAAATTCATTGTTTGAACAAGATAATGTCTGTAAAATTGCCGATATAACAAGGGGAAGGAATTTTTTAACAAGAATTTCCAACAACTAACTAAAAAGCACAGCATTTACCATTTCAGTACGGGTAGTGAATTGAAGGCAAGCGTTATTGAACGCTTTAATAGAACATTAAAAGGACGGATGTGGCTTTATTTAACAGCTATAAACTCTAAACGCTACATCAATGTTTTACAAGACATTATTCAAGGATACAACAGTAGTTATCACAGAAGTATTAAAATGAGGCCTGTAGATGTCAACAAAGCAAATGAACTGGTCGTCTATGACAATTTGTATGGTAATGTATGTAAGAAGATACCTGTATTTAAATACAAAATCGGCAACGTGGTTAGAATATAAAAAATGAGGGGGCCTTTTACCAAGGGGTATGAACAAAACTACACAGATGAGTTCTTCACTATAACTGAATGTATACCACATCAACCACCAGTCTACAAACTATCTGATTATGATGGTGACATTATCGATGGATCGTTTTTTGAAGAGGAGCTACAAAAATTGTGGACAAGGACAAAGCTTTTAAAGTGGAAAAGATATTAGACAAGAAGAAGCATGGCAAAAGAACCATGGTGCTCGTACGGTGGGTGGGATGGCCTCCGAAGTTTGACAGCTGGGTTAATGAAAAAGATGTTGTAGATCTACAGAGCTCTTAAAGCATATAAAAATATACATTTGTCACCTGAGTTCATTTCTGCAGTAAACGGTCATGGATGAAGCAGGGTTTTGCTCGATCTGGCTGAAATTGAATACCCTAGATCATGGTACACTATTACTGATGATGATGATGCGAAATTCCACTTGAGAGAGGTTACAAACAACAGAAAAATATATTTTGAGAACATGAATCTGAAAAGCGGATATTATGACAAAGTTTTGTTTGTAATTAGGGAGATAAATGCTTTGCTACCTGAACATGTACGTCTCAGTTACGATCATGTGAAAACAAAGTGTACATGACAGAACCACCAGGAAAATCTTTAACATTCCCTGGTAAACTAGCCATTATTTTGGGTGTAATACCGAAGAAACCATTGGAAGCTGCAAATGAGCATACTGGAAATGAACGCAATGAAACCAATTCTACACCATGTACCTGTACACAGATGTTATCAAATATCAATCTGTGGGGGATGCACATGCTCCGCTTTTGAGATGTGTATATAAAACCGGATTGGATCGTGCAATTGTCAGTGTTGCATATGACAGAGTGCACTACGTGTCAGTGAATAAAAATTCTATTGGAGAGATTTGTATTGAACTCAAAGATGACAGAAACAGGGAAGTGTCATTTTCTTACGGTAAATTTGTCATTAAATACACTTCAGACCTGTGAAACAACCGATCCTTTAAAAATTGTGTATTATAACTAGAGCCGGGACTATAACGCGTTAATTAAGGTTAATTAATTACAGACTTTAACGCGTTAATTAAGATTAATTCATTACACAAAAACTAACACGTTAAACATTTTTTACGCATTTTAATCACACTTATTTTTGCACCGCGGAACGTTTCTCACTGGATGAGTTTCGGCGGACCGATTATACTGGAGCACCAACTAGCGTTCATGACTTCAGACAACAACAAACCACAGTGAACATGAACGAAGAAGCTGATGAGACCGCTTTGGTTGGCCCCGTGGATGGGAAATTTTGTTATAAAAAACGAATGGATGGAAGCGTCAATAAGAACATGGTTGTGTGCAAGCTATGCAACAAGGAATTTGCATATCACCGCAGCACATCAAGCCTCAAGTATCACCTCAACGCATTTTCATCAGGATATTGGAAGAATAGGGACTGAGGTCAATGACTGGCACTTTTTTTAATTTTATTTTAAATGGTACACTTTATGTTGAACTATGTATTAAGTTGTTGGTGCAACTGGCACTTTATGTTGAACTCTTTATTGTTTTGGCCAAGGTTATTGAGAGTTGGACTTAGTCTGTTATGGCCTCTGAAGCAACAGAGAGATGTTTTCTAATAGTCAGGGTTTCCAATGTTCTGAATGTACTTGAAAGTATTGTGTTTTACTTAAAAAAACATAGTAGTTTACAGAAGGTCTACCTACCTATGCTACCTGAATTTCTGAAATGTACTATATTTCTAAATATGCTATTGCTACACTTAATGGCAAAAATTGCACTGGTCTGGACTTGGTTGAACAAAAATAAACAATATTTTGTTGCTTAAGCTTATGTATTCAGTCATTATTCAATGGTATACTAAAAATCCTTGTGAAAAAAATTACTTCTCACTATTCTCAGGTCAAATATTTATGCAATTAAAATGCGATTTATTTCGATTAATTAATTACAAAGCCTTTTAATCAAGTCCCGGCCCTAATTATAACCCATACCAAATGGATCCTACTCACTATGTAAACTATTATAAAAATCAAGCAGGTGGAGGAATGCCGGGGTATTCTGGCAGAGGTGTTATGTATGGGGCAGGACTCAGAGATCTTTTCAGGGGTTTGTTTTGAATGGCTCTTCCGTTGTTAAAAAGAGGGTTCAGCATTGCCAGACCACACCTTAAAAATGCTGCTAAAAACATAGTCAGCGATGTTATCACCAATGCCATGACACATTCCTTTAATAACAATAAATCTCAAGATGGGTCGGGTTTAATGGTTATGTTACGTAAACGGAGGTCTAAACCACCTGGAGTGAGGGGGGGGAGTGGTCAAGCGGTCTAATCTGTTAAAACTATATTCTAAACCATGCCTCTGCTACATACCATGTCCGAAGAGTGTATTAAATCCGAACTGGATCTGTTGACAGTACCGAAGACTCTCTATCTGCAATATCGAACTGTGCTCCACTGGAGTTTTTTTATAGCGGGGAATGGTGAAGATTATATAAATTTGAATAACACACTACTGTACATGCGTGTTAAAATCACAAATCCGGACGGTTCAAATATCAGAGATGGGACTCCTGTTGGACTGGTCAATTATCCAGGAAACACAATTTTTTGTATCACTTGGTGATAGGTTAATTTCACAGGGTACAAACACACACCCTTATCGATGCATTATAGAATGCCTTTTAAACTATGGTAAAGATACACTGGAAAGTGTGTTCTCAGCAGGCTTATTTTACAAAGATTCTGCAGGGCATATGGATGTAGGTGATCCAGCAGGGGCTAACAATGGTCTGACAAAGAGGGCTGCCTTTAGCAAAGAATGTGCAGTAGTCAAGCTTTTATCACCCATACACAGTGATATTTTCTTTCAAGAAAAACTAATGCTTAATGGGGTTTTAAAAAGACAAGTTGCAAAGATGAATTTTGTCTAATGAGGAGTGATGCTATAGCATACAACTAAATATTTTGTCAGCATCCCTGTTTGTCAAAAAAGTATCTGTATCACCAGGAGTGAGACTGGGCCACGCTCAAGCACTACTCTCAACCACGGCCAAATACCCCATTGATAGGATCTGCCTGAAAAATGTCTCCATACCAGCTGGAAGACGTGTATCAAACCAGGAAAACCTATTTTTATGCACACTCCCCAAATCTATCATACTGGCTATGGTCGATAATGATGCTTTTACAGGGGCATACGATAAAAACCATTTTGCATTTAAGAATTACAATCTGGAGTTTCTAGCTGTTTATGTGGATGGGCAGAAACACCCCGCCAAACCATTACAACCTGACTTTGGAGCAGGCACCGCCGTGCGAGAATTTGATCAACTTGCTCTTTCGTCTGGAAGACATCTAAAAAACCAAGCACTGATAATCGACAGAGAAGATTTTCTGCAGGGTTATACCCTTTATGGATTTAACCTCACTCCAGACGAAGATTGCGGCCAACACATCTTGCTTGTTAAGTCTGGGAATATCAGACTAGAAGTGCGGTTCAGACAACCGCTTCCAAGAACCATTAATCTAATTGTTTATGCTGTTATTGACAACATCTTTGACGTTTCTAACCGAAGGCAGGTGCTTGTTGACTACTATTAATTGAAAACATGAACACCATACAACTTCCCAGATAGCAATGAGTCGGCGGGCCGCTGGCGGTGCTCCGGAGGCAGTAGAAGCGGCAGAATGGCATTATCGCAAATATGTTTGACGGCGCACCGCCTTCCTACCGCCTTCGTTCCGCGGCCGGCCCGCTGGCCATCCGCCGTTCCGCCGCCGTTATATCGAAGGCGGACCTTCCGCGGGGCGTTGGAGGCAAACGCTATATTCGAGCGATCTGCCGCGCTTATTGTGTAATATATATATATAATTATTTTTTTTTTTTATATTTATAGCATGCAGTTTATCTACAATAATGATTGATCAAACCAGACAAATTTCCATTTGTAGTTTTAATTCCACATTTCAAAGTACAGAAACTGTCATTGAAACAAGATGTCAGATCACTGAAATATAAATAACAGAAAAATACAAACACACACATATATATATATATATATATATATATATATATATATATATATATATATATATATATATATATACACACACACACAAAAGAACATGCAGGTTTCCAATTAAATTTTGGTAAAAAAAAAAACACTTTAGTAAAAAACACTATTGTAACACTTACAATAATTGTTAATAATTTAAAGAGGTCAACTCTGGGATGAAAAGAATTACCAGTAAACATAAGCAATTAGGATATTTGGTACCAAATAAAGTGCAGGATACCAAATAAATTGAGGTATAACATCATATTTACAAGTCATAAGTGGTAATAATTTAGAGTAAAGCTCTAACAGCAGAAAATCTGGCTGTAGAGAACACAGCCAATCAGAATGTCTGGAGTGATTGGGGTCTGCGTGGCGTAGTGGGCTAAGAATCACCGGTTTTCCCCGACCTCCAGAATGAGGCAGTGCAAATTGGCATATCTTCAGTGATTCCGTGTGCGCCTGTATAAAAGGACAAACCATCCCATATTCATCCAAGGAGCTCAAGGCAGGGTCACGAGAGAGAGAGAGAGAGAGAGAGAGAGAGAGAGAGAGAAAAAAGAGCAATTTCCACAGTGAACAGTGTGGATTGGGTGAGTGTAGTCTGACACTTTTAGCAGGCTTTTTTTAGGGGTCTTGATGTTACTGACTGCAGGATAAAGAAAGGGTTCCAGTTGTCAGTGATGCTGGGGTGTCAGTAGTCAGCCTAGGTTTAAGGGGTCGGCTGTGGGTCCCTCTAAGCTGTGTGGCGCCTTTTTCCACCTTCACGTTCAGATGCTCCTTTCAGGTAACGCGTAACGTTAACCTGGATCGCCTCATCAGTGGCATCCTGGGTTGCCGGGTTCTTCCGGATGGCTCCTGAAGAAAAAAAAGATCTGTCATTCCATTTGAATGGTGAAGGGTGAGGGTCAAAATCCCTTGTCTCTTCAGATACATCAATACATATATATATATATATATATATATATATATATATATATATATATATATATATATCCTTTTATATCAATATCTATCTGTATTCTGTTGCTTAACATCTTTAATAAAGTGATGAATTAACTATATGCATGATCACATGATCAATTCTATTTTCTTATGCATAGCTGAAATATACTTTGAATCATATGTGTGTTGAATGTTAACTAGTCTCTTTTAGGAACATTCCAGAGTCTTTCTCTCTGTCCTGCACGTAGGCTGAAGGTCTTTTGGGGATAAGCTTATCTGTGATGCTGGTGTTTCCGCGGGGCTGGAGAATGCGTTAAACATAGGTTCCAGATGTATTCTGTGTTTGATTGTTACCTTTCCATGACTAATTATATGGTTTAAAGTCCTATGTAATAATACCTGAATAGTAGAAGTGTGATTTTCTCTTATTATTTCTTTAGGGAAGAAATGTATGTTATTTCTACCCCTCTCCTCTGCCCGAGGAGTGAATATTTTATCTCTCTGTTTTGGTTTAAATGGCCTGATAACGTTGTGTCTGGCTCTCTTGTGCCCAGAGAAGAACTGTAGTTCGTCAGTGTTTTGTGTGTGCGTTTGACTTTCTACCCAGGTTTTGAACCCAGGGATGCACACCAGACTTTATGGTCTTTTAGCCAATCAGGAGTAAAATAATGGAATGTACGTCCTTGCAAATGGTATAATTGATGTAAGATTTTGTGTAAGGTACGAGTTGGCTTTCGATCTCCTCGTGAGACTTTGCCGCTGGCTCTACCAATTTCACTGCAGACTATACTTCAGTAAATTTTTGATTCTTTAATTGAACTTCTCGACTCCTGGTCTTCTTTCTCCATATCTGGTCCGGGTCACAACTCTTATACCCCTAACAATGGCATAAGGTCATACACATCTACTTAAATATAAAAAAAAAATATCCAACTTACTTTGAACAATGGTCTTCAGGAACATGTCTCTAAACCATGCTTTATCCCCTACACCAGACCAGGTTGTATTGATGGAAAGGTGATTAGAGAAGATACTCTGAAGCATTCGCCACACGGTTGTCTTTAGATCCCTCCCACATTTGATTGCCAAAAACCGAAGCTGAAAATACAAAAAAAAGTGTTACAAATTACATTTCTCTGAAGCTTCTCATAAATTAAAAATGTGACAGGCTGTGGATTCAGACTGTAGAATATGCAGTGTACAATATTAATTTTACTTTTCAGATTAACCTATGGCGTTATAAACAAAATCGGCACACTTACAAATCGTTGCTGGAGCTTTTATCCTGCCGGGATTTTCATGTTTATGATAGATATCACCATGGTGCAAATTAATAAAAAAAATATAAAGTATACCTGAGATTTCGGCCATGTTGCAGATGTCTTTCACTGTTCACTGATAGTCAGGCATTGGTGAAAAGTCTATATTGTTCATACCATGAATTAAATATCTATTTTAAAACCTAATCAGAATCATAAAGATATTTATTGCCAAGTAAGTTTTACAAAAGGAATTCTTTTTGGTTTATTGGTGCATGTCTCAAATGCGCATCAATCAAAGAAATGTAAACAATTTTCACCTAAGTGCATAAAATAATTCAATATATTTTACATATATTACTGTATAATCGCTTCAGAGTTTCAAAGTAATTTAAATGTAATTTCCTAAACCTTACCTTATCATGGAATCAAGAGTCAAGACTCTGTTGTAAACCCTAATGGCTTTGGAGCAAAAAATAATAATAGCCAACATGGCTGGTCGATTTTGAGAGTCTAAGCTGTCCTTGTATTTCAAAGTGGCTTGCCGCCAGCCAGCCGCGGTTGATTGCCGCGAGGCAACCGCCAGAGAAAATGAAGCAGGCGGCCCGCCAGCGTTTCGCGGGCGGCATCTCGCAAGAAATGGGAGTGACGAATTCGGCGGCAAACGTTTCATCCCCGCCAGTGGCACGCACCTATAGCCTACAGCTTAGGGGCGGCGGCAAAAAGAAGCCGTGCGGACATTTTTTGCTATCTGGGTTACCGCGGCTATGGAGAGAATCACACAAAACACGCATTTTCTTGGTGTGCTACCGTGTGATCATTTATTGAAGGATCCGTTAAGAACACTGCCCACGTCAGCCATAATCAACACACATCCTTCACACCTCCCAGGGGAACACTGGCTGGCTATTTACATAAATAAGGATGGTTCAGTATTTTTCTTTCACAGTTTCGGTAATAGTCCTGATTTTATTCGTTTTCCTGTATCAATCATTGACTTTCTAAAAAGGAATTCAACACGCATTCAATATTCAGCTAAACAAGTTCAGCATTTTATGTCTCTCACATGTGGTCATCATGGTGTGTTTTTTTTATATCATTTGATTCGAGGTCGTGATTAAATGGATGTTTCTAATAAATAAAAAGAGCACAATGCTAAATGTACCAATGTCATAGCTTTATTGAATATCACATGATTCATTTGTACAAAAATATTAACATCAAAATTATACAAGATCAAAATAACAACCATAAGTTTTGATCAAGAGTCAGTGATTTAAACGCTGACTCCTCTGAATCCTTAGAAGAAGATGTACTTAAATACATTCTTTGTACCATAAAGGATGATGTAGTGTTGTGGTTTCTGCCCACTTTGTGAAACACTCACTCTCGAAGAAAGTTTTTGATTTCAGAAGAATAGACTTTATTATCAGACCCTAAAGCTGAGTTGCCTGCAGAACAACTAACATGTCTTGAGTTTGCACCCGCTTACATAGGTCTCACAAGGCATGGCTAAAATAACCTATATCCTGTTTCTATCATGTTTTGAGCAGAAAAAGATCTTTGGGGCCCCAACCGATCTTCTTTATCTTTAAACCAGAAGGCTTCAGTTACATCCTGTGAGCAATTTTCACACTATGTAAAAACACTTTACTAAGAGGGGGCCTCATCATATATCTTCTTTAGCTTCAACAGAAGTAAATAGGAAACATCTGCAAGCCATTTATGTGTGAGTATCCATGTACCTCCGACATTCCATTCCCAGACTTTTTGCTGAGCCACTCACATACACAAAAATCACATATGACCAACAGAAGCAATTTATATATTTAGAGTAGATATACGTTTGATTACACTTCATTAATTTATATTTAAATAATGGCCGGGGGCATTTAAGTGCTCATATTTAAGAAAATATGCGAGGCATATTGAAAAGCACAGGTAGTTTGACACATTGACAAGACAGAATAAGTCCATTTAAGTCCATAATAATTTTCAAGGGGTTCAAAATCCTTGAAGATTATTTCAGGATGTCCAACAGGGTAAATTTTTCGAGCCTGAGAGTAAGGATAAAGACTCGTGAAATCAACATATCTGATCTTTTCATTTGCTGCAGTTTTGTGGTATGACTTGTAAGTGTTTGTACGACCCCCAAAGAGTGCATCACGCAGTTTCAGTCTCTCAGGTGCTGAATAAGTGGCCATAAACGCAATCGCATCCTCCTGAGCACTCCAAAAGGAATTTTTGACAGGGGATTTG
The DNA here is from genome assembly GCF_025860055.1 of Xyrauchen texanus. Lineage (NCBI taxonomy): Eukaryota > Metazoa > Chordata > Actinopteri > Cypriniformes > Catostomidae > Xyrauchen > Xyrauchen texanus. Next base: position 30,416,669 of record NC_068289.1, on the reverse strand, counting down.
CATAATCAAGTCTGTAACGACACTCGTGAACATGGTGAAAACAGCCGGCAAATTCTAGAGCTCTTTGTACACCATCTTTTTCGTAATATCCATCAACAAAGTAGCCTCCAAATTTCACTTCGCCGTGTTTTAGGGCATGGTGGATGTCTACGTCGCAGTCTTATACTGATTGACGTATGCATTATTATGCATCAGAGCCAGTGTAGTTCTAGAGAGAAACCCTGTCACGATCCCTTGTTGTCTGCCCCGAGTTTCACTAGTCAATTGTCACAAACTACATTTCCCATAATTCCCTGCCCTCATCACTGCCCATGCACTTCATCGTTCACACCTGCATGTCATTTAGTCATTATTGTGTTTGTGTATTTCAACCATGTTTGTTCCCCAGTCATTGTTGATCGTTGAATGTGGATGTTTGAATGTAGATGTTATTTTGTCTATGTTACCTTTACCCACTGTGGATGTTTCCCCAGCCTGTGTACACTTTGGATGTTTTCGTGTTTTGGTTTTGTTTTCCCATCGTGGACGTTTCATTTTTTCCTGTCTTGATTTGTCTTCACCTTTTTTCAATAAAAACCGCACTTAGATCCTTACCCCTCATCTGCCTCCTCATGCCTTCGTAACAGAACAATCGACCCAAGATGGATCTAGCTGTTCAACAGCCTAATTATAAACTTCTCTGCCTCAAACAAGGGGACCGTCCAGTGGAGGATCACATCCACGACTTCCTGGAGCTGGCAAAGGTGGTGGACTTCCCGGAATACTCCCTGGCGGTGTTCTTCAGGGCTAATCTGAACAGTTCGCTCAAGGAGCGGTTGCCACTGGCACCGCGCCACTGGACGCTCCTTGAATTCGTGGAGGAGACTCTGCTGGCCTGCGGCTCGCCGTTCACTGTGGGCGTAGTTGAGGAGGATCCTGCCTCTCCTCCCACAGTTGTCACCTCCCAGTCTTCCATGGCTCGTCCCTTCATGCCTGCCACGGCCAACGAGCCAAAGCCCATGCCTACCAGTGAGCCAACGCCCACGCCTGCCTCGGCCAATGAGCCGGCATTGCCAGCTTCGTCCGCCCAGAGGAGGAGGAGGAGAAGAGGAAAGGCTTCTGCTCCCCAGTCTCCACCTGCCACGGTCAGTGAACCAGAGCCCACGCCTGCCACGGTCAGTGAGCCGGTGCCTGCAGCCCCGACCATCAGTGAGCCAGTGCCTGCAGCCTCGACCGCCAGTGAGCCAGTGCCTGCAGCCTCGACCGCCAGTGAGCCAGTGCCTGCAGCCTTGAACGTCAGTGAGCCAGCGCCTGTAGCCTCGACCGTTCCAGAGCCAGTGCCTGTAGCCTCGACCGTCCCAGAGCCAGCGCCTGTAGCCTCGACCGTCCCAGAGCCAGCGCCTGTAGCCTCGACCGTTCCAGAGCCAGCGCATCTCGAGCCTCCCAGGGCTCCGCCTCTCGAGCCTCCCAGGGCTCCGCCTCATGAGCCTTTCATGGCTTCAACCCCAGAGCCTTCCAGGGCTCCGCCTCCAGATCCTTCCAGGGCTCCGCCTCCCGAGCCTTCCACGGCTCCGCCCCATGAGCCTTCCACGGCTCTGCCTCCAGAGCCTTCCAGGGCTCCGCCTCCAGAGCCTTCCAGGGCTCAGCCTCCAGTGCCTTCCGGGGCTCCGTCCCAGAGCCTTCCAGGGCTCCTTCTCCAGAGCCTTCTACGGTGCCGCCTCCTGAGCCTACCAAGGCTCCGTCTCCAGAGCCTTCTACGGCTCCGCCTCTCGAGCCTTCCACGACTCCGCCTCCTGAGCCTCCCATGGCTCCGCCTCCAGAGCCTTCCACGGCTCCGCCTCTGAACCTTCTTCGGCTCCGCCTCCTGAGCCTTCTACGACACCGACTCTGCCTTCCACGGCTCCACCTCCTGAGCCTCCCATGGCTTCGCCTCCTGAGCCTCCTTCGGCTCCGCCTCCAGAGCCTTCCACGGCTTCGCCTCCTGAGCCTCCTTCGGCTCCGCCTCCAGAGCCTTCCACGGCTATGCCTTCCAGGGCTCTGCCTCAAGAGCCTTCCAGGGATCCGCCTCGCGAGCCTTCCAGGGCTCCGCCTCACGAGCCTTCCATGGCTTCAACCCCAGAGCCTTCCAGGGCTCCGCCCCATGAGCCTTCCAGGGCTCCGCCTCCAGAGCCTTCCAGGGCTCCGCCTCCAGGGCCTTCCAGGGCTCAGCCTCCAGTGCCTTCTAGGGCTCTGCCCCCAGAGCCTTCCAGGGCACCACCTCCAGAGCCTTCCAGGGCTCCGCCTCCAGAGCCTTCTACGGTGCCGCCTCCTGAAACAACGTGATAAAACAACGTCGTTCATGCAATAGATTCCAATCTCTTTTCTGAAATCAAAAACTTTAACATCGACTGTCGCATACCACCGATCAAATTTAGCCCTGGTACTATCTGTCATGGTTTTGTACCCGTAGTAGTTTTTCGCAGGGTATGGACATATATAAGTCTGATTTTCCTGTCTGTTGAAATAGTGAGGAAAGAATCCTTTTTCTTTATTTTTCAAAAGTAATGCAGAAGACGTCTTTGACAGAGCCATGTTGAGGAATGAGTAAGAATCAATAAAACGCTGCCTAAAACACTCATCATACATGAAAATGGTTCTACATGCTTGCATTACTATGTTAAGTTGGAGTCCTGCATTGCAAAAATACTCCAGAATTAAAAAGTTGTCGAATCCGCTTGCATTATGTGCTATCCATGTGTAATTTTTGTATCTCGGTTGTCTAAACCTACAAACAAGTTGTCTCACACAATCCTCACCTCCAAATTAAAATGTCTCACCATCAAAAGTCATGGCACAAACATATTTAGCAACATGCTTTCCATTATCACAACATGTTTCAAAATCATAGAAAATGTAGCGATCTGTATACTCCTTGGGAGTGGTATGTTGTATGAAACACTCGTGTTGACCTCTGCGGCTTACATCATCCCCGCAATGTAAACACTTATCATTTCGACAGTTATGAGGTTTGGGGTTTTTGGCTGCAGTGTGGTAGCGTTTACCGCATTTACGACAATATTTTGTAGTATCGCAAGGAGATCTACCACAATCATCATCCGTAGGGGATACTATTTTATGGGCATTAAAACAGTAGCTAGATCTGCAATAGCGTAAGCAGTCCGGACAGTGTATTGTGTTTTTAGGTTGCTTGTAGCACTCGTTATCATTGCAAACAGAGCATACATATTTACAGTCATGATTCTGTCTGCTCGTATACCCTGTGTAACAGAAATCGCACACATATGCAGACCCTATAAATTCTTTCAGGTTCTTTATCATGTAATAATGAGAATCATGAATGTAAAGATATGCTGTTTTGGGGTGTAGTTCATCAGAAGTTTTATATTTTTCTAACTTTCCATTGCTTGACCTGTGAAAGACAACAATTTTTATGTCTAATGCACGTTCAAATTTGGCAATGTCTCCTAGACCTATTTTGTCCTGTGGATGACTGCGGAGGTGCGCATGCTGCTGAGGTCCCGAGACTCCGCCTTCAGAGCAGGCGATAAGGCAGCCCTAAGAACAGCTAGGGCCAAACTGTCACGGGCAATCAGAGAGGCAAAGCGCGCACACGCCCAGAGAATCCACAGTCACTTCCAGGACAGCGGTGACACGCGGCGCATGTGGCAGGGCATCCAGGCCATCACCAACTACAGGACAACATCAGTTGCCTGTGACAAAGATGCCTTCCTTCCAGATGCGCTGAACGACTTCTACGCTCGGTTTGAAGTGCAGAACGACGTGATGGCGAGGAAGTCCACCCCTCCTCCCAACGACCAGGTGCTCTGTCTTACCACGGCAGATGTGAGGAAAACTCTACGTAGAGTCAACCCACGGAAGGCTGCTGGACCAGACAAAATTCCTGGCAGTGTGCTCAGAGGATGTGCAGACCAGCTAGCAGATGTTCTTACCGACATCTTCAACATCTCTCTGAGCAGCGCCGTCGTTCCAACGTGCTTCAAGGCCACCACCATCATCCCCATGCCAAAGAAGTCTTCAGTGTCCTGCCTCAACGACTACCGTCCCGTCGCACTTACACCCATCATCATGAAGTGCTTCGAGAGGCTCGTCATGAGGCAGATTAAGACCCAGCTGCCCCCCTCACTAGACCCACTGCTGTTTGCATATCGTTCAAACCGTTCAATGGACGATGCCATCACCACAACCCTCCATCTGGCCCTCACCCACCTAGACAATAAGGACTCATACGTTCGAATGCTGTTCATAGATTTCAGCTCAGCATTCAACACAATCATTCCCCAGCACCTGATTGATTGGAAAGCTGAACCTGCTGGGCCTGGACACCTCCCTCTGCAACTGGATCCTGGACTTCCTGACTGGGAGACCTCAGTCAGTCCGGATCGGGAACAGCATCTCCACCACCACCACACTGAGCACTGGGGCCCCCCAGGGCTGTGTGCTCAGTCCACTGCTGTTCACTCTGCTGACTCACGACTGTGCAGCAATGCACAGCTCGAATCACATCATCAAGTTCGCCGATGACACGACCGTGGTGGGTCTCATCAGCAAGAACGATGAGTCAGCATACAGAGAGGAGGTGCAGCGGCTGACGAACTGGTGTAGAGCCAACAACCTGTCCCTGAATGTCGACAAAACAAAAGAGATGGTTGTTGACTTTAGGAGAGCACAAGGTGAACACACTCCGCTGAACATCGATGGCTCCTCTGTGGAGATCGTCAAAAGCACCAAATTCCTTGGTGTTCACTTGGCGGAGAACCTCACCTGGTCCCTCAACACCAGCTCTATCACCAAGAAAGCCCAGCAGCGTCTCTACTTTCTTTGAAGGCTGAGGAAAGCACATCTCCCAACCCCCATCCTCACTACATTCTATAGAGGGACTATTGAGAGCATCCTGAGCAGCTGCATCACTGCCTGGTTTGGGACTTGCACCGTTTCGGACCGCAAAGCCCTGCAGAGGATAGTGAGGACAGCTGAGAAGATCATTGGGGTCTCTCTTCCCTCCATCAAAGACATTTACAAAAAACACTGTATCCATAAAGCAACCAGCATTGTGGACTGACCCCACACACCCCTCACACAAACTCTTTACCCTCCTCCCGTCTGGCAAGAGGTACCGAAGCATTCGGGCCCTCACGGCCAGACTGTGTAACAGCTTCTTCCCCAAGCCATCAGACTCCTCAATACTCAGAGACTGGTTTGACACACACGTGTCCTGAGTTGCACTTTAATTACTGTCACTTTATAACTGTCTGCTACCTCAATAACTGCTATGTGCATAGAACATTATCTCATAGTATGTTATGTTTACATTTTAGAAACTGTCATCTTTTTGCACTACTGAGTACTGGTCGGCGCTGCACTGTCTATTGTCCTGTTCATTGTCAGAAATTTGTTGTACTGTCCTGTACTTTTTGCACATGTTTGCACGTGCACTTTATATAGGTATATATAGGTTTTTTTATATAGGTATTTAATTTCGTTGTGTTGTCTCATGTGGTCCTGTGTTGGTCCTTTGTTGTTTTTATGTAGCACCACCTGGAGGAACGTTGTCTCGTTTTGCTGTGTACTGTACTAACTGTATATGGTTGAAACGACAATAAAAACCACTTGACTTGACTTGACTTGAGGTATGAAACCGCCAGCACTCTGACTGGTTTTACCCCTACTTTCTATGTTGTCATGTGAAATCTGTGGGTCAAGAAAATATGCGAGGCATATTGAAAAGCACAGGTAGTTTGACATATTGACAAGACAGAATAAATGCATTCATTTTCTTCAAATTACGTCATCATGTGCTATATCAACCATCTTCCTACAAACACCACTGTTCTTACTTCTGGCTATGGATACTTATAATTGCAAACTGTCGTCGGACATCACTTTCGTATTACTCTGCATCATTTTTTCAAATTTTTCTACAAAAATGTTTTCGTTGTAGTCATTACTAGATGGTAATACACAATTTACATCAGATTTCAGACTGGGACCTCTCAGTGAAAGATTAATCAAACTGGATTCACCCCCCATCTTTCTGAAAAATGAACCCATATCCAACAACACTCTGTGTACAGATGTACTGTATGCAGCAAAATCTGTAGAGGATAACTCCCATAGATTTAGAGCCCTGTGTATCTCTATACCATTGAAACGCGGTTTTGGTACAATTGTGTATTCATCTAAAACACCACAGTTTCTAACCAATGCCTCAACATCGTTCTGACTTAAACTCACATGGGGTGCGCTCGAGTCTGTAGAAATATTGCTTGCACCACCAGCCTGTACTGTCTCAACAAACAGTTGAGTCTTTCAGCTTTCACACAGATTAGGGGTTGAGACCCCCAGTTCGTCGTTATATTTTTGGATCATCTCTTCTAATCTTTTGCACACATTAGAGCGTGAAGGATCTGATATTTGTGTCTCTGCAACGGCTAGATGATGCATTGTACTGTGTGGTGATGACTAGCGATTTATTTGACCTTTCACAGTCTTTGTCGTTATTAGAATAATTAACACATTTTCTCTGCATTTGAATAATAGCCTCTAATCTAGCATTTAAATCCAAATAGGTAGGGCCTAAAACATCCATCTGATGATCAATTATGATTTGTAGCTGTTCAATATTTGACAAATTTTCGTATCTAGTTCTTGTAGAAGGGTTTTGTTCAAAGTCTGGTTGACAAACTTGCAATTCATCATCTGAATGTAGTCTTTTACTAGCCATATTTGAAAATCTTTTTCAATTTAGGCTTATTCTCCACTGATTATACACCAACTACACAAATCTACTTTATCAAAAAACAATCAAAGATCAAATAAATAAATAAGCCAAAACAACAATCAGTCATAAACACAATTAGTTATTTTCTACCATCTATGACAGCGTTATTGATGTTGGATAAAAGTGTTACCATGAGTTGCTGTTCTCTGTAGGCGTCCTGGAGCACACGGTCGTATTTATTATACACTTCTCGTATATTAAGTCTTCCACGGCTCTGCCTTCCAGGGCTCCGCCTTCCGAGTCCTCCATGGCTCTGCCTCAGAAGTCCCCCTTAGCTCTGCCTCCAGATACCCTTCCTCACACGGCTCTGCCAGCTTCCCCGGTAACCATTCCTCTCCCCAGGCCTCCTGAATCTGCCCTTGCCCTGCGGCCTTCACCCGGGCCACCAGAACTTGTCCCTGTCCTGTGGCCGCCTCCCAGGCCTCCTGAACCTGTCCTTGCCCCGTGGCCAGCTCCCGTGCCACCTAAACCTCAACCTGTCCCTGTCCTGTGGCCGCCTCCCAGGCCACCTCAACCTGTCCCTGTCCTGTGGCCACCTCCCAGGCCACCTCAACCTGTCCCTGTCCTGTGGCCACCTCCCAGGCCACCTAAACCTGTCCCTGTCCTGTGGCCGCCTCCCAGGCCTCCTAAACCTGTCCCTGTCCGGTGGCCGCCCCCAGGCCACCTGACCCGGTCCCCATCTTATACCCCCATGGACTGCCTGCCTGCCCTCTTCGCCTCCTTGGACTGCCTATCTGCCCCTTGTGCCCCCGTGGACTCCCTGGTTGCCCATTGTGCCCCTGTGGACTGTCTCTTTGCCCCTTGTGCCCCTGTGGACTGTCTCTGTGCCCCTTGTGCCCCCTTTGGACTGTCTGTTTGCCCCCTGTTCTAGCCCCTCACTCCTTGGACATTGTTTGGCTTTTGTGTTTTTTTTTTTTAGGACCGTCTGGAATCCAGTCCTTTTGAGGGGGGGTTATGTCACGATCCCTTATTGTCTGCCCCGTGTTTCTTGTCTCACATGTCACTAATCACATTTCATGTCACGTTTCCTTGTTGTCCGCCCCGTGTTTCACTAGTCCTTGTCATAAAAACTACATTTCCCATCATTCCCGGCCCTCATCACTGCCAGCCCTGTGTTATTGTCCACACCTGATCATTATTTCGTCATTATCGTGTCTGTTTATTTAAACCTCGCTGTTTCCCCTCTCCTTTGTTGATCGTTGATGTTTACTAATGTTTCTTGATGCTCCTAGATGTTCGTTGATGTCTCTTGTTCCTTGTTTTCCCATGTTTGTTCGAGGTTTCCTTGCCCTTCGTGGATGTTCTCTACCCGTGTACTCCTGGATGTCATTTTGTGTTTTAGTTTAATTTTCCCATCGTGGATTTCTTTTATTCCTGTGTTTGCCTGATTATTGCTTGTTAATAAAAAACGCATTTAGATCCGAAACTCCCGTCTGCCTTCTCCTGCCTTTCCACACAAGCATAACAACTAGATTAGTGTAATGCAGTATTAGGAGGCTGTCCAGGAAGATCAATAAATAAACTTCAATTGGTTCAAAATGCAGCAGCCAGAGTGCTAACGAGAAATATGATCATATTAGCCCTATTTTATCATTGTAACATTAGCTACCTGTTAAATTTCATATACATTTTTTAATTCTCTTAACTACATACACAGCTTTGAATGATCCAGCTCCGCAGTACTTAAGTAACCTTCTACCACATTATATTCCATCACGGTCATTACGATTGCAAAAATCTGGCCTGTTAATTGTTCCTAGAATATAAAAATCCACAAAAGGTGGTAGATCCTTTTAATATTTGGCTCCTAAACTATGGAACAGTCTCCCTAACACTGTTCAAGATGCAGACACACTCCATCAGTTTAAGTCTAGACTAAAGACTCATCTCTTTAGCTAGGCATACACCTATTTTATCCTTCAACCCACAATTAGACTGCTTTAGTTTAGTCTGCTGGAACTAGAAACCAGAAACATCGATCATGATCTATAACTATGCAATAAATTGAATTGCATCTATGCTTATATTATTTTATTTGTTTCCCTGTCTCAACCTCGGAGCTCCAATCCTGAGGTCACCAGAACTGGATGTTTCCAGCTCCATTCCTGTTTCGTGTTAGACTCCACTGCTACGTGTCACTGTGTGATGATGACTAATAGCAGCCGGTGCTAGCCAAATATCACTTCAGTCTATTATGATGGACTTCAGAGGATGAACTGATGCCAACTCCAACCATAAGACATCGGATACTTCATATGCCATTGCCTGAACCTTGGATTTAAGATGGACCTCACTGAAATTACCGGCCAGGTTGAACGGCGAAGCACCTAACTGATCTCTGTATGTGCATCACCTCGGCCTATTGATGGACTATGCTCTTGAAATGGAATACATAGACTATCAATCGCCAACAAAAGCCCTTCATCAGCCAATAAACAAGGACAATTTCATCTATATGAACTTCTGCAGTTAATCTAGGATGGACCTCAAAGACATTAGTCATTAAACTTACAGTTCATATAAAATCTTTGTTTAAACACTGGCCCTTAACACTTACTTAGTTTAATCATTTATCCAAAGCGACTTACAGTGCACTTATTACAGGGACAATTCCCCTGGAGCAACCTGGAGTTAAGTACCTCACTCAAGGTCACAATGGTGGTGGCTGTGGGGATCAAACCAGCGACCTTCTGATTACCAGTTATGTGCATTAGCCCACTACAACTCCCAAGGTTATTTTTCTCCATTAACCAACATCTTATGGAGTTTTGTGTTCCTTGTCACAGTCACCTTCAGCTTGCTCACTGGGATTATTAATACAATTATTATTTAATTACTTATTTTTTCATGATTAACAATCGTATTTTATCTAATTACACAATGATGACTCATCAACATTATAGACATTACAGTTTTATTTTCTGTTAATACCTAATCTTCTGTAAAGCTGCTTTGAAACAATGTGTGTTGTGAAAGGCGCAATACAAATAAAATTGAATTGAATTGAATTGAATTGAAAGTTACATATTATCAAAATTGCTGAAATTGTGCACATGTTAATGTTCTCATCAGCATCTTTTTGCACACTGGATTTTATCTGTTCGCCACAGTCTCTGCCGTGGCAACCTGGCACAGCATGATTGCACCTTCCACAACTTGCCCCCTACATTTAAAAAAGTGTTAACATAAATGTGCTTCATGTGGAGGCATCTAAATTAACTGCTTTTTTTCAAGTCAAAATTGTGATTTATTATACAACAGTTAGTTCTGGTCCTCGAATCTGATTGGACAAGAGGCGTTCCAGGAGTGCTGATGTCCCAGAATTGCAGCACTCGGTCACTATCCTGTTTGTATCACTCCGCTTGTGTTTGTGGCATTCCAAACTAAAGTGTTAGAGCAGCGCTGATGTTTTAAGTCAAGTCCTTTTTATTTGTATAGCACCTTTTACAACACACAACCTTTCAAAGCAGCTTTACAGAAGATCGTGCATTAACAGAAAATAAAATTGCAATATTGTGTTTATAATTAATTTATAATTGTATTTATAACCCCAGTGAACAAGCCGAAGGCAACTGTGGCAAGGAACACAAAACTCCATAAGATTTTGGTTAATGGAGAAAAATAACCTTGGGAGAAACCAGACTCACTGTGGCAGTCAGTTCCTCTCTGGCTAACATCATGAATATACTATGCCAATATTACTTATTTTAATAATTTTAAACCATTTCACTATACATAAGTGTTAAGGGCCAGTGTTTAAACAAAGATTATGTATGAACTGTAAGTTTAATGACTAATGTCTTTGAAGTTCACATACAGGTAGATGCAATTATCATTGATAGTTGGTTAATGAAGTGTTTTGTTGGCAATTCATTGATGTATTTATTCCATTTTAAGAATGTAGTCCATCATTAGACCAAGGACTGCTAAGATCAGAGATCAGTGAGGTGCATCGCAGTTCAACCGGGCGGTAATTTCGGTGAGTTCTTTCTTAAGTACAAGGTTCAGGCAGTGGCATATGAAGTATCCCATGTCTTCTGGTTGGAGTTGGCATCAGTTCATCCTTTAAAGTTCATCATAATAGACTGAAGTGATGTTGCACCGGCTGCTATTAGTCATCATCACACAGCAACACGTAGCAGTGGAGTTCAACATGAAGCAGGAAAGGAGCTGAATCCAGCCAGTTCTGGTGACCTCATTGAACAGGTGTTAAAAGCAGCTAGATGTGTCTTTTCATGTTTCTCTTTGACATCCAATATTTTAGCCAGCAGGTGGTGACAATAGACCATTTTTATGTGTTGTGAGCCAGTTAAATTGTGTCGGTGATGTCAATAAGCGAGAGGTTTCTTTGAAATCATCGGCATAGTCTCTCACTCCATGATCGCTCAGATTACTACTACACTACAGCTGGTAAATAGAGTTAAACAGATTCAGCATTAAGGCTTATTACAGCTGAGAGACACAACAGAAAGTAATCACACATTCTCAAGGTGCTTTCCTACTGAAGTTTCCGCATTGGGAGCTGATGTAAACATTTTACATGAGAGAAAAATGCACCAGTTACCAGGAAATACCCAGGGAGGACCCTGCTGGTACAGCCATTCTTAAATAGAAAAAATAGGATGCATTTGACCAAAATACCATTATCTTCAGCAAGTTGACTACACACAAGGCCAAATCCAGCTTCTTATTCACACTACAGCTATACCATCACTGTTTAGGAGACACGACATACGCAGGTAATCAGCAGATCCTGGCCTGTGATGTAAGCACAAGGTTGGTTTTTTTTGGGCTGTCAATTTTTTATTTTATTTACTTGTTCGTTAAACTGTTGAAAATAATCACACTCCCACTCAAGCTGTATGGCCTTAAATCACCACGGTTGTGATTACCTGTGGCCAAATGACTGCCTTGCTGATATAGGGCCATACAGACTTCTATTATTGGTGTGAGAGATGTAACAAATCAACCTTAATACATTAGGTTACACCAACAAAACTTCAAGGTAACCATTGCAAATAACTTCTAACAGTGTGCTATATCTCTCTCACCACATTCACATTTTTTATATTTGTATTTCAATGTGTAAAATGCATTGATGTTAAGTTGATTTAAGGAATAAAATTTATAGACCACTTTTTATATAAAGTAACTAACTTACATGTTAGATTCAAACAACATATACAGATTGAACACACTTGGCTTTATAGGAAAGCTATAGGATGTTCCCTTGCTCTCCATTTAGTGAATGACATCCCTGTCTGCACTGGTCTCAGAATGGTTCAAAACGCACCTTGTCATCCTAACACCATAAAATCTCAAAGCAACATTTTTGTCTATGTGATAATGCACAGAAATCCATCAGTTTAAATGAAATGGAATTGTGTTGCATTTAGCGAAGCCAAAATACAATGTACACACGTGTACGCAGGGTCACATGAGGTTGAAGTTGCTTGTTCTGCTTGCTCACATTTTGTGTTTTGCCATTTCATGGAAGGTTATTGAAACTGGGATATGCTTTACATTTGGCTTTCAAGAAATGTGTATGTTGTGCTCTTGAAACATTAATGGGGGAACACAAGTCTACGAAACTGAAGACCGTCCTTTCTAAAAGGGGAGAATATTTATATAGCTTTGACACAAGAAACTCACTTGGATAAGGAGCAGCTTAACTTTGATTTAGACAAGTCTATTTATCTTTGTACAGTTGTTTTCTGAAATATTCTACCATTTCAAAAGGCTTTACTACAGATAAAGGACACACAAATTTAAGTATGATACAAGTTAAACAAGGTCAAATGTGCCATGGTCTGCTTTAAACTGCATTTAAGAAATAAAATTATGTATATTATTTTGACTTGTGTAATTTGTTTATTGATATAACCAAACATGCTGGATCTTTTCTTTGCTTCAACACTGCATTAATTCTCATTTTGTTCCACAAGGAACCAGGTTTGCATTATTAATGTGTAGATCAGCATTTGAGAAGTTTGAAACGGAGTTCAGAAGAAATGCCAGATAAGATTCCAGTAAAAGAAATCGTGATCAATAAAAGGGACTCCCAAAATGTAACCCATCTGGAATGAAAACATTAGATAAAGTCAGCAACTTTTCTGTAGGGTGGGATGAACATCAAGTTAAACTATTGAGATTCACCTCAGAGCACTTGGGTTTAAAAAAAACTAAAAAGTAGAGTTCTAGAGGGTCAATGGGAATACTTTCAGACAGGCACAGATGAAAAAGTGGGCAGGCACAATTGCGCTGTATTGGGGAAAAAAAAAAAAAAAAAAGTCCATCATGTCTGCATACATACTAGTTTCTCTTCCCAAACATTTGATTTACCACTGGCACATGAAACAAGGTCAAATGCACTTTAGCGTACATTGCATTTCTCTTGCAAGGGAGTACATCAATGTGATAGTGTTTTAGGAGCATGCTGATATAACTAATGGTCAGTTGCTAGGATTTAACATGGCATTAAAAACACTTTGAATAAACTTCACAAGAAACAAGGTTTGCCTTCAATGCTTTTGATTTATAGTTTCAAAAGTAGTTTATTAAAATTCAGGAGAGATTAGTGGACTGAAGAGATCAACATCAGACAAGTGCAGTACAAGCAACATACAATTGAAGCAGAATGATGCATGGTGTCACATGCCTGTAGCACAAATGGAACCAATCTGCAATGAACATGGTATATTGTTCCAGCAACGGTCAGCTGTTGTGTAGGATGAAAATACAGGAGTCACAATTAGGTTAGGTCTTAATGAAAATTGGGGTATACCCATAGATTAGTCACAGAATAGGAAATTACCTACTTGTGACACTCATTTAATCATTATGACATTATTGTGAATAGTCAGGATTCAAGAAATCCAAGTGTATGCTTACTAGTCCAGTTTATCTCCAAGCAGTTTTCAGTACCCTCACTAGGTTCATTAGAGCACCAGTTGGTGTAGTCAAAGGTGGTTCCATCACTCCACAACCATTGTCCATCCTAAATGTGTGTAGGAGGATTACACAGTGTACCATTTTAATACACTCCATTCAGAGGGTTATTTGGTCATGGCATTAAAGTTAATTTAATCTTCATTAGAACCTTAGATTAGCCAGATAAACAAGTCTTGTTAGGAAATCACAACCAAGCGGTTTGTCATCTCTTGAAAAAGCAGAAGGACTTACTTCTACCCAATCATGACCTCCAACCAAACACCGTGCAGAAACCGGCACCAGACTGAGAAGAAATTCATTTTCCACTTGACCTTGCACAGATGCAAGATTTGCATTAAGGCTTTGGCAGTTTTTCTGAAAGATACATTTAGTTAATACAAAATCTAATATTTTGGAAATTAGCATAACATTTACACATTCAATAAATCCTAACAGACATGTCAGACAGGGACTGGTCCTAAATAGTCCTGTATTAATTTGCAAAACAAGGACTTACTAAAATGATCATCTTCACAAATGTAGCAACCAAACACAATACCTCTGCTGTTATCCAGTCAACTTCCGAAGAGAAGAATTTGTAGCATTTTTCCCCAAAAGGGGTCCATCCAAAGGGGCACTCTACAGCTACACAATAAATACACATTAGGGCGCTTTTAATATTCACAGCAAAGTTGTGTACAGAATGGGGTTTCAGTGATCTATAGACCCTTTAGAACCCTCATTAATCATGACAATACATTGACCAAAACAGTAAATATCCAATTATTCCACACCAAAAAGCACGAAGTCTTGCCAGAACACTGGATGACTTGTCTTTTTAACTGGAATTAGTTGTGTATCATATACTACTCTACAGAACCAATCGTGTGTGTGTGTGTGTGTGTGTGTGTGTGTGTGTACACATTTGCGTAGTGTGTAATTAAAAGCCAATTTTTTGAAAGAAATTGGTTTGTGATCAAGAAAGGGCCTCTTTCACAAATGTAACCCAGCGGGAATGAAAGCGTTAGATAACTTCAGCAACAGTTATCTGTGGGGTGGGATGAACATGGAAGTTAAACTATTATGATTCACATCAGAGCCATTTGGTTTAAGGTTTTAAAAAGCTAAAAATTAGAGCTCTAATGCATCAATGGGAAGAATACTTCCAGAACAGATAGCTGAAAGAGTGGGCAGGCACAACTGCGCTGTATTGGAAAAACAAATTGTCAATTTCTGCATATACTAGCTGCAGTTCTCAAATGCATTTTAGAGTGCATTGCATTTCTCTTGCAAGGGAGTACATCAATGTGATAAGTGTTTTAGGGGCATGCTGATATAACTAAATGTTCAGTTGCGATACTTTAACATAGAATTTAAAACACTTTGATTCAACTTCACAAGAAACAGCGTTTGGCTTGAATGCTTTTGACTTCTAGTTTCAAAAGTAGTTTAATAAAATTCAGGAGAGATTAGTGTACTGAAGAGATCAAGATCAGACAAATGTAGTACAAGCAAAATACAATTGAAGCAGAATGATGCATGGTCTCACATGCCTTTAGCACAAATGGAACCAATCTGCAATGAACATGGTATATTGTTCCAGCAACGGTCAGCTGTTGTGTAGGATGAAAATACAGGAGTCACAATTAGGTTAGGTCTTAATGAAAATTGGGGTATACCCATAGATTAGTCACAGAATAGGAAATTACCTACTTGTGACACTCATTTAATCATATTATATGACATTATTGTGAATAGTCAGGATTAAAGAAATCCAAGTGTATGCTTACTAGTCCAGTTTATCTCCAAGCAGTTTTCAGTACCCTCACTAGGTTCATTAGAGCACCAGTTGGTGTAGTCAAAGGTGGTTCCATCACTCCACAACCATTGTCCATCCTAAATGTGTGTAGGAGGATTACACAGTGTACCATTTTAATACACTCCATTCAGAGGGTTATTAGGTCATGGCATTAAAGTTAATTTAATCTTCATTAGAACCTTAGTTTAGCCAGATAAACAAGTCTTGTTAGGAAATCACAACAAAGCGGTTTGTCATCTCTTGAAAAAGCAAAAGGACTTACGTCTACCCAATCATAACCTCCAACCAAACACCGTGCAGAAACCGGCACCAGACTGAGAAGAAATTCATTTTCCACGTGACCTCGCACAGATGCAAGATTTGCATCAAAGCTTTGACAATTTTTCTGAAAAAACAAAAACCAAACACGTTTAGTGAATACAAAATCTAATATTTTGTAACGAAGCATACAATTTACACATTCAATAAATCCTAATAGACATGTCAGACAGGGACTGGTCCTCAATAGTCCTGTATTAATTACAAAACAAGGACTTACTAAAATGATCATCTTCACAATGTTGACAAACACAATACCTCTGCTGTGATCCAGTCAACTTGCCAAGAGAAGAATTTGTAGCATTTTTCCCCAAAATGAGTCCATCCAAAAGGGCACTCTTCAGCTACACATTAAATACACTTTAGGGCACTTGTAATATTCACAGCAAAGTTGTGTACAGAATGGGGTTTCAGTGGCCTAGAGACCCTTTACAACCCACATTAATCATGACAATACATTGACCAAAACAGTAAATTTCCCATTATTCCACACCAAAAAGCTACAAAACAGTCTTGCCAGAACACAGGAGAACTTTGCTTTTTAACTGGAATTAGTTTGTTATGTGTATCATATACTACACACAAGTGAATATACATAGTTTGTTCTGTAGTGCACTACAGTATGTTTACATTGGATACAGTGTCATTTGTGTTTTATGTCTATTGTAGTATGGGTACTAGAAGAAACTTTAAGTGTACTGCAAGGACTTGGTGTAAATTGTCACTACAGCCCTGCATAATTGTCTTGCATGCATTAACGTGGAAAACGGTTGCCTACCGTTACACGTTTTTGGTAATGTGACGGTGAATTGATTTGTAACAATCAAGGAATTTTTGTATTGCTAAATAAATCTATTGTTACCTTCTGTATTCCCCAGAGAAAATGTACTGAAGAGAAGCAGAATGGTTCTCATCACTTCCATGATTAATCTGAAAATTAGCAGGACAAATAATACATCTGGACTCATACAGCACACTGGAGACTATCAGAAAATATTCTAAAAACCAACAAAACTACTTTAGGCAAAGTTCTTAAATATGACACTTACCTGATTTTTTCAGAGTATAGCCTTCAGAAGTTCAAGACTGTGTGAAGCTATAAATGCACAAAGCAAACATAAACATAACAAGACAACCAATGAAAGACCAGAACTACTAACATGAGAACCAATGGCAGGACTGAACAAATAAACAGGTTAACAAGACAAAAACACATGAACCAAAGACAAGACAGGACTGATGAAACACATGAACTGACCATGATCTTCAAAATAAAAGACATGAAATTAAAACACATCAATGTGACAGTTGCCCATTATGCAAGACAATGAGAGTAAGCATTAATTTTAATTTCATGGGGAAAGTGGTTAATTTAGGGATTTTTTGCGGGGGCCATTTTCTACTTGGTTGAAGTTGAGAAAATGTCATATGGATGTATATTTTACATAAAAAAAATAATCTGCAACTCTGCAGATTACAACAGTCTCAAAAGTTATTTAAGACGCAACAGCGCATTCACATTTATTTAAATAGCACAAAGAATTGTTTACAGATAAAAAATACATCTAAAGCAAAAAATCAAGGTTACAGTGAGGCACTTACAATGTTAGTTAACGGGAACAATTTTTGAAGGATTTAAAGGCAGAAATGTTTTTCTTATATTTGTATTAATGCACTTACAATAATAAGTTAGTAAGTGACTTTATCACACTAAAATCCTGTTATCTTGCATATTGTTTGTCTTGTGGCTATACTTTTTAAATAGAGAGTATTTAAAGATTTTCCAGAGTGGTGGATATACAGTGCATTCAGAAAGTATTCAGACCCCTTCATTTGTTTCACATTTTGATATGCACCTGAGCTAAATTTCAAGTGTCATAGCAAAGGGTCTGAAAAATTGTCAATGTGATATTTCAGTTTTATAATTTTACTAAATTTGCAAAGTTATCAAAAATCTGTTTTTGTTTTTTCATTATGGGGTATTGAGTGTAGATTGGCGTGAAACATAATAATTGAATGCATTTTAGCATAAGGCTGCCACATATTAAAATGTGAAAAATTTAAGGGGTCCAAATACTTTCTGAATGCACTGTCTCTGGTTATATATTATCAAAATTGTAAAAATGAATTGCAAAAATCATGCACAGATTTTTATAGTTCCCAAAACAAAGAGGAATTGGCTGCCTTTAAACAGGGGCTTAGCTTTCATTTCAAATAACAAACCATGATAGAGACAAAAACACTAAATGAAAAATAGCTTTCTGGACACAGAAAATTGTGGCAGTCTAACAGTGATTGTTGTCTCTCCATTTTGATAAATATTTCAAATATCATGACTGTTTGATAGTTTATGGTGCTGAGTGTTAACAGTTGTGCTTGAGATGAGCAGTTTAATAAAATAAAATAAAATAAAATCACTTTATTGTCACACTACCATTTACACAAGTGCATCAGTAGGTGAAAGCCTTGAGTGCAGTTCCGAGCAACATAGCAGTCATGACAGTGACGAGACACATACCAATTAAAATAAACAACATATTTATACAACACAGTTTACATGTCAAATGTACACATACTTACACAACACAATAATATTATACAATGTACAGTAAACAATACACACAATGTAGAATACACATACAATAAAATAAATAAATAAAGAGTATATAAAAAATATATATACAGTAGTTGTATTGTGGAGAATATAATTATGACAGTCCAGTGTGAGATAATAGATTAATAAAGTGCAGTGCTGATTATTGATCATGAGAGATCAAGTGTTCAAAAATCAGCAAGACTGCTTGGGGAAAGAAGCTGTCATGTAGTTGGCTGGTGCGGGTCCTGATGCTGCGATACCGCCTGCCTGATGGTAGCAGTGAGAGCAGCCCATGACTCGGGTGGCTGGAGTCTCTGATGATCCTACAAGCTTTTTTCACACACCGCCTTTTATAAATGTCCTGGAGGGAGGGAAACTCACCTCCGATGATGTGTCTGGCAGTTCGCACCAACCTTTGCAGGGCTATGCGGTTGTGGGGGGTGCTATTGCCGTACCAGTAATGTAATGTGATGTGGACACAGAGGAACTTGAAGCTGCTGAATCTCCACCGGTGCTCCATTAATGGTGATGGGGCTGTGTTCTCTGTCTTTCTTCCTGAAGTCCACCACAAGCTCCTTGGTTTTACTGACATTGAAGGAGAGGTTGTTCTCCTGACACCAGCGTGTCAGAGTGTGCACCTCCTCTCTGTAGGCTGTTTCATCATTGTCAGTGATCAGACCTACCAACGTTGTATCGTCAGCAAATTTAATGATGGCATTGGAGCTATGTGTTGCCACACAGTCATGTGTGTACAGGGAATACAGGAGTGGGCTGAGAACACAGACCTGCGGGTTGAGGGTCAGTGATAAGGAGATGTTGCTGCCCATTCTAACCACCTGACATCTGCCTGACAGGAAGTCCAGGATCCAGCTGCACAGCGAGCTGTTTAAGCCCAGAGCCCGGAATTTCACATCAAGCTTGGAGAGCAATATGGTGTTAAATGCTGGGCTGTAGTCTACAAACAGCATTCTCACAGATATGTTCCTTTTTTCCAGATGGGAGAGAGCAGTGTGTAGATGCAATGGCATCATCAGTGGAGTGGTTGTTGCGGTAGGCAAACTGCAATGGGTCCAGAGAGGTGGGCAGCCAGAGCATATGCGATCTCTGATTAGCCTCTCAAAGCATTTGCTGATGATGGGGGTCAGAGCAACAGGATGCCAGTCATTTAAACAAGTGATTTTTGATTGCTTTTGTACAGGCACAATGGTGGACGTTTTGAAGCATGTTGGGACTACAGAGAGGGAGAGGGACAGGTTGAAAATGTCCATAAAACACCAGCCAGTTGATTCGCGCATGCTCTGATGACGTGGCCCGGAATGCCATCTGGACCCGTGGCTTTACGGACGTTCACCCGACGGAAGGATCGGGTTACGTCCGCAACAGAGACGGAGAGTGAACCAACCTCTGTAGCGTCGGCCGTGAATGCTCTCTCCGGAAGGCGGTGTTATTGTCCTCGAAACGAGCATAAAATATATTAAGCTCATCCGGGAGAGAGGCAGCGGTGTTCAAAGCAGAGTTTTTATTCCCTTTGTAGTCTGTGATGATGTTAATTCCCTGCCACATACTTCTAGAGTCGGTGGTGTTGAAACATAATATATTTGGATGCAATGTGTTGGATGTGCATTATGTGTAAACCTTGAAATGTAGTTTTATAATATTGTGAGGTTGTTCATTCTCTTCCATTTGAGTATAAAACATGGCTGATGTCAAGGGGCTACATGCTTTCAGCCAATCATAACAGTGGGAATTTATACTGAAGATTTAAGGAGGTGCTTAGGCCAAAACCGAATGTCTCAACAGAGGGCCAGAGACAGGGTGGAAAATGATCATATATTACTAAATTGTGACAGTTTTGGTGCAAAAAGAACTTAACATTAGTGGACCTAATAATAAAACTCGCTAAATAAATATATACAGTGCATCCGGAAAATATTCACAGCGCTTCACTTTTTCCACATTTTGTTATGTTACAGCCTTATTCCAAAATTAATTAAATTCATTATTTTCCTCAAAATTCTACAAACAATACCCCATAATGACTTCAGGAAGAAAGACAGAGAACACAGCCCCATCACCATTAATGTGAAAGAGGTTTGTGTGAAATCTTTTCAAATTTATTAAAAATTAAAAAAATCACATGTACAAAAGTATTCACAGCCTTTACCATGACACTCAAAATTGAGCTCAGTTGCATCCTGTTTCCACTGATCATCCTTGAGATGTTTCTACAACTTGATTGGAGTCCACCTGTGGTAAATTCAGTTGATTGGACATGATTTGGAAAGGCACACACCTGTCTATATAAGATACCAAAGTTAACAGTGCATGTCAGAGAATCGATTACCTTCCCAGCTGCTCTTCCAAGGAACCAAGTAAAGCAGCAGCAGCAGCAGCAGCAGCAGCAGCAGCAGCAGCAGCAGCAGCAGTCTGGAGAGAAGAGAGGAAGAGAGAGATTTGTGTTTGTTTACATCAGAAAAGTTTGAGTCTGACTTTGGACGATCGGTCATGGCGAAAGCAGTTGGGAAGGGGAGAGATGACTCGAACACAAATAAAAAAAGAGTGTGACTGAATCAGAGACTAAGAATGATGGAGATGAAATGGAGGTAGGATGGACACAGGTAGGAGAAGGGAGTGGTAAATCCACAAATAAGAGGAAAAAGAATCGCAGGGAAGGGTTAGCAAGTAGTACAGGGGAGAGTGGAGGAAAGGGGGTAGTAGAAGAGAGAAGGGATGACGTTTGCAGGTGAATAGAGAGGGAAGTAGAGTGGATAGTTTTTCTGTAAAGATAAAGTTTGAAGATGGGATATTACCAGATCGAGTTAAAAAAGGTTATATTAGTTATCCAGTAAGAGAATATGTGAAAGCACCGTAAAGATGTTATAATTGCCAGAGATATGGACACATCGCTAATGTCTGTAAGGCAAAAAAGAGAGGTGCTCGTTGTGGAGGTGAACATGATTATGATAGGTGTGAAGCAGGTGCTGAGGTTAGGTGCTGCAATTGTGGTGGAGCACATAATGTTGCAAATGGGGGCTGTGAAGTTAGGAAGAAAGCAGTGGAGGTACAGAAAGAGAGGGAGAAAAGTAGATTGTCATATGTTGAGGCAGTGAAAGTAGTAGAATTAAGGAGCAAGGAGAAGTCAGAAGATGGTAATGACAGAGGGCAGATCATAAAAGCAACAAGAGAACCAATAGGAGTGAGAGAAGAAGGTAGGATCAGGGAAGATGAGTTAAGAGTAAGTAAGAAAAAACTTTGTGCTGTTTATGGCGGATGTTATTAATTGCACAGCTCAGACGGAAAAGAGAACTGAGAGGATACAAATTATTGTGAGGGCAGCTGAGAGATTTTTAGATGTGAAAGGAATGACATGGGAGATAGTTAAGGATTTTGCCTAACCATAGAATTACAGCCAAGTCAAGAAATATGTTCTGGTCATTAATTATGATGATAATAATATTACAGTGGAATGCCTGGAGTCTTTTTGCAAATGGATTGGAGCTCAAAGGGTATGTAAATCTAATGAAGGATAGACCACATGTGATATGTATACAAGAATCATGGCTTAAACCTAGATTTGATTTTGTTTTGAAGGGATATTCAGTAGTAAGAAGCAATAGAGTAGAGGGTAATGGAGGGGGATGTATTAATTTCATAAGATCAGGAATTCCATATAGATTGGTGGGAATAGGGATATCAATGGAGTATGTAGTAGTTGAGATATGGGACCAAAGTAAAAAATATGTTATAATAAATTTTTCTAATCCATGTAAGAGACTGGAGTTAAGTGAATCAGAAGCTATAGAAGGTCAAGGAGATGAGAGGAGTATTTGGTGTGGGGACTTTAATGCACATAGTACTCTTTGGGGTGGGGCAAAAGTAGATAGAAATGGTCAGATAATTGATAGATGGAAAGAATTTAGTATGTCTCAATGATGGAGGGTGCACAAGGGTGGATATGGGTGGATAAGGACTAGGATCAGCCTTAGGTTTGACATTGGTGTCAACATTGTTAGGAGGAGTATCTGAGTGGGAAATATTAAGTAAATGCATGGTGGGAAGTGATCATTATCCTTTATTAATATCTATTATGAGTAATGGAGAGGAAAGGGGAAAACATTAGGTACAGGGAAGTGGATATATGAAAAGGCCAACTGGGCAGAGTTTATGAGAGAGTGTAGAAGGATTGAATCGGATTGAGAATATAAATTGGGGTAGTATTGAGGAAATAAATAGTGAGATAATTTCTGTTATAAAGGAAGCAGCAGGAAAATATATTCCAAAAAGTAAAGGAAGTAGGAAGATGAAAATAGTTCCATGGTGGAATAAAAATTGTTATGAAGCTATTAGAAATAAAAGGAATGCATTTAGAAGAGTAAGAAGAACACATAATTTTCAACATTTGATTGAATATAAAAAGGCCCAAGCAGAAGTTAGAAAAGTGGTAAGAAATGCTAAACGATATTTTTGGAGATCTTTTTGTAGTGAAATAGGGAAAAACACTCCAATTGAAGAGGTATGGAGTATGATAAATAAAGATGAAGGTATACGAAAGGAGTTTGAATAACCAGTTTTAAAGATGAGAGAAGAATTAGCTGTAACGGATGAAGAAAAGGCAACAATGTTTCAAGAGTCATTTGTAAAGGTGAACTGCTCTAAAAAATTGTCAGATGAGAGTAGGAGAGAGAGGAACAATGGATCCAGTATTACTTATAGAGTCGGACATAAGGAAAGCATTGATGAATAAAGAAACCGTGGTGGTAGTATTTTTTTTATATAGAGAAAGCTTATTGTGTTGCCCTAAAGGAATTTGTTAACTGTTTTTTAAATGGCTTCTTTAAACATTTGCTAGTACTTATTTTTAGTTTAAAATAAGATGATAATTACTTTACAGTTTTAAGAAACTTGTTTGTAAAAATTATATTATTTGCTTCGCGCGATGACGTCACTCCCTGTTAAGCGCTTCCTGGTTCTGTGGAAAAGAGAAGAGACATTCATGTTGTGCTCACTCTAATATTACATTTGCATTCGCTATGAAGCATCATAGAGGCAATGTTGTAAGTTCATTTATTTGACATTAGACGTGTTGAAGATCGTATGCCATTAATGTCTTTTGTTAAGGAAAAATAATGTTCGATAAGTTATTAAAAGAACGGTTTGTTTACTATTGTGTACTAGCTAACAGTAATTCTAGTAGCCATGATATTATGGTACTTGGTACCTCAATTTCTGCTTATAGTGCTAGTATTTTCCTATTTACAGCTATGTACAAAGTAATGTTTAGTCAAGAACATGAATACTGAATATTTTGTATTGTTTTTATCTACAGTTTTCACCAGCATGTTAATGAGGAAGTGTGACAGTAAATGGTCAAACTTACTACGACTATGTCTTCATTGGCTATGGTTTAACTTGGTGTTTAGTCAGAGTTTCAACACACTGCACAAGAACACTACACTTATGATATGTTATGGAAAGAGAGAAGGATTTCTGGTGAAATTGGGACAATTGGGAATAGGAGGGTGAATGTTTAATTGGATTAAAATTTTCCTGGTAGAAAGAAAGATTAAGGTGAGAGTGGGAGAATGTATATTAACTAATGGAGCATTAGAAAATGGAACTCCACAGGGAAGTGTTATTAGCCCATTGCTCTTTATAATCATAATCATGATCAATGATGTGTTCTCAGAGGTGGATAAAAGTATTTGCAGATCATTGTTTGCAGATGATGGAGCTCTATGGTATAGAGGTGCCAGTATATAAAGTGTATTGTCCAGAAAATCAAAGGGCATTAAATGAGGTGGAGAAATGGTCATTTAAGTGGGGATTTAAGTTCTCAGTGGAAAAGACCCAGTCAGTGTTCTTCACTAATAAAAGAATAGATAACGAGTTAAAATTTAATTTGTACAATCAGCCATTAGAAAGGGTAAATAAGGTAAGGTTTCTTGGAATATGGTTAGACAGCAGACTCACATGGAAGGGGCATATAGAAAAGATGGAAGAGAAATGTAAAAGAGTTTTGAATATAATGCGGTGTGTGTATGGTCAAGACTGAGGGATGGACAGCTTGGCAAATAAAAATCATATACATAACACTAATTAGATCCGTGATGGATTATGGAAGTATTGTTTATGGATCTGCAGCTAAAACTCATTTAGCTAAATTAGATAAAATTCAGGCAGAAGAATTAAAGATTTGTTGTGGAGCATAATCTACAGTTTCAGCATTACAGGTAGAAGTAGGTGAAATGCCTCTTTAAATAAGAAGACAACAGTTGATAGTGGTCTACTGGGCAAATCTTAAGGGACAGGACAAATCACATCCCATCTTAAAATTATTAGATCAGTGTTGGGAGTATGGGAAGAACAAAATTAATAGTTTCGGATGGGTGGTAGGGGATCTAGTAAAGGAAATGGGCATAAAGGATTTTAGAATTACACCAAGAGTGTAATTGCCAGCTGTTCTGTTGTGGATTTTGCCTCAACCTCTAGTAGATTTGACACTACTGGAATGCAGACAAAAAGAAGATAAGAGTGAGCATGAGGTAATCCAAGTAAGGGAGTATTTGGGTAGAGAGTATGGACACATTACTCAAATATTTACAGATGCATCAAATAATCCAAGTAGTGGACAAGTAGGTATAGCATTTGTTATACCAAAATTGCAAATCTCAAAGAAGGTAAGGATATTAGATAGGCTATCAGTGTTCATGGGGGAAATTATGGCAGTTGTGATTGCTTTAAGATGGATTAATGAAACAGGAGTGAAGGATGTATTAGTATGTTCAGATTCCAGTGCAGCCCTCTCAAGTATCGATGCCCAACAGTCTGACACAAGACAAGATTTAGTAATGAAGATTCATCATGAATTATTTTTGTTGCAACAAATAAAGGTGAGGCACAGTTTTTGTGGGTTCTAGCACATGTGGGTGTGAAAGGGAATGAGGTAGCAGATAAGCTGACAAAACAAGCAGTACAGGATACAAAAGAGGAAATAGATATATCAAATAGTAGATCAGAAATCAAAGCAATAGTTATAAAGGCATTCTAGTAGAAATGGAAGAGAGGAAAATATTTTATCAAGACTCAGACTGGGGCATACAGGGCTAAATAAGACAATGCAATTAATATCCAAGCATCCAACAGGGTTTTGTGAATGGTGTGGAATTAGTGAAACAGTAGAACACGTCATTATGCATTGTGGAAGACACACAGAGGAGAGAGTCATTCTAGTAGAGGAGATAAGGAGAAATGGAGAACAAGATATTTAATTAAAAAATATTTTAAATCCAAAGATAGTAGGGAATGTAATAACAATATTCTTCAAGTTTCTGGAGTGTACAGGCCTAATTGATAGGATATAGGTAGTTAAGGATATGAGAGTATTAAAACCCTATTAAAAATATAGGAGTGTGAGGGTATGTATGTATGTATGTGTGTGTGTGTGTGTGTGTGTGTGTGTGTATATATATATATATATATATTACACATATAATTTTTATTACATTTTTTTCCCCTCTCCCCCATCCCTCTGGTCTAGGAAGGGTTACGAGTGAAAGCTAGAGGAGCTGAACACGCATCGCTGGCTGAAGCAATGACTCTTGTTGGGTTGGAGGATGAGGAGGGGGGAGGTAGTGGTTAGAGTCTCTGGTTCATGATCACAGAGGGTGGCAGTAATGCAAAAGTTTTGTTGCGATCTGCCATAAAAAAGAGGAAGAAGATTGAAGAAGTGTATGTCAGAGCACAAACCAAGCCATGAAGTCCAAGGAATTGTCTGTAGATTTCTGCAGCATTGCAGGTCTCAATGAGCACTGTGGCCTCTATCATCTATAAACGGAAGAAGATTGGAATCACCAGGACTCTTCCAAAAGCTGGCTACCTGGCCAAACTGAGCGATAGGAGGAGAAGGGCCTTAGTCGATGGTCACTCTGACAGAGCTCCAGCATTTCTCTGTGGAGAGAGGAAAACCTTTCAGAAGAACAACCATCTCTGCAGCACTCCACCAATCAGGCCTGTATGGTAGAGTGGCCAAACGGAAGCCACTCCTCCATAAAAGGCACATGACGGCCTGCCTGGAGTTTGCCAAAAGGCACCTGAAGGACTCTCAGACCATGAGAAACAAAAGTCCCTGGTCTGATGAAACAAAAATTGAACCCTTTGGCCTGAATGACAAGCGTCATGTCTTGAGGAAACCAGGCACCGCTCATCACCTGGCCAATACCATCCCTACAATGAAGCATGCTGGTGGCAGGTTTTTTTAGTGGCAGGAACTGGGAGACTAGTCAGGATCGAGGGAAAGATGAACACAGCAACGTACAGAGACAACCTTGATGAAAACCTGCTCCAAAAGCACTCTGGACCTCAGACTGGGGTGAAGGTTCATCTTCCAACAGGATAACAACCTTAAGCACACAGCCAAGATAACAAAGAAGTGGCTATGGGATAACTCTGTGAATGTCGTTGAGTTGCCTAGCCAGATCCCAGACTTGATCCTGATTGAACATCTCTGGAGAGATCTGAAAATGACTGTGCATCAACGCTCCCCATCAAACCTGATGGAGCTTGAGAGGTCCTGCAAAGAAGAATGGGAGAAACTGCCCAAAATTAGGTGTGCCAAGCTTGTAGCATCATACACAAAAAGACTTGAGGCTGTAATTGGTGCCAAAGGTGCTTCAACAAAGTATTGAGCAAAGGTTGGGAATACTTATGTACATGTGATTTTTGTTTTTTTTATTATTATTTTTTTTAATACATTTGAAAAGATTTCGAACAAACTTCTTTCACATTGTCATTATGGGGTATTGTTTGTAGAATTTAATAAAATAATGAATTTAATCCATTTTGGAATTTAAGGCTGTAACATAACATGTGGAAAAAGTGAAGCGCTGTGAATACTTTCTGTATAATATATATATATATATATATAAAGCATTTCATAAACCCTTTAGTAATGTTAATTTCTACATAAACTAATGCATTTCGAACACTAAAAATTGTATACTGTATGTTAACATTAATGCAATATGAAATAATTGTATTTCTATAAAATAACATTAACCGATATTAATAAATGCAATAAAATTATATTGTTCATTGTTAATGATACATAATGCATTGTTAACAAATAGAACCTTATTGTAGTGTTATCCTGAAAACGATATACGTGCAGTTTCCATGACCTCATATTGAGACACTAGTTTTTGAACTTCTTGAAAAAAGTTAAGGTTAAGATTTAAGAAGTTAAGAATTGTTTGAATGCATAATGTCATCTACAAAGCTATAGAGTGGTTATATTTTAGTGCTTCCTCATTAAAAAAAAAAAAAAAAATAATCCACTCATTACATTTGCAGGGATTTTGCGGATGTAGTAAAGTTATGACATTAAAGAAACGTGGGGTCCATTTTCACTACTTCACCTAGGACCCCACAAACCCACGGGCTGGCCCTGCTTCTATCCCAAAGAAGAAGAAAAAAAACCCCAGAAAGTTCTAAATAAAAGCATCAGACAAATGCATACATGTATAGTCTCAATACCATCAGAACAAATAAAGAACTATACACCAAAAGAGCAATATTTTGAGTCTCAATTTTTATAGGTGTCCTTTTTTGAATGGTCAGAAATTTATAGAACATATGTGCACTAGTCCTATTGTGCAAGACCTAATTTCTTAATTGTGCACATAATGTTCGCTTGATTTCTGTAGTTATGCATTTCCATACATTGCAAATTGTTTGGATAATAAAAACCATGTGGAATAGACATTTGTACACAAGTGAGCCTTCAGTGTGATTCAAGATACTTAGAGGTTCCATTTAGGCTTGGATATATACTAGTAGCATTATAGCATAGCCATACAGATAGTCACGTGGTCTTGGTGGGGTCATCTGAACTATGTTTGAAAGCCAAAAAAAAAAAATTATTGCTTCTACCTTTGTCGGTCCGATGTTCAAATACTTTTTGCAATGTTGCGATTCCTCAAAAGCTGGTTGGTTCATGGCGAAGAACCTTCGAAAGGATTTTTTTTTTTGGAAAGTTCAAAAGGGAAACTACAAGAATAGACAGCTGAAAAAGTGGGCAGACACGGTTGTCCTTTGTTGAGATCAATTGCCAGGACTGCATACAATTGTCTCGTTCTGGACTTGATTTTCCACTGGCATATGAAACTAGAGCAAATGTACTATAGCATGCATAACTTCCCATTTCCCCTTTCAGTGGGTTCATGATCAAGTTGAGTGTGTGTGCGCACGCATGTGAACAGTCACCTACTCCATGCTTTAAGTTTGCCTTAAATACATTTTTGGGATTAAACTTCAAAAGAAACAGGGTTGGATTCAATGTTTTTTATTGATTTTATGGTTTCAAAAGAAGTTTAATACAATTCAGAAGTTAAATTTCAATTCACAATGAATCCAAAAGATCCCATTTGAGAAGGCAAAATCAGAATACATTTACATGCCTGGGAGGACAAAAAGTACCTCTGAAGCACAATTTCATCTGATCACATGCTTTTAGCACAAATATAGCCCATTGGAGTTGAAGAGTTGATCGTTCCAGCAACGTTTATCTGTTGGTAAAATGAATATCACCATTAGGTCTCAAACAAAATGGGGTACACCCATATATCAGACATGGAACTTGAAATGTTGAACTTCCAGACATCAAATTAATCATATAGTATTGTGAAGTCAGGATTCAAGGAACCAAACTGTATGCTTACTAGTCCAGTTCATTTCCAAGCAGTTCGCAGTACCCCCACTAGGTTCATTAGAGCACCAGTTGGTGTAGTCAAAGGTGGTCCCATCACTCCACAACCATTGTCCATCCTAAATGGGTGTAGAAGGATTAAGTGCACCATTTTACAGACTCCATTCAGAGGGTTATTCGGTCACCAACACATTAAAAGTAGTGTCCATTTAATAATTTTCATTAGAACCTTAGTTTAGCATACATTTCAGTCTTCCAGATAAACAAGTCTTGTTAGGAATCACATCTCTTTGTTGTTCACAACGGTTTGTCATCTCTTGTAAAAGCAGAAATACTTACCTTTACCCCATCATGACCACCAATCCAACAACGTGCAGAAACAGGCACCAGACTGAGCAGAAATTCATTTTCCACTTGACTTCACACAGGTGCAAGATTTGCGTCAAGGCTTTGACAGTTTTTCTAAAAAGACACGTTCAGTTAATGCAAAATCTAATATTCTAGCAGAAAGCACAAATATTTCATTTTCAATAAATCCTAATAGACATGTCAAACAGGGAACGGTCCTGAATATTCCTGCATTTATTAGCGAACAAGGATTTTTAGTCAAATGATCAACTTCATATTGCTGCAACTAACACGTCACCTCAGCTGTGATCTAGTCATTTTGCGGAGAGAAGAATTTGTAGCATTTCTCGCCAAACGGTGTCCATCCAAAGGGGCACTCTTCAACTACACAGTAAAAACACTGTTGCTCTTGTAATATTCACAGCCAAGATGTTGTGTTCAGAATGAGTTTTGCATGGTATTTAGACCCCTCATTAATCATGACAATATTTTGACAAACAAGAGATATCCTGTTATTCCTAGTCAAAGTTAGGGAAGTCTTGTCAAAACACAGGATGATTTTTAGTTTTTAAACTGGATTTTTTTTTTTTAATGTGCATCATATACTATAATACTCCCATTAACTGCGTGTACATAAACACTTGTTTGCAACAGTACGTTTACATTGTATACCATGGGTTACATGAATATAGTATGGGTACTGCAAGTGTATTGCAAGGACTTGACAGGTGTATATTGTGGAAAACACTGCAATGTTTTTTTGCATATACCTACATGCAAGACAGTCACCAATCATTGCCACATGATCACACACACACACACACACACACACACACACACACATATAAACAAAAAAAAAATTGATTTTATTTAGCTTTGAAAAAATAAAAGGAAATTTTGTATTGCTAAATAAATGTATTGTTACCTTCTGTATTCCCCAGAGAAAAAGTACTTAAGAGAAGCAGAAGAGTTATAATCACTTCCATGATTAATCTGAAAACAAGCAGGACAAGTAATATATCTGGACTCATATGGCACACTGGAGACTATCAGCAAATATTCTAAAAAAAAAAACAACAACAACAACACTACTTTGAGCAAAGTTCTTAAGTATGACACTTATTCAGAGTACAGCCTTCAGAAGTTCAAGACTGTGTGAAGCTATAAATCACAAAGCAAACATAAACATAACAAGACAACCAATGTAAGACCAGAACTACTCACATGAGAACCAATGGCAGGACTGAACAAATAAACAGGTTAACAAGACAAAAACACATGAACCAATGACAAGACAGGACTGATGAAACACATGAACTGAACATGATCTTCAAAATAAAAGACATGAAATTAAAACACATCAATGTGACAGTTGCCCATAATGCAAGACAATGAGAGTAAGCATTCATTTTAATTTCAAGGGAAAGTGGTTAATTTAGGGATTTTTTGCGGGGGCCATTTTCTACTTTGTTGATGTTGAGAAAATGTCACATGAATGTATATTTTACAAAAAAAAATTATCTGCAACAGTCTCAAGCGTTATTTAAGACGCAACAGCACATTCACATGTATTTAAATAGCACAAAGAATTGTACATTTATATGTGCATTTGTTCGCAGATAAAAATGTACAGATAGAAAAAACATTTAAAGCAAAAATCAAGGTTACAGTGAGGCACTTACAATGTTAGTTAACGGGAACACTTTTTGAAGGATTTAAAGGCAGAAATGTTTTTCTTATATTTGTATAAATGTACTTAAAATAATAGATTAGTAAGTGACTTTATCACACTAAAATCCATTTATCGTGCATATTGTTTGTCTTGTGGCTATTCTTTTTAAATAGAGAGAATTTTTAATGCTTCCGGATTGGCGGATATACAGTGCATTCAGAAAGTATTTAGACCCCTTCATTTGTTTAGCATTTTGTTATGTACCTGAGCTAAATTTCAAGTGCCATAGCAAAGGGTGTGAATAATTGTCACTGTGATATACATTTTTTTTTTGATACATTTGCAAAGTTATAAAATATCTGTTTTTTATTTTTCATTATGGGGTATTGAGTGTAGATTGGCGTGAAAAAATTATAATTTGATGCATTTTAGCATAAGGCTGCAACATATTAAAATGTGAAAAAATGAAGGGGTCCGAATACTTTCTATATGCATGTCTTGTCCATTTTAAATTTAAAACCACTGTGCCAGGTTACCGGGCTCTACGTCTGACTCACATGTTTAAATGATCAAAATATAAGGCTTGAGTCGCTTGTTTCCTTTCATTATTTATTTAAAACAAAACGAACAACAAAAAAGACTGTCAAACTAAACATGAGGTCAAAGACTGTGTCGGTCCTCTCTCGTTAGTGTCTGCCCGTATGTTAAGACCCAAAGAACCTCTTCAGACACACCTCTTCCTCCTTCCACAGCTGACCAAAATCAAAGTTAATCAGAACAGCTAAATACATAAACAATTAATAAATCCAAATGACTATTCTCAAAATAAATAAATCATCTAAATTATAAAATAATTCAATACAAATTATTGGCTCCAACAATGCACTTTCTCTGGTTATATATTATCAAAATTGTAAAAATGAATCACAGAAATCGTGCACAGATTTTTATAGTTCCCAAAACAAAGAGGAATTGGCTGCCTTTAAACAGGGGCTTAGCTTTCATTTAGATAAACACTGAGTTGAACAGCCAAAATGAAAATAACTCGCTGGACACAGACAATTGTGGCATTCTAACTGTGAGTGTTGTCTCTCCATTTTGATAAATATTTCAAATGTCATGACTGTTTGATAGTTTATGGTGCTGAGTGTTAACAGCTGTGCTTGAGATGAGCAATTTAATATATTTGGATGCAATGCGTTGGATGTGAATTATGTGTAAACCTTGAAATGTAGTTCCCTATCGAGAGGTCTCTCCTATTGCGTAAGTAGCTTACGCTATGGGAAAACTCCGTTTCTCGAGAAATATTGAAGTCTTTATGTAAAACGCATTGCAGCTGCACAGCAGACAGTGATGAGCGAGGCAGCTCGGTCATTGGCTGTGCTGCGGCAACTGCTCGAACCAGTGACGGGGCAACTTAGAACGCGCGACCAATGGGGGCGCGTCCCGCATTCGCGTGCTCAGAGCCTGCTGAAATTAGCATATGAGGGCTATATAATGAACGTCCCGTCATGCCAGTTCTTTTAGATTTAATCTCCTTCAGCGAAGACCTTCTCTTCGCTGGATCCTCCGGATTTTTGGAGTCTTTACGCCGTGGACAAGCTTACAGCGGGACTGCTGAGAGGACGCCGGCATCTTCAGCCGCTCGAAGCCTTCTGCTACGCCATCCGGCGCGCATCGCATATCCTTTACTGAACAAGCGTTAGCCCGCGACGCTTTTTAAAAGTAAAGAGTTATTTTCCAGGCGTTGTTTCAAATGCCTTCAGCCTGCGCCTCGTGCAGAGGCCCTCTTTCCGACGGAGATCGGCACATCATCTGCACTCGCTGCCTGGGTCTGGACCACGCAGAAGCTGCACTCATTCAGGGCGGATGCCCTGATTGCGACTCCTTGGGCCTCGCCGAGTGCGACTCGCTTTGCCGTTTTCACCGCAAGTGAGCCGGCTGCCCCGTGCTGCCACCTCTGTTCGAGCCGCGCAAGAAAAGCGCCGCTCACAGAGGCTGCCAGAGCACCCGACTCGGTGATGTCACGCCGGCTCAGTCCCCGCGGGCATCACCGCTACCAGATGTCTCCCCGCCGCCGGTCCATTTCGCGAGAGCGGACCTGCACCCCTCCAACAAAGCGGTGGGTCTCGTCTCGTTCGGCACATCAGGGGACGACGACGGAAAGGATGACAGCCTCTCTCTTGACGCTGCATCCGACGACTGGCCGGGCTCGTTTGACCCCGCGCCATCGGCATCAGCGGACACGAGCACGGGCACCAGCATGGACTCGGAGATCGTCCATATCCTGTCTAAGGCCGTGGAAGACCTCGGGCTCGACTGGTCTTCTCCGGAAGAACCCGCCCGCAGCCGGCTGGATGAGTGGTTCCTGCAGGGGCGCCGGCAGGCCCCCTGACAGAGACCCTCTCCTTTCTTCCCTGAGGTGCACGACGAGCTCACAAAGTCGTGGAAAGCCCCGCACTCGGCTCGCCTAAAGCCTTCTTTCTCTTCTTCGCTCTCCTCAGTGGACGGCGCGAGAGAAAGAGGCTACGAGGCAACTCCGCCCCTAGAGGAGACTGTGGCCAACCATCTATGCCCACCCTCCACCGCTGGATGGAAGGCCAGAGCTTCTCACCCATCGAAGCTGTGGAGAACCACATCAGCTCTCACCGATCGCGCATACGCCGCCGAGTACACTTGGTATGCGAGATACCAAGTGTACTCGCCTTTTTGCAGGAGCTGCTGGAGGCGGGCCGCACACCCTCCATGCTCAAAGTCTATGTGGCTGCCATAGCGGCGTCACACAATCCTGATAAAGGACATTCATTAGGAAAAAACGATCTGATCGTTCGTTTCCTAAGAGGCACTAGGAGAATGAACCCTCCTCGCCCACCTTCGGTGCCGATCTGGGACCTGGCCACGGTCCTGGACGCACTCAAATGTGCCCCGTTCGAACCTCTCCGAACCGTGCACCTCAAGCAGCTCTCGCTCAAAACCACGCTCTTGCTGGCACTCGCTTCAGTTAAAAGAATGGGCGACCTGCATGCGCTGTCATCAAGCGCTGCTTGCCTGGAATTTGGACCTAACGACTGCAGAGTTGTCCTTAGGCCAAAGCACAGGTATATTCCTAAGGTGCTCTCTACACCCTTCAGAGCACAGGTGATATCTCTGGCAGCTTATCGTCCTCAGCAGATCGAAGGTGATGCAAATTTACTCTGCCCGGTCAGGGCGCTAAGAGTATATTTGGAACGTTCTGCCCTGTTCAGACAGACGGAACAATTATTCGTATGCTTTGGCGGCCGAACTAAGGGTCTCGCTGTCTCAAAGCAACGAATATCGGCTGGATAGTGGATGCTATAGCTTAGTTTATGGAGCCAAGGGCCTTCAATGCCCCTTAGGCGTCAGAGCTCACTCTACGAGGAGCATGGCCTCCTCGTGGGCATGGTCAAGTGGGATACCCATTGAAGATATTTGTGCGGCGGCAGGCTGGGCCTCGTCTTCGACATTTATCAGGTTTTATAACCTACAGGTCCCCTCACTGCATTCCAACATTCTATCAGTCTGACTGTGGAATGAACTGGAGTATGTATATGCTGGGCATCATCTCCTCCCTTATAAGGTCCGTCTCTGACCGACTTAGAGGGTTTAGTATGCTTACCAGTACACAAAAGCTCAGTACATGAGATATGTGCTTGTGTTTGTACAAGGAGCGCCCCATCTTGAAGGCAAGGGCGCCCTGTCATACCCCACTATATAGCTCGCCGCTGGCCGGCTCGTGGAATATCACTTTGCTTTAAGGCTCAGGCACCTGCCTCTGGCTTTATAGAGCGAAGTCAGCACGCACGGCGTTTTACATGGTGTTCCCATAGCGTAAGCTACTTACGCAATAGGAGAGACCACTCGATATTGAACGACTCGGTTACTAACGTAACCTCGGTTCCCTGAGAGGAGGGAACGACTATTGCGTAAGCTGCCGTGTCTGTGCTTGGTCAGTTCGCTTCAGTCGATTGAACCTAAAAGAACTGGCATGACGGGACGTTCATTATATAGCCCTCATATGCTAATTTCAGCAGGCTCTGAGCGCGAGAATGCAGGACGTGCCCCCATTGGTTGCGCATTCTAAGTCGCCCCGTCACTGGTTCGAGCAGTTGCCGCAGCACAGCCAATGACCGAGCTGCCTCGCTCATCACTGTCTGCTGTGCAGCTGCAATGCGTTTTACATAAAGACTTCAATATTTCTCGAGAAACGGAGTTTTCCCATAGCGTAAGCTACTTACGCAACAGTCGTTCCCTCCTCTCAGGGAACCGAGGTTACGTTAGTAACCAAGTCGCTTTTTAACATTGTGAGGTTGTTCATTCTCTTCCATTTCAGTATAAAACATGGCTGATGTCAAGCGGCTACATGCTTTCAGCCAATCATAACAGTGGGCATTTATACTGAAGTTTTAAGGAGGTGCTTAGGCCAAAACGAGTGTCTCAGACAAAGGGCCAGAGACAGGGTGGAAAATGATCATATATTACTAAATTGTGACAGATTTGGTGCAAAAAGGACTCGACATTAGTGGACCTAATAATACAACTCCTCCAACTCCTTGAACTCCGGCCTGTCTACTACTCCCCCCCCCCCATTTCTGGAGAGAAAGTCGGCGACAGCCATCTGCACCCTTGGTCTGTGGACCACCTTGAATTTAAAGGGCTGGAGAGCCAGGTACCAACGGGTGATCCGGGCGTTAGTATCTTTCATGCGGTGGAGCCACTGGAGTGGGGCGTGATCTGAGCAGAGGGTGAAGGCCCGCCCCAGCAGGTAATAGCGGAGGGTGAGGACCGCCCACTTGATGGCCAAACTTCTCCACGGTGCTGTACTTAGTTTCCCTCAAAGAGAGCTTCTGGCTAATGTACAGCACTGGGCGCTCCTCCCCCTCCACCGCCTGCGAGAGTACGGCCCCCAGCCCTCTGTCTGAAGCGTCCATCTGCAAAATAAAAGGGAGAGAGAAGTCAGGTGCATGAAGAAGCAGCCCCCCACAAAGTGCGGCTTTAACCCGCGTAAATGCCTGTTGACACTGCTCCGACCATTGAACCGGATCTGGAGCCCCCTTTTTAGTGAGGTCAGTCAGCGGGCTGGTGACGTCCGAAAATTTAGGCACAAACCTTCTATAATAGCAGCCAGCCCCAGGAACTGCCTCACCCCCTTTTTGGTCTTAGGTCTAGGGCAAGTCGCAATCGCCGCAGTCTTATCAATTTGGGGACGCACCTGGCCATGACCCAAGTGAAACCCCAGATACCGTACCTCCACACGCCCAATCGTGCACTTCTTAGGGTTTGCTGTGAGCCCCGCCCGCCTCAGCGATCTCAGGACGGCCCGCAGATGTTGCATGTGCGTAGCGGCGTACGCGGCGTGAGGTCTGAGGGCCCGATCTATGAGTCGCTGAAACGTGGCTGGAGCCCCAAAAAAAACGAAAGGAAGCGTCACAAATTGGTGTAATACAAACGTCGTAGTGAAGGCGGTTTTCTCATGGGACATTGGTGTCAAGGGGATCTGCCAATAGCCCTTTGTTAAATCCAAGGTCGAATAAAATTGAGCAGTACCTAACTGATCGAGCAGTTCATCAACACGGGGCATTGGGTACGCGTCAAATTTAGACACCGCGTTAACTTTTCTATAATCCACACAGAATCGAACAGACCCATTGCTCTTGGGAACAAGAACAACCGGGCTGGACCAATCACTGTGGGATTCCTCTATTACTCCCATCACATCTAATTCCTCCCGAACTATTTTCTTTTTATGTTTGGGTAAGCGATAGGGAGCGGCAACGTACCACCACACCCAGCTCGGTCTCGATGTGGTGCTATATGATGTTTGTATGGCCCGGTAGAGGGGAAAACACATCTGCAAATTCCTTTTTTAATTCGGAAACCTCTGTGAGTTGACGCGGTGAGAGGTGGTCTCCACAAGTACCGGGGTGTTGAGATTGCGGGCTTTGTTCACCTCCGGTCCGAGCTCCGCCCTCTCCGGAACTACCGTGGCCAACGTCACAGAGGCTGCCTCTTTCCTCCACAATTTCAGGAGGTTGAGGTGATATATTTGACGTGCACCCCCTCTATCGGTACGTCTAACCTCATAATCGAGATCCCCTACTCGTCGTGTGACCTCAAAGGGTCTTTGCCACTTGGCGAGCAATTTAGAGCTCTATGTTGGGAGTAATACAAGTACCTTATCTCCCGGTGCAAATTCCCGTAGCCGAGCACCCCTGTCATACAGCCGGCATTGGCGTTCTTGAGCCTGGAGCAAATTCTCCTGTGTTAGTCGCCCCAGTGTGTGGAGTTTTGCCCTAAGATCGAGAACGTACTGAATTTCTTTTTTGCTATTCGAAGGTCCCTCCTCCCAAGCTTCGCGGATGACGTCGAGGACCCCGCGTGGGCGTCACCCGTACAGCAGCTCAAATGGGGAGAACCCTGTGGAGGCTTGCGGGACCTCTCGTACTGCAAACAACAGGGGGGTCCAGCCACTTATCCCAATTTCTAGCGTCATCGTGTACGAATTTACGAATCATGTTTTTGAGCGTTTTATTAAATCGTTCCACTAGGCCATCAGTCTGGGGATGGTAAATGCTAGTGCGAATCGACTTAATGCCCAAGAGCTCGTAAAGTTTGCGGAGTGTTCGTGACATAAAAGTCATGCCTTGATCGGTGAGGATTTCTTTCGGAATCCCCACCCGGAGATTATCTTGAAGAGTGCCCCTGCAACACTACGTGCGCAGATGTTGCTCAGAGGCACTGCTTCCGTATATCACGTTGCGTAATCCACTAGGACTAACACGAAGAGACCGTTCTAATGGCCCGACGAGGTCCATCCAAATTCTTTCGAAGGGGACCTCGATCAATGGTAGAGGGCGCAATGGCACATTTGTGGTGGCTGGTGGGTTTACCAGCTGCCATTCACGGCACGCCGCACACCACCTGCGGACATCACCGCCAATGCCCGGCCAATAGATACAGGCTATTAGACGGAGAAGTGTTTTCTGTTCCCCTAGGTGACCGGCCATAGGATTATAGTGAGCCTCCTGGAAAACCATTTCCCGGTGGCTCCGTGGAATCAACAGTTGAGTCACTTCCTCCTTTGTTTGAGTGTCCTGCGTCACTCTATATAGCCGATCCTTAATCATGGCAAAATATGGGTACGAAATGGCGATGCCCGGCCGGAGCTGTTGACCATTAATTACTCTCACTTGGTCAAGAGCATGTTTAAGGGTTTCGTCCCACGACTGCTTTAGAGGGAAGTCCCCCTCAGGGAATTCACTGAGAGGAGGGGTGGCCACCTCGCCCCTTCCCTCGTCATTCAGAGAAGCCGAGGACGGCCCCGGCTCTGCCTCCCCTGCCAAAGCATCACGCACCACGCACCTCTTTATGCAGGACCCATCTGCGCAAATACCCTCTAAAATATCTTTAAAATTCGGCCAATCAGTGCCCAAGATTAGCCCAAGATTAGAGTGAGGCGGGAACTAACTGCTGCCTCCACACTATGGTTTCTTCCCCTGAATTTAATCACCAAAGTCACCATGGGATACTTGTGAACATCCCTGTGCACACACCTCACCCTCACCAGTTTAGCTAAACCCAAAGCCCCAGGTTGAACCAAGCGTTGGTGGATGGTGGTCTGATTGCAGCCGTATCCAGCAAAGCTTGGTAAATACCCATCCTTACCGGAATCCGGTATGCTCCAGCCCCCACCTGAGGAGGAGAGTGGCTGAAGGACGGGGAAGGAACATTCTCCCAAGGCTGGGAAGCCGGTCGGACCAATACTCCACACCTGCGCGGGGCAGGAACGGGCCCTGGGGAGAGAACAGAACGAGAGGACACAGGGGAAGGGGAGGAGGCGGGGGCAGACACAGGGGGAAGAGAGAAAGACAGAGAAGAAGATGAGGGCTCGTCCGCCCTCGGGATCGCCACCAAATGGTCCTCCGCCAGACGAACAGCTTCCTCCAGCGACGCCGGGCGGTGGCACTGGACCCACTCCGCCGTTTTCCTGGGCAGCCGTTGGGCGAATTGTTCCAGCACCACATGATTGATCACTCCCTCAACGTCGCGGTCCCCCGTGAGCAGCCACCGCTGACAGGCGTCCCGGAGCCGTTGAGCAAACGCAAACGGCCGATCGGACTTCTATAACTTCATGCCCCGGAAGAGCTGGCGATTCTCTTCCAGGCTCCGACCGACCTGTTGCAGAATGGCCCTCTTCAGGTCAGAGTAAGCCAGGAGATTCGTCGACGGCAGTTGTTGTGCCGTGAGTTGAGCTTCCCCGGACAGGAGAGGAATTATGCGGGCTGCCCATTGTTCGAGCGGCCAGCCCCAGATTTCTGCCGTACGCTCGAATAAATCGAGGAAGGCCTCAGGATCATCTGCTGCCCCCATCTTCTGTAACATGGGCGGGGGTGGCGTAGCACGGGTGTCCGGGGTCGCGGTTGTGGCCGACGCGGTCTCCTGGCCGAGGAGGCTCCGGATGGCTTGCCGGTCCTCTGCCTGAGCCTGCATGATCTCGAAAAACCGGCGATCTTCGTCCTGCCGGAGCTCAAGCAGGGATTGCTGGTGGCTTTGATGTAACGTTGCGAGGGACTGGAGGACCTCCGCCAGCTGGGAGGACTCTATGGGACGACCTTTCTCCATGCTTGGTTGCACTTGGAAATTAATTCCCGGGTTTCGGCACCAGTGTAAGACCCTCACGGGAAGAAGGACACAGGAAACAGGGTTGTGAACTAAAGGTAGGGCTTTAATTGCCATTTTCTCTTTCACAGTATAAAAATAAACACAACAGTATACAAGGTCACTGGGTTGCTTGTTGGACTCTCTCTCTCTCTACTGGAGGCTCTGTGTCTGCCTTTTATGCCGCTCTCCTCGTGCTCACTGGAATTAGAGACAGGCATAATTTAGCTCAGGTGTAAGCGCCCTTACCGCTTTCCAGGACGGGCGCTTGACCACGCCCCTGCTGCCACAGTGTGAAAGATCTGTTTGTGTGTCAGCACCACCAGAACCGACTAATGAAAAGTATGTTTGTGTTTCCCCACATGCAACATGATTGTGCCGGCGCCGCCAGCGTATAATCATCACTATCCCGTGGCGGAGCTGAAAGCCCTTAAACTGAACCCTGACCTCGACTGCTCTCCGCCCAGAAGACAAGCACCACAAGCAGCTTCTCCCGACTCGGACAGTGAAGGAGACCTGAATTAACTTTTTTCTGAGACCTGAGATCGCGCAAGCGGTGAAAGCAAGTTACATTGAATGGAAGAGCGGCTGACCTCCACCCTGGCACACGCTGTGCACGCAGAGTAACAGCTGCTGACAAAGAAAGACAAAGTCAAGGCAAAGGGGGAGAAAGATCTTCAG
This sequence comes from Xyrauchen texanus, assembly GCF_025860055.1. Classification (NCBI taxonomy): domain Eukaryota; kingdom Metazoa; phylum Chordata; class Actinopteri; order Cypriniformes; family Catostomidae; genus Xyrauchen; species Xyrauchen texanus. The sequence goes on along the minus strand of NC_068289.1, from coordinate 30,376,149 downwards.
CTGGCAGTTGTGCAACTACAGTCTAATGTCAGTACATCGAAACCGCAGCAGAAGTGGGCCAACAAAAAGAAGAGAGGCTACAGAAATCAGCGGAAGTGGAATTGCGGCTTGTGTGAGACTGACGACCATGAGTTCAGAGAATGCACGAAATGCAAACTGTGCAAACAAGAGGGACACTGGGCTACAGACTGTCCGGGGAAGGAAAAGGCAGACTGAAAGAGAGCAGAGTCCAGCGAGGAGGGGGGTCAAGCTGAGGGTGATCAGCTGCTGGCTACAGAAAAGGGAAGTGAACATTTTTTAACCACACACACATACACTGATTTACATACTGCTCTCTGCTATAAAGACAATGCTTGCAAATCTTTGAGTGTGACTGATGAAGCTTTATGTGATAATGTTTCAGATGAATGTTTGAGGATATACAAAAGCTCAGGGTTTTTACAAATGCCGAGATATCAAATGTTAGTTGATGGGACATTAGTAGATTATTTGGTAGATTCTGGGGCTAGCAATTTTACTATACGACCATGTGACTTGTCATGTGTCCCAAAATTGACAGGTTCAGTGCATAAAGAGCACTTTGGCCTTGGGCCTTTTGATTTCTGAAAAATTCACAGTGCCCTTGGAGTGTGAGACGGAGAAGGGGAGAACATTTAAACATGCGTTTCTGTGTTCACCAGCCTGTCCGGTACCTCAAATGGCCAGAGATTTAATGTGTGAATTGAATTTGACCCTTACTTCCTTTGGAATTAGCATTGAGGAAGAACCACAAATATGTTGTTCTAAATTTGAACCGCAGTGGGCATATGAATGGCGTGTGAAAAATTATGATTGGGCAAAAATGATCTTGAAATTGGCAAAGGATCGAACAATGTCATTTAACACAGAAAATATGACGCCTGACCAATTGCATTGCACGTCACATGTTGTAATTGAACGGGAACCACAATATGAGGAGGAGTGGTTTAACAGGGTAGAAAATGAGACTGAAATTTGATACGATTTTCTGGACAGAAAATGTGTGTGCGCTCTCAGCTTGCCTGACAGAAAAACAAATGCAGTTCTATTTGATAGCAGGGAACACTGCCACACTTAATCAGTGACCAAGGCCAAAGAGCAGCTGTGAGCAGATCTGGGCTCCTTTGTGAGAGAATGCATAAAAGCAACAGATTGGGCTGAAATAAGTGCAGAAGTGAAACACAGCAGAAGTGTAGGAGCATTTATGTCAAAATGTGATTTTGAAATTGAAGTACAGTATGTGGATGATTTGTTGATCTGTGCGTGTGATGAAGCTACGTGTGTGGCTGACTCTGTGTCCCTTTTGAAGCACCTAGAAGGAGAGGGACACAAAGTCAGTCTTTCAAAATTGCAGTTTGTGAAACAGGAAATAAAGTTTTTGGGACATGTTATCAGACCAAACAGTAAATCCATCTGTGACAAACGTGTACAGGCCATAAAAGATGTGCCAAAACCAATTACGGGAAAAACAATTATTGTCATTTTTAGGAATGTGTGCTTATTTTCGTACATTTATTCCTAATTATGCCATTCTTGAACAGCCTTTATGAGCCTGATGACAGGGAAAGGGCTGAGGTCACGTGACAAGCTTGTTTGGACAAGCAAAGCCAACGAGGCATTTGCTAACATGAAAGTACAAATGGCTCTGGCTCCCACTTTGGGTCTGCCAGATGTAAACAAACCGTTTGTTCAGATGGTTGATGAGAAAAATGGATTTATGACTTCTGTTCTTTTGCAGACTCATGGAGACAGACTGCGACCTGTGGCATATTTTTCAACCAAACTTGATGCAGTAGCAGCAGGTCTACCACACTGTTTGAGGGCTGTGGCGGCTGCTGAACTGGCAGTACTGGCATCCAGGGAATTTGTGGGGTATTCTGATTTAACTTTGATGGTTCCACATGCAGTCTCCATGATTTTGCAAGAACAGAGAACGTCACATTTATCTACAGCCCGATGGCTGAGGTACCACACAATTTTATTGGACATGCCAAACATAACTGTTAAAAGATGCACAACTTTGAATCCTGCCACACTCCTCCCCACAGAGGAGGATGGCGAGGAACATCACTGTTGTCTGTCAGCGCTTGAACAGGTGTGCACACCGCATCCAGATCTATTAGACACGCCATTAGACAATTGTGACAATATCCTCTTTGTGGATGGGTCCACAAACAGGAAAGAATAAGGTTTGTTACACGATAACCACTGAATTTGAGGTCGTGACATCTGGCAAACTGCCATCAAATTATTCAGCTCAGGTAGCTGAACTGGTTGCTTTAACAGAAGCATGTAAACTTATGGCAGACAATTTACACAGATTAGCATTATGCCTTTGGGGTAACACACGATTTTGGTGCTTTATGGAAGCACAGAAAATGTTTGAAGTCAGATGGTCGTCCAATATTAAATGCTATTGAGTGCTATGACACTCAAAATGAAGCTCAGGTGAATACTTTCTGGATGCAATGTGTGTGTATATATATATATATACACACACACATACACACACACACACACACACACACACACATATATATATATATATATATATATAAAACATTTCATGAACCCTTTAATAATCTTAATGTTAATTTCTTCATAAACTAATGCATTTCGAACACTAAAACTTGTATACTGGAGTGGTGATGGTCTAGTAGACTAAACCACATAACTGTCAATCAGAAGGTTGCTGGTTCAATCCCCACAGCCACCACTACTGTGTCCTTGAGCAAGGCACTTAACTCCGGGTTGCTCTGGGGTGATTGTCCCTGTAATAAGTGCACTGTAAGTCGCTTTGGATAAAAGCGTCTGCCAAATGCATAAACGTAAATGTATACTATATGTTAACATTAATGCAATATGACCTAACATGAACACTGAACAATTGTATTTCTATAAAATAACATTAATCAAGATTAATAAATCTGTAAATTATATTGTTCATTGTTAGTTCATGATACCTAATGCATTAATGTTAACAAATAGAACCTTATTGTAGTGTTATCCTGAAAAGTATATACGTGCAGTTTCCTTGACCTCATATTGAGACAGTAGTTTATTTGAACTTCTAGAAAAAAAGTTAAAAGGTTAAGATTTAAGTAGTTAAGAAATGTTGACAACACAGCACCTAAAATATACACTTTCCTTTATACATTCATGTACATTTTAACCTAACATCATGCTGGTGAAAAAGTTTTCTTGAATGCATAATTTGTCATTGTGGCAGCGGGGGTGTGGTCAAGCGCCCGTCCGGGAGAGGAAAGCGGTAAGGGTGCTTACACCTGAGCTAAATTATGCCTAACACCTGTCTCTAATTCCAGTGAGCACGAGGAGAGCGGCATAAAAGCAGACACAGAGCCTCCAGTCGAGAGAACCCAACCCAGTGTGCTTGCATTGCTGCATCTTTGTAAAGTATTGGGAGAAAGACGGCAATTAAAGCCTTACCTTTTAGTTGGAGCCTCGTTTCCTGTCATCCTTCCCATGAGGGTTGTTACAGTCATCTACAAAGCTATAGAGTGGTTATATTTTAGTGCTCTTTATTGAAAAAAAAAATCCACTCATTACGTTTGCAGGGGTTTTGCGGATGTATTAAAGTTATGACATTAAAGAAATGTGGGGTCCATTTTCACGATTTCACCTAGGACCCCACAAAGCCGCAGCTGGCCCTGCTTCTATCCCAAAGAAGAAAAAAAAAACTGAAAGTTCTAAATGAAAGCATCAGACAAATGCATACATGTATAGTCTCTCTCAATACCATGAGACCAAATAATAAAGAACTATACACCAAAAGAGCAATATTTTGTGTCTCAATCATTTTTATATGTGTCCTTTTTTGTTGAATGGTCAGAAATTTATAGAACACATTTGTGCACTAGTCCCATTGTGCAAAACCTAATTTCTTAATGATGCACATCATGATGTTCGCTTGATTGCTGTAGTTATGCATTTCCATACATTGCAATTGTTTGTATAATAAAAACCATGTGGAACAGACATTTGTACACAAGTGAGCCTTCAGTGTGACTCAATTAAGATACTAGTGTTCATTTAGGCTTGGATATATACTAGTAGCATTATAGCATAGCCATACAGATAGTCACGTGGTCTTGGTGGGGTCATCTGAACTATGTTTGAAAGTGACAAAATGTATTGCTTCTAATTCTAAAGTTCTACATTTTGATTCAATATAATTAGACCAAAGTGAAATAAACTCAGTATATTTATTGGAAAATAAAACCTGTAATTTCTGTAGACTAAATGGATTGTAAGAACTAAACCATAAGAAAAACACCCCTTGACCTCTGAGGTTAATCCATGGTAAACGCATCTGTTGAAGCCAGTAGTGTCATCTCAACTTCATGGTTTAAAAACTGCAATTTTTGGTGAACTATGATCCATGGTACAGCTGTGAAAAGTCCAGTGAACTACGGCCAAGGAAGCTGGAGGGAAAAAAAAATCCTGGAAGGGACCACCCACGATCATGATGCACTCGGTGGGACTCGTTAAGACTGACTTCCTTCACAGTCGAACTACGCATCTATATCGGAACGTTTGTTCTAACCATAAAACGAAGTTTCTGAACTTCTCAGCTTTTAACCAATAGAGTTATGCCCAATCCTTCATGGGATTGTAATTTGTGCCCTCATGAAAGATGCAAGTGCATGGTGTTGTACCTTTGTCGGTCCGATGTTCAAATACTTTTTGTAATGTTGTGATTCCTCAAAAGATGGTTGGTTCATGGCCAAGAACCGTCCAAAGGATTTGTTTTTTTTTGTGAAAGTTCAAAAGGGAAACACTCCAAGAATAGACACAGCTGAAAAAGTGGGCAGGCACTGTTGTGCTTGGTTGAGATCAATTGTCAGGACTGCATACAAACAAGTGTCTCTCGTTCTGAACTTTTGATTTTCCACTGGCATATGGAACTAGATCAAATGTACTATAGAATGCATAACTTCCCATTTCCCCTTTAAGTGGGTTCATGATCAAGTTGAGCATGTTTGTGCACGCGCATGTGAACGGTCACCTACTCCATGCTTAACGTTGCATTAAATACGTTTTTGGGATTAAACTTCAAAAGAAACAGGGTTTGATACAATGTTTTTATTGATTTGATGGTTTCAAAAGAAGTTTAATACAGTTCAGAAGAGAAGTTAAATTTCAATTCACAATGAATCCGAAAGAGATTTGAGATGGCAAAATCAGAATACATTTACATGCCTGGAGGACAAAAGTACCTCTGAAGCACAATTTCATCGGATCACATGCCTTTAGCACAAATATAGCCCACTGGAATTGAAAAGTGTTGATCGTTCCAGCAACGTTTATCTGTTGGCAAGATGATCACCATTAGGTCTCAACCAAAATGGGGTACACCCATATATCAGACATGGAACATGAAATGTTGAACTTCAGACAACAAATCAATCATATTGGACATTATAGTATTGTGAATGGTCAGGATTCAAACTGTATGCTTACTGGTCCAGTTCATTTCCAAGCAGTTCTCAGTACCCCCACTAGGTTCATTAGAGCACCAGTTGGTGTAGTCAAAGGTGGTCCCATCACTCCACAACCATTGTCCATCCTAAATGGGTGTAGAATGATTAAGTGTACTATTTTACGGACTCCATTCAGAGGGTTATTCGGTCACTACGTTATAACACATTAAAAGTAGGGTCCATTTAATAATCTTCATTAGAACCTTAGATTAGCATACATTTCAGTCTTCCAGATAAACAAGTCTTGTTAGGAATCACATCTCTTTGTTGTTCACAACGGTTTGTCAGCTCTTGTAAAAGCAGAATTACTTACCTTTACCCCATCATGACCACCAATCCAACAACGTGCAGAAACAGGCACCAGACTGAGCAGAAATTCATTTTCCACTTGACTTCGCACAGGTGCAAGATTTGCGTCAAGGCTTTGACAGTTTTTCTAAAAAGACACGTTCAGTTAATGCAAAATCTAATATTCTAGCAGAAATCCTAATAGACATGTCAAACAGGGAACGGTCCTGAATATTCCTGCATTTATTAGCAAACAAGGATTTTTATTCAAATGATCAACTTCATATTGCTGCAACTAACACGTCACCTCAGCTGTGATCCAGTCATTTTGTGGAGAGAAGAATTTGTAGCATTTCTCGCCAAAAGGTGTCCATCCAAAGGGGCAATCTTCAACTACACAGAAAAAACACTGTTGCTCTTGTAATATTCACAGCCAAGATGTTGTGTTCAGAATGAGTATTGCATGGTCTTTAGACCCCTCATTAATCATGACAATATATTTTGACAAACTTGAGATATCCTGTTATACCTAGTCAAAATGTTAGGAAAGTCAAAACAGGATGATTGAGTTTTTAAACTGGATTTTTTTTATGTGCATCATATACCATAATACTCCCATTAACGGAGTGTACATAAACACTTGTGCAACAGTACATTTACATTGTATAGCATGTGTTACATGCATATAGTTTGGGTACTGTAAGTGTATTGCAATGACTTAACATGTGTATATTGTGGAAAACACTGCAATGTTTTGTTACATATACCTACATGCAAAGACAGTCACCAATCATTGCCACATTTCCATAAACGTGTAGAAGCTAATAGATTTTAAATAATAAAGGACATTTTGTTTTGCTAATGTTACGATCCCTGGTCTAGGTCAGGGTGTAACATAAACAACAAAACCAATTCCTTTAGTTAGCTTGAGTTTATTGCTATTTTCTTGCCCTCTGAGTTGTTTTCAGGGCCGTCTTATATTGACATTCACAAAACAATATATTGAAAATACAGAATCAAAGAATCAAACAAGCAAGGAAAAAAAAGTAGAAGCAAGATCTTCAGGGGTGAGCAAATGCCAAAACAATAAACCAACCAGAACTAACTTTCCCACGAAAACTACCTTTCCTGTGAATCGAAAAAAAAGAACAAAACATACAATGAAATACCCTATCTCCTTAACTAGCACAATAACCAGGAGAAAAATAACGGCCTTTCGGCCTACAAAGAAAACAAGGCACTCACCCCCTACGGCTTCTCAAATTAATCATAAACATACAAATACGATCACGGGCACTGATGTGCTAGGTACAAATCACACAGTATCAAAGTAGTTACACCATACTCTGCTAACACAAGCTAAGAGCACATAAAATCACACGATTGGGCTACATTTTCACCGGCTAACAAACACACAGTACAACACCGGGCAATCAAAGAGGCAGAGAGCACCCTCTACAGAAATTCCGGGGAATTTATAGTCCAAGCCTCTTCTCTGATCCAACCACCCATAGCGTTGCATTAGATCCAGGACCAATCCTAAAGGAGAAGGAGACAGCAGCAACAACAGCAAAAACAACATAGCTGCATTACGTCACAACCGTAACACTAAATAAATGTATTGTTACCTTCTGTATTCCCCAGAGAAAATGTACTGAAGAGAAGCAGAAGAGTTATCATCAATTCCATGATTAATCTGAAAATAAGCAGGACAAGTAATATATCTGGACTCATACGGCACACTGGAGACTATCAGCAAATATTCTAGAAAACCAACAAAACTACTTTGAGCAACGTTCTTAAGTATGACACTTACCTGATTTTTTCAGAGTACAGCCTTCAGAAGTTCTTCTTCTTCTTTCGTTTATTGGAGCGTTGCATTCTTAGTGCATATCGCCACCTACCTTTGCTGTTATGCAGTCATGATTTCTTTTAATCAGGTTTTCCTTATTATTATTATTATTATTATTATTTCCTTTGATTCTTTCTCACATAATCATCCTTATTTATTTGATGCTCCATCTCATTCCATCTCCCATAGTCCGCTTGGCGCTGCGTGTTCAGCTCCTCCAAACTGGACTATAAAATCTGGGACAAAACAGACCATCCTTATTCTAAACTAAATCCTTTCACTTAATCCAGTATTATATATGTATTTCATTAATATTCTATATCCTTCTCTATCCTTATTAAACTCATAACCTAACAAATATGATAAATCCCTATTAACCTTCCCTCTTTCATTTAAATATGATATCAATTCCTTCCTTTCCTCCTCATACCTTTTACAATCATATATCACATGCTCCACTGACTCTTTCTCCCCACAATTCTCACATAAGCCTGACTCATGAACTCCAATTATAAAGAGCTGATGCATTCAATCTTGAATGACCAAGTCTCATCCTAGTCATAATGACCTCTTCTTTCCTATTTCTACCATTTATGCTTTTCTTAGTATCTACCATTTTTTTAATATTATATAAGTATCGTCCCTTAATATCTGTATTCCACTTTTCCTGCCACTCTTTAATAATATTTTCCTTAATAATAGATTTAACTTCACTTTTACTTAATGGAACATTAAAATCCATTTCTTCCCTTTTTAAAGCATTTTTTGCTAACTCATCAGCATACTCATTACCAGCTACTCCTACATGCGCTGGCACCCAACAGAATCCAACTTCTACTCCTTTCCTTTGTATTCGCCATATTAATGAAAATATTTCAGCACATCAAATCTTCTCTAGAAGTACAATTAGTAAGTAGTGATGTTAAGACAGAAGCAGAATCAGAGCATATCACTATTCTGTCAGGCCTAACCTCCTCTACCCATGTTAGTCCTATTATAATAGCGACCATTTCAACAGTATAAATTGACAATCTAGAAGTTAATCGTTTAGATATTGATATTCTGAACTCTGGAATATACACTCCTATTCCTGTAATCCCTGTTCTTGGATCTTTAGATCCATCAGTATAAATGTTCATACTTGCATAAAATCTTTCCTTTATGTACTTATTAACTTGAGACTTAATTATACCCATTTCCTCCCATTCCCATTTCTTATCTAATATTCCTAAATCAATTTTAACCTCAGGAATAATCCAGTTCGAACCTCTCCCCATACAGGTGACACACTACACTCAATATTTGCAATCTGATATTTCTCTGTTAACTGATTTATCTTCCATCCATATCCTCTCTCAATTCTACTTAAATATTCCCAACAATTATTTAAAACATCTTTAGCTATATTTCCTCCAGTGTAACTCATAAAAGATGTCCATAATACCAAAGACAGTTTCTCTCTCCTTAAATTCAATGGCATTTCATTCGCTTCTACTAATAATGCATTGACTGGAGTAGTTTTAATTGCTCCTAAACATATTCTAAGGGCTCTATATTGAATTCTATCTAGACTTTTTAATAGTGATTCTGAAGCTGCCCCATAAATTATGCATCCATAATCAATAGAAGATCTGATCAAGGCTTGATATATTGTTAGCATTGAGTCTCTTTCTGCTCCCCATTCTTTCCCAGCTATTGCCCTCATCACATTTAAAATCCTCCTGCATTTTTTATCAACTTCCTCAATATGTTTTTTCCAAGTGTATCTCCCATCTAACCACATTCCTAAATATTTAAATGTTTTAACTTGTTCTAAAGGTTTCCCATACAATAGTAATTCATTATCCTTAAAATCTTTTTTTCTACTGAATATCATATAACATGATTTACTAGTTGACATTTTAAAACTCCATTCTATACTCCATTCTTCCACCTTTTTAATAGCTGTTTGCATACCTGACATCACTTGTTTGAAATTTCTTCCTCTCTTCCAAATAGCCCCATCATCAGCATACAGTGCACATCCCACACCATATCCTAAATTGTCAAAAATATCATTAATCATGATATTAAAAAGAATTGGACTTACAACACTCCCTTGAGGAATACCATTTTCTGCTTTATAAATTAAAGATTGACACCCTCCCACTTGAACTACAAATGTTCTTTCAAACAGAAATTGAGATAACCAATTATACATATTCCCATCTATTCCTATCCTTGAAGCTTTAATTAACAACCCTTCTCTCCATACCGTGTCATACGCTTTTTCTATATCAAAATACACTACTGCCATAATCTCTTTCATAGCTATTGTCTTCTCTACTTCATTACTGACCTTGATTAATGCATCCATGGTTGATCTTTTACCTCTAAATCCACATTGATACTTACTTAATTTACCCTTTTTCTCTAGATCATATGTTAGTCTATGAACTATAATCTTTTCCATTAATTTACATAAATTTGAAGTCAGAGCAATTGGACGATAACTTCCTGGGTTAGCTGAGATTTTTCCTGGCTTTAAAATTGGAATTACTACAGCTTTCTTCCATATTTTTGGAATAATTCCTTCCATCCATATTTTATTATATAGCTCAAGAATCTTTAATAATATATTATCTGACAGATGCTTTATCATATTATAGCTTACTCTATCAACCCCAGGAGTAGTATTGACACATTTATGTAAAGCTACTTTCAATTCTGTAAGTGAAAACTCTACATCCATACAGCTTTTATTGCTATTTCTTTTCTTCATTATATCAGGATTTTTGTCTAAAATTTCCTTTCTCCTTATCTCATATTCTTCTCCCAAATCTATTCTATGTGCACTTTCTAATACCTTACCTAACATGTTTGCTTTATCTATATCTATTACTGCAACTTTGCCTTCTTCAATTAAAACTGGTATTAGAGTAGACTTCCTTCCTTTCCCACTCATATTCCTTAACATATTCCATATTTTATCCAAAGGAGTATCTTTTCCTATGGTAGAACAAAATTCTCTCCATCCTTCTTTCTTCAGCATTCTTAATTATTCTTCTTGTTTTAGCTCTTGCTTTCTTATATTCCAACAAATTACTCATATTCATATTTTCCCTGAGATGTTTAAATGCCTTATTTCTTTCTTTAATTGCATTACTGCACTCTTCCTTCCACCATGGAATATTTTTGTTTTTCTGACCTGTCCTTCTTTGAGGTATATATAATGTTGCAGCTTCCATTATTATATTTGTAATTGAATCACAAAATGTTTCTACTGAATCTTTTACCACTAAATCTTTATTTTCTTCACAATGCTTACTAAAAGAATTCCAATCTGCCTTCTCATACAACCATTTCTTTTGTAGAACACATTCTGGATTATTATCAATATTTATTTTACAAATAATTGGAAAATGATCACTTCCAATTGTGTTCTCGCTATTTACTTTCCATTCACATAGGTCAGCCATACCATTTGATATTAGTGTTAGATCTATACTTGAAACCGTATTTTCTGCTACATTATACCTAGTACCTTCTCCTGTATTTAAACATACTAGTGATCTGTCATCCATGAGCTGTTCTATTACTTCCCCATTATAATCTATATTTGAGCTCCCCCATAGACAATTATGAGCATTGAAATCACCACACCATAATTCCTTTGTCTCTTTCTTAATCTTATCAAACAACTTAATAGAAATCTTCTTACATGGATTATAAAAATTATATATTACAACTGATTCTTCTCTAAAATATATTTCAACCACAACACATTCCATATCCTTGACCTCACTTAATTCCCTATAGATAGTTCCTTCTTTTATAAATGTTACCACCCCTCCCCCTTGTTTCCCAACTCTATCCTTTCGAACAGACTTATATCCTGGTAGTACAAATTGCAGATTTGGCTTAAGCCAAGACTCTTGAACACAAATTACACTTGGTTTATGATCCATATCCAAAACAGTTTTTTTTAGTTCTTGACCATTTGCTACAAGGCTCCTTGCGTTCCATTGCATTACATGAATCACCATTTAACTACTCAGATACCTGTGAAACTACTACTGCTGCTTCTCTAGTTAGAATTTCATGAATTGCGTTCACTGAAATCCCAGAGATCCCTAGGAATTCTGATGCAGCTTCTAGAATTGTTTTAATCTTGGCCGATCTGCTTGGCAACATAGCAGTGACATTAATTACCTTAACAATAAAGGCTAGAAAGTTCTCTTTAGTCATTATTAAAGTACTATCTTTTATATCACACTGTTGTTCTGATTCCTTAGCTTTCTCCATTCTTAGGTCCCTTGGGTCTTGATTGAAATTATCCCTCTTCTCTTCCCTCCTGACCTCCTTACTTTTACAGATCTTCACTGCTTCCGCATAAGTGACTTTATGCTCAGACTTGTATTTTTGTACTTCTCTTGCTTTAACTTGTACCTCACATCCTCCATATGCTGCACTGTGAGCACCTCCACAGTTGCAGCATTTTAATCCATTCACCTCTGTGCATTTATCATATTCATGCTCACCTCCACATTTTACACATCTTACCTTCCCCGACACACTGCAGCCACATGTCCTATTCGTTGACATTTAAAACATCTCAATGGCATTGGGACATACACTCTTACTGGGTAACTTATATATCCCATTTGAACCTTTTCAGGCATTTTCCTTCAAATGTCAACAAGACACTTAAACTTTCTTGTCGTTGTCCTTCCTTTGTTTTATACAGTCTTCTCACATTAATAACCTTACCTCCTCTTAAATTCTCATACATTTCGTCAGTGGATATATATGTTGGAATTCCATATATAACCCCTTTTTCCACCTTTTCTACTCCAATCTCTTTGGTTGTGACCTTTTCTCCATTCATTTCTTTAATCTTGAGAAGTTTGTTTTTTTCCCAATATCTTTCACTATGATCAAAACTCTCCCAAGTCCCAAACATTTAGCCAAAACAACTGACCCAATGATTTTATCGATTGCCTTGGATAGTCTTATTGGATGCAAATGTATTCCTGTACTCTTTTCAAATGTCAACATAACTTTGAATCCAGACTCCTTAACATTTTGTACAGTTTGCTCTCTTACAATTTCTTGATTTTCTTTTGTCTTTTTTTAACTTTATCCTGCATTAGTTCCGTCATATCTTCGCTATCCTCTTGATCCTTGAATTTCTTACGTTTTGAATTTTTTTTCTTTTGGCTTTTTCCCAATACCTCCGTAAATCCTTCCCTATCCTCTATTATCGATTCTTCAGAATCTTCCTCCATGACTGCACAACAGCCGTCTAAAACTATCCGAAATACCTTTTTGGTGTTTTATGGCGGTTTAACAAACTTATCTTGATGGCAAACAAACGATCTCTCGTCTCCAGTCCGGTGCCGCTCGGCGTCAGCTCACCCCTCCCGCCTTCAGCGCCTTCAGAAGTTCAAGCCTGTGTGAAGCTATAAATCACAAAGCAAACATAAACATAACAAGACAACCAATGTAAGACCAGAACTACTAACACGAGAACCAATGGCAGGACTGAACAAATAAACAGGTTAACAAGACAAAAACACATGAACCAATGACAAGACAGGACTGATGAAACACATGAACTGAACATGATCTTCAAAATAAAAGACATGAAATTAAAACACATCAATGTGACAGTTGCCCATAATGCAAGACAATGAGAGTAAGCATTCATTTTAATTTCATGGGGAAAGTGGTTCATTTAGGGAATTTTAGTTAATTTTGGGGCCATTTTCTTCTTTGTTGAAGTTGAGAAAATGTCACATGAATGTATATTTTTAAGATTAAAAAAATAATCTGCAACCCTGCAGATTATAACAGTCTCAAAAGTTATTTAAGACGCAACAGCGCATTCACATTTATTTAAATAGCACAAAGAATTGTTCATTTATATGTGCATTTAGTCACAGATGAAAATGTACAGATAGAAAATACATTTAAAGCAAAAAATCAAGGTTACAGTGAGGCACTTACAATGTTGATTAATGGGAACTATTTTGGAAGGATTTAAAGGCAGAAATGTTTTTCTTATATTTGTGTAAATGTACTTACAATAATAGATTAGTAAGTGACTTTATCACACTAAAATCCATTTATCGTGCATATTGTTTGTCTTGTGGCTATACTTTTTAAAAATAGAGAGTATTTTTAATGTTTCTGGATTGGCGGATATACAGTGCATTCAGAATGTATTCAGACCCCTTCATTTGTTTCACATTTTGTTATGCACCTGAGCTAAAGTTCAAGTGTCATAATAAAGGGTCTGAATAATTGTCAATTTTATTTTAATACATTTGCAAAGTTATAAAAAAAAAATCTGTTTTCTGATTTTTCATTATGGGGTATTGAGTGTAGATTGATGTGAAAAAATTATAATTTAATGCATTTTAGCATAAGGCTGCAACATATTAAAATGTGAAAGAAGTACTAATTATTGGACAAAAAAAAAACTCTCAAAATAAGCAGCTGAAATATAATTTGACTCTCGATGGATGTACTGTTACATTATCTTATATTTGATACCATTCTGTCCCTTGAAAATCAAATTTCCAATGTTTGTAGAACAGCATTCGTCCACGTAAGAAATATTGCTAAATTACAGCACATGCTCTCTGTTGCTGATTGCCAAAAAACTAATTAATGCGTTCATGATCTCAAGACTAGATTAGTGTAATGCAGTATTAGGAGGATGTCCAGGAAGATCAATAAATAAACTTCAATTGGTTCAAAATGCAGCAGCCAGAGTGCTAACGAGAACCAAGAAATATTATCATATTAGCCCCGTTTTATCATTGTAACATTGGCTACCTGTTAAATTTCATATACATTTTTAAATTCTCTTAACTACATACAAAGCTTTGAATGATCCAGCTCCGCAGTACGTAAGTAACCTTCTACCACATTATATTCCATCACAGTCATTACGATCGCAAAATTCTGGCCTGTTAGTTGTTCCTAGAATATCAAAATACACAAAAGGTGGTAGATCCTTTTAATATTTGGCTCCTAAACTATGGAACAGTCTCCCTAACACTGTTCAAGATGCAGACACACTCCCTCAGTTTAAGTCTAGACTAAAGACTCATTTATTTAGCTAGGCATACACCTAATTTATCCTTCAACCCACAATTAGACTGCTTTAGTTTAGTCTGCTGGAACTAGAAACCAGAAACAACGATCATGATCTGTAACTATGCAATAAATTGAATTGCATCTATGCTTATATTAATTTATTTGTTTCCCTGTCTCAACCTCGGAACTCCAATCCTGAGGTCACCAAAACCGGCTGTTTCCAGCTCCATTCCTGCTTCGTGTTGGACTCCACTGCTACGTGTCGCTGTGTGATGATGAATAATAGCAGCCGGTGCCAGCCAAATATCACTTCAGTCTATTATGATGGACTTCAGAGGATGAACTGATGCCAACTCCAACCATAAGACATGGGATACTTCATATGCCACTGCCTGAACCTTGGATTTAGGATGGACCTCACTGAAATTACCGGCCAGGTTGAACTGCGATGCACCTCGCTGATCTCTGTATGTGCACCACCTTGGCCTATTGATGGACTATGCTCTTGAAATGGAATACATAGACTATCAATTGCCAACAAAAGCCTTCATCAGCCAATAAACAAGGACAATTTCCTCTATGTGAACTTCTGCAGTTTATCTAGGATGAACTTCAAAGACATAAGTCATTAAACTCACAAAATCTTTGTTTAAACACTGACCCTTAAAACTTAACAGTTTAATCATTTTAAACCATGACTTGCACTACATTTATATTTTGGCAGATGCTTTTATCCAAAGTGACTTACAGTGCACTTATTACAGGGAAAATTCCCCTGGAGCAACCTGGAGTTAAGTGCATTGCTCAAGGACACAATGGTGGTGGCTGTGGGGATCAAACCAGCGACCTTCTGATTACCAGTTGTGTGCTTTAGCCCACTACACCACCACCACTCACAATACACCACATGCACTATACATAGGTAATACCACAGTGAGTCTGGTTTCTCACAAGTTTTTTTTCTCCATTAACCAACATCTTATGCAGTTTTGTGTTCCTTGCCACAGTCGCTTTCAGCTTGCTCACTGGGGTTATTAATACAATTATTATTTAATTATTATTTTTTACATGATTACAATCGTATTTTATCTAATTACACAATGATGACTCATCAACATTATAGACATTACAGTTTTATTTTCTGTTAATACCTAATCTTCTGTAAAGCTGCTTTGAAATATATGTTTAGTTTAACTGTTGCTGTGGAATGATGTGGAAATTGCATTCAATTTTAAGATTGCTGAAAGAGAGAGCAAAATATAATTTTTCAGATGGTATGCACAGTAATATTGTTATACAGTTTACATTTTTTATACAACCACTGCTGCTAGTATTATATGATTAATCACTGATCAGATGTGTCTATATAAAACTTTAATGTTCTCATCAGCACCTTTTTTTAGCACACTGGATTTTATCTTTCTGCCACAGTCTCTGCCATGGCAACCTGGCACAGCATGATTGCACCTTCCACAACTTGCCCAATACATTTAAAAAAGTGTTAACATAAATGTGCTTCATGTGGAAGCATCTAAATTAACTGCTTTTATTCAAGTCAAAAATATGATTTATTATACAACAGTTAGTTCTGTTCCTCGAATCTGATTGGACGAGAGGCGTTCCAGGAGTGCTGATGTCCCAGAATTGCAGCACTCGGCACTATACTGTTTGTATTACTCCAATTGTGTTTGTGGCATTCTAAACTAAAGTCTTAGAGCAGCGCTGATGTGTTAAAAGCTAGATGCGTCTTTTCTTGTTTCTCTTTGACATCAAAGATTTTAGCCAGCAGGTGGTGACAAGAGACCATTTTTATGTGTTGTGTCCAGTCCCGGTTCTTCGGAGTTGCTTGAGGGTGCTAAGCATCCCTCAAACGAAACTTAGAGCACCCTCTTTTGCAGACCAGGGCAAACTACTGCCCGTGGGTCGATTTATTATGAACGTTTTTTATTAGATCTTTAATTTATCTGGCTTTAAGAGCTATCGTGCATCCACAAGCTTTTAATATGCTTAGGGTTGCCAGATAATAGATGCAACACCCAATCAGTGATTTATATTTGCACAAATAGGAAATATATTTCACCTTATGTCATACTTAATTTTTGCAATCTGGAAACCATACATGCGAGTGCACGCACTTTCTCTCTGCAAAGAAACAAACAAACAACACGCGAGTAAATCCAAGCAAGAGAGGAACATTTTTGTTCTTTGTGTTATTTGTAAAATGCTGAAGTCCCTCACACCTGTCTGTGAATGCTACTCTGGCAGTAATCATTTATCAGTGTCATGTGTGCTGGGATGCCAAACATTGACGAGATCCACATCATGACCCATGAGCATGTAAACAGGTTGATAATGTTCTGAGAATAAAACAAGTAAACAGGTCAATTTTGCGGCCAACATTAAAATACGTTTTTAGAATTTCTTTCCAGAATATTTAATTTTAATTTTAAACCAGACTCCTGCTATAGAGTGTTAAATTTAATACTAAATTACCATTGCATTGAAGTATGGTAAAATAATCAATTAATAATTCAGCTTTATTCTGTTTTACTAACACATGAAAGAAAGTATAGCAGCAAAACTTCAAGCAATCGCAGAATGGTCCCATCAGTCTATACACTTCAGAAAACTGTGCATCATTCATTGAGTGCATGTCTGGCCATTTTTTTTTATCTTCTCTGTTCCATATTCTACTTAATGGCTGATGTGGCCCCAGTACCAAAATAATTGCACAATTATTGCACCCAATTGCACCCTGAACAATTGAATATATAAAATTAAAACACAAAAATCCTTGCGTTTTGTGAATGCTGCATCAAAACATATAAACGTGTATGATCATCTTGATAATCTACAGGAACAGCATTTTTCTGTCATTTTCAGCAACAGATCATGGGGGGAAAAAACCTTGAATAAATGTTTTGTACATAAAAAAAAAAAAAAACTTTTCTTTATGTTAAGTAGCATTTAAACATAAAAAAAATGTGTAATTATGATACATCTCCATTTTATACAGAGCACCACCACTATTTTCAGAAGCACCCTGATTTTGATCTGGCACCGGGCCTGGTTGTGTGCCAGTTAAGTTGACTGAGTCAGTGATGTCAGTCAGTCAGAGGCTTCTTACATTTACATTTATTCATTTGGCAGACACTTTAATCCAACTTACAAAAGAGGAAAACATGAGCAAATCATCTTCAGGAGACAGTGGTACAAAAGTGACATATTACAAAGTTTCACTAGCATCAGAGTAGTAGCATTCAAAACAGATTAAAGTGCAAAAATAAGAATTTTTTTAGTGACTGGTTAAGTGCTTATGGAAAATGTGTGTTTTTAGCCTTTTTCTGAAGAGCGAGTCAGCTTCATGGATGGAGTTGGGAAGGTCATTCCACCAACGCGGTGGATGAAGCCGAATGTCCGGGAAAGTGTTTTAGTGCCTCTTTGTGTTGGTACAACTAGCCGACTGCAGGATTCTATTGGGTGTGTAGCTCTACAGAAATGATTTTAGGTATGCTGGAGCAGACCCAGGGACTGTTCTGTATGCCAGCATCAGAGCCTTGAATTTGATACGTGCATCAACTGGCAGCCAGTGAAGAGAGACAAGGAGTGGTGTAACGTGCTCTCTTTGGTTCATTAAAGACCATACATGCTGCTGCATTCTGGATCATTTGCAAGGGTCTAATTGCACATGCAGGGAGGCCTGCAATGAGAGCGTTACAGTAGTCCAGTCTAGTTATGACAAGTGACTGATCAAGAAGTTGTGTGGCATGTTCAAAGAGGAAGGGTCTTATCTTCCTGATATTGTAGAGTGTAAATCTACATGATCTTGCAGTCTTTGAGATGTGGTCTGTGAAATTTAGTTTGTTATTGATAGTTACCCCAAGATTTCAGAATGTTTTGGAAGGCATTACTGTAGTTGCACCCAGCTGCATGGAAATGTTGTGTTCAACAGCAGGGTTGGCTGGAAAGACAAGGAGTTCGGTCTTGGCTGGGTTAAGTTGCAGGTGGTGTTTCTCCATCCAGGCCAAGATGTCTGCCAGGCATGTAGAGATTTGAGCAGTCATTGGGCTTGAAAGACAAGTAGTGTTGCATGTCATCAGCGTAGCAGAGGTAAGAGAAACCATGTGTCTGAATGATGTGTCCCAGTAATGTTGTGTATATAGAGAAAAGAAGTGGCCAAAGCACTGAACACTGAGGAACCCCCGTAAGTAGCTAATGTGGCTTGGACACCTCACCTCTCCAGGCTACCTTGAAGGACCTACCTGAAAGATTTAAACCAGTCAAGTGCAGTTCCTGCGATTCCCAGCGAAGAGAGGGTGGAGAGTAAGATCTCATAGTTGGCTGCAGAAAGGTCCATCAGAATCAGGACGGATGATCTGGATTCAGCTTTCGTCTGTATCAGTGACAGACAGTCTCGGTGGAGTGTCTACTTTTGATGCCTGACTGATTGTCTTCCAGCAGCTTGTTCTGTGAGAGATTTGATTGAAAACTGCCCTTTCAAGTGTTTTTTTTTTTTGCCATGAATGGGATGAGAGGGACTGGACTGTAGTGTTCTACTTGTGTGGTGTTAAGACCAGATTTCTTCAGCAGCAGGGTTACTCGAGCTTGCATAAATGTAGTGGGAAGTAGAGATGTGTTTATTATGTGTGTGAGTGCAAATAGGATGGATGGAGAGATGGCCTGGAGAAGGTGAGAAGGAATGGGGTCAAGGGAACAGGTGGTGGGGTGGTTGGAGAGGAGGAGTTTAGAGACCTCAGTGGCAGTCAGAGGAGAGAACATAGAGACAGAAGAGTTGCATACAGGAGACAAATGTTTGACAGGGTGTGGTGCTAAGAATGTATTGCTGATGGTTGTAACCTTAATAGTAAAAAATGTGGCAAATATATCTTCTGTCAGTGATGTGTTAGGCGGTGGAGGGGGAGGGCAGAGAAGTGTGTTGAATGTTGTAAACAAGCTGCGAGTGTCTGTGGTGCTGTTGATATTGTTCTGATAATAGGAAGTTTTTGCAGATTTAATGTTATCTGTAAAAGTTGCAAGAAGAGACTGATACTTACCTAGATCTGCTGGATCTTTAGATTTCCACCATCTCCTCTCAGCTGCCCTGAGGTCAGTCCGATGTTCACGAAGGATGTCAGAGGGCCAGGGGCTGGGTGGTGTAGTATGTGCTGGCCTAGAGGAGAGAGGACATATGCTGTCTAGACAGGTTGTCAAAGTAGAGCTTACTGTGTCAGTGGCAGTGTTTACTTCCAGGGTGGAAAATAAATTTTGTGTGGGAAGAGAGGCAGAGACAGCAGTGGAAAGGCAAGAGGGTTAAAGAGAACAGAGGTTATGGCAAAAGGAAACCAAAGTTGGAGTTTGTTTTAATGTAGATGGGAGAGTCATGTTGAATTGAACAAAGTAGTGATCAGAAACATGTAAATGAGTAACAAGAATATTTGAGTTGGTACAGTTATTTTCACTTTACGTCCAGCTGGTTGCCCGATCTGTGAGTTGCTGTGGTGCTTAGTCTTTCCAAGTCAAATGAGGCCAGAAGTGCATTGTTTAGTGGCCTGGGGCTTGTCTTGGTGTGTGTTGAAATCACCAAGAACCACAAGTGGCCTACCATCCTCCGGAAGGAGGACAGCAGGACATCCAACTCGTCAAGAAAGTTTGTCAGCTGACCTGGAGGGCGATAGATGACAACAACATGTAGTTTGGTGGGTTGCATTGTAGGAATAGCATGGAATTCAAAAGTAGTATTGTTACATAGAATCAGAATTAGCTTTATTGCCATGTATGCTTACACATACAAGGAATTTGTCTTGGTGACAGGAGCTTCCAGAGCACAACAATACAAAAACAATACAAAAACAGCAGCAAGACATAGATAATTAAAAATCTAGAAAAAATAGAGAAGAGTGTGGTGAAAATGTCCAGTTGTTTGGAAGGAGCAAACCTGTTCCCCCACCCCTACCGGTGTATCGAGGGGTGTGAGAGAAGGAGAAGTTGTTGGAGAGAGCAGCAGGTGTTGCTGTATCCTCTGGATGCATCCATGTTTCTGCCAGTGCCAGGATGCTGAGGGTGGACTGTGTGGTGAAGGCTGACTGGCAGTTCCAGAGTCCCACTGAGAAAGAGAGCGGAACAGATGCTGAAGTGCAAAGAGGCCGTAGGTTGTGTGGGTTGTGTTTTGTCTTTTTGCATCTATATCGTGTAAACGGTCTGTAACAGATAACAGGGATGTGCTTGAAGGCATATGTTATTCGTGAAGTAGACATGTATGTACTATGTAGTATGTAGAAGAAAAATAAGAAAATAGAAACAATTAAAAGATACTTACATGCTATGGTGAGTGGTGCCTTGTCGTGTCCTTGCTCGGTAGACTCGAACAGGTAGACTCACTGGTCTTTACAGGAGGGCTACCACTTTCGCTGCCGCTTCCACGTCAGCATTCGCATCAAATATATACACGATGCTAATGAGCCATTCTTTGAAGTCATCGGCATTGTCACTCACTCCATGATCGCTCAGATTACTACTACACTACAGCTGGGAAATAGAGTTAAACAAACTGCTTCAGCATAAAGGTTTATTACAGCTGAGAGACACAACAGACCAGTAGCGGGTCGTGCATTTAAAGTCTAGGCCTTCAGTGTGATTCATGCCATTAAGAAACGTCTAGGTTACAAATGTAACCTCCGTTCCCTGATGGAGGGAACGAGACATTTTGTCGGAGAAGCGACACTAGGGGTCTCTCTTGAGCACCGAATATACCTCTGATCTATGAAAAAAGGCCAATGAGAAGTTGGCAGTCAGTATTTGCATACCCCGCCCCCGGACATACGGGTATAAAGGCGAAGAAATACTAGAGAAATGTTCTGGCCACTACAGCGGTTCAGCTCAGCGACGTGGCCAGGAAGACTCGTTACCTCCATCAGGGAACGGAGGTTACATTTGTAACCTAGTCTTTGGTGTCTCTTTGATGTTGTGTCAGAGAAGCGACACTAGGGGTCCAATTTAAAGCCGTGTACGTGTTCTGCTGACACAGGAGCGGGCAGGTATTTCTTACGTGCCAAACGACCGGCTCTGTCAGACTGCACGTACCCTTCCCCAATGCCCCAAAAAAGTCGTCGGAATCCTTCTGGTTACCCTAGACAGGGGAACAAGGTGACGCTTGCCAACCTGGGAACGGGCCAAGCCTGGCCGGACCTCTTTTCTCTCTATGTTCCTTACATGCATCGAGGGAAGGGGGACTTACCCAATTTCCTATTCTTTCAGGGGGAACAGACCCTGCGGAGACCACACCTACCTGATGGGGAGGTAAAGTGGCGAATACATCACATGTGTTTTTAGGCGACGCGTGGAAGTGGCACGGTGGTAGATCCAGCCTCAGCGAGGGGGAGTTGCTACAACACGGCGACCAGGGGGCAGCCGAAACTTACCCAAGGAAAACATGGGTCACCTCGTAAGGGGACCGTATCGCGGAAAATCCACACAGGGGGAGTCCGAGTAGGAGTCCTCACCCTGCGGAGCACCTATTCCAGTACAGAGTAGACTGAGTACCCGCAGTGGATTGGGTCGGCAAGTTCCTCCGCTGAACCCATGAGGGCTAGGGAGGAATCGACCAGTGATTCGAGATGTGGAATCGCCTGGGGAAAAAAAAAGACGCACAATTTTACCTCAACCGAGGGAAAGGGCGCTATATGCAAGCGATTCTACTGGCTCGGACCTGAGACTGTAATATCTCGTAAAGGTGTTGCCCAACCCGCTGCTCTACAAATGTCTGCTAGGGAGGTACCCCTGGCCAGTGCCCATGAGGACGCGTACCCATCAGCGCCCTGATAGGTACGCAAAGCACGTACCGGACACAGCAACGAAGGGGCTGGGTCTGCCTCCTCCTGGAGCAGCGCTTGCAGGTTCACTACCTGGTCTCTGAAGGGCGTGGTAGGAACCTTGGGCACGTAGCCTGGTCGCGGTCTTAGGATCACATGAGTGTCTGCCGGACCTAACTCCAGGCAAGTGTCGCTGACAGAGAACGCTTGCAGGTCCCCGACCCTCTTGATGAAAGCGAGCGCGATCAGCAGGGCAGTCTTAAGAGAGAGGGCCCTGAGTCCAACTGATTCTAGCAGCTCGAAGGGAGGTCTCTGGAGGCCCACAAGGACTACCGAGAAATCCCAGGAGGGGAACAGGCTTGGCCGGGAGGGATTTAACCTCCGGGCGCCTCTTAGGAACCTGATAATTAAGTCGTGCTTACCAAGGGACTTGCCGTCTACTGCGTTGTGGTGAGCCACGATAGCAGCGACATACACCTTTAGGGTAGAAGGGGACAGCCTCCCCTCCAGCCTCTCTTGCAGGAATAAGAGCACTGATCTAACTGCGCACCTCTGTGGGTCTTCAGCCCAGGAAGAACACCAATCTGCGAACAAGCGCCACTTCTGGGCATAGAGCTGCCTGGTAGAAGGGGCTCTGGCTTGGTTGATCTTGTCTACGACGGTAGGTGGTAGACCAGCTAGATCTTCCGCGTCCCATCCAGGGACCAGATGTGAAGTTTCCAGAGGTCTGGATGCGGATGCCAGAGCGTGCCCTGCCACTGAGAAAGAAGGTCCTTCCTCAGGGGAATTTGCCAGGGAGGGGCTGTCGCGAGGAGCATGAGGTCCGAGAACCAGGCCCAGTTGGGCCAATAGGGAGCCACTAGTGTGACTTGATCCTCGTCCTCCCTAACCTTGCACAGCACCTGTGCAAGAAGGCTCACTGGGGGAAATGCATACTTGTGTAGCCCCGCGGGCCAGCTGTGTGCCTCTGTTCAGGCGTACCAGAGAAGGAGCGGGAGCAAACGGCACAAGGCGCCCCAACCCAATCTGGAGGCATCGGTAGTGACCAGGATGCATCGGGACACGCGCTGCAGGGGCACACCGGCCCGTAGAAAGCATAGGTCTGTCCAAGGTTTTAGTGCTTTTCGGCAGGCGGGGGTGATTGTCACACGGTGCATGCCGAGGCGCCATGCTCGTCTCGGGACTCGAGTCTGAAGCCAGTGCTGAAGCGGTCTCATATGCATCAACCCCAGCAGCGTGGTTGCAGCGGAGGATGCTATATGACCCTATAAGAGTTTTAGAGAGACCGTTGTGCCCGGCCTGAATTTGGCGAGGCCTCTCAGCACCGATTGCGCACGCTCGTTGGTGAGACGTGCGGACATTGAGACTGAGTCTAACTCCATGCCGAGAAACGAGATGCTCTGAACCGGGGTGAGCTTGCTTTTTTCTCGGTTGAAGCCCCAAGCGGCTGAAGTGCCTGAGCACCTGGTCTCTGTGAGCGCATAGTAACTCTCAGGAGTGGGCCAGTATGAGCCAGTCGTCGAGGTAATTGAGTATGCGGATGCCGGCTTCTCGGAGCGGGGCAAGAGCTTTCGTGAAGACGCGAGGGGACAGAGACATGCCGAAGGGGAGGACTTTGTACTGGAACGCCTGGCCGTCGAACGCAAACCATAGGAAGGGTCGGTGTAGCGGCAGACGTGGAAGTACGCGTCCTTCAGGTCTACCGCTGCGAACCAATCTAGGTAAAAACAATAAAAACCACTTGACTTGACTTGAGGTGCTGGACACATGTCAAGATACACTTGTGCGTGAGCATTTTGAACGGGAGTTTGAGCAGCGCTCGATTGAAAACTCGCAGGTCCAAGATCGGTCATAAGCCGCCGCCTTTCTTGGGTACAATGAAGTAAGGGCTGTAGAAACCCTTCTTCATTTTGGTTGGAGGGACAGGCTCTATCACGTCTTTGAGTAGAAGAGAGACATGGGGCGTCTGCTTCCTGCGGAGCACTCGACGCGTGGGCTGAGAGCTGGGCCCAGTTTGAGGCGGAGCAGCTTGTTGTTTCCTCGCAGGGGGACGCCCTCGGCGAGCAGACGGGGCAGGGCCCGAGGCGGCAGGTTTGCGGCGGGGCAGGATATGTGATATCGCCTCCATCTCTTTCTTCACCGCGGAGAACTGCTGGGTGAAGTCCTCGACAGTGTTGCCGAAGAGACCGAACTGGGAGACTGGGGCGTCAAAAAAGCGAACCTTGTCGGTCTCACGCATCTCGACCAAGTTCAGCCATAGGTGTCATTCCTGGACCACGAGGGTGGACATCGCCTGCCTGAGTGACTGCGCCGTGACCTTCGTGGCTCTGAGGGCGAAGTCGGTCGCTGAGCGCAGTTCCTGCAGCACGTTGGGATCAGGGCTACCCACGTGCAATTCTTTAAGCACCTTGGCCTGGTGGACTTGCAGGAGGGCCATGGTGTGCAGGGCCGAAGCGGCATTTCCGGCGGTGCTGTAGGCCTTCGCTGTCAGCGAGGATGTTGTCCTACAGGCCTTGGAAGGGAGTACAGGGCGACCCTGCCAGGTGGTAGGGTTTCCGGGGCATAAGTGGAGCGCAACAGCCCTATCCATTGGGGGAATCTCTGTGTACCCGTGGGCCGCTCCGCCGTCGAGGGTAGCGAGAGCGGATGAGCGTGTGGCTTTGTGATGTCATGTTGAACAGTGCCCTCCACAGCGACATCAGCTCATCAGGTGCACCTCCGGGAAAAACGGGACCGGGGGGGGGCGTGGCCATGAGTGGCGCCCGGACCCCAGGAACCAGTCATCCAACTGTGATGGCTGTGGGGAGGACGGGGGTTCCAGTCCAAGCCCACAATGCAGCGGCGAGCTCATCCGCTTCAAGCTCTAGAGGATAGGCGAGCTGGCTGTGAGGCGAGCCGCTGTTGCCGCGAGCACGGACAGGAGTCAACGAGCGTGCCGGGGGACGGGTGGTCCGAGGGGGGGTACCTGATGGAGCCGCACCCGCTGGCATCCCCAGATCGCTTCCAGCGCCACTCGCATCGTCCTCAATCCCGTGGGAAGGAGCAATGCGGGGTGCGGCTGGAGTGGCTTGCTTTCGGTTGAAAGCGAGCCACGACCGCAACGTTGTCATGGTCATGCTCTCGCAGTGAGAGCATGAACCATCCACAAACGCAGCCTCGGTGTGATCGCTACCCAGACACACGAGACAACGCCTGTGGCCGTCTGAAGCGGAGAGCACTCTACCGCATCCAGGAACTACACAGGGGCGGAAGGGCATCTTTATAAAGACGCGTCCTGAAAAGGACGTTCAACACCGCTGTGTATTTTGCTCTTTTAGAGGAAATCACTCTTTTAACTAACTCTTTCGAGTTTGGGTTGTACTGCGCTGTCGAAGCGCCCAGGGGCAATATGCACTGCCGTGCAAAGAGAAATCGCCGCTGTAATGCGCCCTCAATCCAACAGCATGCAGTAGCGTCAGAGGAATACAGGAACAGGTGTGTCTTCACACGAACAGCATGCACAACCATCGGCTCCCAAGACGAAAAAATTTCTGAATGAACTCAAGTATTTCCTCGCCTTTATACCCGTATGTCCGGGGGCGGGGTATGCAAATACTGACTGCCAACTTCTCATTGGCCATAGATCAGAGGTATATTCGGTGCTCAAGAGAGACCCCTAGTGTCGCTTCTCCGACACAACGTTGGAGAGAGCGACAGACGGGGAAACACAGTTTCACAATGAATAAGACACCCCATTCCTTTGGGCATCATAAATTATGTCACAGCTAACTCATAATACCAATTGACATTTAAAAACATGTCCACGTACAAAAGCCAGAACTTGAAACGACTCTTAATGCTCAAGCGAGCCTAATTTTAAGACTATTTTGTGAAATGAAAGTCTCCAGAACAGACATGCAAAAATCATAATTTTTTATATGAATCTACCAAGGAGGTCTATAATACCTGGAGCAATCTATCTAATAATATTTGCGATTTAAAAGTTGCTTGCAATACATTTATTTTCGTAAGGGTACACAATTATGCTGAGTTCCATTCAAGTTGGATGAGGGATATTGCTACTTGATATCTCTGACCATAAATGTAGTCCATTCCCCAATATTTGGCAATGTAACGCTCCCGTTAGCTTAGCAGGGGATTGACTGTCATAAGAGTCCCCAAGCAACCCAACTGATAAATGCTGCATGTGCTAGCATTTGTACATCAGATGTACGATTATCAAAAGATTATAATTTACCATGTTTTATACACCTGTTTCTGCAGGCATTTGTTAAACAAGCATTTATGTCATGTAATGTGGAAACTCATTTATCGATATTACATAATAAAGTGAATGCTTATCACTTACTTTGTTTTCCTCATGGAGTGTCGACATGTTTGTGTGACATCATGCCCCTGCATCTCAGCAAAATCGGAGTTGAGAATTTCTGCATGAGCCTACAAGTTTCAAGATGCATTCCATTGTACTTTTTCTAGTAGGAAGTTGTAAAATCCGACTTTCCGAGTTTAATGGAACGCAGCACTACTTTTCAAAACTTGATTTGACACTGAATGCTCAAGCAGCCTAATTTAAACTTATAAAACTCCTGATGTTGCTATAACAATGCAAAAAGCACTTACCAATTTACTTCAGGTGAAAATCAGTCCTCCTTTCCTGTTTAATAATCCAGTGATGCAGAACATCTCCTGTTTTTAAATCTATAAGGATCTCTTTCTCAGTGGTGATGTGGCAGTGACAGCCGACTCATCAGACAGCTTGATCTTATGCCTCCTAAACACTACATGACTGTGTCAGGGCGGAGGGCTGGGCCGGGATGTGATTATACACACCCGGTCCCTTATCGGGCTAATTAAGCTTCCGAGAGGGATGAAGGTCGACTGCGGAAGATGGTGCGGGAGAGAGAGATAGTTTACGGGCATGTCTGTCGTGTGTGTTTGTGTCTTTTGTTTAAGTTTATCATTAAAATAGTGTTTATATTGCCAAGCCGGTTCTCGCCTCCTCCTTTCCATTGAACTGCGTTACAATGACTTTCAAAGACGTCGGATTGTGATACTGTTCATATTACACAACTGTCTGTCTTTTCATGGAATTCGTGGCATTTTCAAATTACACGACGAATCGGCGACGACTCTGCCTGGACTCCAAATTACGTTTCACAACAGAGTACACAGAGTACACATAAAACAAATGCATGATCATATGTTATGCATTTCAGAATATGATGTGTATGTTTTGAATTGCCTCAAGGCCTATTATATTTTATAGGTTACAATATGAAAAAGTACATCCTACTGAAAAATTGACCTATTTGCTTACCGCAACTTCTCTCCAACTCTTCTCTTTCTCCACCTGTTGTGGTACAGTTCAGATAAAACATCAAAAAGTGCTCCTGCCAATGTTCCACTAATCCTTCCTCCATTTCTTCGTCCAATGAGACTTTCTTGATACCACAGCATGCTAATTGATGTTCTATTGCAGGTACATCAGGACTCCTCCCACTGAAACTTCCCGTACCCCGTTTCTTGCTCTCTCATTGGCTGTAGACATTATGCGATTTGGAATCGCAGACAGGTCCAGATTTTTAACATTCTAGATATCTCGCTGACATCGGCGACGTTTCGTTGCTTCTCTCAAATCGCGTCTTTGATACATTGCGATTGTCGCTCACTGGTGCGAGCGCCGATTTGCCTATGATTTTGGACTTTTGTTGGCGATCTCCACAAAACTGTCGGCGAGCGAAAATCAGGCTTAAAATCGTGTAGTGTAAACTCGGCATTAGGCTTTTCGCTCTTGAATTATGTGCACATAAAGCATGACTGCATCATTCAAGGCCAGCTAGAAGGCCTCGAGCAGGATATATCCTAAAGATCACACCCACCAAGAACAAATATATCAATCTGATTGGCCAATGAATCTGACAATCTGACTTCAGTTGCTCATTAATTTGCACTGTTGAGGGATTCTGTGGAAATTCTGAAGGCCTGACAGGGTGGAGCTCATACTCACATGCTGCTTCAGCTAAGGAGCATGCGATTTGTGAAACAGTCAGTGGTTAAATTGGCTTTTGTAGGGAGGGGGAGCCCTTATTTACAGTGAATGGTCATCATTCAAAATCCCACCGTAAGATGACTTAAAGGGGCTCTTTTTCCAGTATTAATGTGTAAGGTAGGGTTGAGTAGTTATTCAAACAAAGACAAATAATTTACAATTCACTTTATTATTATTTTTTTACGTTGAATGTTAACAGACAGAAAACAGATTTCACCCTCGGAAAATGTATGAAATGAACATGTTTGAAAATATTGGTTGGCAAATATGTAAACATCTTTTTATACAAAAGAAATTATGTTGATTTATAGTGCTCATATTATGCTTTTTGGATTTTCCCTTTCCTTTATTGTGTTATATATATTTTTTGTGCATGTTATAGGTTTACAAAGTCCAGCCCAAAGGGACTTACTATCTCCAACAGAAAACACTGTTCGCAAACTGCTACAAACAGCTCTCTTATAGTCCAGCCTTTAATTACGTGACCAACGTAAGTCACTTTGTAACACACGTTATAATGCTCACCATGGCATGCCCTCATACTCTGCAACTGACTAGCTAGCAGTGCTTACCTAGCTACTGAGCATGTGCGACTCCCAACAAAGATGGAACAGAAGTGGGATGCCTCACTCGGTCGCTAAAACAGAGAGCTCAACACACAGGGTGAAAAGAGGAGCTGCAGCAATGTGCAGTACAACAAAAATATGGTGTTTTCTGAAAATTAAACCATGTAAGCCTATTCTGGTACAACCTCTAAATACAATTATGAACCTGAAAATGAGTATAATATGAGCACTTTAAAAGAATCAGGGCCAAATTCTTTGGCAGTTTATGTTATGTTTTATTTAATCACACCGACACGGGAGGTAATTACTCAACTCAGTGCATTATGAAACAACCCGAACAACACTTGAGGCACTTGTGTGCAGACATAACAGTTTACACTTTAAATACATCACATTTACTTATTCACATACTACAATTCATGCATTCATCAGCTTCCAAATAGGAGTAAAGGCAGGCTCCTCTGGTTTATGCTGCCTTTGTCTACAGGCCGCATGGTCTGCTGACCTCCTTGTCATCACCCACCTCCTAACAAACTTAGTTGGGTTCCACAACTCTAGTGGTGGACCCACTAACTTTACAAACATCAAAGAGGACACATTGACAATGTTCAGCTGATTTCTCAGTGGTGAAACTATAGTATTCATCGCTGAAAAGCCCCTTTCACATTCAGCTGTGCTCACAGCCAGTGTATCTACTGTGTGTTTTAATTTCAGAAGACCCTCTTTAATTGCCATGTTTGGGTTTTCCTTGTAGTCCCTGAAGCCTTGTTTGACACTACAGTAGTTCATTGCCAGACTATTACACAGCTGCCTCAATTCTTGTTCTCCATACAGCAGTGGAACTGGAGAGGGCCAGGTGTCAGGTGACAACACATTTATTTGATTAAAAAGCTCCAGCTCATGCTCTGGGACCATCCTGGACTGCATGCTACAACTAAGTGCATGAAAAAACTTTTCATGATTGATTTTTATTTGTCTCCCACCAGTTTTCAATGGAACCCCCTTAAAAACACCATCCTGAACAGCCTGACAGGCAGTCTGGTAATGAGGGCCTGGTGTCTCCATCATTGCTAAGAAAACATCAGCCTGCCGTTTAACTTTTTTTAACCCTTCTGAGAGACGTATTTCTCGGTTTTGTAATGCCTCAGACAAGTCTTTAAGCTCTTCTAGAGCATCCAACATTAGTCCCAAATTGACAACAAAACCCTCTGAGGATAATTTAGCTGCAAGCCCGTCATACATGCACCTTTCAGCCGAGGTCCTGGATGTATTTTTACCAGCACTAATAAAGTGCTGGTGCAAAGCACCATACATATTCCAGACAGCCTCAACTGTCCTGTAGGAAGAGGCTACCCATCTCACATTTAACACACAACCTATTTTTCTCAACTGTGTGCCCACTACTGATGCAGCCTCATCCAGTTCCCTCAAATTCTTTGGGGACTGACTATAAAGACAGTACAGCTTATCCAGGAAACTGGTGAAGTGGTTGGTTTCCACACAGCTCCTTACGGTATCCCCAACTGACAGCTCTAGCCTGTGATTAAGGCAGTGCCAGCCAACCACTGCTGGATATCTGGACTTTAGCTTCGCATACACCCCTGCCTTTCTACCCAGCATCACCGATGCCTCATCTGAGCAGAAGCCAAGAAAGCACTGCTTCAGAAACTCATCATCTAACCCATTGTCCATGAGACACTTGAGCAATGCATCAGTGATGCCATCTGCAGTAGTCTGTTCTAGCTCAATAACCTCTAAGAAAAAAGTGAGTGGGTCTGAATTTTGGAACATATACAACTAAACAAGATTTTTTGCTTAGTGTCGTGCTCTCATCTATCAGGATGGACACTTTGGGCTTTGTATTCCTGATGCTGGTCATCAGGGCATGTTTAATTTCTTTTGAGATGAAATGAACAATCTCTGTGCATGTGACATTAGTGTGCAAAACTCTCCCCATATTAAGACCATTCATGCGCTGTAGGTCGATGAGTGAAGGGTGATCTGTGTATGGGCGATTTCTTTTGGCAATGTGATATGCCGTCCTAAACACCTTCTCAGTGGTGCACAGCTGTTCTTGTTGTGCTTTTAGGAAGCTGGCATCTAATGTACTTTCTTCTTTTTTTTCACAGATCGACTCGGCTAATTTGTGGCTATGCGATGTTACATGCTCGCATATTTTTTTCGTAACGATCTCATCTGCTTGTCTTTAGTATCCCCATACGGTTTAACTCTGCCATATTGCCACTCTGATGAAAAAGTGTATTTGTTTGAACCAGATCTTAGCACACCTGGTGACCCTGCATCTCTGCATATTTCACATCCCAGTGCATTATTAGATAGGAATATGAACGAGTATTTGGTTTTGAAGTGCTCATATTGGGCCAGAGTCCAACAAATTGGCAAACTGAGTGCTAAAGCTGGGCTGCTGCTGCTATGACTACTGAGGGCTGACACTGGGCTGCTGCTGCTACCACTGCTGAGGGCTGACGCTAGGCTGCTGCTGCTACCACTGCTGAGGGCTGACGCTAGGCTGCTGCTGCTACCACTGCTGAGGGCTGATGCTGGGCTGCTGCTGCTACCACTGCTGAGGGCTGACACTGGGCTGCTGCCGCTACCACTGCTGAGGGCTGACGCTGGGCTGCTGCTGCTACCACTGCTGAGGGCTGACACTGGGCTGCTGCTGCTACCACTGCTGAGGGCTGACACTGGGCTGCTGCTGCTACCACTGTCATTGCTGAGAGCTGGGTTGCTGGTTGTGCCTTTCTTTAGGGCTTTTCTACTAAATGCATAGTTCCATACAACAAAATTACTGATTCTGCACACTTCTGGGCTTACGTCTTCAATCTCTATCATTCTTTTGATATGGCAATTGCAGCATTAACTTACCTCCCAAAAAAATCCTCCAGGGTCCGCTTCATGTTTATTCAGCGTCTGAATGAACACAATCAGCTTATGTTTAATTATTTTTATTTTTTAAACTATCAACAGAGATAGATTTATAGCATTTTTTAACATTAAAAAATATTTATAAAATCAGTTATATAAGTTTTTTTTTTTTTTTTAAAAAGAAGCTTTGTGTTATGTGTAAGGAAGTTAGATGAGTTCACCAGATGTGTTTTGACATGGCCATGGGTAGGTCAAAAGGTCAAGCCGCATTATAGCATTTTTTAACATTAACACTAGAACTACCACGGCGGTCATTTTGACTGTTTTTAAATTTTGCAATGAAATAACTTTGTTGAAATAAAACCCATATAAACATAGGACCATGACTTTTCTTAAATGTGTGTATATTTTATTCTAACATTGTTGTTTTATTAATAGGTATTATTTCTACCTTGAATGGCCATAACGGTCATTTTGACCGCACGCATTTCAGCGTTTGCTATGTAAAGTAACAAAGGGCGCTGTTCCTGTTCCTGATGTTACTGAGCTCGCTAACATTAACGTTAGCTCAATTGAACAGTTAAACATACAGACTAACATTTCTTTCAGCTCAAACTTTTTTTTACCTAGTTTTATTGTTTTCCTATCACTTACCGGAGCAATGGAGAGGCACAGAGGTTCAAGGCTGTGAACAGAGGACTTCAGTGGTAGCTGCTCGATCGCTCTAGCCGTTAGCGGGTTTCCTTGGTAACGTCGCTGTTATGCTTAGAATTGTGACAGTTTTCCCTTGATGGCTGTGGGCGGGGTGCTGAACCAGCCATTAATGCATTTATGACGTCTGATAATTCCATGTAGCCTGGGTGTCTCTGTGAGTCTTGCTAAATATTCAGTCTCATATTTGCCAGGAGTCAGGAGATGAAAAATAATTCAAGTGGAGTAACAATATTTGGTGCTGAAGGAGACGGAGCTGAGCTCCGGCACAGGGTGTTGTGGACCTGAGGAGGCGGAGCTGCGCTCCGGTGCGCTCCGGCCCAATTTAACCTCTGGAAACAGTTATCACACTTTGCTTGTAAGCCAAGGAATAAATTCTGACTGGATAAACTTTACATTTTTCTCTATTTGTTTGTAGATTAATTAAGAGTGGAAAGCGATTAAAAATACACAGGCAAAAAGGTCAAATTTTTGAACCAATCATGGTTCAAATTTTTAGAGCTTTGTAATTTAGACATTTTAATTTACAGATCCAGTAAAGATATGTGTAGAAATTAAATACTCAAGAAACTTACTGAAGTTTGAGTGATTGCCTTTACATTTTTACATGGCATAAAGTTTTTTATTTTTACTTTTATTTTGCTTGGATTGTAAACGTTATGGACACTGGCAATAAGAAAATTGGGCTTGATGAGCATAATATAATAGTGAAGGCACACTGTGCAGTTTGTTTTATTGAGTTTAATATTTTGATAGCTGTAAAGTCTGATTATTTTCTTACTGTGTCAAGCGGTTGCATTGGTATTGATTTACTTTTATTTTGTGAAAGTAAAAAATATTGTTGGCAGTGACGTGTCCAGACTTTTTTGACTGGGGTGGCCTATGTGGGGCACAGACTCATTCAAGGGTGGCATGAATTGTAACTCAACATTTCTGATTTTATTAATAATAATAATATATGAATGTGGCAGGGCAGAGGGCGGGGCCGGGTCATGATCCTACACACCCGGTCCCGTATTAGGCTAATTAAGCCTCCGAGAGGGATAAAGGTCGACTGCAGAGGATCGTGCGGGAGAGAGAGATCGTTTATGGATAATCTACGGGGTAGATTTTATTTGTCATCTATTCTTAAGAGACATACAATGAAATAAGATGGAATGCATTACATTATGAAAGGAAATAAAAACAGGCTCTATGAAGATTAAACTTTCTGCTAATTAAAAAAACTGATAGGTGTATTAGTTTTATTGTAACTCCAACACATGGTTATGATAAAGATTTTTAAAAACTTTGTTAGAGGCAGATAGTTTTAAGTAAACAAGATATCCCAGCATGTTTAAAAACTAGTTATGATGCACACATCGATGTTATACACACCCCAAAACATCATTTTGGAAAAAAGTCAGACATTTCCTATCTGAATGAATGAAGGGTTCTTGGCCAGAATAAGATGGTAAAATAAAGAATGTAGAAGTTTACAGCATTACAGTTTTTGTCTAGTTGGGATAGGAGAGAGTACTGGCTTCTTCACTTCAAGCACTGGTGATAGGACGCGTACAGGTGCATTCCCGCAGGTTATTTCTTTTGGTGTGGGATTACATTTCCAAAGGCGGCAGTGGATGGTGATTCCATGAAATGTGGACGGGAGTGGGCGGTCAGAAAATATCCTGAAAATACTATGTGGATATATTTTTTATTTGATTTAAGGAATGAATGCAAGAAAAAACAATACAGCCGTGGCCAAAAGTATTGGCAGTGACATCAATTTTGTGTTTTGCAAGGTTTTCTGCTTCAGTTGTTGTGGTGTTGATTCACATTGTTTCTAGATTATTGTGAAGAGTTATCAGATGCATTTTAAATAATTGCAAAAAGATTCATTGGCCAAAAAATTTTACTTTTCACAAAAAACAAAATTACACTGTATTTTTTGCCCTTGCACAAAATGACCAGCTAAAATAATTTCACTAATCATATCAGTAGCACCTTGGAAAGTGTGAACGGGTACTAGTCAGGTGAAATCACTCTATCATTCTGATTGGATTATAAGAGCAAACTGATTTCTATAAAAGGAGGAAAGAAGTGCTTCCAATCATTGTACTCTTGTTAGCAATGGTTACCTCTAAAGAAAGACTTGCAGCCATCATCACTATGCATCAAAATGGCCTCACATGCAAGGAAATTGCTGCAAAGAATATTGCACCTGAAAGAACCATTTACCAGATCTTCAAGAACTTCAAGGAGAGAGGTTCAACTGCAGTGAAGAAGGCTTCAGGACGTCCCAGAGTGTCCAGCAAGCGCCATGACCGTCTCCTCCTGAGGAGTCAGCTATGGAATCGTGTCACCACCAGTGCAGAGCTTGCTCAATATTGGCAGCAGGTTGTGTGAATGCATCTGCACGCACAGTGAGGCAAAGACTTTTGGACAATGGACTGGTGTCAAGAAGGGCAGCAAAGAAGTCACTTCTTTCCAAGAAAAACATTCTGCAGGAAGTACAAGGATTGGACAGCAGAAGACTGGTGCAAAGTTATTTTCTCTGATGAAGCCCCCTTCCGACTGTTTGGGACATCTGGAAAATCAATAGTCCGTAGAAGAAAAGGTGAACGCTACCATGAGTCCTGTGTCATGCCAAAAATGAAGCATCCTGAGACCATCCATGTGTGGGGTTGCTTTTCATTTTCCCAAAAACACTGCCATGAATAAAGAACGGTATCAAAGCATCCTGCAAGAGCAACTTCACCCAACGATCCAGGAGCAATTTGGTGATGATCTGTGCATTTTCCAGCATGATGGAGCACCATGTCACAAGGCAAGAGTGACAATGAAGTGGCTCGGTGATCATTACATTGAAATTTTGGATCCGTGTCCAGGCAACTCCCCGGATCTTAATCCCATAGAGAACCTGTGGTCAATCCTCAAAAGGCGAGTGTACAAGCAGAAGCCCACAAATTGTGATCAACTCCGAAAACTAATAAGGCAAGAATGGGTCGGCATCAGACAGGATTTGGCCCAGAAGCTAATATCCAGCATGCCAGAGCAAATTGCAGAGGTTATGAAGAACAAGATTCAACACTGTAAATATTGACTCTTTGCATATATTGAATGTTTTTGCCAATAAAAGCCTTTAAAACTTGTGAAATGCTCATTGTTTTCCGGTATACCATAGAAACACGTGAAAAAATTATTTACAAATACTGAAGCAGCAAACTTTGCAAAACAAACTTTGTATGTCACTGCCAATACTTTTGGCCACGGCTGTATATATATATTTTACAAGGTAAAATAAATATGCACACAGCATGTGCATCAAATTATACAAAATTTAGAGCAGGCACTTAGTCAAGGTACAGACTAAAAAGTTCAGCTCCTCCAGCTTCCACACTGGAAGTCCCTCTGGACTCTCCTCTTCCATTCACTCTCCCAATCTTCAGAGGAACAGAACTTCAAAATAAAAGTCCACACATGCAAAATAACAAAAAAAAAGTTAAAATAATAAAGGTAAAAACATAAAAACACATATTTTGTTGCTTTTAATATTATACTAATAAAATCAACTAAAAACTAAGCTATAAATAAAGAAAGGTTATTTATATATGTTATTTAATAACTAAAGATTATTTATACCAGGTTGTACCTGGTTTATTGAAGGCCTGCCAATGACTTTTAAAATGACAAATCACAGTTTTGAATTTGGGGTGGCACCTGGTGTGGCGAATCAAATTCTGGGGGTCAGGCCCACCCCATGCCCCCCATCTGGACACACCCCTGATTGTTGGAATGAGTTAACTGATTGAGATTGTGAGACAACAGTCAGTATTGAACTGGTGATGATCTGCTACCTTAAGTATGTTCATCCATTCAGCTATTAGTTTCTGTTCTCGCTGGATCTTCCGTGATCCTTCCCCTGTCAAGTGAAGCATCCGTGAAATGGTGCAATTGCCAATGTTTCGTCTCTCACAACCCACTCTCTAATTTTTTTTGTATGGCTGGTGTACAGATGCAAACTTCGTTTATTCAATTAAAACTTAGTATTAATGTTGATAAGAACCCAGACCTTGTTCTATTGAGGCAAAATCTTTATCATGAGACCAATCAGTCATGCTGGCTAAAGTTTTACTGATCCATGTATTTACTGTATGTCAGCAGATACCTAACATACTGTAGATGTACAGAAGAAGCAATCAAATTAATTATGTGAAATACGTATTGGAGGGCTTGAATTTGTCATCAAGAATTACTATTAATCAAAACAGAAAAAATTATATTTGATATTATCTGCACATATAACCTAATTAAAGGTGCACTAATACGTTTTTGCTAATTAAAAGTTTTACACATAAAGACATGAATAGCATTTTTTTGAAATAAGTTGAAAATGACCCAGTCATATCAGAGCTGTTTAATTTTACATGGAGTGGGTCGCCCCCTCAAGGAAGCTGCAATGTTGACAACACATAACACTGTGTCATGCATGGTAATTAATGGTACCAGTGATGGTACAGTATTGATAAACATGAGTGAGATCCATCAGACAGTCCAAACAGAATGAGTAAAAGTGGAAAGATACAATTTCCAAACAAATGGTCCCTGCTGGAGTGATTAAACAAACACGGATAAGCAGTACGACAACAAACGCCAAGTGCGAGCACAAAGCAGTGTTAAGTCTGATAGATTTTCCAAAATGAAGCAGACTTTTGGCCAGCTATCCCTGTGGAAATTACGTTTCACTGCCCACACCTCACAAATCACTTTATCACATCTACACAAGAGCACAAACACTAGATACCCAGCCAAAAACACAGCTCACACATCCAGAAGTACACAAGTGTCCTGTTACAGTACAGTACAGTACTTGCATTGACTTTTTCACTAACCACAAGCAATCTTTCTGTATCTCATACACACATGTATATGAATATACTGGAAAGAGTGTATTTGCACTTGTTTACATCTGTCCTATGTTTCAGTGAAAATCTTTATATCACTCTTTCCCCCTTTTAGCAACAAAAGCTGTGGTCTAATCAGCCTTCCATAGTACTCTTGTCCCCTTGCTGCCCAAACAGAAGTATTTTTAGCCCTTAAACAACTGGGCTCCTAAAAAAGGATAAGAGGAGCACTGCTATGTAAGGTATCCAGCCTGCTCTCCCCCATCCTATTACCAGCACAATTTATCACACACTCTTTGTCTCTGGTCAGGATAGAAGAAGGCAGAGAGAAAAACTGGGGTTTGCCTGAGGAGAGCTGAATTCTGGAGGAAGGGTACACAAACCCTTGGAAAGAAGGTTAAAAGAAGGCCCTGTAGGTTGGCATTGTAATTATTTCCATGAATTCAATTAACTCTTTCTTTTTTGGACTTAACTTATCTGTCCCTCTACTAGTCCAAGGCTCTCTAAAACCTTGTGGATGTGCATGAATGTTAAAGCAGCCAAGGAGCCATGACCGGGTAGGAGTGTGATTTAACTTTTTTCTTTTCTATTTGGAAAGGTCTTAGCAACTAGTAAAGATCATGCAAACCACCTGGCTCTTGCTACTGGGCTCTCTAGTACTGGCAACCCTTGCCTTTGCCGAGAAGGGTCTTGAGTTCCCACGTTACGATGGAAAAGATCGTGTCCTGGACATAGATGACAAGAACTACCGCAAAGCCCTGAAGAAATATGACATGTTGTGCCTGTTCTACCATGCTCCTCCACCAACCAAAAAAGAGCTGCAGAAACAGTTCCAAATGACTGAACTAGTGCTAGAGGTAAGGGTAAAAAATGAAATCCAGAGAGAATGCGTATTATGAAACAGACGGAATGCATATGAGAGAGGATAATGTTATTTGGAGCAAGCAACATGGTGTTGACTGTAGATTGTGCAGTGGTTATTAAATAAGTATTGTGAAATGTTATATAGGTGGATTTCTGTCTAGAATGATCATGCGTGGTCATCATGCATCATACAATTTTCAAGGCTGTATGTTGCAATAGCTTGCAGCATCAATAATGGAGGAAACATTAGCCAAGTTTAGAAGGCCATAGACTGCAGCTGACTGACTTGTCCATCTTCACATTGCTCTCTGTTTTCAGCTACTGATTAACTGTATCTGGATTACAAAAGATAGCATATTTCATCATTCAGCATGTTAATCAAGCACTTCATGGACACCTGATAGCTTCTAAATATTTGTCATGATACATGGCAGATTTAAGCTTAGGAAATGGTCTTGGGACTGACTGGAGTGTTTTAAAATTCAGCCCATTAAACTACTTCATCATAATGAAACCAGAACACAGAGGGTATTTATGGAAGGAGAGCGCGTCTAAAACGATTACGTAAGCGTGTTCTCATTTATGCTAAATTCATGCCAGGTTCCCAATCTAGACAATACTGCCAATGTGACTCAGCAGCAATGTTTTTCTATTACGCCTTTGATATTCACATAGATATAACATGGTGTATAAAAACAGCTGTTATCTCACTCCTAATAATTCCTTTAGCATGCCTCTCCTATAATTGTATTAGGACTGATGTCTCTGTCTCACGTTGGAGGGCAAACTGCCATCTAATACAAAAAAAAATATTTGAACTGTGAAAGAAACATCAAAGTACCTGTTTGGGACTAACTTTACTTGGAAAATACATAATGTTGCTAATTAAATTTTACTTTAACCTAAACTAATAAAAAAAAAACATGCTTTTACACTACTAATCAGTCAATAATTTGTTTGTCTGCAGTTAGCTGCTCAGGTGTTGGAGGAAAAGGACATTGGCTTTGGAATGGTTGACTCCCAAAAGGATGCAAAGGTTGCCAAGAAACTAGGTAAGGGAGAAACATCTTAAAATTCTCTCACTGGTTGATAAACTTACACAAATGTTTAGCATCAATTGAGATGGAAAAGGGATGTCGATATGAATAGAACCTATTCCACTAATCAGAATATGGCCTTAAAAGTTTGAGCTAATTCCAAATTTTAGAATGCAAGTTAAAACGTAACTCTTATTTTGAGAGATATGTAGAACTTGATGATGATGATGCATGTTTCATTGAAAGGTTTGCACGAGGAGGGCAGCGTCTATGTCTTTAAGGAGGATCGTGTGATTGAATTTGATGGACTGCTCTCTGCAGACACTCTTGTGGAGTTCCTTCTGGATGTAAAGATTACGTTTTTGTCATAAATCCTGACTCTCGTTGCCAAACAGACATCTATTTGTGTAAGTACCTTCCTGTTGTATGTCTATTTAATTTTCTCCTTTCTTTCTTTCTTTCTTTCTTTCTTTCTTTCTTTCTTTCTTTCTTTCTTTCTTTCTTTCTTTCACACTTCAGCTGTTGGACGATCCAGTTGAGGTCATTGATAATGCTCTGGAGTTGCGAGCCTTTGACCGTATGGAAGAACACATCAAACTTATTGGCTTCTTCAAGAGTCAGGACTCTGAACGTGAGTTTGTGTGTGCAATGTGCAAACTAAGAGAGACAGGAGATATTTGAAACCTTTTCAACATTACGGATGTGAAGAGACAATTCTGTCCTTCAGCTGCAGTGGTGAATCTGAATAAATGCCATGTTAGAAACCTTAAGTAGTTTTTAAATGTCTCTATTTTCAAGTTTTGAAACCTTAGGAGCTCTCTTGAGCTTTGCTCTACTCTTTCAAGCTGTCGACAGTTGTTATAAGTGTAGAGGTCAGTTATTTCAGTAGACCAATCTGGTAGGCTAGCATTCCTCCAGCAATGGTTGACTTGAAATCACTGCTGCATTTTTATTAAAAAATAACATTTGAATTTGAAAAGAAAAGTAAGAAAGAAAGAAAGAAAGAAAGAAAAGATAAAAAGCATTCTGTCATAACCCCTTAATTTTCTCTCTGGTTTCATCAGATTTTCTGGCTTTCAATGAAGCAGCTGAACAGTTTCAGCCTTTTATAAAATTTTTTGCAACCTTTGAGAAATCAGTGAGTATTGTTATTTCATGCTATACACATACATACATACATACATACATACATACACACATACATAAATACATACATACACACATAATATTTTAGGCCAAGCAGGAAATTATTATATAGATTCTGAATATAGTTGTAAATCTGAATACAAAGTTATAAATCCTGAAAACATAGCAATAATTCAGAATATGTAATAAAAAATCCAAATTATATAATCCTGATTGCATAAATGTATCACTGAATATATTGTTATATGTGTAAATATGTAGATGTAAATTTGAAAATATAGTTGTAATGCCAAATATATGCTAGATGCTAATCTATATATATTGTTAAAATCCTGAATACACAGTAAATATAAATATCTTTTTTTAATCCAAAAATGTGAAAATAAAGTATTGTATGAATAGATATAAATCTGAATATGTAAAAGTAATTCCTTGTCATAAAACTTGAACTATCCCTTGAAGTTATATTTAGGCTATGCAATATACTGTATAGCCTATATATACAGTAACTTAAAGGGCTAGTTCACACAAAATGAAAATTCTCTCATTAACTCACCCTCGTTCCTCCCCACATGTGCATGACTTTATTTCTTCAGCTAAACACAAAGATTTTTAGAAGAAAATTTCAGCTCTGTAGGTCCTCACAATGCAAGTGAATCTGTACCAATATTTGAAGCTCCAAAATGCACATAAAGACAGCTATAAGTCTATAAGACACTGATAGTTAAATCCATTTCTTCAGAAGCGATATGATAGGTGTGGGTGAGAAAAAGTCACATTTTAAGTCCTTTTAAATTCTCCTTCCTGCCCAGTAGGTGGTGATTTGCACAAAGAATGCGAATCATCTAAAACAAAAGAAGAAGAATGTGAAAGTGGAGATTGACAGTGAAAAGCGACTTAAAAATGTATACATTTTCATTTTTATGTGAACTATTCCTTTAATGCTCAGGTATGTTGAAAAATTATCATAGTAGGCTAGCTATCAAATTTAAGGCAGCGTTTTTATTTTGGTGACTTGTCAAAAAATTCCACATGCCCATGAAATCTTTTGAAAACCATAGTTTGAAAGAAGAATGTGTGTGGCAATTAACAAGCTGCATGTTTTTATCACTATAATTTTTATTGTTTGGGTTTAGGTTGCTAAAGAGTTGACTCTGAAGATGAATGAGGTGGACTTTTATGAGCCCTTCATGGAGGAACCAGTCACCATTCCAGACAAGCCCCATTCAGAGGAAGAGCTGGTGGCCTTCATATCAGAGCACAGGAGGTAAGCAAGGAGGTTAATCCAGTAACATTCTGGAAAGACAAATAGACAGATAAATCACCTTATAATGCTCACTGATATTAGCCTTCACTGACCATTTTAATACCTCCACAGACCAACTCTTAGGAAACTCAGGGCAGAGGACATGTTTGAGACCTGGGTGAGCAATGTTTGACATGTTTCTTAAAGGGATTGTTCACCAGAAAATTACAAATCATTTAGACACATCATGTTGTTCTAAATCAGTATGACTTTCTTCTGCTGAACGCAAAAAAATGTTAGGCAGAGTGCAGCTTCAGTCACCATTCATATTTATTGCATGGAAAAAAAGACTTAGACTTTTAGTCCTTTACATTCTGCCAAACATCTCTGTTCATGATGCCCGGTAGAATGTCATCTGCATTTGGAACAACGTGAGGGTGAGTAAATGATTGTGACGGGAGTTATGGAAAGGAAGCGAGAACCGGCTTGACAATATAAATAATATTCAATTAAGAAATTAAATCAAAAGACACAAACACACACATATGACGGACAGCTGCCTGTAAACGCTCTCTCTCTCTCTCTGTCGCACCACTGTCCGCAGTCAGCCTATATCCCTCTCGGAGGCTTGATTAGCCTGTTAAGGGGCCAGGTGTGTAGAATCCCGACCCGACCCGGCACCGCCCTCCACCCTGTCACATTCCTCCCTCGTTCTCTCAGGCCGGGGAGCACCCAGCATGACGTACATCCCCCCACCCACCCTTTCCCTGTGGGAGAACGTGCCTTACGCCCTATCTGCCGGGCAGATCGGAGGCGTCGTGTTTTCGGGGAACATAAGGGGTCTCCCCCGCCCCTGGCAGCGGGTCTCCCGCTTCAGGCGGTCAGCTAGGAGCCCCTTCTCCCCTCGCGGTCGGCGGCCATTCCTCTGCATCCAGGCGGCCAGGCTCCTCTGTCCCCCAGCAGATGGTGGTGGCTACTCCGTTGGGGTGGATGGTAGCGATGAGAAATCCCTCCTCCTTCCCGGGTTTTGGCACCAGTGGAACGGGACTAATGGAAAGGAGGAGGCGAGAACCGGCTTGACAATATAAATTATATTTAATTAAGAACTTAAACCAAAAGACACAAATACACACATGACAGACATCTGCTCATAACTGCTCTCGCTCTCTCTCTCTCTCTCTCTCTCTCTCTCTGTCGCACCTCCGTCCACAGTCTGCCTTTATCCCTCTCGTAGGCTTGATTAGCCTGTTAAGGGGCTGGGTGTGTAGAATCACGACCTGGCCCGCCCTCTGCCCTATCACAATGATGACAGAACTTTATCCCTTTAAATGAAACTTTTTACTGAATTCTATGATTATTGAATTAAATCAGCTCATTAACATTTAAATATTCTGATTTTCAGGAGGATGATTTGAATGACATTCACATTGTAGCCTTTGCAGAAGAGGAGGACCCTGGTATTTACATTTTGAATACCAAGATTTACAAGATTGATACATAATAAATGCAGCTCTTTATTACATGTTTTGTTTGGTTAAACCATAAATTAAATAAACTTAATGAGCCATGGGCTTGACAATTGAATGTGGTTTTCAGATGGTTTCGAGTTCCTGGAGATTTTAAAGGAAGTGGCCAGAGACAACACACACAATCCAGACCTGAGCATTGTGTGGATCGACCCAGACAACTTCCCATTGGTGAATAAAAGAAGTCTTGATAGATGCATTAACATACATTATATCAAGTCAATTATCCAAAAATAAGTAAATAATAGTAAACCTTTTCTTTCCTCTAAACTAATCTTAATGTATATCCTGGTCATGCTCTTTTCTTCCTTAGCTCATTCCCTACTGGGAGAAGACTTTCAAGATCGATCTCTTCAGACCACAGATTGGTATAGTAAATGTTACAGATGTAAGTGCAATACTTTACTTTTTTAATTGAATGTACACTTTGATCTGAGTAAAACATAATCGGGTGAGTTCATTGTGAAAG
Organism: Xyrauchen texanus; assembly: GCF_025860055.1. NCBI lineage: Eukaryota > Metazoa > Chordata > Actinopteri > Cypriniformes > Catostomidae > Xyrauchen > Xyrauchen texanus. Next base: position 30,332,213 of record NC_068289.1, on the reverse strand, counting down.
GTCTCAGTCTCAGGCTTATGTCTCACTGTCATGTTACCATATTATTATAGGGAAAAAATTAGCTTACTGTACAAAATGTTTCCAATAATAAAAATGTGGTATAATCCTTATATAATTTCCATTGACTCTTGATGACTTTAACAGGCGGACAGTGTCTGGCTGGATATACCTGATGATGAAGATTTGCCTTCACCAGAAGAGTTGGAAAACTGGATAGAAGATGTGCTCTCTGGAACAGTCAACACTGAGGATGATGACGATGATGAAGACAATGATGATGATGTTGATGATGAAGATGACAGTGACATTGATGATGATGACGAGGACAATGATGATAATGATGAAGATGATGAGACTGATGATGATGATGATGATGACGACGACGACGATGATGATTAATTCATAAATTGATAAAACCTTAATCAAATAGAAAAAGTTATTTCTGTCAAGAGAGAGCTATTTTGTGTCTGAATACCTTGACCGTAAAATAATTTTTTACATTTTGTACATCATTGGAAACTATAGTGTTTTGTCCAATTCTTAATGACACAATGATAGATAAAAAAAATTCTAATTATAAGAGTTAAAATTATGTATGATTTAAAGCAGCCTTAAACTGGAAATTGCAAAAGGATTCAAATTAAATATTGCACTTTGTTATTTGTCCTTGAAATTATGTCTTTCTCTTTGAACATAAATTTTGTGAAGGAAATCATTCAATCACAACTAGAAAACTTTTAAAATGCATATAGGAAAGCTTTCTGTATAACTAATGAAGCTCTTTTCTTCATGTACAAGGTAAAAACTTCTGGAATAAATTTCCCCTTAAATATATATGTATATGCAGTTTAATTCTGCATAATCTTTGCATTTTTTATATATATATATTTTCTCTGCATAATATTGTTCATACTTCTTTTCTTACAACCAATGTCTGCTAAAAGGGCAAAGAATAAAAAAATAGCTTTTTGGCTAACAATCAGTATGTTTTACCAACTTCTGCCACAAGAGGCCTTTCTGCCCATCCTTGTGAGAAGTCCTAAAGGACAAAGTGAAAAAATATCTTATGCTGAAAGCTTAATTCTTAGTAATTATGAATAACAGTTTTATATTTTTGTCTTCTCTCTAAACTTTTCAGAAACATTTAGTGTGTTTTTTGAAGGGTGCCTGTTAATGAATGAATAATGTCAGGTTTGATGGGGAAAGTAGAATTAAAAAGAAATATGTGAAGCCCTGTGGGGTAAAATGAGCCAGGGGGTAAATGCTGTCACTTAGTCTTAGAAACTGAACATCATTTTTGGCACATACGTTTTTAAATTCAGAAATGGCCATTTTCATGCCTGTATTTGCAAAGAGCACACAAGAAACATTAAACATTTCTTATGATAAAACCATATATATATATATATATTTTTTTTTTGCATATCAAAATTTGTTTTCTATATGGCAGGTTTTATGTTCAAGTATATTAGACAAGATTTGCTTTATCAATATTTTTACTGATTTTGAAAGTTTATCTGGATTTGTTTTTTAAAGATTGAAGATAAGAAGTTCAAGTTATAATGAATGACATTTTGTAGAGATAATAAGTTGGGAAAATTGTAATTGTACGTGGTCAAATCAAAGTACTTCTTCAGCAGAATGACTTATGATCTCAGAGGCCTTTTCCACGTATATAGGCCATTGAGGTTGAACAGGATTGATCGTTCCATCTTATTTTTAATGCATGTATTTTAGTTACCCAGCCAAACCAGTCTCTTTAGGTCACAGAACCTAACTACTTATTTGTCAACATTTAAAAAGCAGCAGAATGACTAACTTAGTTCAACATCATGACCACCAATCCAGTCTACCACAAAACTGGTTTGAGACAGTTTCTGAGTTCACTTTGCAGATCTAATTAAAGGTCAACTTTGATGGGGAGCATCTGTGAACACCAATCTTCAGGTCTCTCCACAGAGTTTCTGTAGGTCTCAAGTTCTATAGATTTTGTCTAGGCAGGTCAGTTCACTCCAGGCAGGAGTGTCATAAACATTTTACTTAAGATTGCATTCTGTCTAATCCCCATTCAGAAACCTTAGTCCTGTAGAGATCTTCTGAATGACCAGTTAGTCACTGTCCACCTTTTGACTAAGGCTTTTCTCAGAGTGCCCATGGTGCCTGGAAACTCCAAACTATTCTGTTAGATGCTAATGAACAAAGTGTCCCAAAGTTTACCAAACATGTAATTTGTTGCTAGTGTTTTATAAGTTTGAATAGAGACTTTGTGGCTTGGGGTTTACTCTGAAATGCACTGTGAACAATGAGCACCCAATATAAACCTGTTAAAAAGAGTAGATGGGAGACATTGATTTAGACTCCTGAAAATGTCTATATTAATCATACAATATATTTCACTTGACAAGACATGATGCATGTGATGGGTCCTTAAAAAAATAGAGAATATCCAATTTGTTAAAGAATAAAACAGAAAACCACAAAGAATATCATTGCTGTTCACTTTCTGATAATGTGTGCTTAAGAATTTGGTATTGGCTATTTATAACAAAGATGGCTCAACTTTAGGATTGACCTTAGCTCTAGTTCAAAGACCAAACAGTCATCTAAAAATAGCATGGGTTTTTACTTTTTACAATTTCTCAATAAAATAAATAGATGACCAATCAATGAAATTCATACTTTGATGAGCAGGTTCAGAGGTTTAAGGCTGCACAATTAATCAGCCAGATCAAAATCAGAATATTAATCTGCAGCATTGGTCATTTGTCTCAAAATAAATCCTCATTATGAATAGTTTAGACAAATCTACACAATTCATTTCATGGGGATTCAACTGGCCAAAAATATTTTATATTTTCATATCCACAGAGGAAATTATAGTTATTACAGTAATAAGGAAAATCAGCCAGAATTATTTCATTATATAAACATATATCCACATGCCAGGGTGTAAACAAAGCAACTGTGAGCTACAAACACTAAAAACTTAAATAAATACATATAGTATGGCATATGAAATATTCAATTTTTATAATATATACAGATACATGGGGGGATGGCTCTGAATCAGAAGACAACAAATTCCAGCCTAAAATTTACTAAGAATCCGCAACTAAATATATTCTTGCTGAAAACATTATACTACACTTGATTTTTTTGTTTTTTTCTTCCAACATCCAGTGTTTTACAATTAAGAATTTGAGATTCCCAAGTGTTTGGGTAGCAAACAATTCCACTTTTTGTTCCACCAACAAACAAAACACAGAAATCGGCCAATTAATTTGATTTCTGGTGAGGACCTCCCAAGTTTTTTTTTATTCCACTGACACACTGAAGTAAAGCACTGACACTTCTGTTGTTCTGTTCCATCTTTAAAGGTGATTCTGCCATTTCAAACTCTTAAAACTGAACAAGTTTAATTTGCATTACGTTTTACAATGTAGGAAAATCTAATACAACACAATCTTCCCTTATCAATACAAAAGAAAACATATATTATCCTTTGAGAAACAATGTACAGAGCAGTAGAAAAAAGGCATGACAGTTTGTTCTTTTTTGTGCTTTAATAAGCAAGGAAATGTAAATCTTTAGGCAGCATTAATGTGCTTGTGATTTATAAACATGTGTTGTTGCTTTCACAATGATGCGCACACACACGCAGACACACACACACACACACACACACACACACACAAACGCACTACAAAATAAATTAAATGTAAAAAATTACTAAATCACAATTTAGCACAAAGGAGGAGATGAAAGGCAAATCACACTTTATTCATGACAAAGGAAAAGCTGATTTATTTTGGAAAATATTTACCCAATATACTGTATATAACGGTGGTAAAATTTTAATAATCCTGAGGACTAAAAATGGTCATGTATGTTTGGCAAAGCACATACAGCAGCTCCAATAAGTGTCCATTGTGATTGGACTATTACGGCAATGGTGATGAATGATGTTTCCGACCTTGATCTTGTGATCAATCATGCTCTTTTTGTGTAGTGGTCAATGTACACAAAAAAAATCTCTCTCTCTCTCTCTCTCTCTCTCTCACACACACACACACACACACACACACATACGTGTGTGCGCAGATATGCTAAATAACATCTACCTGCAAAAAAACAAAACTCTAGCCATTTTGCCTCAGTCTGTTGCTAAACACATTATGTAATTAGTATTTGCTCTTTGCACAGTGTAACATACAGACAAATAGCACAAATGCACAATCACACCTGCCAGCACTAGGTAATGCAATACATACAAGGTTTTTTTTTTTTTGTTCTTGGCAATAACAAATATTGTATCAAAATACATACAGTATGTAAAATGCCATTTATAAATTGTGAGAAAGTGAAAAAGAATTTAAAACAAACTAGAACTAGTCCAAAATTTACATGTGTAGAAAACCAAATGGACAAAGAAAAATGTAATCCATCAGACGGAGGTCTCAGACTGCAGTTGCAGTACAAACTTGTGGGATTTGGGGTGGACAAATTCCTCGCTGAGTTTGAGGTGAGGGATAGCTTTGCTAGTGACCACCAAGCTGAAGTCAGATGATTTGAGCTGGAACTCAGTGCCATGACGGAGAGGACTGGTGACAGATGCCTCGCTGACCAATGTCCACTGCCTGGCCTGCAAGCACTCTCTCCCATACTGCAGTGTGGGCCCAGCAACCAGATAGCTCTCTAGAAATGCCTTGCAAGAAACAAAAGCACACAGATCTGTTTACCAATATCTGTTTTTTGTTATTAAAGTTGATTATTTTTAATATTGTTGATTGATTAATAGGCTTTTTATTTAATAGGCTACCACATTTGTGTTGAGAAATATTTTTGAAAAGAACATACAGCCCCATTTAAGAAAATAATGACAGGCTAGCATTCATCATCTTTTTTATTTCACGGAAGAAAGGAAGTCATATCGGTTTGGAACAGTATGATGGTGAGTATTTAAAAATGTATGGATCCCTATTGAATCACTGATAATTAATTTAGCTCTTATTCAAGAGGTTTTCCCAAACACTTTTGAAAGTTCCATCCACACCAATGTTTTTTTTGTCTGCGAAGGAGCAACGTCAGAAAAGGGAACACCGGTAGCACAACCTGTTCATACTGGGAGTATGTGAAGTTCACACTAAGGCCTTCGTAACTACTATGTTTCTTTCTTTCTTTCTTTCTTTCCTTCTTTCTTTCTTTCTATCTATCTATCCATCCATCCTTTATGTGCTTTTTGGACCTTCAAAGTTCTGGACAACATTTACTGAATGAACCTACAGAGCTGAGATATTCTTCTAAAAATCTTATTTTTTGCATTCTGCAGAAGAAAGAAAGATATACTCATTTTGGATGGCATGAGGGTGAGTAAATTATGAGGAAATGTTTGTGATTGTGTCTGTGAAGAGTCTGTGATTGAAAATTAAGCAATGCAGAAAATTGTGGGGGGAAATAAACAGATTCTAAGCATTTGAATGTGTTAGCATCTCTATAATAGGAAAGTTTTTGGTCATGCAGAGAATGTAAGTAGTCAAAAAGAATACAATTGTGTATGTATCTGTGTGTGAAAGTGTGAGAAATTACTGTATGTTTGTGTCCCACCTTTGGGGTCATGTTGTTTGTGATGCAGAATGCAAGGTGGGCCTGGATGCTGTCCATGCTGTGGCAGTGCTGCTGGCGGATGGTTCGTAGGTACTTCTGCAGTGCTTGTGCCATGGATGGAAAGATGGCTTGTGCTGCCTCACGAGGATCCATCTCATCTCCTGGCTGTTTCTTTTTCTCTTCCTCCTGCAGCCGTCTAACATGTGTAAAAGCCTCCTCTACTGCCACCACCAGTCTAAAAAGAGACAATTTGGTATATTACCTGCTGAATAAAACATCTTACAAACTCTCTCTCTATCTCCACTTCCCCTACCGTGCCCTGCGTTTCCGGACTCTTCTCTCATGCTCTGCTTCCTCGTAGTACAGCTCATTGTGGCTGGTGTCTCTGTGCCGAGCAGCAGCTGCAATTTTAGCACGAGATTGAGCGGTTGCAGCCTCGCTACCAGCACCTGGCAAGATGAAGATTAGCATTAGAATATTAGCCCCAGATAGGATTTGTCTGTAGCTCTTTAAGGTTGGGTGTAGCAATCATTACATTTTATACAGGGAAAGAAAATCACTTTCACTTTGATTAATCATTTCCCATCAGGCTAAGCAAAGTCATGTCTACTACAAAAAGCCCTTTGGCAGCCACACTCACAGCTATAACGATTCAGGTTATGATGATCATACATTATGCATATTAGCTCTGTGTGCATGGTGATAGTGTGAACAGAATAATTTACGCATATTTATCCATATTCAGGCCACAGATATAATTAATAATGCATGGCTAGGGCAGCACCAGAGTAGCAGGGCAGGTCTGTTAACTGTATTATCCCAGCACTGAATCCACCCCTTAGAGCTAGTCTACAAGATATCACCTGTACTGCGGACCAACAAACCATGAGACTGCCATTCTATTAATTGGTAGCTGTAGATTGAAAGGACAATGGCAACAAACATGTACATTACATACACACACATAAATCAAAGACCATTAGTAGAAAAGAAACAACAATTCAGGGTGGAAGAGTCCAGCATAGGTGAAACAAATATTACTGCAGTGAACATATACACACAGACATAATCATGTATTGGGGAGGAGATGATTTTAAACCCTGAAAAAAGAGATGTGGAATTTTCAGGGGAGTATCTTATTCTAAGTGATGCATTATTAATACTCTGACAATTTGTTGAAAGGAAAAAAAAAAGTATGCCCCGCAGATTTTCATTCTACACACACCTTACGCACACACCCTGATGAAAAAGACCCGCTGAAACAGCCTAAGGTGAGAACATGTTTTCTACACTTTTCAAATTTTTATAGCATGCTAAATGCAGAGATGAGTGTATTCTCCATGATATATAGATATATTGATGCAAATCTTTATTTATTGATTTTTTTAGATGAGGTTCTGTGACCTCGTGCACAGTGTAAAATGATTGCATGCACAGCACATGTGAACATCCTACAGTTCAGTGAATTCGTGAAGAGATTTCTAAATGCATTCCACAGTCTGAACTTACAATCGAAAAGATATCTTTTCAGTTTGGCTTTAAACTCTGCAGAAAAAAACAGAATGATAAGTTTATGATTCTTTGTGTGTTTGCATGTGTTTGTTGTGGTATGTTTATCCAATTTCCACATTAAAACTAAAAGCAAAACCATCCAGATATATTTTTATTTGTTCAGAAGTTGCTGTTTCATAGTTCAGGAGACTTAAATGGACAGTTCACCAAAAAATGAAAATGATGTTATCATTTACTCACCACCATACTGTTCCAAACCGATATGACTTCCTTTCTTCAGTGAAATAAAAAAGATGATAAATGCTAGCCTCAGTCATTATTTTCTTAAATAGAGCTGTATGTTCTTTTCAAACATATTTCTCAACACAACTTTAGTAAAGCGTAAGCAGCAAGGTTTATTAAAGGTGTTGCACACTGGAGGCGTCTGGCGGACAACATGGTGCATTTTAAAATTTAAAAAATATTTTATGTGAAGGTATGTACCCACAATTAAAATCCAGAGGCAATTAAAAGCTCAGCTTGCATAGTTTTCCATTAATTTCAAACCAAATCATTATCAAATAAAATAGATTATTTACTATAGTCATTACTGGATGTTATATTGTGTATAGGTATCTCTCTTAGAACCTACACAACATATTTTCAGTTAAAATATGCAGGGGCAGATTTAGGCATGGGCAACATGGGCAGCTGCCCAGGGAGGCATCTTGACAGGGGCGGCACGAGACACCCACACAAAAAAGTGGGTGCCCTGAAGTCCACCATCCATCTTACCTCCAACCACTCACAACCCCAAGCCAATTCAACGGCAGTTATGCCAGTTTCGTACACTAACCTGCAAACTCATCAATGTCACTTTGTTTATTCTTGAAGTACAAAAACCTTTGTAATTTTGGACTGCCATCAGCTCATAATGTGTGTATAATGCTGTGTCCAGGTAGAGGGGCTACAAGACACACCCACTACAAAGCATGCCCACAATAAGTTACGCCCCCTCCAAATAACCGGTGAAATCCTGAGGTCTCTTGGAATAATTGGATGCCACATTCTATATATGCCATATTTATCTGGAGTCCCACAGCAACCCTACACCTATCCATAACACCTAACCACAACCACAAAGATTTAAAAAATGAAAAGTTGGTAAAATCATTAAATATAACGCAATTGTAAAGTTATTTTGAATTCAGTCATAACGGCATATCACTAGGTGGCAACAGGGAGGAGAAATGTGATGAAAATAAAGAGGAGAAGAAGCTAGCAGCATGCTAAGCTAATATGCTAATTGATTAGCTTGAAATCTAACTGGAGAAAACAGAACAGATAAATGTAAAATATATTACAAAGTTTTCTTTGTCATATTTAAAGAGTTAATAGAAAATAAATCATACAACAATTGCATAGGATTTTAAAAGTTTTTGTAGCCAATAAAATAACTTAATGATCCAAAGGGTGCGTTATGTGTAGTGGACATGTCGTGAAGTGGGTGTTCTTGCAGTCTTGTGGGACGCAGACTTGGGTCCATGCCGCGACCAGCTTCAGTCAATGTTATGTCGCCCCCCTTGTGGGTCTCTCAAAGCTATTACGTTAGACTACATTGAATGCCATACAACTGGCAGTAAATTGAAAAGACACAAACTAGGTTTCTAATTTAAATGTCGGCTGATGTTAATATATAGATGCCTCAAAAATTTATCAATAAATAAATTACAGATTAATAAATTATATATTGATATTTTATGAAATTCTATGACATTTTATTGTCCATTATTAATTATGAAGAGAGCAACCTCTGAGCAATAATAATAATCATAATCATAAAAACATTAAAAAGTTTGTCTGGGACACATGGCACTACTGGATTATTTTCATTAGGAGAAAAATCCATGAAGCAGGAGACTTAGAATAGTAATTATATATATATAATTTTTTTAATAATGTTCACTCCAGTCATGTCAGTAGCCTAACTAACTAAAGTTGTTTTATTTTAATGGGGCTGGGCTGCCTTGTTGAGATCACATGACCAGCATTGGTAACTGAAAATCTTTGCTTTTGCATTACCCCTCTAGGTGTCAGTATCACTCCAAGATGGCTCAATCGACCAGTGCAACATAAATACGAAATAACTGAGTGTACATTTAAGCTCTAATTTCTATCAAGGAGACAACTGAGATATTGAAGAAATCTCATTTGTGAGTTTTCTTTATTATGGGCATTCCCAAATGATGCACTTAATTTGCTGTGTCATCCTGATAACACACTATTGACAAATGATTTTGCAGAGATAAGAACTCACCATCCACATTGTAGACTTTAAGTCCAGCCAGATGTTTAGCTGCCCTGGACTTAGCAGCTGTCAATAGGGCAGGGTTGTGGATTGTGAAATCCTTATAATAGTGTTCCAGTATGACCAGAGCTGCTCGCTGTATGCTACAGCATGAGAGAGAGAGAGAGAGAGAGAGAGAGAGAGAGAGAGAGAGAGAGAGAGAGAGAGAGAGAGAGAGAGATGCTGATCAACAAATAATCAAGCAAGTCAGAGACCAAGTTGTGTGTGCTGGACCAATCAGCATTGTGATTCTATTTGCCATGGCTGAATGTAAATTTTCACACCCTGCTGCCATGATACTGCAGACATACTAAACCCCTAGCCTTCTTTCTAGTGTCTTACTAATGTCTCAGCAACAGCCCTTGACTTAATAAGTAACTTAAAGTGTGTATTTTTGTCCCACTAGTGGCACTAAATGGCCCATCTGGTCTGGAAATAAATACACTGGCTCAACTAATGGTGTGAGTTTGGGGAGGACTACCTGTTTGTCAACAGTGGACGATGAGGGAAGTCTTTGAAATGTATAGAAAAAAAGTTTGAATTGATTTTCTTTTTAATGCTGCTTGTGACAGAAATGACACACTTCACCTTTAGAAAACAAAAAACAAACAAACAAAAAAAACAAATGTACTGTCTGTTTGTTTGAACATACATGTAAACTGTACTATACACAAATAATATATTTTCTTGTAGGGGTAGGTTGTCTCTAATCGTTTTAATTTGCTTTATATAAAGTCAATAGAAGTCTATTGTATGTTATCATTTAGGTAGAAAAATAAAATGTATGTATGTGTATTTTGGTGTGTGTGAGTGTGTGACCAATGATGACATTGTTTGACTGCAGCAATAGCACTAAAACTGAAGGCTGAATCATAAATGTGCAGCCAATGAAAGAATGAGAGCAAGAACAAAGGAACGTGATGGGCAGGAGAGAGGAAGGGAGAGGGGAAGCCACTGAGGGCAGAGTTGGGAGTGTCTGTAATGGAGTGATTAATGGTCTTCTTTCCCTTGGCCCAAACTCAGCTCATTGATAATGCATTAAATAGTGCGCAGACAAACATACACACAGTTTTGTATATACAGTACATAAACCATATAATATCTCAGCAGAAGAGCAGCTCAGCCTTAGAATCAGTGTTGTTTAGTCAACCTAAAAAACTGACTTCTGCTTTTCACAGCTGCACACATATACACACTCCGCACCTAAGTAGTCCCAGGTTGTAGTGGTGAGTCTCTCCATCAGTGGATCGCACGACGCAAAGAGAAAAGCAAGGCCGCAGATGCCGGATCTCCAGCAGCACTACTGCCAGGTAATGGATGAACAGCAGAGCATCCACCAATGACACTGCAAACTGCACTATGCCCTGGTAGTTCTCATCCTGTCCAGCACACATAGTAAAATTATAAGAGCTTTAGGAATAGTTCACCCAAAAATGAATATGCTGTCACCATTTACTCACCCTCATGCTATCCCAGATGTGTATTACTTTCTGTCTTCTGTTGAACACAAACAAAGATTTTTAGAAGAATATTTTAGCTCTGGAGTTCCTCACAATGCAGGCGAATGGGTCCCAAAATCTTTATGATCCAAAGTGCACATAAAGGCAGCATTAAAGTAATCCATAAGACTTCTGAAGCATTATAATAGGTGTGGGTGAGAACCAGATTTTTTTTAGTCCTTTTTTGTTAGAAATTCTCCTCCCTCCCTAGTAGGTGGTGATATGCACAAAGAATGCAAATCGCCAAACACAAAAGTAGAAAAATGTGAAAGTGGAGATTTATTTAAAAAAAAGGACTTAAATATTTACCTGTTTCTCACCCACACCTATCATATCACTTCTGAAGATATGGATTTAACCATTGGAGTCATGAGGATTACCATTATGTCCTTTTGGAGCTTAACATTTTGGTATCCATTCACTTGCATTGTGTGCACCACCAGAGCTGAACTTGTCTTCTAAAGATCTTAATTTGTGTTCAGCAAAAGAAACAAAGTCAAAAACAACTGTGATGGCGTGAGGGTGAGTAAATGATGACAGCATTTTCATTTTTGTGTGAACTATCCCTTTAAAGAATGTTAATACCTAAAATCCATTTAACTGTGAACAATTTCTATAACTCATGGCAATATGCAATTAATACACTTATGTTATACAATTATTTTATCAAGTAATATCGTTCAGTTGTAGGCTTGTAACATGTAAATATCAAAGATCATTCAGGTGGCTCATTAATATAGAATTCAATTGATGTGTGATCACTTCAATCACATCAATTTTAATGTTCATTTTAAATTTTGAATGTGGTTCATCCAATCTGATTGTGCAGCCAAAGCCATAAAAAAAGAATTGTTACAATCACAGTCCCACAAATATCATAATGACTATTTATGGTTGCTACACACCCATTTGCCCATACCTGTGAGTCCAAGATGCGCACTCCAAAGAACAGCCAATAGGAGAGCAGCAAGAGAAGCGTTAGCAACCCCAGCAGGGCACGGAACACTGCAATCCTGGGAAGTGAGGCTCTTGCAGGACGCACAAACAACGCCCAGCCGGCCAGCAGCAGAATAAGGAGCTTGAAAGCAAGTGAAAGAAACAGGCCCTCGCAGGCTGTGCCGCAAGCCTGTAGACGCTCCGGCCACACCAGCTGGGGAAGCACCAGGAAGGCCAGGGGGGTGACCAGGACCAGCAGGCCAAGGAAGAGGGTGAGGACCAAAGGAAGGAAGCGTATACAGTTCAACTTCTCTGCTGGAGTTTCCGTCTCCTTTCCGAAGCCAGCCAAATCCTCTTGAGACAAGCTGTGGTCTGAGGTTCCAGTGACTGCTGTGGTAGTCTCGCCCCAGTTGTCATCCTGTCATCCAAGAGGTGGGAGGGGAACAGCATTAAAAATGTAACACCCACATAATAAATTAATGATAGGCCAATATATCGGTCAGGGTGATTATTGATCACCTGTTATTTGGCCATTTTCAACTGGCTGATTTGCAGAAGTGGTCATTCAACCTGGTAGTGTCAGTTCCAAAATCTATCGAAAGCCTTGTCAATATATAGAGCACTTTTTTTTGTGTGTGTGTGTGTGTGTTAGTACACTTTTGAGCAAACATTGTAAAGAGGTGAATAATTAGCATTTTCTTAAATTAATTGTTCTTTTATTTGATTTTCTATCATTAAATTGTATTGTACATTTTGTCATTTTATCAACCATTAGCAGCCACGCTCGACCACTATGAAAAATTCAACACAACCAAGGCCAGCACTAGGACCAATCATAAAGAATGAATAAACTTCCTTTCCCTGCCTGTTAGTGAGATGACATATCTGCTTACATGCTAATGCAGACAGACAGTATGGAAGTACCCAGGTCTCCCTCATCAGCATATAATAATGCCAAACACTCAAAACTCACATACATCTGCATATAAATGAACTTGAGTTCTAAGAGACAACATAATAACAAATGAGAATTTTTAAATGCAAACAACAGGGCGTCTATACTCCACTAGAATGTGAAATGCAAAGCAAGTTAGAATTCCATTATAGATTTTCCTGCACTAAAGACTGTAAAACATCCCCAGCTATTTATATATTAATTTATGCATTTGTTTGTTTGATTTTCTGAGTAGAGACTACAGGTGGTATGGTAATGCAGTTTAGCCAATTAAATTTGGATAGAGAACATTTTTCATTCCATATAAATGACAGCAATGCTATTATCATAATAATAATAAAGGATGTAAATGACGGAGAGGAAAATTTAGGAATTACTGGTGAGTGAGAAGAATAATGGCAGAAAAGAATATTTCAGAATCAGCTTTTGGTGCATTTTTGTTTTAAAAAAAAGAGAAAACCTTCCCTTTCCAATCTACACATAGTTGAAGCGTGGGACAACTCTTGTGCAAAAATACTGTAGCTTAAAATGTAATCATCAGAAGTGAGGAAATGACAGATGGAAAAGGTTACAGAAGTGTATTGCATTGTGGAAACCCAAACACAGATGCACTATAACTTTTAGAATTAAAAGGGCTGGCTTTGCTATTATAAAGTGGCAATAAAAATGATGTAAACCTTTTGGAATTAGCTGGTTTTCTGCATTAATTGGTCCTAAAATGTGATCTAAACTTCATCAAAGCCACAAGTATAAACAAACACAATGTGCTTAGTTTACAACACACAAACAATTATAATCTTTTATGTCTATATTGAACATATCCCATTAAACATTCACAGTGCTGAGGAAAAAGTAAATGAACCCTTGGATTTAATTTCTGGTCGATTCTCTTTTGGCAGCAATAACCTCAACCAAGCATTACTTTCGCTGCAGATTAGACCTGCACAGTGATCAGATGGCATTTTGGACCATTCTTCCTTCCAGAACAGCTTCAGGTCTACCATGTTCTTAGGATGTCTGGTGAGAATTTGGATTTTTGTTATTGTTTTTTTAAAGCCATTCTGTAGTGGCTATACTTCAGTGTTTAGGGTCATTGTATTGCTACATCATCCAACTTCTACTGAGCTTCAGCTGGCGCACAGTCATCCTGACATTATCTTGTAGGATATCTAGATAAACATTTTTCCCTCAATGATGGCAAGCGGTCCAGGCCCTGAAGCAGCAAAGCAGCTCCAAATCATGATACTCCCTCCACTGCACTTCACCGTTGGGAAGATGTTTTCATGTTGGTATGTGGTGCCATTTTTACACAATATATAGTGCTGCATGTTCTTCGCAAACAATTCAACCTCAGTTTCATCAGTTTACAAAACATTTTCCCAGTAGCGTTGTAGAGTGTGTGTTTGTGTGTATGTATATAACAATATAACAATATACAGTGGGTACGGAAAGTATTCAGACCCCCTTAAATTTTTCACTCTTTGTTATATTGCAGCCATTTGCTAAAATCATTTAAGTTCATTTTTTTTCCTCATTATTGTACACACAGCACCCCATATTGACAGAAAAACACAGAATTGTTGACATTTTTGCACATTTATTAAAAAAGAAAAACTGAAATATCACATGGTCCTAAGTATTCAGACCCTTTGTTCAGTATTTAGTAGAAGCACCCTTTTGATCTAATACAGCCATGAGTCTTTTTGGGAAAGATGCAACAAGTTTTTCACATCTGGATTTGGGTATCCTCTGCCATTCCTCCTTGCAGATCCTCTCCAGTTCTGTCAGGTTGGATGGCAAACGTTGATGGACAGCCATTTTCAGGTTTCTCCAGAGATGCTCAATTGGGTTTAAGTCAGGGCTCTGGCTGGGCCATTCAAGAACAGTCACAGAGTTGTTGTGAAGCCACTCCTTCGTTATTTTAGCGGTGTGCTTAGGGTCATTGTCTTGTTGGAAGGTGAACCTTCGGCCCAGTCTGAGGTCCAGAGCACTCTGGAGAAGGTTTTCGTCCAGGATATCCCTGTACTTGGCCACATTCATCTTTCCCTTGATTGCAACCAGTCGTCCTGTCCCTGCAGCTGAAAAACACCCCCACAGCATGATGCTGCCACCACCATGCTTCACTGTTGAGACTGTATTGGACAGGTGATGAGCAGTGCCTGGTTTTCTCCACACATACCGCTTAGAATTAAGGCCAAAAAGTCCTATCTTGGTCTCATCAGACCAGAGAATCTTATTTATCACCATCTTGGAGTCCTTCAGGTGTTTTTTAGCAAACTCCATGCAGGCTTTCATGAGTCTTGCACTGAGGAGATGCTTCCGTCGGGACACTCTGCCATAAAGCCCTGACTGGTGGATGGCTGCAGTGATGGTTGACTTACTACAACTTTCTCCCATCTCCCGACTGCATCTCTGGAGCTCAGCCACAGTGATCTTTGGGTTCTTCTTTACCTCTCTCACCAAGGCTCTTCTCCCCCGATAGCTCAGTTTGGCCGGACGGCCAGCTCTTGGAAGGGTTCTGGTCGCCCCAAACATCTTCCATTTAAGGATTATGGAGGCCACTGTGCTCTTATGAACCTTAAGGGCAGCAGAAATTTTTTTGTAACCTTGGCCAGATCTGTGCCTTGCCACAATTCTGTCTCTGAGCTCTTCAGGCAGTTCCTTTGACCTCATAATTCTCATTTGCTCTGACATGCACTGTGAGCTGTAAGGTCTTATATAGACAGTTGTGTGGCTTTCCTAATCAAGTCCAATCAGTATAATCAAACACAGCTGGACTCAATTGAAGGTGTAGAACCATCTCAAGGATGATCAGAAGAAATGGACAGCACCTGAGTTAAATATATGAGTGTCACAGCAAAGGGTCTGAATACTTAGGACCATGTGATATTTCAGTTTTTCTTTTTTAATAAATGTGCAAAAATGTCAACAATTCTGTGTTTTTCTGTCAATATGGGGTGCTGTGTGTACAATAATGAGGAAAAAAATTAACTTAAATGATTTTAGCAAATGGCTGCAATATAACGAAGCGTGAAAAATGTAAGGGGGTCTGAATTCTTTCCGTACCCACTGTATATATCACATCTGTTATTATAAATATCTACCCCTTCACACACATCTGAAAATGAATGGCAACACTATAGTATATAGCACACATAACTTCACGCTATGTATACTGTACGTAATTCAATTCAGTGCAATTGCCTCTAACTGTTCAGTTTGTATAGTGTGTAATGTGTATTGTGAAACATGCAAACTGTGTAAACATCTGTGTATTGTTATTCTGTATAGAGTTACAGTATATTGTAATTCTGTACAGTGCTATATTGCTATTCTGTATAGTGTTATGTTGTTATTCTATATAGTGTTATATTGTATATTTCTAATTGTCATTCTGTACACTGTTATATTGTTATTGTGTACATTGTGTACATTGAGTGTACTTACAGTGCATCTGGAAAGTATTCACAGCGCTTCACTTTTTCCAAATTTTGTTATGGTAAATGGTCTGCACTTATATAGCGCTTTTTTTATTAACCTTAGATGTTACCAAAGCGCTTTACACTATGTCCCAATCACCCATCCGCACTAGCCTGCCATTGGGAGCAACTCAGGGTTCAGTGTCTTGCCCAAGTACACTTCAGCATGTGGAGCCATGTGGGCCGGGAATGACAACGAGAAAGAAGTTTGTTTGAAATCTTTGCAAATTTATACAAAATAAACCCCCCCCCCAAAAAAATCACATGTACATAAGTATTCACAGCCTTTGCTCAATACTTTGTTGAAGCACCTTTGGCACCAATTACAGCATCAAGTCTTTTTGTGTATGATGCTACAAGCTTGGCACACCTATTTTTGGCCAGTTTCTCCCATTCTTCTTTGCAGGACCTTTCAAGCTCCATCAGGTTAGATGGGGAGAGTCGATGCACAGCCATTTTCAGATCTCTCCAGAGATGTTCAATCAGGTTCAAGTCTGGGATCTTGCTGGGCCACTCAACGACATTCACAGAGTTGTCCCATAGCCACTCCTTTGTTATCTTGGCTGTGTGCTTAGGGTTGTTATCCTGTTGGTAGATGAACCTTCACCTCAGTCTGAGGTCCAGAGCGCTCTAGAGCAGGTTTTCATCAATGATGTCTCTGTACATTGCTGCATTTATCTTTCCCTTGATCCTGACTAGTCTCCCAGTTCCTGCCGCTGAAAAACATCCCCACAGCATGATGCTGCCACCACCATGCTTCACAGTAGGGATGGTATTGGCCAGGTGATGAGGTTTCCTCCAGACATGACGCTTGCCATTCAGCCCAAAGAGATCAATCTTTGTTTCATCAGACCATATAATTTTGTTTCTCATGGTCTGAGAGTCCTTCAGGTGCCTTTTGGGGCACTCTAGGTGAAACTCTAGGTGGGCTTTCATGTGCTTTTACTGAGGAGTGGCTTCCGTTTGGCCACTCTACCATACAGGCCTAATTGGTGGAGTGCTGCAGAGATGGTTGTTCTTCTGGAAGTTTCTCCTCTCTCCACAGAGAAATGCTGGAGCTCTGTCAGAGTGTCCATCAGGATGAATTTACCACAGGTGGACTCCAATCTAGTTGTAGAAACATCTCAAGGATGATCAGTGGAAACAGGATGCACCTGAGCTCAATTTTGAGTGTCATGGCAAAGGCTGTGAATACTTATGTACATGTGATTTTTTTTTTTTTTATTTTAATACATTTGCAAAGATTTCAAACAAACTTCTTTCAACTTCTTTCTGAGTTAAGTGCCTTGCTCAAGGACACAATGGTGGTGGCTGTGGGGACTGAACCAGCAACCTTCTGATTGACAGTTATGTGGTTTAGCCCACTAAACCACCACCACTTCAGTATACAAGTTTTAGTGTACAAAATGCACAAGTTTATGTAGAAATTAACATTAAGATTATTAAAGGGTTCATGAAATGCTTTATATAAATATATATATATACACACATTGCATCCAGAAAGTATTCGCCTAAGCTCAATTTTGATTTCAAACAAACTTCTTTCTCGTTGTCATCTACAATATGTAGAATTTTGAGAAAAATAATGAATATAATCCATTTTGGAATAAGGCTGTAACATAACAAAATTTGAAAAAGTGAAGCGCTGTGAATACTTTCCAGATGCACTGTATATATTTATTTACATGTATGGCTGCAATGTCTGGACCACACACATAAGCTTTTAACTCATCATTTCACTTATGTAATGGTGTAGTGACAATTGAGTTGAGTTGAGTGTCAAGGTGATCTTTGGCAAACTTCAGGCGCTCAGCACCAAGTACATATGCTTTTTGAATAGAAACCTAACAATCAAGTAATTTAGAAATTCCAAGGGTTCACTCGAAACAAGGTGAGACAGCGTTTAGCTGTTATGCAACCCGCAGCTGAATCCAGCTTCCAGAAGAGGTCAGGTGTGCTCCAACAGTGCAGCACTTACTGATTGCACGGCATCGTTTTATTTCCGTATTATTTTTCTTTTTTGTTCATTTTAATAATTTTTACTTTAATTTTTTTTCTTATTTCTTATTCTTATTTCTAAGATTATATTTTCTTATTTCTTGATCTTAATTGGTTTTAAAATGTATTTTATCTTTAGCTTTTCTTTTCTTTAGCATTTTTATGCAAAGGATTTGAATTGTCATTGTGTAATAAATAAACTTGCATTGCATAAAAGGATACTTCACTCAAAAATGATAATTCTTTCATCATTTACTCACCGTTATGCCATCTCAAACTCTTTATTATCATTTCTTTCTTCTACACAAAGACTTCTTTTTAAGAATATACAGTGTAACGTGTTCTTATCCATAAAATGCATGTCATGGATAATAAAGGCAGCATAAGGTAATCCATACAACTTGAGTGGTTTGATCCATGTCATCGGAAGTGATACAGTCAGTTTTGGGTGAGAAATTGACCAAAATGTAATTCTCTTTTCACTATACATCTGCAGTCACCTTGACGTGCTCATGAGAGATGCTTGTTCATGCTTCTTCACGCTTGATGCATGCGCAAATCTTTATGCTGCCTTTATGCCCTTTTTGGAACTTAAAAAAGTGTTGGACCCTATTGACTTGCATTATATGGAAAAAACACATAATATATAATTAAAAATCAACATCATGCATAAGGGCAAGTAAACGATGAAAGAATTATAATTGTTGTGTAAACAATTCCTTTAAGACTTCTCTATGAAAATGATGTGAAGTGACAACCATTATGGGCTGCATCCTTCAAAATACAGTCTTTTTATAAAGCCTTCCATTGTGACAGATTCAAAGTGTAGGCAGACAGAATGCATCTTGTGTGAATGGTCCTTATGCCTGTTTGTAGAATCTGTTTGAACTCACGTTAGCGTTTGATTTAACACAAGCACAACCATTTTATATTTTTGGTGTAGTACACTTTCTGATATATAAATTGATAGTGAGTTCAACTGCACTATAGCTTTTTAAGAAATTATGTCTTTGTTAACTCAATAACTCTAATGAGCAGATTCTTTCTGTGCCAGAAGGCAGACTATAGTGCAGCACTGCCTCTGGTTTAGAACTGCGGTCTGATCTGTTTCATTTGCCCACAGTCCACATTGCTGAGTGTGCTTCCCCCACTGAGAGAGACAAAAGAAGCACACAACACAGCAAATAGTGTGTGCGTATGTGTGTGTGTTTGTGTGTTCTGCTAGACTCGTGTGCTGCTCATTTCCCTCTGACAGAGCCATAGTCTGAGCTGGACCATAGAAAGAAAAGCAGGAAGAGAGGGAGTGGTAACCAAGTGTGAGAAACTCAAGTACCTCGCTCCTCTCCACCCTCCATCCTGTTCCTCTTACTTTTTTTTTCAAAAACAAAACTCAATAGGTGTTTTAGTAAGGTCTGCAACTTCACATTAAAATGAATATACAGAATGAAACCATTATTAAATAATTGAAGGGATTGTTCAACCAAACATGAAAATTATGTAATTACTTATTCAGTCTTATGCTGCTCCACACCTATAAGACTTTCTTTCTTCCAATAGAACACAAAAGGGGATATTAGGCAGAATGTTAGCCTCAGTCACCATTCACACATGCATCTTTTTTTCATACAAGGCAAGTAAACAGTGAGTGAGGCTATTGCATTGTCTTTTGTTTTACATGAAAAAAGTAAGTTATATGGGTTTGGATGGAACAACATTAGGGTGAGTAAATCATAACAAAATTTAGATTATTGGGTGAACTACTGTATCCCTTTAACATGTATTGAACATTCCCTAAAAAGCTGAATTTTTGAAAGGTTAGAAGCTGCTTTTGACAGGCAAGGAGTCTCAAGTGCCTCTTTATAAGTCTTGGGATATTACATTGAATGAGAGGTGTGATTAATCAGAGTCAAGTGAGTGATGGCCACTGCAGAGGCTGTTGGGGTAAGTGAATCTGGGGTGTAGGGACTAACACTTATGGAACAAACAGAGGAATTTGTTTTGTCCACATATTTGTCAGGAAACTAACAAAACCACCATAAACCTTAATTTGATTTTTAAGCAGTGAAAACACCTAAAGACCCCAAATAAAGGATGATGATTGACTTAATCAGGGGACAAGAATAAATTGTTTATATCTACTAATAGATTATTATTATGCTTACTGTATGATTACAGTGTACACTGTAGGCTGCTTATGGTTAGTAGTGGTTTGTGGAAACTTGGTAGGGAATTTAACTGATATTCAGATGATGTGTGAGTATATCAGCTATTTTTCAATGGCTCATCCAAACAGATTTTAAAGCAAGAATTATCTGTTTTATTAACATAAGTTGGCACACTTAAACAAGGCCACAAACAAGCAAAAATAAACATACACTTTCTTGGCGTGCTTCACATGCTTGCTATTGAAAGTCATAATTTTCATTAATGTCTAAAGTTTCCTCACTGTAGACTACAATTCAGAGGCCCAGGATGAATGACAGGAAGTAGAAAAAATATCAGAGCCAACATGATGACATCACACAGGGAAGAATAGACTTGACAGCCATTCAATGGCATGCCATTAACCTGTTAGCAGTGCTAGGGGCTTTCCTCTCTTTACAGGATATTTATAGTGTACCAAATGTACTAGAGTGTTTTGCTCAGAGGATCTTTCATATAGGGCTGACTGGGGGAAATTATATTTATTTATTCTTTTTTTATTTTTACATAACCCATAGGCTTCTATAAACCTATTTTATAGGTTTACATATTTTGCTATAAGAAATACTGATTAATGCATTTGACATCATGAATTAGCAATGAAAAATATATTTTTATAACATTTATTAATCTTTGTTAATGTTAGTTAATAAAAACACAAATTTTCATTGTTAGTTCATGATTTTAAAAACGTATTACTATATGCAGTGTTGGGTGTATCCGATTACAAAGTAATTAGTTACTGTAATCTAATGACTTTTTAGTCAAAAAAAGTCATCTAAATTTTGTAATTCTTGTAATTAGTTTACATTTACGTACTTTCAATTAATGAAATAGCTTTTAAGTACAATACTTGAACTAAAATAATATGTGTAAAACAGTACATTTAAAATATGAATTAATATGTATGTCTGTTAGTGTTTCTGTGACAGCTGAGGGGTGCAACAATGAATGAGGAAATATAGATATTTTGAATTTGAGCAGAAAACCAAAAACTCTTCAAGGAAAGGTGATATAGAAAGTTAAATGTAAAATAATTAGTAATGACATTACTTTTTTTAGATAAAGCAATCAGTAAAGTAATATGATTACATATTTTTAGATAAGTAATTAGTAATGTGTGGATTACTTATTATACTTATAACACTGACTACATGTTGAAAATAAAATTAACCAAAATGTATTATTGCTGTAAACGTATCTGTTAGTTCATTTTAAATGTAATTAACTAATGTTAACAAATGGAACCTTATTGCAAAGTTTTACTGCAACATGTATAGTAGATGTGCCACCAGTAATGGTATCATTAAAATACTTACATCAAGAAATATTGAATTTAATACAATAAGTCAGAATATAATTATAATTTTTTACTTAGATTTATCATTTCAATTAGAAATAATTTACATGAAAATACTTATTTTGTGTGGGGCAACTGGATGTCATATTCTTTATTTAGGCTACACATCCAAAACAAGCTAATAAATGTGTTCCTAAATTACTTTATTATGAAGAAAAAAGTGTTATATACATTTTAATTAAATGATACACAAAACGTTGAGTACACAACAGACAAAAAAAATTATCAATAGAAAATTTACTGTAAATATAACATTTAGCTACAATGGGAGTACACCTAAATGGAATTCTGTAATTTAAAGTTTTAATGATTAGTTCATTGGGGCAGCTGTATCTCTCATTCATGTGAGCTTTTAACCAAAAACTTGTAAAATATGCTAGCTTAAGGTCATCACAACAGAAGAAACATACTAGACATCAAAAACAAAAAAGATTTATATCTCTAATTCAATTTCAATTTCATTCAAGACTTTTCAGATGAAATTATCAAATGAACATTCTTTCCTGATGCTGAATATGTGTCATCATTCAGAGTTTTTTACAATTGTTTCCAACCTCACCTACAAATATTTTTTTTACCTCCACTGTTTAATATTATGGTAGAATTCTAACAGCTCTGCGAGAGTACATGTAATTATCCATGAACAAATGAAACCCTACTAACGTTCAGCGATTCTGAACATCAGACAGATTCATTTTAGCTTCCATATATGAATATCATTTTATTCTCTATTGATCTATAAAATATAAAGCATTAAATTTTCAGTACCAGGTCTGCCCTGTTTGATTGGAAATCTCTTCCATGTCTTAAAGCCCTCTCAAGCACTAATGCATTTAAAACCACACACACATATACACTCACACAAATGAATGTAGACAGACATGAGGACATATAAAAACTTAGTGTGCCTTTTGGCCCTGAGGGTGAATCAAGTAGGTCAGAATAACTGAGACCCGGTAGGGAGTACAAAGCAGTGTCCCTTCAAACCGAGATGTGTGTCATTGCCAGTTTCCATATCTGTCTACACACAGACACCCCCCCCTCGCCACTCACACTTTCCCCTCAAGAACTGTCATTAGCATTTTCATTGTCTCCTCATTAAATTTTCCAGCACAGACACTGCACCTTCCCTGTGCCTTGGTTATGTCTTGTACATGTGTATTTATGTAACTCAATAGTCACTATGTCAGCATGTATGAAGTGATTTTCTCATCACCAATGTCACAGCAAAAACAGTTGTAAAGGTCACATTAAGTAAAGGCACTACAGTTTTATACAACACTCCCTGTTCAATTTAAGTGATTTTTTCATTGAAGTATGTAGAAAAAATTATATGCTGCTTGAGACAAAAATCAATAATTGTCAAAATTGACAAAAATGGTCTAAATCATCCCTTTGAGGTGGTACAAATTTTCTTGGAGGATGAACTTCTGTTTATGTGTTATTAACTTAATTCCTGTTAGTGAAATTAGCAGAACTCAACTCCATCTAAACCAGCGGTTCTCAATCGAATCTTTTTGCAAAAAAAAATTGCTTTAGGGACAGCATTTTACATTGGACACAAAGTGATTATTCACCACAGTACTAAAATAGTTACAGTAATCATACAAAAGCAAACATGTCCTTGAAATCAAACACTAAAATGTTTTACTGTTACCATGAACTGCATAGGCCCAGCAACAAGCTAAATTATTAACATTAAGTAGGTTAAATAAGAAAAATAACAATTTTGTAAATTGACTGTGACATTATCAGAAAAGGTCTGTGATCCTCCAATTGAGAAACACTGATCTAAACGATGCTTTATGAATTCCTACAGGTATGTCACGTTACTTCCATGTCCTTTCCTGGTAAACTCACATTGATGGCAAACGTCTAGGTTACTCTTGTAACCTCTTTTCCCTGATGGAGGGAACGAGACGTGTGTCGAGTGAAGCGACACGAGGAGACTTCTTTGAAGGCCTCGGTTACTTCTGAACTTGAGAAAAGGCCAATGAGAAATTGGCAGACAGAATTTGCATGTCCCTCCCCCGGACATACCGGTATAAAAGTATGTCCGGGGAGTGGTGGTGGTGTAGTGGTATAAGCACATAACTGGTAATCTGGTAATCAGAAGGACACTGATTCGAACCCCACAGCCACCACCATTGTGTCCTTGAGCAAGGCACTTAACTCCAGGTTGCTCCAGGGGGATTGTCCCTGTAATAAGGGCTCTGTAAATCGCTTTGGATAAAAGCATCTGAAAATGCATAAATGTAAATGTAAATGTAAAAGGAGGGAATCATGCGTCTGTCCATTCAGGTTTTGCACTGAGGAGCCGAGAGTAAGAGTATCAGCCATAGCAGTGGCTCGGTGCAGCGTCATGGCCAGGGGGACACAAAGTCTTGTTCCCTCCATCAGGGAACGGAGGTTACAACAGTAACCTAGACGTTCTCCGTCTGTTGCTCACTTTGACGTTGTGTCGAGTGAAGCGACACCAGGGGTCCCTATTCAATCACGCCATGCGCTGAACCATGTACGTGTGCTGCTGAAGCAGGTGTGGGCAGGCAGTTGCGTGCCAAAGCGACAGGCTGCGTCTGACTACATGTACCCTTCCCCAATGCCCCATAAATTCCCAAAGGGGCGAACAAAGCGACATGCCAAACATGGGAACAGGCCGCGCCAGCCGTGTCTTTACTCTCGCTATTTCTCGCATAGAGTTAAAGTGGCTGGGGCCATCTTAACGCTATCACATGCATCAGGGAAGGCATTCTTTTCTCCTATTCTTTCAGGAGGGAAAGTCCCCATGGAGACCACCACCTGCCCAGGCTGAGGGGAGGTAAAGAGTGGCGAAATACATCACTTGGGTTTTCAGGCCACATGTGGGAATGGCACGGTGGTAGATCCTACCTGCTGCGAGGGAGGAGTTGCTACAAACACGGTGACTGGGGGGCAGCGGGGACTGCCCAAGGGAGACCGTACTGTGGAAAATACACACAGGGGGATTAATACAAAGGGCCTATCCTGTGGAACACCTATTACAGTACAGAATAGTTTTAGTACACATAGTGGGTCTGGTCGGGGAATTCCTCAGCTGAATTCGCGGACCAGAGGGCTAGGGAGGAAGAACATCCACGGAGCGCGAATCTAGTGCACTCTCCTGGGGAAAAGAGTGCACATGATCACCTCAGTGGAGGGGAAGGGCGCTATGTGCAAGCAGAACACCCGGTCAGACGTTCCGCATTCCCGAGTTCTACGTGCTCGGACATGAGAGAACACGGGACAAGACCAACTCAACCCTTAGATTGTAGAATCTTGTAAAGGTATTGGGTGTTCTGCATATGTCTGGTAGGGAGGTGCTGTTGGTTAGTGCCCATGAGGATGCCACCCTTCTTGTCGAGTGTGCTCGAACCCGCAAGGGGGCGGGCACGGCCTAGGTGTGATAGGCCAATGCGATGGCATCAATGACCCAGTGGGAAAGCCTCTGTTTAGAGACAGCGTTCCCTTTCCGCTGTCCACCAAAGCAGACAAAGAGCTGCTCAGAACATCTAAAGCTGTCTGGTACAAAAAGCATGCACCGGACACAGAAACGACAAGGCTGGGTCTGCCTCCTCCCTGGGAAGCACTTGCAGGTTCACTACCTGGTCCCTAATGGGAGCCGTAGGAACCTTGGGCACGTAGCCCGGTCGCGGTCTTAGGACGACATGGGTGTCTGCCGGACCAAACTCCAGGCAGGTGTCGCTGACAGAACGCTTGCAGGTCCAAAACCCTCTTGATGGAAGCGAGCACGATCAGGAGGGACGTCTTCAAGGAGAGGGCTTCAAGCTCGACTGATTCTAGCGGCTCGAAAGCAGGTCTCTGAAGGCCTGAAAGGACCACAGAGAGATCCCATGAAGGGAACAGGCATGGCCTGGGAGGGTTCAGCCTCCAGGCGCATCTAAGGTACCTGATAATCAGATCATGCTTCCCTAGGGACTTACCGTCCAATGAGTCGTGGTGAGCCGATATGCAGGCTACATAAACGTTTAAGGTGGAGGGGGACAGCCTCCCCTCCAACCTCTCTTGCAGAAACAAGAGCACTGACCCGACTGCTCATCACTGTGGGTCTTCAGATCGGGAAGAACACCAATTTGTAAATAAGCACCACTTCAGGGTGTATAGGTGCCTGGTAGAGGGAGCTCTTGCTTGGCTGATTGTGTCAACGACAGAAGGTGGTAGGCCACTTAGATCTTCCGCATCCAGTCCAGGTGCCAGACGTGAAGGTTCCAGAGGTCTGGCCGCGGATGACAGAGGGTGCCCCGTTCCTGAGAAAGAAGGTCCTTCAAAGGAAGAAGGAATTCACCATATAGGGGCTTTCTCGAGGAGATCCAAGTGAGATCCAAGAATCAAATCCGTGTGGGCCAGTAGGTGGCCACTAGAGTGACTTGTTCCTCGTCCTCCCTGACCTTGCACAGCACCCATGCAAGTAGGCTCACTGAGGAAATGTGTATTTGCACAGCCCCTGGGGCAAGCTGTGTGCCAGCGCGTCTGTCCCGAGGGGAGCCTCCACTAGGGAATACCAGAGCGGGCAATGAGAGGTCTCTTGGGAAGTGAACAGGTCTATCTGTGCATTGCTGAACCGCTTGGGGGTGGAGCCACCACTCTCCGCTGAGCACACCTTGTCCCTGCCGTGTTGAGGTTGCCCGGGATGTGAGTGGCGCACAACGATTTTGCTGGCGCCAAAGGAGGAGATGGCGGGCGAGTTGTGACATATAACGAGAGCACACGCCGCCTTGCCGATTTATGTACGCTATCGGTGGTGCTGTCTGATCAGATCAAGACATGCATGCCCCGTATTAGCAGGAGAAACCTCTGCAGGGCAAGGATTACAGCCAGCAACTCTAGGCAGTTGATGTGCTAACCCAGCCGGGGCCCCGTCCAGCATCCGGCGAATGCGTGCCCGTTGCACACGGTACCCCAACCCTGTTTGGAGGCATCTGTGGTGACCAGTATGCATCAGGACACCTGCTGTATGGCAGAGGTCTGTCAAGGTGTTGAAAGTCTGGTGGCAGGCGGGGGTGATGAACACAAGGTACGTGCTGCGTCGCCATGCCCATCTCGGGACTCGAGTCTGAAGCCAGTACTGAAGCGGTCTCATATGCATTAACCCCAGTGGCGTGACCGCCGTGGAGGATGCCATATGCCCCAGGAGCCTCTGGAATTGGCTTGAATAAGGTGAGGCATTTAAGCTCCGACTGAGCGCACTCGTTGGTGAGGCGCGCTGTCATTGGGGGCTGTCACAAGGGCTGCCTCTGCGACCTTCGTGAAGACGCGAGGGGACAGGGACATGCCAAAGGGGAGGACTTTGTACTGATATACCTGGCCGTCAAACGTGAACAGTAGGAAGGGTCGGTGACGAGGCAAGATTAAGACATGAAAGTAAGGTCTTTCAGATCAACCTCTGTGAACCAATTTTGATGCCGGACGCAAGTTCAAATGTGTCTTTGCGTGAGCATATTGAACGGAAGTTTGTGTAAGGCCGGGTTGAAAACTCGCAAGTCAAAGATCGGTCGTAAGCCGCCGCCTTTCTTGGGTACGATGACGTAAGGGCTGTTGAAACCCTTCTTCATCTCGGCTGGAGGGACAGGCTCTATTGCGTCCGCTCTGTAAGCAGTGCCCAGACCTGTGGAACCAATCGTCTAGCCATGAAGGCTGTGGGCAGGACAGAGGTTTCCAGTGGGCGGTTTGTGGGGATCTAGTCGACGAAACCGAGCCATCCCCAAATCGCCTCCATCGCCAGCCGGGTCATCCTCAATCCCGTGGGAAGAAGGAGCGACGTGGGGGAGTGGCTGGAGTGGCATTCATCCTTAAGAAGGAAAGCCGTGGCCGCAACGTTGCCAAGCTGAGGTTCTCGCAGTGAGAACATGAACCATCCACAAACGCCGCCTCGGTGTGATTGCTGCACAAAGACACGAGGCAGCACCTGTGACCATCAGGAGCAGGGAGAAATTGACCACATCCAGGAACTACACAGGGGCAGAAGGGTATCTTTATAAAGATGCATCCTAAAAAGGACGTTCAATGCCAGCAGTGTATTTGCTCTTTTAGGAAAATAAATTATTTTATAAATATTCTCTTTTAGCAGCGCTGTCGAAGCACCCAGTTTCAAAGCTGCACTGCCGTACAGAGAAGGATAAAGCCACTGATATATGCCATAGGATCCAACAGCGTAAGCTCTGCAGAGGTGAGTGGAACAGAAAGTGATCTCTGCTCACTGATCGCACAACCGCTCCGCTCTGAAGAAATCTGATATATGACATATGTCCAGGGGAGGGACATGCAAATTCTGTCTGCCAATTTCTCATTGGCCTTTTCTCAAGTTCAGAGGAAACCGAGGCCTTCAAAGAAGTCCCCTAGTGCTTTTTCACGCGACACAACGTGAAGTGAGCGACAGACGGGGAACAAAAGTAATTAGACTTAGATTTTTAGCTGGTCAAGATTTTAGCTGGTATCATATTTTAATTTGCAGAGCTGCCTGTTAGTGTATTAATTTTCTATTCAATACACACAATGAGATGAAATTATTGTCTGTGGACCCGACAGCCGGTCACATATGTGGGACGTAAACATAAGGCTGAAAATGACCCGGAATATTCCTTTAATCACAAAACAGTACATTTTCACAAACAAATAACTGACAGATCGGAACATTCAGTACACTGACTGTTTTCTGTAGCATGTCACTATCTGAAATCCCTGTTATCCTCTTTACTCTGGTAACTATGAGCTGTGTGTTTGCCCGAAATCTGGATGACGCCACTAAGAGCATTCCACCTCATTTGACTGATCATCAAATTACAGTCTACATGATTCTAGGCAAATGCATATGCAATGCAGCATTAAAATGCACAAGAGAGTATTTGTGTCTGTACATCTATGTATTTTATGTGAACATGATAATGTGTGTGTCTACCCTTTTTATTTTGGTCTTTAAAAGTGCAATGAGCTATTTATAAATACATTAAAAAAAAAAAACTTTCTATTGTGTAGCATAAGTGATCACATTCTAAATAAGTAGATATTTAGCAGACACCTTCATTCAAATCAACCTACATAACACTTACTAGTCAACTTATTCCAGGTCCCCACAAGTAACTGATTGTAAATCAAAAAACTGTCTTTCTCCATTCATTAAACTTCGTTGCTCACAGAACCTGTGTTTTACAGAATATAGCTTCCCAATGAGGCATGGAATTGACATTGTCACAATGATTGATGATACAGTGTAATTAGTGTATGTCTGCAATTTAAATATTCAGAATGGAGAGTAAAGTATCTTTATTAATATATAGTTATTTCTAAAACAACCCATTTGTGCTCGCTTTCCTTTAACAGCTAGCCGTCACAGACCTTGGCCCCCTCTCTAATCCTGGTCAGCCAGGACAGCATGGTGGGCGCTCTGAGATTGTGTTTTATTCAATGTAATTTATAGTACACTTATCACAGGTTCAGCCCCTCTTGAACAGAGGTAAAAGGTATACTTAAACCAAAAATAGTTTACTTAACCTTATGTTGTTCCAAACCTGTATGACTTTATTCTTTTGTGGAACACAGATGTTAGGCAGAATGTTAGTCACCATTCACTTCAACTGCATCTTTTTTTTCCATACAATGAAAGTGAGTGGACTCTGTCATTCGGCCGAACATCTCCTTTTGTGTTCAATGGAACAAAGGAAGTCGGATGGGTTCGGAACAGCATGAAGTTAAGTAAATGATGATACAATTTTCATTTTTGAATGAACTATCCATTTAAGTATCTTGATCAATGGCTCAAAGGTGATGGATCAACCCATGTTAGTTCGTACCTGCAAACTTTCAGTTACCAGCCCAGATCTTTAACCTCTACAGTGCAGTCTTTCACTCTTTATTATTATTTTTAAATTCATAAATTGTTGGCATACATTCTCTCTAGCACAATATGCTAAATGACCCATAACAGTGATACAACAAAACAAGTTAATTATTCCAATGTTTCTGCATTAAAGGGATTGTTCACCCAAAAATGAAAATTATCTCATTGTTTACTCACCCTCATGCCGTAACGGATGTGTATGACTTTCTTTCTTCTACAGAACACAAACAAAGATTTTTAGAAGAATACTTCAGCTCTGTAGACCCATACAATGCAAGTTAATTGTGACCAAAACTTTGACGCTCCAAAAACCAAATATAGTCAGCATAAAAGTAATCCATAAGTCTCCAAGGGGTTTAATTCATGTAATCTGAAGGGATCCAATCGTTTTTGGGTGGGAACAGACACAAATATACCTCTCTTTGTCATCTCCATGGAGATCATGATTTCAAGCTCGATTGCACTTTCTAGTACCATCTAGTGCTTTGTGTATGGGTCAAGCACTAGGAAGTGTAATCAAGCTTGAAATCATGATTGTGCATAGATCATGCAATGGCAGGATGTACAGTGAATAAGAGTAATATTTAGGTCTGTTCTCACCCAAAACCAATTACATCAGTTACTTCTATGCTGCCTTTGTGTTTTTTGGAACTTCAAAGTTCTGGTCACCATTCACTTGTATTGTATGGACCAACAGAGCTGTTTAATTCTTCTAAAAAATCTTTGTTTGTGTTCTACAGAAGAAAGAAAGTCATACACATGTGGGATGGCATGAGGGTGAGTAAATGATGATACAATTTTCATTTTTGGGGTGAACTATCCCTTTGAGACTCAATCTCTTTCTCCCACTCTCACGGTTTTTCTACTTTAACACTACACACTAAACTCTCTACCCACGCATTCATGTACAATAATTCATTTACTCATTCACACACGTTCACTCACCTGGGCATCTGTGGGGGCGGAGCTCTGATCTTGCTGTAGTTGAGCAGACGATGCACTGATGGTGACATTTTTGTCTGAGCGGCTGCTGCTGTCTCGGCTGTGTGATTTGTGCCGATCCCTACTGCTGCGTTCACTGCACGACAAAGACACACACAGCGATGGAGGTGAGGGAAAAGTTGTCGCCATGACGATCAGAGAGGAGACACTGAGTCAGACTAATGACAGGATAACTACTGCCATCACTCTTCCTTCTCATCCTCCTCCTCTCACTTTCCTCTCTCGCTCTCTCACACATGCCCTCGCTGGAGCATCTGGTGCAAACTGGGTTAGATGCAGTCAGCTGTGACGACCCTAATCCAAGCAGAGATTTTTCTCTCTCTCTCTCTCCCTCTCTCTCTCTCTTTTCTGTCTTTTTCATTTCCCTCATAGCTAATGTCTGGTAAGCCTTAGAATAAAACAAAACAAATCAACACAAACAAATACAGCATTAATGCACACATTCTGTCAATCAGTGACCGAGAGTCGCCCTGCTCTGTGCAATTCTTTACATCAGCAAACAAGTCTCTGGTGAACATCTGCACAGATAGATTACGCTTCCATGCTCACACAACCTGTGTTTTACAATCAGGGTTCCCACACCATTAAATCTCTATGACTTTTCCATGACCTTTCCATGTCATTCATGATTAAAAGTTACGTTTTTTAGAGAATGCTGGGGTTGATTTCCATTTGTGTGTCAGGTACCAAACTTTTGAATTCATTGATTTTAACAATTACACTGATCAGTGTAAAATGTCTCAAAAAAAGACCCTGAATATGGACAAAGTTTGACTGTAAATAAGTGATTCTTATCATGTTAGATCAGTGAACAAAAATGGAGAGAGTGCATTATGAGGACTAGAAAACTGCTTTGCAGTTGATGATGACCTGTAAATCTTTACATTTGAAGACGGGTTGATACTTTAATAAATGTTCATGTTTTCATTTGTAACAATAAGTTTAGTATTAAAGTATCCAATACAACCCTTTTGTTATAAAAAAATAAATAAATACATGTTCTTTTTTTACAGCTAGTCATCACTGTTGCTTTACATTAATCCTTGTCAGCCTGGACAGAGTGGGAATGCTGGGTACTTTGAGATTGTGTGGTATTATAGAACAGTATGTCTATAGCTGAGCTGAATGGACTAAGCCAAACAGCTGCTTTGAAATAAAACAAAGCACAAAGTTCAAGTTCAAAATTTGCCGGCAGACAGGAATAGTAGGTAGAACTAACATTGTTTCAATGATACTTATAATGTAAATTATGGAAAAGTTGATGAGAATGTATTTTTGAATACATGTAATCATATTTTGTACATATAGGTAACAAAACCATAATTATCAATAAATGGTGCCCTTTGTGTGCTTTTGTGCAAATGGCTTACTGTTCATATAATTAACAGGACACTGAACTTAGTTTGACTGTTACATTTACTGTAACACACAGTGACTGTTTTGAAGTTATGTGGCATTTTAGGGTTAGGCATAGGATTAGTAAAGATAAATAACTATTGGTACTTTGGAATTTACAATATGGGGTAATAATTTAAGAACTGGCCATCGCTAAACCCAAACCAATGTGACCACTTATCTGAATATTGGCAAAGTCTATGACAATTGTGGCCATGACACTTTGATTAAATATGTCTTGAAAGGTTAGCAGCAACCTATTCAAATGCAATTAAATGACCCCCCCGTAAATAAATACATAAAAGTAAAATAAATAAATAAAATAAATAAATAAATTAAAAAAAACATTTACTCACCCTCATATCATCCCAGATTTGTATGACTTTCATTTTTCTGCAGAACGAAACCAAAGATTTTTAGAAGAATACTTCCGCTCTCTAGGTCCATACAATGCAAGTCAATGGTGACCAGACATTTCAAGCTCCATAAATCACATAAATGCAGCATAAAAGTAATCCATATGACTCCAGTGGTTAAATCTATGTCTTTAGAAGTGATATGATAGGTGTGGTGAGAAACAGATGAATATATAAGTTTCACGTTCACATTCTGAAAGTGAAAGTGGAGATTTATGGTTAAAAAGGACTTAATTATTTCATCTATTTCTCACCCAAAGTGATTGCATCGCTTCAGAAGACAAAAATTAAACCACTGGAGTCTTATGGATTACTTTAATGCTGCCTTTATGTGATTTTTGGGGCTACAAATGTCTGGCCACCATTCACTTGCATTGAAAAGACCTGCAGTACAGAGCTGAGATATTCTTCTAAAAACTTTAATTTCTGTTCATCAGAAGAAAGTCATACACAGCATGATGTGAGAAAATGATGAGAACATTTTCATTTTTGGGTGAACTATACCTTTAATGGCATATTTGGTGATATGGGTTGATCCAGTTTATGGATCAACCCTTGTGGTGTCGAACTTGCAGTCTTTAAATAACCAGGCCAGATCTTTAACCACTACACTACATCACACCACAGTCTCTCACTATTCTCTCTTTTATTTTCTAAAAATTATACATATATACTTTGCCTTTGACCATGCTAAATGGCTTTGTACTGAATTCCCAAAGATATACATATATATATATATATATATATATATTTCTTTATCTAAATACAATATATGTATTAATATATTTCTGAACTGTCCATGCACAATTCTGTATGTATGTCTGTATTCTGTATACACCAATGTTCCTTCTAATTTCTGTTCTTTTTGAGCAAAACCTAATTCTACTGGGCAGACCGAGTTAACACGTATACATCCAGAGATACACACAAAAATAGAGACTGGCCAACAAAGAATATTAGACAAAAGGAATGAGAGAAATAAAAGAGGCAGGACATTTAACATCCAAACCAAGAGAAAGAGAAAATGCATTTGCGGCTTTCTCAGTGAAGCCACTTAAATTCTCTGCCTTCAATCTGGAATTCCAGAGGCTTTTTTGGGCATTCCACTGTAGTTGTTATAGGAAACCTAACAATAGTGAAGCTCAATAAATAACTTCCTAATTACAGAGGGAGGGGTCAGCACTGTCCAATAATATTATGGCATATCAGAATGCATTGACAAGCAGAGCTGTGACAGCATATGGAATCTTTGGCTCAGAACGCAACACCAAAATCCAGCCTAAATATGGAGTACAGCAAGAGTGAAAAAAGTCATACAAGTAATAGTGATTATATACTTAATTAGGTGCACAGAATCTGAAACAAATGTGAATGAATAAGGACAATCATGTAAGGTAGGAAACTACACAAAAAACCTGGAGACCAAATGAGAACTAACCCCATCAGAGTCATGCCAATCAAATGTCCAAAAACTTGCTCTTCTGGGAGAGATAGGGAAGAGATTAAATTTGATCAGTTATGTTTAAAGACACTACCAACACCTCATATTTCCCTGTTCACATTTTGGATCCAATGTGAAATTGAAATACACCAGATCAGGTGAAAATTTGGAGTCATGTTTAGAGCTTGATTCTTGTTAATGTGTCTATCGTGTTAAAAAAAATTGTTTAGGGATGTCATCAAATATCAATTATTGATCAACGTGTTATTTTATCAATATATTTTTGAGGCATCGATATATTAAAATTAGCTGAAATTTAAATTAGAAGACCAATTTGCATGCTTTCCAATTTCCTCAGTTATCCTCTTTCTAACAGTCTGGTGTAATAGCATTGGGAGGCCAGGAGAGATTTATATAACATTTACTGAAACCGGTCGTGGTCACAATCACACACAAAAACAAACTGGACGAGCTGATGCAACGCAGCAGATGGCAGTCCAAAGTTACAAAGGTTTTTGTACTTCTTCAATAATGAACAAAGTGATGTTGATGAGATGCAGGTTAGAGTATGAAACTGATGTAAATGCATGTGGAAGCAGGGAACTGTTACAGTGGTGTTACAGGAATATTGCCGTCATGGAGTCCTCGCAGCTGGTTGAAATTGTCAAGACAGTGGCCGGTATCCACCAAATGCAACATCAGGCCCTCATGGAGCTGTGGGCATAACAAAAACCATGGTTCCAGGCCCTGATACATGCCCAGGCCGAAGACCAACAGGTGATACGGAGATTACTGCCACAGGGGGGTACTCCAGCAGCAACCTCGAAGTAACCCACCATGTCCCAGAACACACTGGTAAAAATGGGGCCCGAGGCATTTATAGATCTGTTTGAGAATGCCGAGGCGGGGTCACCCTGGACCTGCACACAGTGGGCAGTCCATCTATTGCCGCTGTTGTGGCCCAACAGCTTCAGGTCACAAGTTTGCTGGAGTGCCCAAACCTAAAACGAGCCATCCTGCAATGGTTCGGCTGTAACACAGAACAGCACAGTCAGCGCTTCTGGGTGCTGATATTCGGGGAGTTTGGCTGCCCGCTCGCTTTCGTGCAACAGCTCTGTGATGCCTGTCTGAGGTGGGTGCTGGCTGAAGACCGTGATGCCAATGGTGTCATAAACTTGGTGTTGCTGGAGCAGTTTGTCGACCAGCTGCCGAGGGGAATGGTGGAGTGAGTCCAGTGCCACCATCCAGCGTTGCTGGAAAAGGCAGTCCAGCTGGCAGAGGACCATTTGGTGGCATATCAGGGCTGGCGAGCCCTCTTCTCTCTCTCTCACTCTTACCCCTCTCCATCCTCCCCTTTTCCCATTCCTGTGCCTCGGAACCAGGGGTACCTGCCACCAATACCTGATGCTCAGAGGATCCCAAAGGGCATCCCCAACCCTTCTGTTTCCCTTGTGGCTGTCTCCTGTCCCTCACAGGTTGGCGACTTCTTGGCCTCCTGGGCCGATTTGCTGGTGCTGTGGGCATCCCGGGCATTTCCAGGACCAATGCCAGCTGATGCAGGTGGGGGCATTGGTTCAGATTCACGACGCTCCACAGCTGGGACGTACCGGATACCGGTGTGTATCCAAGGGGGTACATATCAAGCCTCAATCCATCAATGCTTGGTTCATGGTGAGGCTTTGGATGCAGCACGCCAGGTGAAGATGAGGTGTGTGCATGGGGATGTTCACGATTATTCTTTAGTGTCCATCTTTATTCAATTCAAAGGGCAAAAGCATAAAATAGAGATGGCGGTCCTGTAACAAAGTGAATCAGTGTGTGGTGTGCAATTTGTGGCTGGGGAGGCGGTACCAGGGCCGTCTACATCAACTCCACGTCAGGATGATGCAAGGGAGGCCCTTAGTGGTTCTTGGTTCTGGTGGACTACACAACGCGATATCCGGAAGCAGTGTCTCTGTGCAACATCTCAGCATGAAGTGTTGCGGAGGCACTCTTCAAAATAATCTCCCGGGTGGGGATTCCGAAAGAAATCCTCAGCGATCAGGGCGCTAAGTTTATGTCATGTATGCAACGTGAACTGTATTAATTATTGGGGATTAAATCAATTCGGACCAGCGTTACCCACCCCCAAGTGGACGGCTTGGTTGAACTATTTAATCAGACCCTAAAGAATATGATAATTAAGTTTGTGCACGAAGACACTCGAAATTGGGACAAGTGGCTCGAGCCCCTATTATTTGCAGTTCGAGAGGTCCCGCAAGCCTCCATGGTGTTCTCCCCATTTTAATTATTGTATGGGCGTCGTCCGCATGGTGTGCTCTATGCCCTATTTGAAAATTTGGAGGAGAGACCTGCAAACAGCAAAAAACGAAATTCAAAACGTTCTTAACCTAAGAGCAAAACTCCACACACTGGGTCAATTAACACAGGAGAATTTGATCCAGGCTCAAGAACGACAAAGCCGGCTGTATAATAGGGGTACTTGGCTACAGGAATTTACACTGGGAGATAAAGTCCTTGTATTGCTCTCCACATTTAAGGTCCCAAGGACCCTTTGAGGTCACATGATGAGTCGGGGAAATAGATTATGACTTCTCCGACTTAGAGGTTAAATGAATGATAGATGTGGAGCACATCAGATTTACCACCTCCATCTCCTAAAACTGTGGAGGGAGGGGGTTCTCATGACATTAGCGATGGTGGACCGAAGGTAAAAATGTAACCTTTGAGTCACCGATCGACCCTGTGCAAAACTTGCGCAGACAACCTCTCACCATCACAAGTCACAGAGGTTGCCAGGTTGCAAGGAGAATTCTCAGACGTGTTCTCGCCTCTTCCCGGCTATACGAATCTCATAGAGCACCATATTGAAATGACCCCATGGGCAGTAGTGGTACGTAGTCGTCCCTACTGATTACCTGAACAAAAAATAAAAGTAGTTTGGGAAATATTAAAGGCCATACTAGATATGGGGGTAATAGAAAAATCCCACAGTGACTGGGCCAGCCTGGTGGTGCTGGTTCCGAAGAGTGACAGCTCAGTCAGGTTCTGTGTGGATTATAGAAAAGTCAATGCGGTGTCTAAATTTGATGGGTACCTGAACTGCTCGATCAGTTAGACGCGGCTCACTAATCTTTGTCCTTTGATAATGATTTTGGTTGAGTTTAATTGAAAACTATGAGAGTTGCACACCACGGCACAGCAATATTATGACTCTGAACATTGCAGTTGTGCGCGTACCTTCATAGAAAAAAATGATTTCTAAATTTAGAACACGTCAAGCCATACACCAGAGGTGTTCAGTGTCTCTTTAATTTACCCTGAAGCTCACACTTTAGCAAAGTTGTGTTGAGAAGAATTTAAAAAAGATTAAGACTATTATGCAATGAGCAACCTGATTTTTATCTGAAAAAAAATTACGAGATATATCGATAATCATCTTGAATATCTTTCAATTATCGATGCATGGAAAAGTCATTGATCCCAGGTTTATCCTGGTTCAATACAAGTTAAGCTCTATTGACAGCTTCTGTGGCATGATGTCGATTACCACAGAAAATAATTTAATTAATCTCTCAGTTAGTAAAAACAAACACTAATTATGTTTACGGTAATGTACTTATAATGCTATTGATTACCATAGAAAATTATTTTCATTTTAACTTTAACTGGGAACTTTCTTTAAATGAGTAATGACACTGATTAACTTTTCAAAGTAAGAATTAGGACCATTAGAGGCCATTTCTGAACAAATTCATCAGCAATTAATTAAACATTCCATCACTAATGAGCAACAGAATAATATCACTGACTAATTCATTTAATTCCCTACACTTAGACCTCTAAATAAATGCAGAATTGTTTAATTAGGTTAATATTAATCTGCATGAATTATGAGGCAATCTGGAAAAAATTAAGCAAATGTAAACTGAACTAATTAAAATGCTGTTCTCAAGAGAGTTAAATGAGAGAGAGTCGTTTACCTCTGTTTGTTTGATCCCCGTGACCTGTTGGAGTGGTGGGAATAACCAGACTGAATGGATTCCGTGTCCATGGCAATGCTCTCTGCCTGTGATTGGTTTAATGCCGTGGAGGAAGGAATGTAGAGACAGTTAAAGGGCAGACGATAATAAGGAAATACATGAAGCTGTGTGAGATGAAAGGATCAATTCTGGGGCCTTTTAGTTATCAAACATTAACCTAAGAAGAAAGAGAAAAAGAAAGAGAAAGAAGAGAATTTTTAACAAACCATACTATACACATAAATACACCAGATACAATAAAATCATGTTTTAATATTGTATATCATTTTATTCAGAGCATAAACTGTCTCACACTTATTGTATGATAGCATTTCTCAAAAAAGATTAAAAGCACATTTCTTCCTCTAAGCAATGCTACTAAAGCCCAACCCCAAAGGTCACATTTTGAAGTCTCTTTCCATTGTCCCACGTGTGAAAAAAGCAATCCTAGAGTGAACTCTATAAACAAAAGAAACAAACAAAAAAGCATTGTAAAATACACCAAGATCACTCAAATCATGAAATACAGTCGGCTTGCCTTGATCACGAAAACTTACTAAAAACGGAAACAAAATGGTTCACTGCAGCAATACTTAGACAACTGTAGCATGCTGATGGCATCAAGGTGTTCAACTCATTCAACCAGTATCTCTATTCCAGTGGTACTTAACCTTAGCAAGTTACCAAGCTGACAAATTTACAGTGCTTACAAGAGGCATTTTCCCCCTCAAACCACAGTAGTACATGCTGGAATTTGTTCATTAGTGATCATTTATTAAACAATGGATATAAACTCTAATCTGTACTACTCCCTCATACTATGAATTCTGCTGCTGCCTTCTCTTTAGCATTGATGGGGAACGTTTTTTTTTAATGCATTTGTTTTTTCTGCCCATTAGTTCTCCACCTTGAGGGAATTCTTCCCTGAATATTGGTGCATGGTTTCAAAGTGACACTTTAAATTTGATCTTTTAAAATTGTATACACACTTTCCCACACCATTCTACACACATACTCCTGCTCAAATCTAAAGTTAATTTCCACACCTATGTGTTAATCAAATTTAGACTAAGCTAGCTACTGCAAATAGCATTTTTTTTATAGCTAATGACTGTTAAGTGACATTGCAGAGTGCTACACCTAATGGCCAGGGTATACTTTGTTTTCTGTGTTCCGGATTGGACCATGACTGGTCGACTGCATTGCGTTTCAAAGAATACTCTTTTGACCACAAGCGAATATGAAGGCTTTCAAAGCATGCACACTAGGACTGCTTAGTTATACTCTTTTAGTACAGACAATGGCAGGCACAATGGAATACAATGTGCACAGTCGAGGACTGCGCTCAAGAAAATCTGGGTCGCACGTGGACAGTCTTCGCAGACTGTGCTGATGACTAAATTTGCATCATGTATAGTGTGCGATCAGCGACGTGGACAACCGAAGTATACTTTGTCCTTAAGGCTTATTATGATCAGTTGGTCAGCACCCAGAGCCATAGTGATGTGACTTGCAACAATACAAGCTGCGGATTAAAAACGTTAAGCTAAAGTGTGTAAATTCAAATAATTAAAAAAAAAAAACTTTTCTAAACAGGTTTCCCAAACACTCCCCTCTGCCATGTGTCGAAAAACAAATAGTCCTGCCTCAAACTTGAGGAATTGGCTGAGCCAGCAATACTCAGGCTGACTGGGATACTTAAACAAACAGAGCAATGTTTTAAAAGTGTGACAAAGATAGAGTCTTTGCACGTTTCATGAAAATAAACTTACACATGAATAGAAGAAAGTATTTTAATATTTATAAAAATACATACTTTAACTTTAAGTAACTATTCTGGAGAAAAGGTAAGACTTTAAACGTCACCACTGTATTCAAAGATGGGTTGTATGCCAAGGCTCAGCACAGGCTGTGCACTGATTTATCCACTCATAAATAACTAATTTGGAGAGACAAAGATTCTCTAGTGCCACCTGTCATCTCAAAGGAAGCAACCAACACAACACTCACAAAGCCAACGCATGCATACACACAAAAACACACACAAACACACCATAAGAGGATTTAAAAGTCTAAAATTTAGATAAATGCACAGAAAAATTTATTCCATTACAAGTTCAATTCAACTCACTTTAAACCATCATGCAATTTAATTCTACAAATACACTCTCTTTCCCTCCTCACACTCAAGTCTAGAGGTCTGCATTTAACTAGTGCATGGACAAACTATACATTATGGTGTTTACTATAATTTGAAATTTAAGGTAAAGTGATTTCTGCAATGCTAGCAGAACCAAAAGGAAGTCTGGATGGGACAACATGTTTTCAACAACCACATGAAAGACCCATCAAGAATTATATTGATTTGATAGGTAATCAGCAAATCTTTTTGTAATCACAAGAATTATAGAAAATTATATTGTGTAGAATATTTGTATTAGAAGAGAAAAAATAACAGTTTTCCTTGAATGGGGTAATTGCTGATATTCTCCAACAAAGTAGCAATTATGACAGAGAATAACTTGATCAACCTGAAGTATGTGAACTTTCCAAGATTGCACTGACCACTTTCAAGTCTTAATTTCTCTTATCAAGGAGAGAAATCTGACCTGGACATGGACATGCACACCTAGCATTCCTCTGGGATTACCTCATAATGCCCTAAAAACACACACAGATGCACAAAGAATTCCTCTAAAGTTACTCTATATGCCCTCATAAGCATACTCACAGAACGTGTATCAAGTTAGGAAGGCTGGGGGCCTAATATTTTCTGTACTAAGTACATGTCATTATATCCTATCACAAAGGACTCCCCCAAAAATATAAATTCTAACCTCAGACAGTTTTGTCTCTTCTTATCTTGCCACTGCATGTCTATCTGTGCATGTCTACAATTCACAAGTTGTTGCATATTTTACAGGGCAGCAAATGCCAAATAAATCTGTTCTGTAAACCAAGAATGCAGGAATGTGACAACTTTTGATACATGATCCATGGGAATGTAAGCATAATGAGGGCATTACCAAGACTGGATCAAAATTGACAGATGGACTGTCTAAAGCAAATGAAAGGAAGACATGCCTGAATTTAGTTTAAAATGTTCTTGTATTATAAGGATGCAGAGTGTTAAGAAGCAAAAGGCATTCCTAATTCAGAGTGAATAGTTCTCTAATCTTACCAGGCTTGCTCTGTTGACTTTAATCAGTATTTCATGAGTTCAGATAAAGATCAAACAGTAAAGCTTTTGTGCTTTTGTGTTTGTGCCTTTTTTCTTTTTTCTTTTTATTGAGTGAGTCAGATTTGGAGTTTTGATCTTGTGGTCTTAAAACATGGCCTTATTCTGGCCCTAATTACACAGTGTCCTGGTCTGGGTCTCAAAACACAAAGTGTTGGTTTGGATCTGGGTCTCAGCTAATGGTATAAGACAGACCGCAGTCTATTTCCAAAAAACTAAAAGTGATAATTACCTCAACCACAATTTGGCATGGTATCTTCAACAATACAAAGAGTTCACGCTAATTTCATGGCTCTGAATGGCTAATTAGGCACTGTACAAACAAGCTTAGCGTTTGAAGTGAATGCTGAAACAAATTCAATATAATTTTAATTCATTAAAATGGACAGGCTGGTTCTGGGTCTTAGCTATAGATCTGGGCCTCAAGTCTAGGTCTGAGACTTAGAGGTCTGGTTTTGAGACAAAGTCTGAATATAATCCTATATGTAATGATATACCCCATAATGTAAGGGATAATGTACAGACAGCCAGTCATTGTCACAAAATCAACACAACAGGGTCATTAGAATCTCTTTGTATCAGTATCACCCTGAAGGTGTTTATTTTGTGAGAATGAACACTTGAATGAACATTATCCTGCTTGTTACACAGCAAAAATAAATAAATGGACATGAAATATTGATTGTAATCAGTCATTGTTAAATATCCTCAATGACAACCATTTTATTAGGTTCACACTTTTTCATTGAATTAATCTTTTGTTTCAGCAACTACAATCAGAAGGTTCTGTGTAAAAGCTTTAACCAACTAAATGAACACTGCTGTGATCTTAAAAGAATAGTTCACCCAATAATTATAATTCCATTTCAAATTCGGGATTTCCTTTCTTCTGCAGAACACAAAAGAAGATTTTTTACAAATGAATAGCGTGTTTATCTATACAATACAAGTCAATGGGGTCCAAAAATTCACGATCATGATTTGAAGCTTGATTAATCTTCCTCACGCTTGATGCATGTGCAGAGTACAGCGAGTGCACATGCCAGGGTTTCCATTAGCTGGTAATTACCGTTTTTTGACCATTAAAATGTCCTAATGGCTGATGACTGGTGAAAATATTAAGACAATGTGTAAGATGATGCCACAAGTGTACAGTGGTGGACAGTAAAAAAGTATTTTTATTATAGGCTTCTTAAGTATATTTTTCAGATATCTGTAATTTATCAGAGTATTTTTATTTTACAAAAATGTTACTTTTACATTTATCCAGAATCCAGAATCGGTCTGTCTTCGCCGGCCAAAGGTGGTCAGCGCAGACCACAACGATCTGCCCAGGTCTGTCGGTCCTGGGTGAGTCCCATCCAATTGTGTCCCAGATCTTGTCGTAGCGAGTCGCGCCATCGTGTTGCAGGGCGCCCGCGTGGCCGCTTGATGTCGATCGGCAACCAGACGGTGACTTCGCGTGTCCATCTTTCGTCCGTCCGCCGCATCAGGTGCCCAGCCCAGCGCTTCTTGGCCTTGTTGGCCAGGTCCACCGCATCGGCCACCCTGGTCATGGCCCGCAGCTGCTCGTTGCGGACGTGGTCGATCCTTTTAACCCCGACCATGCGCCGCTCGATTGCGCGTTCAGTCACGGCCAGCTTTTGTCGGTCGACCGCCGTTGTTGCCCAGGTCTTGGCCCCGTAGAGCATGGCCGGCAGGACGGTGCTGTTGAATAGGGCGGCCCTGATGTCCGGGTCGATGGCTCTGTTGGTGGCCGTCTCGGCAATTGAGCCAAAGCTGACCCAGGCGGCTCGGCGTCGTCGTGCCAGTTCTCGACCAATCTTGTGGTCGGTAGTCAGCTCCTGGCCCAAGTAGATGTATCTATCGACTTGCTGGAGCTGGTGCTGGCCGACATGAAGGGTAGTGTCAGCCACCTGGTCGTTGCGCATCCACTTGGTTTTTGCCAGATTGATTTTGAGGCCGCACCGAGCGCCAGCCTGGTTGAGCTGGTCGAGCCGCTGCTGTACATTGACTGCCGAGCAGCCTATCAGCACGATGTCGTCGGCAAAGCGCAGGTGATTGAGCCAGCGGCCGTTGATCTTGATGCCGACCTCGTCCCAGTTGAGCTGCCAGAAAATTTGCTCGAGGCAGGCGGTGAAAAGCTTGGGCGAGATGGTGTCGCCCTGCTTGACACCGCGGCCGACCTCGATGTTAAGCGGTCGGTCGAACAGGGTGATGGTAGTGGCACAGTTGCTGTTCAGCTCCTGCAGCAGGGCCACATGCTCATCTCCGATGCCTTGTTGTTGGAGGGCGAGCAGCACGGCGTTGATCTCGACCGAGTCGAAGGCCTTCTCGTAGTCGACGAAGGCCAGGACCAGCGGCATCTTATACTCCCTGGCCCGCTCGAGCAGCTGGTTCAGTACCTGCACATGGTCCATGGTGCTAAAGCCAGATCTAAATCCGGCCTGCTCGACGGGCTGC
Source organism: Xyrauchen texanus (assembly GCF_025860055.1). Taxonomy (NCBI): domain Eukaryota; kingdom Metazoa; phylum Chordata; class Actinopteri; order Cypriniformes; family Catostomidae; genus Xyrauchen; species Xyrauchen texanus. The sequence continues at coordinate 30,288,495 of NC_068289.1, read as the reverse complement.
TGTTCGTCCAGCTGCTTGGCCAACCGGTTGAGCAGCACCTTAGTGAAGATCTTATACACGGCCGACAGTAGTGTGATCGGCCGGTAGTTGCTGAGCAGCTCGCGGTCGCCCTTCTTGAACAGCAGTACTGTCTTGGCCGTCTTCCACTGTTTGGGGATTTGGCATTGTGCCATGTAGCTGCTGAATCGGGCTGCCATGGCTGTCCAAAGTGAGTGGCCGCCGGCCTTAAGCAGGTCGATCTCAACGCCATCCAGGCCGGGCGCCCGGTCCGCCTGTGCCTGCGCGACTGCATGTCGGACCTCGCATTCCAGCACTGGCAGGATGGGCGGCAGCTGGTCAAGCTGAAGGTTAGGTGGGGGGACGGGGACCTTGCTGGCGAACAGGTCACTGTAGAAGCGCCTGCACTCGGCCTCAATGCCGGACCGAGTCCTGGTCGTCCGCCCGTCGGCCGTCTTCAGTGCTGGTATCTGGCCGCGCTGCTGCTGCATCGCCCGCCTGCACTTTTTCAGGCTCCTCGGCTGTCGCCAGCAGGCGCCACTGTCTGTACTGGTCGAGGTCGGTCTTGAGCTGCTGCCGGATCTGCTTGCACAGCAGGCCGTACTCGACGTGTGTGGGTCCGTCAGCGCGCATCTGCCGCCACCTCTGCAACAGGGCCTTGGTGGCGTCCGAAATTCGGCTGGCCCGGCTGTTGGTGGGCACTGTAGCTGCATCGCGGCTTGACTTGAGCAGGCCTATAAAGTGGTCGTAGTCCAGGTCAATGTCGGCTTCAAGCTGGGCCCAGTTGGTGTGGTCGATCAGAGTGTGGAAGACGGCTAGGTCAGTGGTGGCCGGCTGCTTTGCCCGGTTGCTGGCTGCCAGTGCGCGCTTTTCGGTCCTGCCGTCGATGACCAGCTTGGCCCTTACCGGCTGATGGTCGCTGCCCGTGTGAAAGAACTTGCGGCCGATGACAGCGACGTCCTGCAGGATGCGGCGGTGGCTGCAGAGGACGTAGTCGATCTCGTTGGTTGTTTCTCCATTGGGAGTCATCCATGTCCATCGGCGGCCGGGGCGCTTCTTGAACAGACTGTTGCCGATGAACAGCCGGTTGGTCTCGGCCATTGCAACCAGTCGCTCGCCCGGTCCGTTCCTGTTGCCGCTGCCGAACGGGCCGACAAAGCGCTCGCCATCCAACCCCTTGCCCACCTTGGCGTTGAAGTCGCCCATCAGGACGAGGTAGGTGGCACAGGGGGGAAGTGGCTGCCTCGACGGCCTCATAGAACTGCTCAAGCACATCCTTATCTTGCTCGGCCGCAGCCGCTGCTGTTGGTGCATATGTCTGCACGATCCGGATGGTGGCTTTGTTGTGTAGGTGCAGGGTGAGCACGCCGACTCGGGGTTGGTCACGTCGACCAGGTCAATCATCGGCGACCATCGTTTGGATACAATGAAGCCGACGCCACCAACAGGCCGCGTCTCTTCCCTGGCACCCAAGATGACCGTCCTGCCGTCGTCGCGGCGCACGTGCAGCGGCTCCCGGCACTTGGTCTCGCACAGCCCGAGCACGTCGCAGCAGATGCTGTTCAAGCCTTCCAGGATGGCAGCCAGGTTGGCCTCATTCGACACAGTCCTGGCGTTGAAGGTAGCAATGTCGAGCGCCATGGTGTTGGTAGTCCGGTCCTTTGGTCGGTATCCAGATGGCGGCCTGGTACCTGAGATTCTTAGCAGCCTCTCGTCCCTGGCCGGATCGCTCCACCGCCGTAGAACGGGCGCAGGGGCGTGCAGGGTACTGAGGCCCTTGTTTGTCGTTGTCGTTGCAGTTGGGTTCAGACCTCGGCTTGCAAGGCCACTAGGTCTGTGCCCTCGTCCTTAGCCAGGTGTCTGTCATCTTCTCAGCATGGCTGAACCTGCCAGGAATTGCTTCCCGCTGTACATCGACGACAGCCTCCTGTTTAACCCCCCGCCACGGTGAGGTGGACGAATAGGACTTGGGGGGTTTACATTTATATATTAATAAAACTGGCACAAATGAACTTGCTTGCTAGCAGTAATCTTATAAATACACTCTGGCCAACGCAAATGAGGTTGCAGGGTAATATAGGATATATAGAGAGAGCTATATAAAACAGATTATTAGAACTATTTCTATATATGTCAAATAATAAAATGAATAGCAAGTCTAAAGCATGTAACCAGATTTGTCTAGCTCTATTGCAATGTACAATCTCATCTGTTTAGCGTCATTACAACAATTCAGATTATTAAACACACGTTGACCTAGTAGGGCATGTTGTCCTAGAATTATTTAAACAGTAAAACAATTATGAAGAACAAAATGATTGATAAAATAGCAAATATGTACTAATTGGCAATTTACAAAGATAACAAAACATTGTTTGGCCAACAGATCATAAATAAATCATAAACAAATTAAAACACACAATCTGCACTGACCTGACATTTATGAAGAATTCTCATCCTATGTGGCTATCCTTATGAGGACTCTCCATAGACATAATGATTGTTATACTGTACAAACTATAGATCCTATACCCTAACTCGACCCCTAAGCCTAACCTCACAAAAAACATTCTCCATTTTTACATTTACATTTTCGTTTAGTATGCTTTTTAAGCAATTTGAATTAGAAATGTCTTCATAAACCACATTTATAGCATAATACCCTTGTAATTACCAGTTTATAAACTAAAAGAATGTCCTTGTAAACCACCCAAACCCGCCCACACACACACACACACACACACACACACATACAAACACACTGTTTTTTTGAATGGTAGTTTTTCTTATTTCTTACTTTTTCTTAATAAAAAGCTCTTAACTATCTGTGTGCCTGTGACCAATCTCTGCTTAAATGTATAAGAACAGGAGGATACAGCATATTGAAATGCAAAAAAATATTAAACAAAAACCTTAAAGGGATAGATCACTCAAAATTGAGAATTTCCTCTTCATTTACACACCTTCATCCCATCCCAGATGTGTATTATTTTATTTCTTTTGCAGAACACAAACAAAGATTTTTAGAAGAATAACTTAGCTCTGTAGGTCCATACAATTCAAATATATGGTGGCCAGAACTTTGAAGGTCCAAAAAACACTACATTACAGCATAAAAGTAATCCATATGACTGCAGTGGTTTAATCCATATCTTCAGAAGTGATATGATAGGTGTGAGTAAGAAACAGATCACTTTTTAAGTCCTTTTTTATTATAAATTCTCCTCCCTGCCCAGAAGGTTGTGATATGCACAAAGAATGTTAATTGCCAAAAACAAAAGAAAAATTAAGTGAAAGTGGAGATTTATAGTAAAAATTTACTTAAATATTGATCTCACTCACACTTATCATATCTCTTCTGAAGAAATGGATTTAACCACTGAAGTCATATGGATTACTTATATGATGACTTTATGTGCTCTTGGAGCCTTAAAGTTCTGCAAGTGTACAGTGTGACGCCATGCCAGTGATTGCAGCGCTTAGCCGCCATGGAAGTTTAAACTTTCCCCAAGCTTGTGAATTTCTGATCAGCGACTACAGTGCACTGTATCCCGTACACTGACAAAAGCAGCCAGCATTATTCCCATTTCGAATGCCCGCAATGAGAAATTTCTCACTTCAGAATCATATTAAAACATTGTGTTGTGTTGCTGTCTTCTGGAGAGAAGGACACCAGGCTTATGTGAATCTCAATTTGCAGAGAAACACTGGACACATTTGACTTTACTTTACCAGCAAAATGCTTTTGTGCTATGAAAAATCAGAAGAAAATGAATATCAAAATAAAGAGCCAAGAAAGAAAATTGCAAAGGGGAGAAATCATATGACATAACAACGATTTATTTCAATATTTATTTATAAATGAAAAGATATGTGACAAATTGCAGTTTAGTACTTTTGTTTTGTTTTTTCAATGGGAAAGCAGCTATAATGAACAAACGTCTATCGTTTGACTTGATTGTGTCATGATTAGCGTGTATTGCATTATAATGCATAGTCCATCACGTTACAGCGCAAAATAAACACCGAAATGAGATGACAGGATTTTTTCCAATTGTGCGTGTGCGTCAAGCGCGAGGAAGTACAATGAAGCTTCAAATCATTATCACGCTACATTTACATTTATGCATTTGCCAGACGATTTTATCCAAAGCGATTACAGTGCACTTATTACAGGGACAATCCCCCGGAGCAACCCAGAGTTAAGTGCCTTGCTCAAGGACACAATGGTGGTGGCTGTGGGGGTCAAACCAGCAACCTTCTGATTAACAGTTATGTGCTTTAACCCACTACACCACCACCAAAAAAAGAGTTACATTTTCTCACCCAAAACAAATCGTATCAGATGAGAAGGCGTGGATTAAACCACTTGAGTTGTATGGATCACCTTTATGCTGCATTTATGTCCTTTTTGGTGCTTGGACGTTTTGGGCCCCATTGACTTGCATTGTATGGATATAAACACATCATACATCTATGAAAAAATATTTGATCTGCTGAAGAAATAAAGTCATAAGTGTCTGAGATGTTATAAGGGTGAGTAAATAATAAGAGAATTATCATTTTTGGGTAAACTATTCCTTTAATGTGATGGTGGATGCAGTAACATACAGTGGATAATTTTAATATGAACATGGACAATGCAGTTTGAGCATACAGTCACAGTGTAATGCTAACTGGAGCAAGAGACTCCATGAAGGCTTGTACATTTAGCCATCAAAACTCAGATTTTCACAGCCATTACACCTACAGAGCCAAGACACATGAATACACACATAATTTGACTGAGAGACTCACTCAGCCAGCGAAGCCTTTAACATATGTTCAAAGCGCTGAGTAATGTGTATCATATACACACATGCAGAAACATGCATGCACACACACATACAACATTTTCACGTGTGCTTAGAGGCAGTCATGCTTGATCAAAGGCAGAACAATGGCATGTCTTCACCTCCTAAACAAGAATACAGGACAGGCAGAGAGACAGACAGAAACAGAGAGCAGAGAGAACGAGACTGGAAGGGGGAGGGACAGTAAGAGTCAAAGGAATCAAAGTAATGAAGGAAAAAATACTCTTTTTTTCAGAATGTTTGACATAGAAAAACAAGCACACAAACATTATCATAAAACTGACCAATATATTCAGTCATAGACTTCAAAGCTGCTTTATAATGTCTGAAATATAATATTTGCACTAATATCAAAAATTTGACAGATACCAAGTTATTTTAATGTCAATAATTTTAATGTCAATAACCGATTATATGGTTTTTCAAAATCCTATTTTACAATGCTTTGTTTTACAATATTAAAATTATTTACAGTACACGCCTGTTTTCCCCCATCATGCGCCAATCTTGAATTTAGTAAAATCAGGTATCAAGACATTATAGAGCCCTGATATTATCTGCGTTTAATTGTGGCTTAAACACATATGTCTATAATTTACAAAACATTAATATTGGCCAACATCGATATAGTCACCATCCTTTTGCAAACCTAACAAACAGTTTATATCCATTATAGTCATTTTGTTAATCTGAAGTTTATTATGGTAAACTGATCAAAACATTACTCAATGTTTAGAGCTCTGGTGCAAATGTATACTCCAAATACACTGAGCCGTGGTGTTCATGTCGGTGATGCAGGTTCGATTCTGGCCTATTGCTTCTTCATAAAAAGTGGTTTGGAATCTCCAAAAGAGGGCAGAGTTATTCCAGAAGGTGTGGGGTTACTCCAAAGGGGGCATTAGGTTAGGGGCTCCCTATATCTTTGCTGGTGGTTTAGAGCTCCCGCCCCTTTTTGGAGCTCTGCCTGCAGCTATATCCTTCTCCATATGGGCATGTGTGAGCTCCACTGGGTGAAATTTTCACAAAGGGGCGCCAAAAGCGAGCTATGGCACATTTATACACCCTAACCCAAACCCTAAACATAACATTTCTGGGGGAAAACATTTATGCTACAGGGGAAAATGCAACCTCCAAAACACGCTCTTCACTGTGAAAACACAATTACTTCTGGTTTCAACGGGAGATCCAAACCCAGGTCTTCCATACTGCTGAAGCAATATGCTTCTGGTCATGCCACAGGGAAAGGTAATCACACTGGAGCCGATGCAAATATGTCTGATTGGATATGGCACTTGTCCGTAAGTCAAAATCATGTGTACGTAATTGGATACTGGAACTCTTGGAAACAACTTCCTGTGTGGTCATGTTACAACACACACAGGCTCTTCAAAGGAGTTAACATCATGAATATGTAAATAGTATGTTTGTGTGTGTATATTGTGAAAGAGAAAAGGAAATTGAGGGAGACAACAAGAGATGAGAAAGAGAAGTCACAGAAGAGAAGTTACAGAGCCTCATCTCTTTAATTTGGGTGTTGAGGCCTGATGGAAATTAAATAATTGTGCTGGAAACTGTGGCAGCTCTGTATATAGGGATGCTCCGATCCAATACCTGGATTGGTATTGGCTCCGATACTGAAGCTTTTAGATGGATTGGGTCGGTCCGACGAGCCTGATCCAAATCCGATACTGTGTGTTAGTCGTATACATTAGTGTCAAGCTCCAAAAATGACATAAAAGAACCATAAAAACACAATTAAAGTAGTTCATATGACTACATTTTATTAAAAGCCACTTGTGCTATAGCTCTGTGAATCACAAAAGGCTGTATTTAATAAATAAACATATAAAATGCACGCACAGCTGCAGCGCGTTATAGCGGTGCGCAATATTTGAGAGCTACTCACAAACAACATCTCAGATGTAGATGCTCAAAAGTTCAGTTCACTTATAATTATTCTGAGTGTAGGTGAGTAGGGCTGGGACAACGCGTCGACGTCATCGATGAAAAATACGTCGACGCAAAATATGCGCATCGATTCGTCGGACCCAAAACAAAGATGGCGGCGCCAGCGAGTGGCTCCTCAGACTATCAGAAGTGCAAGGCGGCATGCACTCGTTCCTCTAAAGTATGGGAATTCTTGAATTTAAAAGGAAACAATTCCGTGATATGTCGTCTTTGCAAAATGGAGATGGCCTTCCATTCTAGCACCACGGCAATGCACCAGCACCTTAAGAGGCGCCACCCGGTTGCAGCTGCAGATGACAGAGCACCGTGAGTTTTTTTTTCAACTCCCCACTTTGCACTCGATGTTGGAGTAGGCTATAATACGTTGTCGACACCTAAAGTTTTCGCTTATAGCTATGAATGTCATGAAAAATACATGGAGGACACTGACAACGCGCTGACAGACAGGACCAAGCAGGTAACATTTAATAAAGTCTCAACTTTCAAATTTGGTCATTCAAAGAAAATTAAACCATAAATAGGCCTACTAATTTGTGGCTCTTTAATGTGTCGTGACAGATTGCCTCAGTTAAAGCTGCTCGTGAACCGATCATCTTTTCCTTGGTTAATTTATAGCATCAAATAGGCTAAACATGAATGTAGCCTACATCAGAAGGACAGTTGTTTTAACCGCGGAAAGATGTCAGTACAGTAGCCTACAATCCATTATTCAAATTCAAATCCACCGACGTTAATCTTCTCTCTCCTGACTACTTTGTCGGACAAAAATGGCGTATCATGATTGATTGATCAGATCGCCAGTCAATCAAACTCCCGGCAAATGCCACCCCCCCCCCCCGATGAAACCGGTATTACCGGTGTTGTCACAAGTCGATTAATCAAATCGAAATCGAATCGGACTGAAAAAATGAATCGTTAGATTAAACGATGCATCGGAAAAATAAATCGCTAGATTAATCGTTTAAAAAATAATCGTTTATCCCAGCCCTATAGGTGAGCAAGAAGGCAGACGAGGGGCGAGGATCTAAATGCAGCGAGACTTTATTTAAATAAATAGGCAACACGAAAAAACACGAACAAAGGAAACTTCCACAATGGGAGAAAGTAAAACAAAAACACGGAAGGTATACAAAGAGTTAACAGGCGGGGTAAACATCGACAGGAAACACGGAAAACAGGCATCCACATACATCAAAGACCGACAGGAGAATGGAGAAACAAACAGGGTTTAAATACACAGACACACTAATGACTAAACGACATACAGGTGAGAACAATGAAGTGCATGGGCAGTGATGAAGGCAGGGAACTATGGGAAATGTAGTGCATGACAATAGACAAGTGAAACACGGGGCGGACAACAAGGAAAACGTGACATGGAACGTGATCAGTGAAACAGAAAACACAGGACAGACAACAAGGGATCGTGACATAACCCCCCCTCAAAAGGACCGGATTCCAGACGGTCCTAAGAAACAAAAATATAGCAAAAATAAACAAATGTTCAAGGAGAGAGGGGCTAGAAAAGGGGGAAAACAGACAAACAGCACAAGGGACACAGAGACAGACCAAGGAGGCGCAAGGGACACAGAGACAGACCAAGGAGGCACAAGGGACACAGAGACAGACCAAGGAGGCACAAGGGGCAATTAGGCAGTCCATGGGGGCACAAGGGGCGGACAGGCAGACCAGGGAGGCCGAGAGGGCGGACAGGCAGTCCATGGGGGTATGAGACGGGGAACGGGTCAGATGGCCTGGGGGGTGTCCACCGGGTAGGGAAAGGTTTAGGAGGCCAGGGAGGTGTCGACCGGGCAGGGACAGGTTTAGGTGGTCTGGGAGGCGTCGACCAGGCAGGGACAGGTTTGGGAGGCCAAGGAGGTGTCGACCGGGCAGGGACAGGTTTAGGGAGTCTGGGAGGAGGAGTGGCCACTGGGGGAGCTGGCGGAGCTGCGTGAGACGGAGCCAAGGAGGACTTCTGAGGCGGAGCAGTCAAAGACTTGGGTGGCGGCCCCGAAGAAGGCGCAGGCAGGGCCGCAGGAGACCCTGGGGGTGGAGCAGAGGCAGGCAGAGCCGTGGGGTACACTGTGGGCTGAGCCGTAGAAGGCTTGGGAGGCAGCGCACTGGAAGGCGTAGGCGGAGCCGAGGGAGGAGATGGCGTAGAAGGCTCAGAAGGCGGAGCTGAGGGAGCCACTGGAGGTGGAGCCAAGAGAGGCTTGGGAGGTGGAGCCGAGGGAGGCTCAGGAGGCGGAGCTGAGGGAGGCGATGGCGTAGAAGGCTCAAAAGGCGGAGCTGGAGGAGCAGTCAAAGACTTGGGTGGCGGCCCCGAAGAAGGCGCAGGCAGGGCCGCAGGAGACCCTGGGGGTGGAGCAGAGGCAGGCAGAGCCGTGGGGTACACTGTGGGCTGAGCCGTAGAAGGCTTGGGAGGCGGCGCACTGGAAGGCGTAGGCGGAGCCGAGGGAGGAGATGGCGTAGAAGGCTCAGAAGGCGGAGCTGAGGGAGCCATTGGAGGTGGAGCCAAGAGAGGCTTGGGAGGTGGAGCCGAGGGAGGCTCTGAAGGCAGAGCTGAGGAAGGCTCAGGAGGCGGAGCCGAGGAAGGCTCGGGAGGCTCAGGAGACGGAGCCGTGGGGAGCTCTGGAGGCTCAGGAGACGGAACCGTGGGAGGTTCAGGAGGCAGAGCAGAGGGAGGCTCAGGAGGCAGAGCAGAGGGAGGCTCAGGAGGCAGAGCTGTGGTTGGCGGAACCATAGAAGGCTCCGTAGGCAGGGCCGAGGGAGGCTCCGGGGGCGGAGCCGTGGTTGACGGAGCCGGGGGAGGTTCAGGAGGCAGAGCTGAGGAAGGCTTCGGAGGCGGAGTCGAGGGAGGCCCTGGAGGCAGAGCCGAGGGAGGTTGTGGCGCCGTAGGAGGTTCTAGAGGCGGAGACCTGGAGGGCTCTGGAGGTGGAGCCGAGGGAGGTGGCGCCGTAGGATGCTCTAGAGGCGGAGCCCTAGAAGACTCTGGAGGCTCTGAAGGCGGAGCCGTAGGAGGCTCGGTAGGCAGAGCAGAGGGAGGCTCGGGAGGCAGAGCAGAGGGAGGCTCGGGAGGCAGAGCAGAGGGAGGCTCGGGAGGCAGAGCAGAGGGAGGCTCAGGAGGCAGAGCAGAGGGAGGCTTGGGGCGGAGCCGTAGGAGGCTCAGGAGGCGGAGCCCTGGGTGGCTCGGGAGACTTGAGAGACTCGAGAGGCTGAGCCCTGAGTGGCTCGAGAGGCGGAGCCCTGGGTGGCTCGAGAGACTCGCGAGGAGGAGCCCTGGGAGGCTCGAGAGACTTGAGAGGCGGAGCCCTGGGAGGCTCGAGAGGCGGAGCTCTTGGTGGCTCGAGAGACTTGAGAGGAGGAGCCCTGGGAGGCTCGAGAGGTGGAGCCCTGGGAGGCTCGAGAGACTTGAGAGACGGAGCCCTAGAAGGCTCGGGAGGAGGAGCCCTGGAAGACTCAGGAGGAGGAGCCCTGGAAGACTCAGGAGGAGGAGCCCTGGAAGACTCGGGAGGCTCGAGAGGAGGAGCCCTGGGAGGCTCAAGAGGCTTGAGAGGCAGAGCCCTGGAAGGCTCGGGAGGAGGAGCCCTGGAAGACTCGTGAGACTTGAGAGGCGTAGCCCTGGGAGGCTCTGGAGGCGGAGCCAAGGGAGGCATGTTCGAGGCTACTGGCGCTGGCTCTGGGACGGTCGAGGCTACTGGCACTGGCTGTTTGGCAGAGGTAGGCAGAAGCTGGAGGGCAGAGGCCTTTCCTTTTCTCCTCCTCCGGTCGGACGAGGCTGGCAACGCTGGCTCGCTGACCGTGGCTGGCGTGGGCTCAGGCTCGTTGACCGTGGCAGGCTTGAGCGCTGGCTCGCTGACCGTGGCAGGCGTGGGCGCTGGCTCGCTGACCGTGGCAGGTGTTGGCGCTGGCTCGCTGACTGTGACAGGCGTGGGCTCTGGCTCGTTGACCGTGGTAGGCGTGGGCGCTGGCTCCCTGACCGTGTCAGGCGTGGGTGCTGGCTCGAAAGCCGGAATCAAGAGGGGTGGTTCCTCGGCAGCAAGTTTCTCTACCACGAGACTCACATACTCCCTCCACATGTGCTCTCCGGGTTAAGGCACTTCCCTCCGCCGGCTTGATGGCAACCCGATCCAGTAGATGGATTTCAAGGAAGCGTCGTTGAACCTGGTGTAGATGGCGACAGTGGAGAAGAGATGTGAGTACTCGCGAATGGTCAACTCTGCCTGGGCCAGTTCGGTAAAAACCGCTGCTAGATCCATTTTTGGTCAGTCTTTCCGTTATGAGTGTAGGTGAGCAAGAAGGCAGACGAGGGGCGAGGATCTAAACGCAGCGAGGCTTTATTTAAATAAAAGGGCAACACGAAAAAACACGAACAAAGGAAACATCCACAATGGGAGAAAGTAAAACAAAAACACGGAAGGTATACGAAGAGTTAACAGGCGGGGTAAACATCGATGGGAAACACGGAAAACAGGCATCCACATACATCAAAGACCGACAGGGGAATGGAGAAACAAACAGGGTTTAAATACACAGACACACTAATGACTAAACGACATACAGGTGAGAACAATGAAGTGCATGGGCAGGGCACTATGGGAAATGTAGTGCATGACAATAGACAAGTGAAACACGGGGCAGACAACAAGGAAAACGTGATATGGAACGTGATCAGTGAAACAGAAAACACGGGACAGACAACAAGGGATCGTGACAATAATACGCACTTAGAACGGCACTTATTCAAATTTACCAGAATTTGAATAAGAAGCGAATTAAACTACTGTGAACTTGCCTACAATCAGACACACTTACAGGACTTCCTGGAGAGTTCAGAATGTCAAAATAAAAGTGTGAATGTTTAAAAGTTAAAGGTGAATGATTGAGATATATTTCTATATATTACTATTATAATATATTATAATTATTATCATTTGCTTACAAATGATAATAATATTTAGGTTGAATGGGTTCCAAAAAATAACTGTGAATTAAAAGATATATTATAACTAAATTGAACAAAAAAGAGATCTGAATCCTTTAAATTACAGATAGCCTACAAGTTGAAAAAAAGGCTTCTTTTCTACTGATGACTTATACTGGAATTACTGTTAATTTTGCTGCTACATTATCCAGTATACTAGTTCATAATAAAGTGTTTCTTAATAAGCTATACGTTTATATTGAAATAATGTGTAGTTAGAGGTTTGTGTTTCTTTACGTTTTAAAGAGCACACCCAATTAATTCCACACAATAATTTGTTCATTACGATCACAAAATTCTGGCCTGTTAATATTTCCTAGAATATCAAAATCCACAAAAGGTGGTAGATCCTTTTCATATTTGGCTCCTAAACGGTGGAATAGTCTCCCTAACACTGTTCAGGACTCAGACACACTCACTCAGATTAAGTCTAGACTAAAGGCATACACCTAATTTATCCTCCAACCCACAATTAGGCTGCTTTAGTTTAGTCTGACGGAACTAGAAACATTGATCATGATTTATACCTCTGCAATAAATTGAATGGCATCTATGCTTATATTATTCAATTTGTTTCCCTGTCTTAACCTCGGGACTCCTATCCTGAGGTCACAAGAACTGGCTGGATCCAGCACCATTCATGCTTCGTGTTGAATTCCACTGCTACATGTCGCTGAATGATGATGACTAAATGCAGCCGGTGCCAGCCAAACATCACTTCAGTCTATTATGATGGGCTTCAGAGGATTAACTGATGCCAACTCCAACCATAAGACATGGGATACTTCATATGCCATTGTCTGAACCTTGGATTTAGGATGGACCACACCGAACCTCACCGAAATTACCAGCCAGGTTGAACTGCGTTTCTCATCTCTGATCTCTGCCTGCATCACCTCGGTCTATTGATGGACTACGATCTTGAAATGGAATGCATAGACTAACAATTGCCAACAAAAGACTTCATCAGCCAATTAACAAGGGCAATTGCACCTATGTGAACTTCTGCAGTTAATCCAGGATGGACTTCAAAGACATTGGTCATTAATATTACAGTTCAAACAAAATCGATGTTTAAACCCTGACCCTTAACACTTACTTAGTTTAATAATTTTAAACCATGACTTTAACTATACATAAGTATATATTCATGATGTTAGCCAGAGGGGAACTGGCCCGCACAGTGAGTCTGGTTTCTCCCAAGGTTATTTTTCTCCATTAATCAACATCTTATGGAGTTTTGTGTTCCTTGCCACAGTCGCTTTCAGCTTGCTCACTGGGGTTATTAATACAATTATTATTTAATTACTTATTTTTAAAGACGATAAACAATTGTATTTTATCTAGTTACACAATGATGATTCATCGACATTATAGACATTAGTTTTATCGTCTGTTAATGCCTGATCTTCTGTAAAGCTGCTTTGAAACAATGTGTGTTGTGAAAGGCACTATTCAAATAAAACTGACTTGACTTGACAATAATGTAAAGATATTCTAAACTGATTATGCAAACAACAACAATGGCATCAGATTTTACATTGTAAAAATGTTTCTCAGGTAACTTAAAAAAATTTAAATCATGTGGTAACAAGTCAAAATGTTAAATTAAATTAAAAAATAAATCAACCTGACTACATTAGGTAGCAACAACACAAGTAATTTTTTATGGGTTAGATCAAGTAAATATTTACCACTAAAGTAACAATTGCAGATGAAAACTTTTTTCAGTGTATGTTCCTAATGCTTTTCATTCATGCAGCTCATTTGTGTGCATCCTCTGCTACACGCACCCTGAAGTAAATAGTTACATTGTTACTCTTGCCCTGTGATCCTGCCCTACACTCTGTATCTGAAAGTCTGCACACAACACATATTTATATTATGTATTCATCTTGAACAGCACATGCAAGCAAACCCGTTTTGTGCAATAACAGGTTCCATCTGAGCTCAACAAAATAGGACTGAAACTTGAACACTTCGAACTCTGAATGAATTATTAAACATTAAAATATGATAAAAGAAAAAGATTCAGGATACGCATGTAGCACACAGAAAGTGTGTATAAAGAGGATGATATTTTATAAATACATAACAGGAACCCCACAAAAAACAAAAAAACAATGATGAAGCCCTTTCCCTCTGCTTTGTTTTCAATAAAAAAAATGTTTTAGTGCATATGAGCGTAAAAGTTTTGTGTATGCATAATTCATGTGTTGTCAGATATAAACTGAAAGAGCTGTGCTGACAGAATAAAAGGCACCTTTTGCGAGTGTGTGTGTGTGTGTGTGTGTGTGTGTGTGTGTGTGTGTGTGTGTGTGTGTGTGTGTGTGTGTGTGTGTGTGTGTGTGTTTTCTGATGTGCAAAAGACATAACATGCCTTCCTAGCAAGAAAGACAGCCTCATTGCTTATTTCTGGAGCTTTAAGAGTGGGAATAACAAAACACATAACGGATGCTCTGTTGAAATATTCACATGTTAAGCTACAAATGTGCAACACCAACTCAAGTAAAGTTGAAATGCCCCCCCATCTTTTAGATGACCCTAAGTGCAACTGCATTATCTGGCCTCCATTAGCCTGCGGTAGCTTCCTACAGTGACCAAGAAGCACCAGGAAGTATAGAGATGGGAATTTAGGTCAGATGTGAGCAGCATGATTCTTCATATACTGGACAAAGTATTGCCCATGTTTGAGACAAGAGACGTTGTTTCAGTAAACTGTAGATAAACTTACAGCAGCTTAGAATGTCAATATATGTGTGTAAAATTAATCATCTTACTTCTGGAGATATGCTCTTCTTCAAGACTAAAAATTGACATGATAATAAATATTTTATTCACTTTCATGCCATTCCAGATGTGTGACTTTCTTTCTTCTGCTGAACACAAATGAAGGCTTTTAGAAGAATATCTCAGCTCTGTAGGTCATTTCAATGCAAGTGAATAGTGTCCAGACCTTTAAAGCTCCAAAAATCACATAAAGGCAGCACAAAGTAATCCATAAGACTCCAGTGGTTTAATATATGTCTTCTGAAGCAATGCAATCACTTTGGATGAGAAACAGATACATATTTCAATCCTTTCTTAATATAAATCTACAATTTCACTTTCAGAATTTGAAAGAACGTAAAAGTGAAAGTGGATATTTATGGTAAAAAAGGACTTAAACACTGATGTTTTCACCTACACCTATCTAATAGCTTCTGAAGATATGTATTTAACCACATGAGTGTTATTGATTACTTTTTGCTGCCTTTATGTGATTTTTGGAGCTTGAAGAAACACACATATCTGGGATGCATGAGAGTGAGTAAATAATAAATTTTTGGGTGAACTATCTCTTTAACTGTAAAGCTTGGTACTGATGATGGTAAACTCAAAGTAAGGGATATGCATAGGTACAGGGCCATAGCTAAAGGGGTGAAAGGTGGTAACAATTCTAGGGGCGCACAGGTCCAGAGGAGCCACAACAAACTTTGGACTGTATTTTTTAATATGAAAGGGTCCCAGAATACTATAGAGTCATGGGGCTAAGAATTCCCTACTACAGCTGTATGTTTACTTAATGAAAAAGAGGGATTAAAACGGGCATCTCAATAACATAAGGACTGTTGACCTCCAAGTACCCTCTTTAAAACCATCAAGATTAAGGTTAAAGGCTAAATTGTGCGCTGTCCCCTCCCAGCCACACCCCCTTTTTGCTATGGCTGTATATACAAACAGAATAAATTAGTCATTAATGATTAGAGTAAAAGATAAGTATTATTTCGCCTTGTTAATGCACCAACGCTCAAACGCAATGTGATAAATGCACAATTATGTATCATTCCACAAAAGCATTTGTTGTTTTCATGTGGACCACGCATTAAAAAAAACTGTTCCTGTTAAGCTTTGACGCTGAACACACCCATTTCTCATGCAAAAATGCGAGAATAGCCCCTCAACCGAGGAGCAGAATGTGTTGAAAGAAACCAACGCGAACCGCAAGAGGTTAAATCCTGCATAGCTCATGGGCGTAATGGATAGCGTTGGAAAGTCCGATTCATTTTAACGAGCCGATTCATTTGAGCAAGAATCTGTTCACATATCGATTCGTGTGAGCACAAGTACTTTGCGAATCGGTTCGACCAAATCATAACAAAGAACTAGTTCGAAACGAACGATTCATTCACGAATCGGACACATCTAGTAACGCATACACTATGGATACGACACCCAATTCAATGGAATGCCAACCATGTGCTTTAAAGTGGCACGTCACTGTCTCCAGTACATCCAATAAACAAATCAACAAATAAATAAACAAGCACTGAACACAAACACTCTTCATGGGGCGCACCCAGCAGAACTTGTTGGAGCCTGAATGACACTCGTAAGACTACTGAGGAGCTCATTCCAAATGGACCAAATCAATCGGCGTAAATTTTAGTAGTTGTATCTAAACGTAGTGTTATAAGTTAAATAGCAATTTCACTGTGCATATAATGGGTTAATCTTTGACGTCTCGCAGGAAGCATTAAGAATGAATTTGGTCTAAAACGGAACCCTGTCATTAAGGACTATAATCAATACTATAGACTACATGACCAATGGCTGGACATCTGTGTTTTACAGACAGAAGCAAGGACAATATGGCTTTAACAGCATTCATGCCGGTGTCTTTTAATGCCAAAGGTGACCATTGCTTGTTTAGATCAATGCAGTGAGCACAAAAGAATAATAGACAATAGGTATATCAGAAACTTACCTTGTCGCTACGCCAGCATCTTCCAATAAAATGATCCTGTGATCAAAGTATTGTATCCAGATTTACATTCTATCAAGCACTGCGACCAATCTGTAAAGCTTCTTCACAGGCGATGCACTTTGGCAGAGAAGGTGGAGGGACCTAGTCTGAATCCACTGTTTTGCGCTAGGGGGAGTTATCGCCTCTAGAGGTATAGCTACTGTTACAAAAAGTCATACCTCATGCATGTCCTCATTGATACCCATTGGCACGTGTGAGTTTAGATAAAGCCTTTGGCAGCATTTGTGGCAAAATGTTGATTACCATAAAAATTATTTTGACTAGTCCCTTCTTAAAAAGAAGAAGAAGAAGAAGAAGCAAAAAGCAAGTTTACAGTGAGGCAATTCAAATTTAATTTTATGGACCAATGTTTGGAGGGCTTAAAGACAGAACCGAAACGTCCGTTCTCCTGTACTGTGAGATATGAATACAATATAAGAAATTGAGAAAAAGAAGTGCGGGCCATCTTGTTTTTGAGGGCTTATGCTGTGTTCCATTCAAATCGGATGTGGGATATTCCTACACGATTTCTCCGATCTCCAGTCATAAATGTTTTCCATTGCCAGATGCTCTGAAGATGTCAGAAGAAAACAAAACAGCAATGCTCCCGTTAGCTTAGCAGGTGTTTGACTGTCACTAGATGTCTCCTAGCAACCCATTTCATAAAAAATCTGCAGCGCTAGCATTTGTGCTAACGTTTGAGTAACACACATTAATATCATGTATATGTGGTAACTTTGAATCATTTATTGATATTATTTAATACAAGGGAATGTTTATCACTTATTTTGCTTATCTTGCTGGGTGCCGACTTGATTGTGTGACGTCACGCACCTGCATCTTAGCCAAATGGGAATTACGACTTCAAGTGGCATTCCATGCACTTTTCCCAGTAGGAAGTTGGAAAATACGACTTTCTGAGTTGAATGGAACGCATTATTAAAGACAGAAATGTGAAGCTTATAATTTTATGAAAACAGTAACATGAATTCTTATGTTAAAACTATCTATCTATCTATCTATCTATCTATCTATCTATCTATCTATCTATCTGTCTGTCTGTCTGTCTGTCTGTCTGTCTGTCTGTCTGTCTGTCTGTCTGTCTGTCTGTCTGTCTGTCTTACTGTGAATTATACTGTGAATCCTTTACCCTCTCAGTGTCTCCAGTCTGTACTTACTCTGGACTTACTGATTGCATCCAGCGATCATACCACATAAAACTACTGAAGCGAGAGAGAGAGAGAGAGAGAGAGAGAGAGAGAGAGAGAGAGAGAGAGAGATCCTACCATTAAAGATTCCATTAAATCTCATTCCCTCCCCCACACATTTCATCCACTGTTCTTTTCATTTTAAGCATTCTATTCAGTGTACATTTTCAATGGCCACCAAAACAGGGTCGTTTGGGTTGTATTTTGGTTACACTCACATACTGTAATATACCCTTTGGTATATTGAATCACTAACCAGTGATGACAGGACTGAGGCCAGGAACATTACATCAGTAGGCATGATCATGAGGAGTGGTGTGGCATAGAGTTTAAAAGCTTAGGTTGGGTTAACAGAAAAAGATGCATCTGCAAGGAGCGAGCCATGAACTATCACTATTGGGCCCTTGAGTAAGGCACGTAACCCCTGGTTACTTCAGAGACGTTGTCCCTGTAGTAGTACTCTAAGTCGCTTTGGATAAATGTGTCAGATAAACAGTAGTGATAAGTTGACTTTGGATACTAAGAAACATTTTAGAGACCTAAACACATTACGAGTCATTCTCTCTAACAACTACGGCAGTTGCCACATTTACAATTATGACATACCTTATAGTACATGTTCTCATGGTAAATATGTTTTAAATTCATTAGAACTTAACAAGAAAGAACTTTAAAAAATTAAAAAGAAATGTCTGCAAGTTTTGTCAAAGGGCCCTCTAGTGTCCATGTTTAGCAATGGGTTATTTGTGCTTCAAAATGCATCAGAAGAATCATGATCCTGTGCTTGAGGAGTTAAATGTGTTGGGAGTCCTCAAGAATCTTTAAGATATATATTCCACTTGTGCACAAAACCATGATTTATGAAGACAATAGGATTTTTAACAGAACGACTCTTAATTAACATACTGATAAAATATCTTATGGAAAACAACAGTCTGCAATTACCAGGTTCGCCTAAAAATTCAGAACATTGGGATTTAAGTGAAGTATATTATCATAGGGTTCTGATTGTACATATGAACGAGGAAAAGGGACTGTAATTATTTCTTTATAGATATATAGAAAGAGATATTTAAAAAATTGAAAAAATACTTGACGTAGCTGTCCTTCACTAACCTTTAAGAAATTGTATTTTTCATAATTTTTTTCAAGTCGCTGTTACAGCTCCTCTTTGACCAATAGGTGGCGGCAAATACCATTTTTTGAGTTTATTAAGAAAATGTAAGTAAAATAAAATATTTTCTCTAAAGAAATTTAAAGCTAAAACAATGCATGTTGATTAAGTTGTTATCAGCTCATATTTCTCTGCGAAAAATGAGTTCACAGAGAACCAATATTTAGGAAAGTAGAAAAACTGTTCACCACAAATCTGGAAAGCAGGCGAGACTGGGGCTATATTTCTCACACTTTTTATTGCAAGGAATAGGCTATAGGGTTATGTTTTAAAGTTTCTGTATTTACACAAACCTTAATGTCTTGAAAAAAAGTCTGTTGAACATTTCCATTGACATTGCTCAGAGAAAATGACAGTTTACTGTAACACACGTTCTTTGTGACAATATCATATGTCACTGATAATACAGTTAGCCTATCTAAATTATCTTAAGACATATATCTTACATAAAAAATAAAAAATAACAAAATAAAAACACTAAGTGTTTTTTTCCACTAAGTGGCGCTCGTGAGCACACAATAGAATGATGCATGGCTTTTATGGTCAAAGCTGGAGAGGAGATGCAGGATAGCCAGCATGATATCTGCCCGTTCCAGTGGTCTTGTTTTTATAGAAAATTCTAGAGACTCTATGAAGAAGATATATTTTATTGTATTATTGTTTTTTTTATACCGTTAAGATTGTTTTTGTTCATATTAATAATACATCTTGATTATTGGGAACCGATGAAGACAAATTTCAACATAACAAAACAATTGCATTCATTTCTTTTCTTTATTCTTTAGATATATTTAAGACTCATTCCATGATATTATATTTTCCACGTAAATTTTGCTGTCTTTATCAAGAGATGATTAAATGTGTAAATCTTGATTTTTAAACATATTTTGTTTTAGGGTCAATTTTGTGTGACTTTAGCAAGCTTTACCTGCCAAAATCTAAACTGTTGTTGAAAACAGTTCACTGTGTCAGCTGCTGTTATGTGTAGTTTTTACATATTGTATTATAGCTAAAGATGAGTATTTATTATTTAATTGCTTAAAAACAATCGTTGTAATTCTGCTAAGATTGTTATAATAAATGGCAGTTATTTTATCTAATGCCATAGGAATATTTTATTTTGATGAATGGCTAAGTATCCAAGTAGCTACTTTTTGGGTTCATTGTATATAGCGTATTAGGGTACAAAGGGGTTAAAAAAAATGCTGGTCACATAGTGTATGGAGATAGAAAAACGAATAATAATAATAAAAAAATCTTGTTAAAAACAACTACTTGAGAAATCTCGCACGATTTCCAGTCAATTCTAATCACATTTGACATTTCATAACATCTTAAGCATTCAATATAAACAAATGTTACCGTTGTGATTGGATCAGTCAGTATGAGCTTTGAAAATAATTTCATAACAAATCTATTCCCCCTATTTAAGAAAAACATTGAGTTTTATGGGGGCCTTTAGCCCCTGCAAAAGGGGGTCTTTTTATTCCAAATACTATCCTTTCACTTATTTCGCAGTTATTAAAAAACGTTTGATTTAATCACCTTGAATCAAAATTAAAACAACAAATAACAATTTTTTCTCAGAATATGTGATAAATTCAGGAATTCTCATAAGCTGTATAAATTATCAACATTTTAAAAATGATTAAATCTTAGAACTAAAATTAAAATTAGACATTGCACACGCATTGTTCAGATGGATCAGGAATATTTTGAAGCGTATATATACTAGGCCCTATGGCAGTTTTTGTTGCGGTAAGTGTTTTTGGGAGAAAATAAAAGTGACTTATACCCCGGGGGCCTTTACTTTAGCCCCTTGTAGCCTACTCTGGGTGTGAAAATCCTATAATATTTCAAGGACTTAGAAATTTAGCAATCAAAGCAAATATAAAAAAATCAGTAATAGGCCTATTCATTGAATGCATCAACAAATGCATGCGGCAACCATGTCAGTCAGTGTTGGATGATGAAAATGTGATCATTGTCTGACGCGTGCACAGATGGTCTGGGAGTGCGCGTGCAGCCGGGCTGCATTGTTCTGAGCGTGACACTTTTTATGCGCGAGCTAATGAGAACAGACTGACTCTCGTTTTCCCCCTCTAAGTATTTTTTTTTTCTCCTGTTCCTTTCTTTAAAAAAAAAAAAACCCTTCCTATCCTCAGTCCATCATCCGTCCGTTTCCATCTATCTCCAAATAATTTGACAACTTTGACGGGTTGACACGGAAACAGAACGATAGATAGATAGATAGATAGATAGATAGATAGATAGATAGATAGATAGATAGATAGATAGATAGATAGATAGATAGATAGATAGATAGATAGATAGATAGATAGATAGATAGATAGATAGATAGATAGACAGACAGACAGACAGACAGACAGACAGACAGACAGACAGACAGACAGACAGACAGGAAAGAAGGAAGATACAGTGGCCCACTGGTTGGATGGGGTATATTATACATTGTTTTGTTTTGCAGAGAGGACAGATTGGCTCTTTGTATTAAGGGTTATCGTCTAATCCGGCTACCTGAACTGAGGGCTAATGTATTCGACCCTTCTCCGTGACATGCAGGCAGACTTATGGCATACAGCGAGACTTAGAGTCATTACATAATCCTCTATAACAAGGTCTTCTCACTTCTAACATGCCACACATATTACCTGTGTAAATAACTTTATGATGCACTTCCTGACATGGAAATGTTTAGGCTGCTTGATTTTCTAATCTTAGGTTATATTTTATGTTTTAAATCTAAATAAACGAGACCATTTCAATTTTCAGACATTTAGCCCCTTTCTTAAATTTCTCTTCTTAATTGTTTGAGTGACATCGGCCAATATACCTTCAAACGTGTATCAACATTATAGTTTCTGAACCGTGAAATAGAAACCCCCCCTCCCCCCCCCCCTCTCTCAGTCTTTCCCACGGGACGCTGCAGACGGGTCGTAATTCGGTTGCCTTGGTCCGTCTGGGCAAGCACCTGTCTCCTCTCTGGGATAGTCGCCAATGGGACAAGAGCAGAGCGGACTGTGAACACATGCACGCGTGTGACAGAATGAAATACTCCTTTTAAACCATGTTCTTACACTAATATTATAGTGACAAAAATGTAGGCTATTTTATTATTTTAAAATATGATTTCAGTGGTAGGAATGGACAGAAATGGCAGTCCATGTGTGAAGAGGAGCTACCAAATAAACAATATAAGCAACATATAGGAACACAATTAATTTTATTTCATTGTGTTGTTATTGCAAAAACTACAACAGACAAACCAGCATCGAATATATATGTATATATACACACCATTTCTTTTTAAATAGTTATGAAAAACTGCGTCGGTAAAAACCAGTGAACTGGCTATTCCACTACAAAATGACAGACAAACCCTAAATTAATAGGGTGATCTTTGGAGATGAGGCAGATGTCAGATAATTTGTTCACTATAAAATTTTCAAGAGGTTTACAAGAAACACGTAAACAAATAATCTGGTTCCACTTTAAAATAAGGTTCCATTTGTTAACATTAGTAAGTTATCATAAATAAACAATCAAACAATCAACAATATCTGTTACAGCATTTATTAATCTTTGTTAATAGAAAATACAATTGTTCATTGTTAGTTAATGTTAGTTCATAGCGTATTAGCTAATGTTAATTAATACAAGTTTTTATTAAAAAAATGTATTAGCATAAATTGAAATGAACATTAATTAAGATTACTAAATGCTTAATAAGTATTGTTAATTGTTAGTTCATGTTAACTAATGTTGTTAACTAATGTTAACAGATGGAACCTTATTGTAAAGTGTTACCAATAATCTTTATAAAATAGTTTGCGAAAGATAAAAGGAAACTATTTTAGATAATTTTTGGTCGCAGCAGAGAGAGCGTCTGTGGGTAGCAAACTTGGAATGCAAACAACCTGGAGGAAGAATAACTTTTTTTGTGTTGCCAATCATTATCTTGGCATTAATTGAGTTTATGAATGACATCGGAATCACAGAGAGTATAGTAGTACTTTTAAAACCGCAACAAGTCATCAGGTACCCAAGACGCTATCTATGAGCAATTTGTAAACGAAATAAACAATACAGCAATACTTCAGGGAAGTGCTTCTCGTTATCATACAGGACATCAACACTATTATAATGACCTTAGTGCATACACAGAGAAGGCCCTCCTACGCCTAAGAAAACTGCCAATGAAAAGTGCAAGTGAAAAGCAACAGAAAGCCCAACTCTGCCACACCAGTCTAAAATCTGAATAATCATAAAACATTAAATATTTATTTACATGTATGTAAACACCTTAGACAGGCTATTTTAAAGACACTCACATATGCTATTTTTAATTAACTTTATAAACATAATAAACAAGGAAATTATCAATTAAGAACTAAAAATGTTCCAGCACAGAAGTATCCACTTTTTTCAGAAGGTTGGCATTAAAACTGGTTGATTTATGTCCAGATTGTGCATACCAAATGTTATCTGTAACTATTTTTAGATGGATTAGGATAACTGTTCTGAATGCATATGATAGTTGGGAATGTATTAGTCTAATAATACAATCTAAATCAAAATTAGGTTGCTCAATCCTACCCAAGTTAAATCTTTCAATTTATTATGCCACAAATGTAATTATGATGTTGAGCTACTAGGCTATATAATCTTTGAACAGCTATTCTTTAAACTATCTTGCTATGTCAAACATTATTGCAACAAACAACATTTAGGTAACACTTTGTAACATTAATAACATTAACAAACATAATTCTAATATAATGCTTAAAATACAGATATCATTCAAAATATCATGAAACTTTCATATAGAAGCCTAGCTCATATTTGAATGTTCATGAACTACTGGTCTGTTAAGCAATAATGGTAACACTTTACAATAAGGTTCCACTTGTTAACATTAGTTAACATGAACTATCAGTGAACATCCAACATCCTTTGCAGCATTTATTAAACTTAGTTAATTTTGACATATAGTAATGCATTTATAAAACCAAAAGTTGTATTAGTTAATGCACTATGAACTAACAATGAACAATAGTATTTTTATTTAAAGCATTAAGAAATCTTAATAAGTGCTGTAAAAAATATATTGTTCATTGTTGTTCGTGATATAATGCATTAACAAATGTTAACGAATGGAACCTTATTGTATGTGTTACCGGCTATATTTGTTAATGACGTCTTAATGAAAGTAATTATAACGTGTTACCTATTTTTCTTAATATTTTGTGTTCTCCTGGAAAAGTAGACTACTTCTCCATGTCAGTAAACTTGTTCAAATACACCTGTAGGATTTCGCGTTGGTGGTAGACCTACTGTTGAATGCCCCCAAAGTTCGTCTAAACGTCCAAAACGTGGTTAAGGTAAGATATGTAACAGATAGCCAGGCGAAGTATTTCTATCTTTGAGAGCTTCTTGTCGGGTGGGAGTGTCGGTAGCAGTTTCCTAAGCTCAGCGAACGCTACGTTGAACGCTTCCACGCGGATGCGCTCGCGCGTGGCGTGCGCAGAGCGGTATTTCGCAGTCGCGCGCCGCCTTCTTCTCTTCTCCTCTCTTGTGAGTGCGGATGGCACAAGTGAGCGCGTCTCGACATCATCGGCCTCGAAGGGCCCGCGAGCCACACATTCCACCTTCATGATGTTTAGACATTCTGAGTCCGACTGTGACCAGGTGAGGTCAGTATCCGTTTGATCGGGACTCAGCATCATTTTCAGCAACGTAGAGGTTGTTAACTGCTCTGGTGAAGAAGAAAAATAGATGGTATATTATTCAAACATAAAGAATAATCTACCCTTATTGTAGCTTAATAGCTACATTCAGTAAATCTCAATCTAGCCAGCATGTATTGCACTGGGACTGCGCTTGTTCTTTTATAGGAGAAAAGTTACATAAGAGAATTACTTAAAGAATCAAATCAAACGAATGTATCCCTTGTACTTACTGTAATAAAAAACATATAAACGGATAGAGTATCTAAATTAAGTTTGAATTAATTTTATTCACCATTTATCCTGTGTTTGCAATAATTAATATCCTATGTTTGCACCCAGCAAATCAATGTTATTTTCACCACAGAAATAGCTACACATAGCCTAATGTTTATGAAATGTAATTGTCAATGTGCATTTCGTATCATTCAGCGCACTGTTTATAATCAGTAGGCCTAGATGGTTATAAATTTTCACTGGCTCCACAAAAAAGTGAATTGAAATCGATTACTGTCACCAAAGCAAAGTCATAGAGGACCATCTGTCGCAAAAGCAGAGGCTATACCTCCATATGACATAAGGGAGCGTGCATATTAGACATGGTGCTTCACAAACCTTTAATTTTATTTGCTCTTACTTAGCAGTGGTTGAAATTTTAAATTTGTATTTATATAAGATATGTAGGTTCACCTGGGCACATCACACAACTCATGTTACTTTTATTTGCGTGTTATTTGCATACTTGTTAAAATGATGAACTACATAATTGTTCGTGGAGCTACTCATAATTAACTTTGTTGCTGTAGTAATTCATTATAATAACATTGAATGTGTGTAACATGAACATTGTAATGTAAAGGGTTGTATTTTAAAGACATTTAGGGAAAATAAAATAAAAACAAAATTAAAGAACAAACACAATTTCTGAAACTCACCTTTAAAAAATGTGATGTTAAATTCAACGAAAATGTTATTTCTCAAAATGTAGATTTAATAAGTCTGTCCTTAGAGAAAAATGTTCACCTGTCCATTCTTCTTTCTCAAATCTTATTTCCTCTGCATTTGTTCATAGTAATTTATTATCCACTAAATAAGCAGGACGTTACCGTAGATTCGTGTTCTTGTACGATGACATTTCCATGGAGATTAATATAACGGGACCGGTAAGGCACGTTTGTAGATGTGATGCCCTCTGACCCTTGCGTGGACAACAATGAACACTCGTCCTCGGATAAAATCGAAGTGCCGTCAATCGTTCAGAATGTCTCTTCTATTTCCAGGGGATTTGGATAATATGGCTCCAATCATCCCTCTGTACAACCACATCCCTCTGTGCTTGTCCCTGTGCCTCTGATGATTTGAGAGATAACATTCCACTGGCTCTTTAATAAAGTACGAAATGACGGAGGATCTCTCTCTCTCTCTCTCTCTCTCTCTCTCACTCACTCACTTTATGCACTTGTCCACGACAGTCACACTCACGTCCCACCCCCTCGTTTCCCCCTTCCACTCAGCGACTTCTTTCTCTTCCAGAGTGAAAGGACCGCCTCAGGCAAGAGCCTTCAAACATGCTGGACGTCAGTTCAGGGGGTTGGCAGTAAGACACGGGTTAATGAATATGCATACACTTCTATTTATGTGGGCTTTGTTGGAGCAGTTGAAAAGTTAATTGAAGTACAGCTTTTTAAAAGAAAAAAAAAAACTATAAATCTAGACAATCCACACACAAGATTTAAATAAACCCCCTTTTAGATTTAGGTGAGATTTTGTGTGATAGCAGTCTGCTGCAGTGTGACTTTAGATGCAGCTTCATCTGAAACTAATTCAAACAACATTCTCTAATTATTTTGTAATTATTATACATGTGATTGAATAACCTTCATTCAGAGACTAAATTGAATATTTTGTTAGACAAAATGCATGTCATACTGGTGAAAAACACATTAAAAATTATGAAAAAGAAAAGGTGAACTGTCACAGTATCTAAAATGTACAATCTCCCTCTATTTTATTAATTGAAAGAATATTACAGGTTATTTAAGTTAAGCTCAGTCGATAGCATTTGTAGCATAATGTTACAATTATGCTACAAAAAAAAAAAGATTTTGTCATCTCTCCTTTTCTTTAAAAAAAGCACTTATAAGGGAAGTGAATGGGGACAATTTTTGGGGCGTTTAAAGGCAGAAATGTGAAGCTAAAAATAAATAATTAAATAATTAAATTCACTGTGGAGGCCAGTTCCCCTCTGTCTAACATGAATATAATACCAATAATAGCTATTTATGTGCAGTGCAGGTCTTAAAATTAGTGAACTAAGTAAGTGTTAAGGGCCAGTGTTTAAACAAAGATTTTGTATGAACTAAGATTAATTACGAATGTCTTTGAAGTTCTTCCTGGATTAACTGCAGAAGTTCATATAGATGCAATTGTCCTTTGTTAGTTTGGCTGATGAGGGCTTTAGTTGTCATTTCGGTGAGGACTATCTTTAGTCCAAGGTTCAGGCAGTGGCATATGAAGTATCCCATGTCTTATGGTTGGAGTTGGCATCAGTTCATCCCCTGAAGTCCATCATAATAGGCTGAAGTGATGTCTGGCTGGCACCGGCTTCATTTAGTTGTCATCAAAAACGAAAGGGCGAGTGGTAGACACAGAGGGAGAGGGAGAGAGAGGACATAGAGAGAAAAACTTGCTCGCTGGTTCCCCAGACATGTGTCGCCCTGTCCTCAACTACTCTTCCACCCAAAGTTAACAGTTATCAAAATGTTAAAATGAATATGAAATTTAACAGGTAGCTTAAGCAACAATAATAAAATGGGGCTAATATGATCATATTTCTTTGTTCGAGTCAGCCCAATTGAAGTTTATTTATTAGTTAACTTGCAGGACATCCTCCCAGTAATGCATTACAATAATCTAGTTTTGAGGTCATGCATTAATTACTTTTTCAGCATCAGCAACAGAGATCCTGAGTCATAACTTCTGAGGTGGAAGAATGCTGTTCTACAAACATTGGAAATTAGATTTTCAAAGGACAGATTGGTATGAAATATAACACCTAAGTTCTTAACTGTAGAGGATGATGTAATAGTACATCCATCAAGAGGCAAATCATATTTTAGCTGCTTATTTTTAGAGGGTTTTTTTGTCCAATAATTAGTACCTCTGTTTAATCGGAATTGAGTAGAAGGAATTTTCTGGCCATGCAATCTTTGATTTAACTGATGCACTGCTAATTTGGAGAATTATGAAATTTAACCAGGTTTCAAAGAAATATCAAGTTGAGTAACGGCGACATAACTGTGGAAACTTAATTCATGATTCCTGATAATATCTCCCAGGGGAAGCATATATAAGGAGAAAAGAAGAGGCCCTAAATCTGATCCGTGTGGCACTCCATACTTTAACTTTTGTTTGATTTGACAATTCCTCGTTTTCACAGACTAAGTGGTAGCGGTCTGCTAAATAGGACCTAAACTATGCTAATGCAAGTCCACAAATGCCAACAAAATTCTCAAGCCTATTCAAGAGAATGTCATGATTTATGGTGTTGAAGGCAGCACTAAGATCTAAAAGCGTTAGAAGGGAAATGCAGCTGCGATGAGGTGATAAGAGCAAGTCATCTGTAACTCGGATAAGTGCAGTCTCTGTACAGTGACAAGGCTTAAATCCTGAATGAAATTGTTCATATATACTATTTTTCTGTAGAAATGAACAAAGTTTGGAGGACATTACATTTTAAAGTATTTTTGACATAAACAGGAGATTTGAAAGCGGTCTATAATTAGCCATTTTTCCAAGATCAAGCTGTGGCTTCTAAATAAGCGGTTTGATAACTGCTATTTTAAAGTTTCTTGGGTCATGTCCTAAGGATAGCGATGAGTTAATAATATTAAGAAGAGGTTCTGAGATGACTGGGAATATGTCTTTTAAGTGCTTTGTTGGTACAGGATCTAACATACATGTTGTGACTTTTGATGTTTTGTTAAGATTTGTTAGCACTTCATGGCCTATGACAGTGAAGAATTGAAGTTGCTTGTGAGGAAAATTATGAGATACTGTTTTCTGTGGTACTGTGAAAGACGATTGCATAATTCCAATTTTATTTCTGATGATTTAAATTTTATCAGTAAAGAATTCATTAAATCATTACTATTGTGCTGTGATGGAATATCTGGTTCAGTCGAGGTTTTATTCCTAACCAATTTTGCCACATTACTGAAAAAACACCTAGGATTGTTGTGGTTATTTTTTATGAGTTTGCCAAAAATATGCTGACCTGTCAGCTTTTAGTGCCTGTCTGTAGTTACAGACACTATTCTTCCATGCACCACGAAATACCTCTAATTTTGTATTCTTCCACTTGCACTCCATTTTCCAAACTGCTCTCTTGAGAGCATGAGTGTGATCATTGTACCATGGTGCATGGCTTTTTTCTTTAATCAAAGCGGGCGACACAATAAAAAGTGCTTGAGAAGACTGTATTTATATTTTCTGATATTACTTCAAGTTCTTCTAGACTTTTTGGCTTACTAAGTATCTGAGATAAATCTGGAAGATTATTAGTGAAGCTATCTTTAGTGGTCGAAAGAATAGTTCTACCCGAACGATAGCATGGTGTAGATTGAGTTACATTAGCTGATTGCAGCATCTTTAGTGGTCGAAAGAATAGTTCTACCCGAACGATAGCATGGTGTAGATTGAGTTACATTAGCTGATTGCAGCATACAAGAGACGAGGTAATGATCTGAGATGTCATCACTCTGCGGCAGAATTTCTATAGTATCAATATCAACTCCATGTGACAGAATTAAATCTAGCATATGATTACGGCGATGAGTTGGTCCTGTCACATTTTGCATGACTCCAAGAGTTTAGAATATCGATAAATGCTAATCCCAATGTGTCATTTTTATTATCTATGTGAATGTTGAAGTCACCAACAATTAAAGCTCTATCAACAGTAATTAATAGATCTGATAGAAAATTTGCAAATTCACCAAGGAAATCAGAATATGGCCAGAGTGATTTGTATACTGTAGCAAGCGCAAAAGACGACAGAGACTTTTTTATTGAATCTGACAGTGTCACATTATGCATTATTAGTTCAAAAGACTTAAACTCATATCCTGTCCTTTGAGTAACACCACTGTAAATTGCAGCAACACCTCATCCTCGAACCTTCAGGCAAGGCTCATGATTATAACAATAACCTGGGTGAGTAGATTCATTTAAACTAATATAATCTTCCAGTTTAAGCCAGGTTTCATTCAAACAGAATGCATCCAAATTGTGATCTGTAATACTTTATTTTACAATTAGAGCTTTGGTTGATTTCTTTCAAAGCACTAACTTATATAAGTTTTAAGGTAATTAAATGTTTTCTAAATTATTTAGGGAGGGGTTTGTGTTTGGTAGTTTGGGGAAGAGACGAGTCTCTATGTGATATCTAGGTGATACAGTCTCTATGTGTTTTTGTTTATGTAACCTGTGTGATGTCTCAAGGAAGCTAGCAGATGTTCAAATTAGCCCGTTTGTCTGCTTCTTGACCTGGGCCCCAGTTAGTCAAATACTATCACTTTTAAGACTATGAGCCAAATTACTAGAGAGGAGAGCGGCACCTTCCCTGGAGGGATGGAGTCCGTCTCTCTTTATCAGTTTAGGTCTACCCCCCAAAAATCTTCCAATTATCTGTAAATCCTATGCTATTTTCTGGACACCACTTAGACATCCAGCCGTTCAGTGACACTAATCTACAATAAACTTCATCACCACGATGAGCAGGGAGGGGGCCAGAGGGGGCCTGATCTCCAACTAGCGAAGCCGCACATCGTTAGTGCCAACATGAATAACAATTTTAGAAAATCAACATTTACCATTAGCCAGCACTTGTAAATTTGATCTGATATCAGATGCTCTGGCACCAGAAATTCATTTAACAATAGTGGCTGGAGTCTCTATTTCCACCTTCCTTACAATAGAATCACCTATGTTGTTGTGTTAGTTCCTGATTTGAGATTGATGCAATAATCTGTGAAAACACAGAGGAGAAAACGAATGCACATAGTTGAAATGCGGAAAAAAGAAAAGAAAAGAAGGAAAACAGATGCATGCGGTAATATATATGCAGTTGAAACAGTAGAAAGTAGGGGAAAAAATAAATCATGCGGTAAAATAAAATTATGAGCGTAGAGGAATAAGTAATGCTAAGCGGGCTAGCAAGCTACCAGGGGAGGAATGGCCATAGGGAGAACTGGGAATTTTCTCTGTGGGCCGGCTGCGAAACTAACTGGGGCCCAGGTCAGAAAGCAGACAAACTGGCTAATCTCAATGTCTGCTAGCTCCCTTGAGACATCACACAGGTCACATAAACAAAAACACATAGAGAACGGGCAGCGATAAGCTGAAACGGGACAGAAAAGGACAGCGACAAAAGGACACTCAACAACTTTTGCGTCAGTGAAAAATCTTTCACCTATTCACTGTAATTGCTAGTTCATAGTCATAGTCTGCCTGCCGCTGCTTATAGGAGAAAGTGTCTGATGAGCAATGCCAGTGTAACCCAAGAGTTGACTCTTGTGCATCTTGATAACCCTCGCTGAGCCACTGGATGCTGCTTTGAGATTGAGCATCAGCTGGCAGGTGGCTGATGACTGATGGATCATTACTCGCCCACTGTCTTAGATCGAAGCCTCCAGAACTTAAGAGACTGCGGAGTCTGTCTACAAGATCTTTTGCTGTGTCACTTGAGGTGAAGCTCTGAAGGCAGTTGTCAAAATAGAAAGATTTCTCTAATGAGTACTGTGTGTCTTCAGACTCACTGTGATCCAGGACGTGCTTCTGTAACGCGCATGTGGCGCAGCAAGGACTGCACGTTGTTCCGAATGGAAGTACTTGCCATTCATACACATCTGGTGCCTTATCTCTCTGAAGATCTCTCCAAATGAATCTCAGTAGTGGTTTGTCCTCAGGCAAAAGACGTACCTGGTGGAACATCCCACGAATGTCACTACTAATGGCGATGGAATGTTCTCTGAATCACAGAAGAACTGACAGAAGAGAAGGACTGAGTGGTGGACCCGGGAGCAAGTACTCGTTCAGGTTGCGGCCTTGGTAAGCAAACGAGCAGTTGAAGACAACCCTTTTCTTTCCGTTATGCTCCACCAAATGATGTGGAATGTACCAGCTCTCTTTGGAACAGTCCACCTGCTCAGGAGTGAGTTTTGTGATGTTACCAGCTTGCCGTAACCTGACTATCTCCTCTTGGTAGGCCACCGCTTGATCAGGATTCTTGTTCAAACGATTCTCTATTCCCCTTAATTGTGGCAGGACAGCTTCTTTGGGTGCATGTAGACCTGGCATATCTCCAGCACGTAGAAGGGGGGTCGCATAGCGCTGGATTTCGTTAACATCCACTCTCCTGGTTTTATCCTGAAGAAGTTGGATGGGCTCTTGATCCTGTTTAGACCTCATCAGTACCTTCTCGTTTCGATATGGAAGAATGTCCATTTTCCACAGTTTCTCCACATTCACATAAAGGTCGTTAGTGGGCCGTAAGCTGGTGAAAATACATTGCTGTGGGGAAAGTCTGCTGGTTAGTTCTTGTGCTGGGCCCTGTAGCGTCCATCCTAGGCGTGTTCTCACAGCAGCAGGGCCTCCAGGTGGACCCAATCTGACCGGTTCTATGGGTGTGATGAGGTGAGGGCAGTCGGAACCAATGAGAACTACAGGTTTCACTTTGTAAAGGTGCTGTAGTGGCAGGCCTACAAGGTGCTTGTACCTCTTCTGGAGTACCTTGACGGGATGCGTGTGCTCTGCTAAACCCAGAATACTGGCTGTAAATGCGCTCTGTATCCTGAAAGCCTTACGAGGGTTAACCACTGAAGACACAGTAAAGGTCACAGCCGCCCCGTGAAGAGTCTGTGTATCTTGCCTGACTGTACAGAGAACCAAGTCCTCTGGCTGTCCTTTCAGATTCAACCTCTGCACAGCTTTGTGTAGAATAATAGTCCGCTCTGACCCATCATCGAGGATTGCATACGCCTCCATGGATTTGTTGCCATTTCGAGCAGAACTTTAGCCACCTTTAGCAGAATTTTATTCTCACAGGTTGGACGATCCACATACAAGACTGCACTGGCTGGAGCCGATGCTTCTGTGGCCCTGCTCTGTTCATTCACATCATGTAAGGCTAACACATGCTTTCTGTTACAAGATGGACAAAGGGCTTTCAGTGTGCAATTGGCAGCATGATGGCCACGCCCACAGCGCCAGCATCTATTTTGGCCTTTAATCCAATTCACCTTCTGCTCTTTGTTGAGTAACTTAAAGTTCTCACAGCCACTCAGGAAATGTCTGTTATTGTCACAGTATGGACAGTAAACATTCACCCCTTCTCTCCTAGCAGCAGTTGGTTTGGGTGGATAAAATGGTGATGCTGGGCTGGCCTTCGGTTTCTCTGTACCAAGGAGGATGGTAGTGGGTTTGCGGGGCTGCCTATGGTCGCTCCTCAACTCCCTCCTCGGCACTGTCGTAACTCTAGACTGACTGGTATAGTCAGTGTGGTC
Source organism: Xyrauchen texanus (assembly GCF_025860055.1). Taxonomy (NCBI): domain Eukaryota; kingdom Metazoa; phylum Chordata; class Actinopteri; order Cypriniformes; family Catostomidae; genus Xyrauchen; species Xyrauchen texanus. Next base: position 30,255,214 of record NC_068289.1, on the reverse strand, counting down.
ATCCTGAACTTGTAGCTCGTACTCAAGCCAGTCCGCAAAGTCCAATAATGTGGGGATAGTGACATGAAGAGGATGTGTGTACCTCTTGAAACTGGACCTGAGATCATGTGGTAATTTGCTCATCAGTCTGGACACATGTGATCCACACTCCAACTCAACATTACCTTTCTGACCCAGCTGTTCCAACATACTGACCAGGGAATGCCAAGTCCGAACATGCGAAATGTTTTCACATCTCCACTGCGAATGTTTGGTCCATCCATCAGTTCTGCAATGCGTTGTAAGGCTAGCTGATGTGGCTGGCCATACATTTTATTGAGGGCTATCATTGTGTTTGTGAAGGGAAAGCTTGAGTTACTGTATGAGTCTGCCACAAGTAGGGCTTCCTCCAACTTAAGATGGTCCGTGAGGATCTGATACTTGAATCGCTCTGTTGCATCCTCAGGCAAAATGTTCTCCAATGCTATTCTCATTCGAGAGAAATCTCTAGAATCAGGGGAGGTTAGGAAGGGAATGGTTGGAGCAGGGCCCCGGTACATTTTCTCCTGCATTGATGAAGACTGATAATACGCCTGTCTATGGCCTGAATGCGGAGGTAGCACACGCTCATATGTTGTGGTTTCGAACTCTGGCTGATGAGCTGGAATGTGTTGGGAGGAACGAGAGTACCTGGGTTGAGGTGAGTCACTGTAACGCACTTGTGGTGGTGCTCTTACATGTATTGAGGAGGAAATATCCATGTTTCTGAAATCCTCAGCTAATCCAAGTCGCTCATCCATTGTAACTGAGCACGGTTCTCTCATGGCCGTAAGCGGTGTTGGGGGGTTTGTCCGTGGGGCTGGAGTAGGACGGAACCGTTTTGGAGTCTCAGGGCTCACCACTGAAGAAAAGGGACCTGGAGATAGCACTGGTATAGTCACTGGCCTGGAGGGGGCTCCCCCTTCCGCCTTAAGACTTTGAAGTTCCTGATGTAACATGGCATTCTGTTGTCGCATCTCCTGTAATGCTGAAATAACATCTGGAAGCTGGCTGGTTTGTAGCCGCAAGTCTGCATTCTCACGTTTCATCACCTGCAGCATAGCTGTAAGCTCTACTTCCTCTTCTCCCCGCCCATCAGATCTTTCACTTTGCCATTCATCTCTCAGTGTCCACTTATCATGATCTAACTCTTGACTGACAGGAGAAGTCGATCGAGTCTGTCATATCATACTTGGTGACTGAACTCTGCTATGACTGAATTCTGGGAGTGGCTGTCGATGTGGCAATGGCTCACCAAGCTCGTAATAAACTAAATGAGTCGGTGGGTTGATCTGTCTTCGTGGGCGCACGACAGGCTCTTTCCTCTCGGGTTGAGACATCTCTGTAGCGATTCAACATCCGGCTCGAAGGACCATGAAAAATCTTTCAACTATTCACTCTAATTGCTAGTTCAGGTTGGCCGAAGGCTGCAGTTTGTCCGGTTAGAACAACGATGTCTCACTCAGGTTATGTTCCAAATCGTTGGTTTATTGAAGATGCATAGATGTGTGGTTCTGTTAATACAAAATACAGATATAAACATATATAAACCATAAATAACGTCAATAAAGCTTCTTTGGTAAAATACTGACGAATAGCAGTGAAATATAATACAATACAATCTCTATGATGATGATATACTTGAAAAGGTGGGGATGGATGTGTTTGCGCTAACACTGTGCACGAGCTGTGCACGCGAGCATGGCTACTGATGCATGTGCGGTCGAACCGAGATGTAAACAACTATGAGCGCATGCGCACGATCTGAGGTACAACCGTGCCTCGGTTATAATAAGGAATAAATATAACTATTACTAACAACAAATGACATAAATATACATGGAATTGTAGCAGTGTCACAGCAGTAGAATAAAATTAAGTAAACAACCTTAAATGTAAACAGGGATACAGGCGGATTAGCTCCGCTGAGAATGTTCAACAATTATGTGATTACTTACAGTGTAATGCACGCACACGCACAATCGATAAACTCCTCCGATTTGGGCTAATACACTATGTTTCACTCTACAAACTATATACAATATTCAGCCGATCTCCTTTCCATTTATCACCCGTCTAACTCTCTCCCTGTCACTTCGCAAAACCTCCAGTGGACAGTTTTGGAATAGTCCATTTCTCGCTGAATAACAGGGGTAGCTGGGAGAGTCCATGTGCCAAAGGGGAGCACTTTTTACAGTCAGTGACACCCCAAAACCCACCCCCCTCTAAACAACTTTTGGATCAGCAATACCCCATAGATTTTCTCTGTTTCTACAGATCTTTCATATTATCTGTGTCTGTGGGTAAAATCATGGCTAGAGACCAGCCTTGGAGAGGCTTACTCTTCGAGACGAGAGACTCGAAGAGTAAGAATTTTAATGAGACACCTCTCATAAAAGGTAAAAGGGACATGGGGTGGTAAAAAGTAGGCAATGGATTGCCCAACTTCTCATAAAAGACCTGTAAATGGTAGGCTTCCCTTTTACTTTCACTCTAGCAGGCACGTCAATGACTACTAGCCACCCTGTCACTCTGTGTTTGTCTGTGCATATGACTGTTGGTAAATCAACAACAACTGCTTAAAATATAATCAGTAAAGTTGAATAGTTCAATCCAAGTCTGATGAGAAAATATGCTCTTCGATATTAAATTATCAAAAAGATTTCTGCAGGATAAACACATCAGCTAAATTGAGTATTTTTAGACTGTATTTATCAAGGCTGATGAGACATATTACATTTCATTAAAACCTCCTAAATGTATCCTCTGTTTGTGAACAAAGTCAGCTGCTCCGCTATTTCCTGCAACATACCCCTCCCTTCCTACACATACACATTTGAATACTCAGAGTCAAATGTGAGAAAGAGGCATATGGCTTCCAGAGTCACCCATCCCCCTTCTGCTGCCCCCTTTGCCTGGTGCATGTGTTTATATCTGGGCATTGCTTAGGGAAGGGGGCAAGGACCTCACTGACTGAATCAAGGTCTACTCTCTTTTTCTCTGTGTGTGTGTGTGTGTGTGTGTGTGTGTGTGTGTGTGTGTGTGTGTGTGTGTGTGTGTGTGTGTGTGTGTGTGTTTGTGTTTGTGTGTGTGTGTGTGGGTTGGGGAAGCTGGCTGATGTTGCTGGAAGGATGGAAAGATGGATGGATGGATGGAGAGATGGATGGAGGTAGGATATCTGACCTAGGGCCAATTGAGGGGTATGAAAATAACAAGAACCAGAGAGAGAAACAATAGAAAGCAGGAGGTAAAGAGTATTGGGCATAAAGAAGGAAAATAGAGTGGGATGGAGTATTTGCACTGGAAAGAGTGGATAATTGAAGATCATGTGTGTTTTGGGCAAAATCTGTAGTCAGATTTAATTTATTTTTGCTCAGTTTCAGGAGGGCTGGTGGATATCAAAAGTATTGATCCCTGTTGTTCACGTTGATAGAAAAATGGATAGAAGCTCATTTCACGGCTTAATGCAGTCCAAATACTCGGTCAATAAGAATATCTTCTGCCAGGCCAAGCTGTCATGCATGAACATTTAAATCACATGTAGAAAATAGGTACACATATTTCGAATGCTTTTTTTAAAAATTTGAAGTAGCCATCATTCCCCACATCATCTCAATAATGCAAAGTATTGAAGGTGAATTAAAGAAAACCACCATGTATTACTATTTTTTGGCCTTTAGTCTCACAGGTTGTAACCCATGTATGCAATTTGTGCGTTACCAGTATCAAGCAGAATAGTCTGGCATTTGTGACAGGTGACACTGACAAAGTCAGTTAAGTGTTCCCTTTCTAATTTCTAAAAAAGGGAAATTTGTTCCACGGGAAAATCAGAAGAATTCCCCACTTAGTAGTGAACAGTTTTCAGTCCCATAATGAGCTAAAACAAAGCGACATTTACAGTTATGTTTACCAATGGAATATTTTGACCCAGGAGCTGTGTGAGTATATATATTATCTGTTGAAAATGTCTGTTAAAATGAATCACAACATACTGTCAATCCAAGCAGTACATGTATTGATGATATGAGAAGCAAAGTTAATTTGCTTATTTGTGTGAACAACATGGTATGGTTTGGGTGAGCATAATAACTAGAATGGATACTAGTCCCATTTTTGAAAAGTCTTTGCCTACTTTGTGGTAAAACAGAGGGGTAAAGCTTCAATATTTTCAGTCTATTGGGCTATGAGGTCAGAGGAACATATTAAATAATATGAAGTGAAAATAATATGTTTATTACAAAATTACTATTTTACCCAACTATGGGACCAGAAATATTAAAACAAGAAAGGCAATCTCAACAAAACATAAAATATGTGGTTTAATTAAGGAAATCATTCAATGGTGTACCTCATTAGGATCTCACATAAGTATAGAGCCATTATTATGAGGCTGAAATGAGTTTTAACATGGCTTGTTAGAGTCAGGGTAGTCTAAACTCAGCTGCATGACTGACCCAAGCACTGGATACAGCCCCAATGAAAGCCAGCTGCAGCTCATCAGCACAGGACACCTGAGCTCAGAGCTCAGCCCTAGTTGGACATATTGCCCTTTACACACAATAACACTCTTGCACACTCTTGCACACATATACACAATATTACGTATATGGGCATGCGTGCATACAATTCTCAAGGACACTATATAACATGGTGTTTTTGGTGTTATTGTTGGTTAAAGCTGACAGGAACACAAAGAAGTTATATCCCTCCATGAAACAGCGAGAAAGAGAGAGGGAGACAGGAAAGATGAGCGATGTCATATATTTTCTTCTCTCTCACATCTCCGGGGTGAACTCAAGTCAGAACACCTCCCCCTCCCACATGAATTGGGATCAGGTGGGGATCAGCTGGACCTTGGAGAGGGTGGGTGTGTGTGTGTGTGTGTGTGTGTGGGGTGGGGGGGGGTGGGGGGGGCAGAGGGTTTGTGCGTGTGTTTTGGTAGTGGTGGTGATGAGCAGGAGAATAGTGTGCCAGGCCGGCCAGGGGCCAATGTTGCACCTGTGAGAGATCCTGGAGGCAAATTGGTGTGTGTAAATGCATGGATACAATTGGAAAGGTCATCATAGCACCTGCACATATTGGCAATTAAAGAGTTTGACAACCCGAGTAATAAAAACTCTAATCTAATTTGGGCTTTTCTCTTATCTTGCACACTCTTCTAAGAAATTATACTGGGTTCTAATGCTTGCGTCATACTTGGAACCCCTAAAAGTTTCTTTGAAGCAAAAAAAGTTTCAAATAGAAATCCAAAACAATTTTAGTTTAACTTTTATTGGCAAAATATTTCAAGGAAATGTAAACTAAATAGGTATATAGGTATATAGGTATATAGGTATATAAATAACCCTAAACTAACCCTAACTATACTGTATAATACATTATTGTATTATATAGCTATTTATTTTTTAGCTTAATGAACCATTTTGTACCAAATAGGATTGAAAATCTTTTGGCATAAAGGGTTCTTTTGGTGTTGAGTAAAGGGCCCTTAGATTCTATATAAAACCCTAATTAACCATTTTTTTCTTAGAGCGTAATGTGTTATTACCCTGATACAGACAAGAAGCTCACTGTTTCCACAGTCTGAAATCCAGGGTGATAACTGTGAGTGGGTGTGTGCACGCCTGAGTTGGTCAGCCTTTCCCCCAAGAACAATCTTTGAGGTGTAAATAACTGAGACAAAGGGGGAGTTAAGAGAGCACCCAACATCTTTCTCCCTTTTTGCTTTTCTCTCTTTTTCCCTCCCACTTTGTCTCCAGGGACTGTACAAGCCTGGCTTGAACTGGACACCATCTGCTATAATGTGACAGAATGGAACCCCCAAATACTTTCATTTAATACTGCTTTGTGTGTTTGTGTGTGTGAGTAGACAGTGCATAGCTCCTGTGGATTACCTATATTTTTCCAAAAATGTATCTTTGCTTCTGTATATATACAGACATGTATACATACCCACGCCGACATATGTACACTAAAGGTGAGGATCAGCTCTGTATACCCAGAGTTTGCTTCCTTATGTCCCTAGTTGAATTTAAAGGCATTTGTTTTCTAACAAGCATTCACACTCTTTTTGTTATATTATCCCCATTCGTTGCATTTCGTTTCTCAGAATTTAAAGTTTCTCTATTTTCCATGTGATCAATTTTAATATAAAATAACCCTAAAGTGCTTCATTTACATTATATTAATGGAAGAGGCCTCCTCTAAGATTTTGAGGAACACAATTCTATATGAAGCTGTCTCCAGCAAGTAAAACAATTCAGCACCATGGACAGTGCAGGAGAAATTAACTTTAAAAAAGGAATTGCCATCGGAGGAATAGTTGGTCTGTGTATACATATTCTGAGCTAGAGGAAGGCAACAGATACTAACTGAACTTTGGTATGAATACAGAATAAGGAGTAATAAGGAGTAAAACTATGAAAAACTTCTACAGGGTTCATTTCTAACCCTTCTAACACATTTTTTGCAAATGTTAATTCTTTCCTATTAAATGCAAATTATACAAAATTACAAAATAAAAATACAAAATGTATTTACTATTTCATACAAATGCATTATAAATTTAGAGATTCTGTTTCTCTTGTCAGTCTGGTATACATATAAGGCTTGATATTAAAATCAATAAAGCAGTGTAGACATAAATGTACCAAATAAGTGATGCCTGACTGAAACTGTCACTGGCATGTAAAGAGAGAGACAATAATAAAGGATGGGCATTATAGGTACTGTCAATATTGCATCTAAACCTAATCCAATAAATTATTGTTATCAAACACTTCAGAGAGAGGATCACATATTCAAACCTATGTAAAGGTAGTGTTTTATTTCTTACTTGTTATTGTACACTGTTAAAACACTTTTAATACTTAAGTACTTTTCCATACAGTATTAAATGATATAATGTTAAAATACCACCCAATTAGAACTACAAAAATCTCATTTGAAATATATTATCAATCACAGTAGAAGCAACAGAAGTCCACATGACTTAAAGTTAATCTAGAGCTGCCCTTCCAGGAACAATGGCCAATTCATACTGTATGTAAAGACAGCAGAGTGTCACTCACACAAACACAAAACACCATCAGGGTAACACACATGACACTAAAATAATGCAATAAGAATTAACTACATAACATAAGATGTAGCATAAATACACCACTGTACATATCTAATATCAAAAATAAGAAAAAACATAAATATTTCAATAAAATATAATAACATTTGATGTCACGCTGGAAATTATGGGAACGCCCAATTATTGATTTGCCCTGTAAAGTTTACAATAGTTTACCAAAAAGTACATGTATTGTTTTGTTAAACATAACAAGTATTTTTGTTTATTATAAGGTAAAATCATACTAATGGGGTTGTATCCAGCCCAGATAATTTCCTAATCCCAGTCCCTATTATTGTCCTATCTCTATTCCACTACTTTCCAGTGCAGAATGAGTATCCAAAGTAGAATCCTGTGCAATCCTATAAAAGTCAGAAAAGTATAAATCAAAAGTCAGAAAATGAATGTGGTAAATGCTTAAATATTTAAAAAAATATAAACGGTAGCGAGCAATAATCTACAGGTGAAACTCGAAAAATTAGAATATCGTGCAAAAGTTCATTAATTTCAGTAATTCAACTTAAAAGGTGAAACTAATATATTATATTGACTCATTACAAGCAAAGTAAGATATTTCAAGCCTTTATTTGATATAATTTTGATGATTATGGCTTACAGCTTATGAAAACCCCAAATTCAGAATCTCAGAAAATTAGAATATTGTGAAAAGGTTCAGTATTGTAGGCTCAAAGTGTCACACTCTAATCAGCTAAACACCTGCAAAGGGTTCCTGAGCCTTTAAATGGTCTCTCGGTCTGGTTCAGTTGAATTCACAATCATGGGGAAGACTGCTGACCTGACAGTTGTGCAGAAAACCATCATTGACACCCTCCACAAGGAGGGAAAGCCTCAAAAGGTAATTGCAAAAGAAGTTGGATGTTCTCAAATTGCTGTATCAAAGCACATTAATAGAAAGTTAAATGGAAGGGAAAAGTGTGGAAGAAAAAGGTGCACAAGCAGCAGGGATGACCGTAGCCTGGAGAGGATTGTCAGGAAAAGGCCATTCAAATGTGTGGGGGAGCTTCACAAGGAGTGGACTAAGGCTGGAGTTACTGCATCAAGAGCCAACACACACAGACGGGTCCTGGACATGGGCTTCAAATGTCAAATGTCTTACCTGGGCTAAAGAAAAAAAGAACTGGTCTGTTGCTCGGTGGTCCAAAGTCCTCTTTTCTGATGAGAGCAAATTTTGCATCTCATTTGGAAACCAAGGTCCCAGAGTGTGGAGGAAGAATGGAGAGGCACACAATCCAAGATGCTTGAAGTCGAGTGTGAAGTTTCCACAGTCTGTGTTGGTTTGGGGAGCCATGTCATCGGCTGGTGTTGGTCCACTGTGCTTTATTAAGTCCAGAGTCAACGCAGCCGTCTACCGGGACATTTTAGAGCACTTCATGCTTCCTTCAGCAGACAAGCTTTATGGAGATGCTGACTTCATTTTCCAGCAGGACTTGGCACCTGCCCACACTGCCAAAAGTACCAAAACCTGGTTCAATGACCATGGTATTACTGTGCTTGATTGGCCAGCAAACTCGCCTGACCTGAACCCCATAGAGAATCTATGGGGCATTGCCAAGAGAAAGATGAGAGACACGAGACCAAACAATGCAGAAGAGCTGAAGGCCGCTATTGAAGCATCTTGGTCTTCCAAAACACCTCAGAAGTGCCACAGGCTGATAGCATCCATGCCACGCCGCATTGAGGCAGTAATTAATGCAAAAGGGGCCCAAACCAAGTACTGAGTACATATGCATGATTATACTTTTCAGAGGGCCGACATTTCTGTATTTAAAATCCTTTTTTTTATTGATTTCATGTAATATTCTAATTTTCTGAGATTCTGAATTTGGGGTTTTCATAAGCTGTAAGCCATAATCATCAAAATTATATCAAATAAAGGCTTGAAATATCTTACTTTGCTTGTAATGAGTCTATATAATATATTAGTTTCACCTTTTAAGTTGAATTACTGAAATTAATGAACTTTTGCACGATATTCTAATTTTTCGAGTTTCACCTGTATATTAAATCTACGCACAAGCCCTAGACAGGTGGGCTTGTTGTCATGTAGTGTAATTATTGATGTGCCAGGGTGGTCGACTAATTGACTAGTCATCCAACAACTGACTTGTCAATTAGTGGGTTTGACTACTAAAATTAGTATTTTTAGTGGTGGTGGTTTTAATGGGAGACAAATTTTGAAGAGAGTTTTTTGTGTGATGATATTTACTAGTGAATAACAGTCAGCACAGTAAACCCTCTGCCAAATGTTGTTAGAGCAAAGCTCTGCATAAACAATGCATTTCAAGATGATCACTGTCAAACCTTTAAATCAGGGCCCTTTCTAGGCATAAGCGAACTAGGGCACCACTTGCTAAAAAGAGGAGGCCTCTGCCATACCATTTTGAATGTAGCAGTGGTGGCTCAGTGGTTGAGGCTCAGGGTTACTGACCAGAAGGTCAGGGGTTCAAGCCCCAGCACCACCAAGATGCCACTGTTGGGCCCTTGAGCAAGGCACTTAACTCCAGGTTTCTCTGGGGGGATTGTCCCTGTAATAAGTGCACTGTAAGTTGCTTTGCATAAAAGCTTCTGCCAAATGCATAAATTTAAATGTAAGTACTCCAAATATATTGAAGCATGTCATTCTGCAGTCAGGATGCGCTTAAGCAAATTCATGCCCCTGAGTAGAGCCTTTCTTCTTTTTTAAGATAGTTTTGTGCAATAAGATGTTATATTTATTTAGCCTATTTATTTGTTAAATATCCATTAGTCACCATGTTGAAGTGTTGCGCTTAGTGTCAGTATATCCCACTGAAACGTGTCTGATCGGGGTCACGTAAACATAACAGAGCGACTTAACACAGAATATACAACTAGTTTTTCATACAACCGATCGACTATTCGATTATTAAAAGTGGTAGTTTAGCACATCCCTAACTGTAATATTGCTCTGTAAGTTTGAAATATGACTGCACTCTATAGATCGGATGGTGTCACAGTGACTATAGGCAGGGGAGAGAGAATACAATACAGGCATGCAAAAAGTGAATTAAATGAAAAAAAGCTGCATTGTTCATATTGAGAGAAACTACATGGCAAGTAACAACCAAAGACAGAGTCCTGGCATTCATGTTTCTAAATGCAATGTACAATGAACATTCTTGCAGGCATTTGTTGTGAATAAAAATCAAGCTTTTAATGTTTCTAAACCTGTGGTATATTATTAGGCTGTGTAGATTTCCCTCTGCATTCACATCATGTTTCGTTTATGTCATGTCTGTCTGTGTGGCCGGGTATGTTTGTGGGTGATGGGAGTGGAGTGGACACATGGATATGAGGAACTGGTGTCTTGCCTGAGGAGGGCTGTCCAGTGTGCCACCTTTCTTTCTTTCTCATTCAATTTATTTACTTCTTTCACCCCAAAAAAAAATCACACTATTTCCCTTGGGCCTTTCCTCTACCACCATAATCATGCCTCTAATGAAGAGTGGCAATCCCTATGATGACCCCCTATCCCCCAACCCCAATTTTTTTGTCTATCAACTGTTTGTTTTTTTAATACAGGTGTCTGGGTGTTTTGCTTGGGTTTGTATTTCCTCTGTCAATATGATATGGATCAGCTGTCACATGATTGGTTTGCACTGCCCTGTCTTCTCTACTATTACATGCTTTTCCCCTGTAGTACAGATACCCTCGAGGAATGTGGCTGAGCTCAAACACTATTTGTGTGTGTCTGTTGTGAGTGTATTTATGATGGAAATATATGAGTCCTGCTTTCTTTTTGTCTCTAAAGGCACAGGTTACCGTGGTAATTATGCCTAATGGAGAGGGGTAAGATGTAAATTGGGTGATCAGCATGGAATGCAGAGTAAAATCTGCAGTGTATCATGGGAGTAAGAGAGACAGACCGAGTGAAAGAAAGTGAGAGGTCATGTCCTGCAGGCGCTCAGGATCTATGATGCAGAATTTCCCTGATGTGAGAGAAAGCACAGTATGTATGTTGTTGGTGAGTGTGCATGCAGTCACTCAGGCTACAGCATGTCTGGGCATGACTGCTCAAAGTCCATAACCTTAATTGGCTCTCTCTTGAGATTGTGAGTACTGGATAATTGGAAAAACACCCTCACTTGGATTATACTAATCTATTTATTCGCACAGTTGTTTAAATCTTAAAAGATAGAAATGACAGATACCAGAAATTAATAGGATAAATGCACTTTTTATTTAATGTTTATTTACTGTCTATTTTGTTTTTTCATTATTATGATTGTGAAAAGCACTTTAAATAACCACTGCATATTAAATGTGCTGATAAAGCTTAATAATCTTGCACTGTCTTACTGATATGACATTATGCATAAATAATGGGGATGTAATAGGGGAATGTAAACAAATAATAACATATATTTAACAAAAAAGATATTGTATAAATATTATTAAAAAATATATATTTACAAAAATTTAAGTGGACCCCAGCTTGCGTTGTGAGAGAATAGTTGTTCCATTCTCATAGGCTTTAGGCGATATGGGTACGTAACAAAGAAGCTGCAATTTCTAACATAACTAAACATGCACCAGTGGATATGAACAGCACTAAATACTGCATTCCTTTTAAGAGGGGAAGCAGGAAGAGAGGAAAGGAATAAAAAATGAGACATTTACACATGTTCATATAGATGACTTAATATATACATATAATACCAATGAGGATAAGATCATTTGGCAGTGCACATTGCCAATAAAGTGTTAAACAACATAAACAACACTGTGTTTTATTTTAGTTTAATACACATGAAACCAAACACATTCAAATCTATCTCGTTTGATGTTAGGAAATGTCAGCAAGAGGAGGTTATCACAAAATGGAAAGGTCATATCTGTATACTTACATTTCTCTCTGCCACTCTCTGTCTTTCTTACCAGCCAATGATTTCTTGGTGTTTTTATTTTTTTGCTTGTAGAGCTTGTACAGTTGCCAGGTAACCCTGGGTCACATCTGGGGTCTAAATCAAGCACTTTCTCTCCCTAGTTATCAGAGAGATGGGCTGTAATTTATTAGTTTGATAAAAAAAGAGAAAGGTATTATACAGCACCGCCAATCTCCACAGAGCTTGTTTGGAATTCATGCCCTATCCCATTTCCGGTGCATTCCTTGTAGCATCTCAGAGCCATTCATCTTTAAATTGACCACCTGAGCCAGGTTTCTGCATATTCAGTTGGAAGAAAACATACTAGGCTTGGATAGCCTGCCCAGCCTTGTAAATCTGTAAGGAGTGGCTTAATGGGATTAGTATTTTTTTCAGGGATTTTTGAAGCAAATATTTATCAATGATATAATGTCACTATATTTTATAGTTCGCTACGTCGATGTCAAGCTTCAAATGCAAAAGTTGATTTTTTCAAAGATTTAGTTAAATATACACATTTTTGAATTTTGTTAGCTTGTAAACTTACAAGCATGCCTCACAATTCTCTGGACAAATTGTAAACATTTATAAAATATGTATCATTCAACCTATCGCTTAAGATGTGTTATGGGGCATTTACACTTACAACAATTTTATTGCTAGAAGTCGCTGAGCAACACATTCTTATTTTCCCTGCACCACCAATATGTCACCCTTGATTTGTTGCTTGCACACCCAAATTGTCGACTATGGTCTGTATTTGTAATGTCACTCTAGGGCTGGAACGGTATGGGGATATACACTCACTTAGCATTTATTAGGAACTCTATGGTTCCATTAAAAAAAAGTGCCTGATGTGGTCTTCTGCTGTTGCAGCCAATCTGCCACAAGGTTCGACGTGTTGTGCATTCTGAGATGCTATTCTGCTCACTAAAATTGTACAGAGTGCTTATCTGAACCAGTCTGGCCATTCTCCATTGACCTCTCTCATCAACAAGGCGTTTCCACCCGCAGAACTGCCGCACACTGGATAATCGCTACGGTGATGACGCCATCATGAGACTGCACTGTGCCAAGTGGCAATATTGTTGGTTGTAGTTTTCGTTCCTGTGGAGGGGTACCCTAACGTTATTGGTGGGCCATATAACTTACCATAATGTTGAAAATCTGATCACAAATAGGATATAAAGACACTAAAAATAAGATGTCAATCTCATCTGACAGACAATACGTTTTCTTGCTGCTAAATATTACTAAATACATTCTTGGAATGAACAGTGACTAGCGAAGGGCTTGGGACCATGCACATTGTGGTGCCATTAGCTAATCAATGTTGTCAGGACATAATTTTCCTGCAGCTCCAGAGTGATTAGTCACATGGAATTCACAGCTCAGGTGATTGGCAAAAAAAAAAAAAAGGTGAATAAACATGCATTAACATTCACAACCCAGATCAGATATTTGTATAATATTCTGCTTGTTTACCCTTTGTGGTAGATTTTATGTTATATAGAGTTGGTTCAACTGCATTTTCGTTCAATTAATTGTCTTAGCAGGGACACACATAACTTCCACAGCAGCTGACACTCAGTTTTAAATAAATCCCTGTGTATCCCTAGTTGGCTGTCACCTTCAACACTTATAATACAACATTGGTTGTATCTGAGCACAGTCCCAAATGCCAGTGTATGTGTCTTTTTGGCATTTCACAACCATACAGTTTCCAGATTCTTGGCACAAGAATTGCAGTTACAAAGTGACCTGAAGTCACAAGTAATTAGTGAGACCAAGTACTGAAAAGTTATTTCCTCCTATCTCTAGCTATCCTAGCAGCACACATATACCCACACACTTCCCAATCAGCTCAGAAATTAAATTCTAGTACATATTTCAACTCTAAAGCTGTGTGTGCTGGGTAGAATTCATTTTGAAGAATTTGCACACCTGCTCCATTCCAGATCTGGCTGCTGTTATGATCACAATTTACAATTGGCTATTTATAGAGATCCCCTGCTCCAATCTGAGGAAAAAAAATGATTAATCTATTACAGAGGAGTTTGTGAGTAGGGTTTGCCCACATTCATAATATGCATCAAGTCCCCAGCATAAGTGGAGCTTGAATGGATGTCCCCTGGTGTGAATTATAACTCTCTAAACTGACAGTTTTCCAATGATCATGGCAATACTTTGATTAAAGAGAAAGATTAACAAAAACAAACGCACCTGTATTTTAGCAAGTGCACTATGATCAAGTCCCGGGAGACCCGTAAAATGGCCTCCCTGTTTCCACCTCAAGGCAATTAAGTGCCATCTGCTCTAGTCTGCGTTGTCCAGGTCCGCTTTGCTTTTTAGGTTGTTGGTGTAGAATTAAGCGCTTTAAATTGACATAATCCATGACAGATTGTGATTGATGGGTGAGAAATTGATCACATGGCTAAAGAGAGTGGACGCTTACTTTCAGAGCAAAATTAACACCTGGATAGCATACCATCAGCCAAATCTACAGAGATGGGGCCACGACACGTTGCAATATGCCACATCTTAAGCAAATGTTACAACACTTCTGTCATTTCTATCAAATAAACGCATCAGGCAATTTTTCTATCCAGATATTCTTTTCCTAAAGATTTTCATGTCTCCCGCTGTAATTTGTATTTTTATTGAATATCAAGCCTCTTTTGGCAGTGAACATCTGGACAGCAATAACATTATACCAACATTTACATTTGTACAATCTTTCTCAAACACCTGAGAAATCTCTCTATAAGATGTATGAATAGATTGAATTTTATCACATTTGAATTCGTCATTCTTAAAATTGTACTTCATCATTCAAGTACAAATATAATCTAAAAGTATTGTAATAATAGAATATTTTATTGTTCTGCAAAAGTCATTATGTTAAATATGCTAAGAAAAATATGCATTACAGTATGTAACATACAGATTAAACATTTCCTGTTACTTTAAAAATACGCTTTTAAACATCACTTTTAAAGGTTTTCCTCATTAAAAGACATGAATTGTAATTTTGCAATATATGTAGGAAATCATGACCACTCACATTAAAATTAAGACATATCAGTAACCTTATAAAAGCTAAAATTGTACATGGAGAGGGTCCACACATGGGGGCAGCCATGTTAGAATCACATGACCAGCCGAATACTACTTAGTAAACATCCTGTTATTTGACACTTTCATTGATTCAAGTAATCATGGCTAATTGTGAATAATACATTTCTACAATGGTAACTGAATCTGAAAACTATTGATTTTAAATGATGCTGCATCCAAGCAGCTAGGTGTCAGTGTAAGTCCAAGAAGACAAAAAGACAAAAAGACAAAAAGAATTACTGAGTGCACCTTTAAAGGTGGCAGCCCCCATATGTGGACCCACTCCATGTAGAATAAAACAGCTTTTATAAGTTTACTGATATGACTGGAGTCTACATTTTAATGTGACTGGTCATGATTTCCTACATACACCGATCATCCACAACATTAAAACAACCTGCCTAATATTGTGTAGGTCCCCCTCCAAAACAGCGCCAACCCGCATTTCAGAATAGCATTCTGATATGATATTCTTCTCTCCACAATTGTACAGAGTGGTTATCTGAGTTACAGTAGACTTTGTTGAACTAGTCTAGCCATTCTCTGTTGACCTCTCTCATCAACAAAGCGTTTCCGTCTGCAGAACTGCTGCTCACTGGATGTTTTTTGTTTTTGGCAGCATTCTGGGTATATGTTAAAGACTGTTGTGTGTGAAAATCCCAGGAGATCAGCAGTAAAAGAAATACTCAAACCAGCCTGTCTGGCACCAACAATTATCCATGCGATTATCTAATCAGCCAATCATGTGGCAGCAGTGCAGTGCATAAAATAATGCAGATACGGGTCAGGAGCTTCAATTAATGTTCATATGAACCCTCAGAATGGGGACATTGTTTTATTTGGACTGTGTCATGATTGTTGGTGCCAGATGGGCTGATTTCATAGAGGTCAACAGAGAATGGCCAGACTGGTTCAAATTGATAAAAGTATACGGTAACTCAGATAACCACCCTGTTCAATTGTGGTGAGAAGAATATAATCTCAGAATGCTATTCTGAGATGCGGGTTGGTGCTGTTTTGGCAGCACGAGGGGGACCAACACAATACTAGGCAGGTGGCTGATTGGTGTATATTGCAAAATTAAGTCAATTTAAGTCATTTTTATTTGTACAGCTCTTTTCACAACACACATCGTTTCAAAGCAGCTTGACAGAAAATCATGCATTAACAGAAAATGAAACTGTAATATCTATGAAGTCTTAGAGTCATCATTATGTAGTTTGATTAAATATATTATTGTAAATTGTGTATAAAAAATAAATAAATAAATCATAATTATATTTAGAACCCCAGTGCGCAAGCCAAAGGCGACTGTGGCAAGGAACACAAAACTCCATAACACAAAACTCCATAACCTTGGGAGAAACCAGGCTCACTGTGGGGGCTAGTTCCCCTCTGGCTAAACAGCATGAATATAATGCCAATATTATTTATTTGTGTGCAGTGCATGTCATGGTTTAAAATTAGTCAACAAATAAGTGTTAAGGGCCAGTGTTTAAACAAAGATTTTGTATGAATTGTAAGATTAATGACTACTGTCTTTGAAGTTCATCCTGGATTAACTGCAGAAGTACATATAGATGCATTGTCCTTTGTTAGTTGGCTGATGAAGGCATTTGTTGGCAATTTATTGATATTCTATGTATTCCATTTTAAGGTGATCCAGAAAGAGATCAGTGAAGTGCACCACAGATCAACTAGCAGGTCATTTTGGTGATGTCTACCTTAAGTCCAAGGTTCAGTCAGTGGCATATAAAGTGTTCCATGTCTTATGGTTGGAGTTGGCATCAGTTCACCCTCTGAAGTCCATTATAATACACTGGACAGATGTCTGGCTGGCACCACCTGCATTTAACCATCATCACTCAGAGACACGTAGCTATGAGGTTGAAACCAAGCAGGAATGGAGCAGGATATGATTAGTGTAGATACCATTAAATGTTTTGCAGAGTTATAGATCACAAACAATTTTTCTGGTTCTGGCACACCAAACTAAAGCAGCCTAATTGTGAATTGATGGATAATTAGGTGTATGCCTGGCTAAATAGATGAATCTTTAGTCTAGACTTAATCTCAGTAAGCATGTTTGCATCCCGAACACTGTTAGGTAGACTATTCCATAGTTTAGAAGCCAAACAGGAAAAGGATTTACCTCCTTTTGTGGATTTTGATATCCTAGTAACTATTATCAGGCCAGAATTTTACGATTATAATGAACGTGATGGAATATAGCTGTAACGGTGTTGCTGAAACAGGCAGAGACAATGATGACGAAGTGAAGATGAACCCAAGTGCAGTTTATTAAAACGTGAAACCAATATCCCTAACTATCAGTGTGAAAGGAAACAAAACAAGAAACCAAGGACCTAACTAATAATGACAAAACTAGACACAACATGAAATAACTATGGCTAAGGCTAAGGGTAGACTGGACCAAAACTACAAGGTACATGTATACTGACTGGACAAAACTATGGCTTGACAACAAGGTTACACGTACAATACCTGACAAATGACACAGGCAAACATGAGGGTTTAAATATACAAGACATGGATAACACAGGCCAATAAAACAAACAGAACTCTAAAACAAGATAACAAGACAATTAACTAAAACCAATAACAAACTAGAACTGAATCAAAACAATGAACCAATGAAAACCAGACACATGAACAAGAAGGGAAAACAGGAAATGACAAGACTAGGAAACAGGAACTTAACAGGAAATTTCTAAATAAAAGTACACAAACTAAAAGTCAACTGAGATTATCACAATAGCATGGTAGAAGGTCACTTAAGTACTGTGGAGCTACACCATTCAAAGATTTGTACGTAGTTAACAAAATATAAAAATTAATATTAAATTTAACAGGTAACCAATGTAACGACGATAAAATGGGGCAAATGTGATCATATTTCTTGGTTCTAGTCAGCTCTCTGGCTGCTGAATTTTGAACCAACTGAAGTTTACTTATTGAATTTACTGGACATCCTCCAAGTAATGCATTACAATAATCTAGTCTTGAGGTCATGAACGCAACAGAGTGCATGTGTCATAACAATATTTCTGAGGTGAAAGAATGCTATTCTACAAACACTGGAAATTAGATTTTCAAAGGACAGATTGGTATCAAATATAACACCTTCAAGTTCTGAAGAAGACGATGTAACAGTACATCCATCAAGAGTCAAATTATATTTTAGCACCTTATTTTTAGATGTTTTCGTTCAATAATTAATACTCCTGTTTTTAAATTGAATTTGATCGTAATTGAGTAGAAGGAAATTTCTGCCCATCCAATCTTTGATTTCATTGATACACTCTGCTAATTTGGAGAATTATGAAATTTCATCGGGTTTAGAAGAAATATACTGTAAAGTTGTGTATTATCAGCATAACAATGGAAAATTATTCCACGATTCCTGATAATATCTCCCAGGGGAAGCATGTATAAGGAGAATAGCAGAGGCCCTAAAACTGACCCCTGTGGGACTAAATACTTAATTTTTGTTTGATTTGACCATTCCTCGTTTACATACACAAAGTTGTAGCGGTCTGCTAAATTGGACCTAAACCATAATGCAAGTCCATAAATGGCAACTTAATTCTCAAAGCACTAGAAGAGAAATGCAGCCGAAGTCATAACTATGATAAGCGCAGTCTCTGTACTGTGATGGAGCCTAAATGCTGACTGAAATTGTTCATATTGTAATGTTTGGCAGGAGGAGGCAGACGAGTAGTGAGGATCTACACACGGGTTTTTTGAACAACAGTGAAAACAAGACAAACAGGAACAAATGAAACATCCACGGTGGGAAAACCGAAACTAAAACATGAAAACATCATGGGCACAAGAACAGGATGGATACAAGGCAAGACATGCAAGACATCGACTTCTCAACATGAGCAAACAACGATCGACAATGACTGGGGAACAAACAAGGTTTAAATACACAAACACAATGTTGACTAAACGACATGCAGGTGAGAACAATGATGGAGTGCTGGCAGTGATGAGGGCTGGGAATTGTGGGAATTGTAGTTTAGAACAGGTGACACGAGAAACACGGGGCAGACAACAAGGGATCGTGACACATATATACTATTTCTCTGTAGAAATGAACATAGTTGGGAGGACACTACGATTTCTAGTATTTTTTACATAAATGGGAGATTTGAAATATGTCTATAATAGGGTTGCAGTGGTATACCGGTTTCACGGTATACCATGGTTTGAAAATTGATGATTATCATACCATGTACATTTGCTTATCTACAGTATTGAGAAAAAAATGCAACTGGATAGAGAATCTCACATGCGAGTGCGCATCTACTTACCTTCCTTGTCCTAGACTGTAAAAAAAGATGGATGACGCCCCTTCGCTCTTTTCCATTGTTGAGAACTGAAGCCACCAGTGTCCCGATATGGCGCTGACATCTTGGGACTTGAGTCTGAGCAGTTGCGATTTCGGGACTAGACCTGCGCAGTAGTGAGCAGGAAGTAAAGCCGCGAAATCAAGGCCCCGCCCTCACTCTCGCTGAATCAATCCCAAGCACACGCCCCTGCACTTTTACCTTATGACGGTGTGAAATAATTAATTATAGAAATTTAGATATTAAATTTAAAGCTCCAATCTCCTCAGTCCTCCGAAGATCCCGAAAAAAAGTCTGTTGGTGCTTCAGTGACTACTTCGCTCAGAGAACCTGTCAATCACAGCTGTCACAGCACCGTTTTTATAGCATCAAATAACTAACTAAAAACAAACTTATTTTGAAAACAAACACTTGAAATTACATCAATGTGATAGAATCTACAGTAAATGACAAAAACTATCTTTGGAAAAAAGATATGTGAAGTGTAATTTATTTGTTTAGTTGGTCTCACGTCCTGTTGAATAACATGGGGAGGCGGGGCTTATGACCTATACTAGGACCAGTCACTGGGGGCTATCGAGACATTTTGGCTTCACTTTTGAGGGCTTGTGCAGCACACACAGCACAACGCTCTCCACAAGCGTTTACCATGCTCATGGTTGCCAGATAAGAGACAAAACACCCCCAGTTTGAGATTTATACTTGCGCAAATTGGAAATATTCCGCCTAATGTTATACTTATTTTGTGCAATCTGGCAACCATGCACGCGAGTGCACTATATCTATCTGGCTTTCCCCTTTGAACAAATTTAGCGATCTGTATTGCAATATTCTGCTCAAGGAAAAGTGTTATACGGCTACTCTGTGTCCATTCTTGCGGCTGCTTGTGATATTTGGTGCTACTACATTTGCAGGTAAACCTTCTCAGTGATTAAATTAAATATAAAAGTAAATCTCGGCATCATTGACACACGGAGGAGTAATCATTGACATGCGAGCAAAAGCAAGCCAGAGACAAATGTGTATATGTATTTATTATTTGTGCAATTTAGAAATGTTGAAGTCCCTTCACGCCTGTATGTTAATCTAACTCTTGCGGTATTCATTTATCATAGCCATGCAGTCTGTGTTATTCAGTTGTGTGCTGAAAGTCAAACGTTGACATCAACAACAAAAATAATGTCACTTGAAGCATGTCCTTTTACTGGAAAACCATGATCAAAACTATGCAACATAAAAGGAAATGCAACCCAAGATACATTAAATACAGGTTATGTTTAATCTATGGCAGGTCGCCACTTGATGTCCAATGTAAAATTTGCGTCCTGAAGCAAAACCAGTTGAGAACCACTGAGTTAAAGGTACAGACAGGAGCAGTCTGGCTGTGCTGTCGCTCACCTACAGTATATGTTAACTGTTAATAATCTGTGTAAACTGTTAAAAGCTCATATAGCTGATGTTATTTTTCATTTAGTAGTAAATTTTACATGCTATGATAACATGCTTTAGTTATATAACATGTTATAGTTACATGCTATTTTTTATCTTGTTTATAATTCGATTTATTATTATAATTATGTTAGCTTTCTTATTTTTTCTCTATGTCTCTATGTGTTATAATTTATGTGACCTGTGATGTCTCACAGAAGTTAGCAGTTGTTTGGATTAGCCAGTTTGTCTGCTTCCTGACCTGAGCCCTAGTTAGTCAAATACAATCACTATTAAGTCAATGAGCCAAATTACTAGGAGAGGAGTGCGGCACCTTCCCTGGAGGGATGGAGTCCGTCTCTTTTTAGCAGGTCAGTTCTACTCCAAAAACTCTTCTAATTGTCTATAAATCATATACTATTCTCCAGACACCACTCAGACATCCAGCCATTCAGTGACACTAATCTATTATAAACCACGTCACTATGACGAGCAGGGAGGGGGCCAGAGCATATTACAGAGTCTGACATTTTTTTGCATGTTCACACACCTCTTTAAAATTATCTCTAGTGATCTCCGACTGGCAAAGCCAGACATTGTTAGTCCTGACATGAATAACAATTTGAGAAAATCTACATTTAGCTTTAGCCTGCAAAAAATTATCTTATATATTTGATCTGATGTCAAACGCCCGAGCCCTGAAATGCACTTAACAATAGTGGCTGGAGACTCTATTTCCAAGTTCCTTACAATAGAATCTCCTATAACAAGTCTGCTTTCAACATGATTCTCAGTGGGTGCATCACTGAGTGGGGAGAATCTATTGGAAACCCTAACAGGAATGGGAGAGTGGTGTTGATTTGCTGAGTGAGTATGCTGCCGAGACGTCACTGCTGTGGAGGCTCTACAGCCGGAACCAAAGTGTGCGTGTTGCTCGCTGTACTACCCGCATCCGAACCAGTATCTATCGGTTTCTTTTTCTCACTGACCTCCACTAGCATTCGGATGCGTGCCTCTAACTCATGAACCTTCTCCATTAGCCTGACTAATTCCTTACATTTATCTCATGTAAATTTGTGACTTGAATGGAGAAGCTATAGTAAACATGTGTCATTTAATGCAGAAAGCAATAACATGAGTCGATGCCATGACTTACCGCAATTGTTTGTTGTTGTTGTTATGGTTGTTCTTGAGCAGCGAGGGTTTGAGATCGATGTGAATCCCTCACGCAATTGTTTGTTGTTATGGTTATTCTTGATAAGCAGTGCTTTGAGATCGATGCAATAATCCATGTAACACAGAGGAGAAAACATGTCCGCACAGAAAAACACTGTTGAATTGCGATAAAACAGAAAGCGGATGCACACGGAAAAATGCACTCAATCGAATTGCGATAAGAGAATGCAAGAAAAAATTATACACGCTGAAAAATGGCAGAGATTAAAGATTAAACGCTGAAAACAGAAAGATAAGCAATGCTAAAAAAGCTAGCAGGCTACAAACAGACTCGAGCTAGGTGCCCAAAATTACAATTCATGTCTTTAGGGGTTAAACTTTTTTAATGAGGAACAAATGACTTGCTCCTTTAAAATACATATAAATAGTGACATCAACTACTGTGATTTGAAAAATTTGTTGATGAGTGCTAAAGCTAACAAGTATTTCTAAAAGTTATTCTTTATAAATAAAAAGTGTAAATAGCCTGTGAGCTTCTTTCATGAATCTCAGGATTTTCTTATTATATGTTTAGTGACTAGTCATCAATTTTGAATGGCTGATCTGAGGACAAGGCCACTCAGCACTGTGGCCAGTACTGGGTCAACACTGTGCACCCAGTGGTAGACCCAGTAATTTGCTACCACAGCAAGACTCAGTGCAGGAGTGTAGTTCAGACAGGCCCCAATACACCACGACTGCAAGAAGAGACAAACAAGAAAAAGAGAATAGAGAAGTAGGACTAAGCTTTTTTACACATTATATTCAATTTGAGCAGTTATTAAGCAAGATAAGACATGCACCTAATTTGTGATGTTTTCAAAAACAAATAAATTTACTCTCTGAGGATTTCTTCTCAGAGTGGGAGCCCAAAAGTAATGGAGTAGTGGGATTCTGATTTGGCAATTCACAGCACTGATGCACGCTGTAAGAAGCGAGTAGTAAGCCATGGTAATCCTAACTTGGATAATTTCTCCAATTTTGAATCAGGTCAGTGACAATGTTATGGATACTCTATTACAACATAATAATTATTAAACATATCCCTTTAATATGAGGTACAGTGAAATAACTTGAGCCAACGACATCAATTAGTAGCCTACTTAATTGGTGGTTATTATTAACAAAAGAACTTCTGTTAGACTATTAGAATAAAGTGCACTACATTATCTTGACATCTGACTTGTTTCATTTGAGTTCTCAAACACAGAATCACAGTAAAATAAAAACAACAGTATCCCACAGAATACAGTCCCCAGTTAGACCACGTACTTATCGTACGGAAAATGCTTCTAGTTATTAACCTCTGGCGATTTCCTGCGTTCTGATAATATTCTGGACAAAGATGTGGTGAGGTGAGAAGACTTACAAACAAACAATAAGTGGCATAAAGTTACACCACCAAGAAACAAGTTTTTTTCTTCCGTTAAATCTTTCCCCATAAAATGAATTATTATAAAATGTAATAATATTTATTTACTTAAAATACGATGTCCATCGTAGGTTTCGATAAACGTACTGTAACTGTGAAAGCGGGGTATATGCTGCCACCTGGCGTCTGGATGCACGGCTAGAACTAAGGCAGCCAACCATTAGTAGATGAAGAAACTGCTACAGATGAGTCAGTTGTCATTGCTTCACATAAAAAAAAAACCAATGCTCTCACATTTTAATACACTTTCCTTTAATGTACCACATAAAAATACATTCATAATGTTACAGATTGTCTTTTGTATCCATGTGTCATGCATAGTATGGTATACAGAAATTATGTACATACTTATATATTGTTTACCTACTTTCCATCTCTTTTCTTATCCTGATGTGTTTCTTTTTTTACCCCTTCCTCTGTCTCTTCTTTTTCGTTATCACTTGCCCCTCTGACTCCTTTCTCCTTTTCTTCCAGGCTCTCCTCTCCTCCATCACCCTCTCCTCTCTCCCCCTCTTTCATTGGCTCCTCTTCATCTTCCTTCTCTCCTTCCCCTTTTCCATCTCCAATCTCCCTCTCTTTCACTATTTCATACTCTTTCATCTCTTCCTGTGCGCCCTCTGCCACAATGCCTTCCCACTCTTCGGTCTGCAGTTCCAGTTGTACCACTCTGTGCATCATTTTGCGGGCACTTGACTCCAGTTCAGCTATCAGGCGAGCCAGCTTGGTCTGCTGAGTCTCCAGGCTGGCCTCTAAGCGCTTCACCTTGTCCTCCGTTTTCTCCACATCTCCCTCTCCTTCATCCATCTCATCCAACATGCCCATCTTCGTCAGGATCTGACGACCCTTTTCCTCCAACAGGCGCTTGGCCGCAGGGAACTCAAGAAGGGTTTCAGTCAGGCCCTCTTTGGACAGGCTGAAGAGATCTGAGTAACCAATGCTGCGAATATTAGCTGTTCTTCTGTTGCCCGACTTGTTACCTGCATTTGTGAGAGTTAAAGGAATAGTTAAACCAAAAATAAAAAATACTCTCATCATTTACTCACCCTTATGCCATCCGGGATGTGTATGACTTTCTTTCTTCTGCTGAACACAAACAAAGGTTTTTAGAAGAATATCTTATATTTATCTGTTTCTCACCCACACCTATCATATCACTTCTGAAGATGGATTTAACCACTGGAGTCATTTGAATTACTTTTATGCTGCCTTTATATGCTTTTTGGAGTGTCAAAATGTTGGCACCCATTCACTTGCATTGTGAGGACCTACAGAGCTAAAATATTCTTCTAAAAATCTTAATTTGTGTTCTGCAGAAGAAAGTCATACACGTCTGGATGGTATGAGGGTGAGTAAATGATGAGATCATTTTTATTTGTGGTTGAACTATCCCTTTAAGATAAATTTGAGATATTTAAAGAAAGTGAGATTGTCAGTAATTGTAAATGTTACAACTGTGTGAGTCATTATGTTTTAATGTTGGTTATTTTTTGTAAAAAAAATGTTGTGGCAGCCATAATGTTTTAAAGAATATTTCACCCAAAAAATGTACTTGTCATTATTGACATTTTTCTGACCATGTATCATTTTATTTCTTACATAAAACATGTTCTATACCACAGGAGCAGATGGTGATTTAAAAATCCAAGCTCCAAAAATCAGAGAGAGAAAAAAACTTTGCTAGTACAGAAAACAAAAGCTTGGACATTTTGACATCTCCTTTTGTGTTTTACTGAAAAACTAAATAAAACAAATGACACCTTTGACAATGAGGTGATTAAGCTCAATCGACAGCATTTGTTGCATACTATTGATTACGGAGCAGCTGTAGCTCAGCAGGGTTGGTGGTTCGAATCTCCTTGGGCAAGACACTGAACCCCAAGTTGCTCCCAATGTCAGGCTAGCGCTAGGTATGGTGTATGAATGAGTGTGTGAATGGGTGAATGAGTCACAGTTTAAAGCACTTTGAATACTGTTAAGGTTAAAAAGGTGCTATATAAGTGCAGACCATTTACCATCACCACAAAATTTTGTGTTTCAGTGAGGCACTTACAATGGAAGTGAATGGGGTCAATCTGAAAATGCTCAGTTTCAAAATTTTAGACAAAAAACATAAACAATATGTGATTTTATTGTAACAAAATCCCTTACTAACCTTTCCTGTATAAAGTTATAGCCAATTTTACAACTTTGTTGCCATGACGATGTAATGTCAACAACCCCTAAAACCCTAAAATTACAGAAAAATTAAGATTTAAACAACTTAACAGCTCAAATAATACATTAATTTTCACAGAACATTAATAAAACTTAATACAATTATAAGTTTTACATTTCAGCCTTTAAACCCTCCAACAATTTGGCCCCATTCTTCCATTGTAAGTGCCTCACTATAATGCTAGATTTTTGCTATTTTAAAGAAAAGGAAGAAAAAGTCTAAATAAATTTTTGGGCCAATCAACATCCTGCCACATTTGCTGTTGATTGAGCTACACATATATTGAACCCTGAATATTTTACATCACTATTTTTTTCAAAGCAATTAAATGCCTTGTTTCTGCTGTGTGGGAGGTGAAGAAAGAGGACACTACATTTGTAGGATTGTGTCAAGTGCTCAAAAAGGAGATGCGTCTTTAAATATTTCTTAAAAGTAGTAAGAGAATCAGCTGGTTTGCTGGAGTTTGGAAGGTCATTCCATAAGCAACCCCGTCTTTAAATATTTCTTAAAAGTAGTAAGAGAATCAGCTGGTTTGCTGGAGTTTGAAGGTCATTCCATAAGCAACCCCCCATTCTGTGCCTCTATAGGTCCTTGTGGTGGTGTAGTGACTTGCCTCAATTCGGGTGGTGAAGGATAATTCTCATTTGCCTCCATGTCTGAGACCGTCAATCCATGCACCCATTTGTGTTTTTTATTTTAAGTTCTGAATTAAAATATGATTTATATTGTCAAGCCGGTTCTAGCCTCCTCCTTTCCACTAATCGCTTTACACCATTTTGATGGAAATACTGTATGGATTCTAGCACTACACTGGCCTTTAGTGTTTCATACCTTTGATATTCAGGATACTGATTTCTCCAAAGAAGTTTCCATCCCCTAGGACAGCAAACTGAGTGACTCCATCATCTGCAACCACTGCCAGCTTCCCTTCTTTAATGATGTACATCTCATGACCTACATCACCCTTCTTGCACACATACTCTCCCGGGCTATACACCTATAGAGGATACAGTGATGATATTATATATGATTTAAAAGCAAAAATGCACAGTTTCAAAAAAAAAAAAACTTGCTAAGCCAATGTACAACATGAGAGTCTCAGTTCAACTGACCGCAGTCTTTATATTCTTCAGGTGTGCCACCTGTTTTCTAACCTGTGGGATGAGTTTGAGCACCAGCTGCTCTAGCAGGCTGTTCTCACAGTTCTGAAAGATGGTGACCTTAGACAGGGTGGGCAGATGTACGCTCACGGCAGTTGCTGTCTGCAGTGTGATTGGAAGGTGTTGAAGAATCTCATTCTCCCGTGTGATCTTTCTGTTTCAGAGAAGACAAGAGATTTGAGAAGAAATGAACAATAGATTTAGGAATGAGATGGCCTAGTGGATGACTTAGGGTAGATAACTCAAAAGTTGTAGGTTTTAAACACACAAATGTTGACCCATGAATGTCTTCTTAATATGTGCCCTTAAGAAGACATTCAACCTCAGGTTACTCCAAGGGCACTACACCTAATAACTAGTTACTGAAAATATTATGTAGTGCCCCCAAAAATGAAAATTCTCTCATCATTTACTCACCCTCATGTCATCCCAGATATGTATGACTTTCTGAGAAGAATATCTCAGCTCTGCAGGTCCATACAATGCAAGTGAATGTTGACCAGAACTCCAAAAGCTTCAAAAAGGAGCATTGTATTGTATGGACCTACAGAGCTGAGATATTCTTCTAAAAATCTTTGTGTTCTGCAGAAGAAAGAAAGTCATACATATCTGGGATGGCATGAGCGTGAGTAAACAATTAGAGAATTTACATTTTTGGGTGAACTAATTCTTTAAGCCACACTTAAAATGAAATATTTGAAAGTAAAAATCAAACCAAGTGGCATTTATTAAAAAAAAACGAACAATAACTTCAATAAATTATACAGATTAAAACAATAAATATACTGTAGGTAGAAGTATTTGGACAGTGTCTGGTTGTTAACTTTGTGGAACATGTAAATTAAATGTAATGAACTACACCTTTCCTTACATTGCTATGTACCTGTGTGAACTTGAGTGGACTTCATACATCCACTAACAATGACATTGAACCAGTTGGCTAAATGTAATTGGAAAAATGGATAAGTGAAATTGGCATTGGTTGAAACCACTTGGTATGATTTTGTTAATCAATACCACATTCATACACTAAGCCTACTTTCCAAATACTTTTTGGGGGGCCAAGTTACTATAGTAGCCTAAAAAGAAGACCCACTTGTTGATGTGCAGATGCTGGTACCAGTCGTTGACTCGTTTCTGGAGTTCTTTGCTGATTTTCCTGCTGCGCAGGTAACCCTTCACCAGCTCGTGATTGGGAAAGAACACGTTGTCACGATCACGCAAGCTTGATATTACGTCACCCATGCTCCCTACTACTGAAGCGAACACCAGCACTGCGATTAACATGTCAGCGATCAGAAAAAGATACTCTTCCTCACACGTGGGCGGCGGAGTATCACCAACTGTGGTGAGGATGAGAGTGGAAAACCAGAAGCTATAAAAGTACTGGCGTCTCGTGGATGCAAATTCAGGGTCAGAGATGTTGGGATAGACCCATTCATCCATACCAAAACCTAGGTAATTAGAAAGAGAAAAGTAGATGCATGCGTTCCAGTGGATAAGCACAAAAATATACAGCATCAGTTTAGCGACGCGGAAGGTGTTCGGATAGGCTGTGCGCGTTTCCATGCGATCTAATGCTTCATTCAAACGGCTTGTGCGCAGAAAGCGATTGACCCGAACAAGAGGTGTGTGGATTCCCAGCTGCAGGTAGAGCAGATCAGTGGGCAACAAGGAGGCGATGTCCCACTTGAATCGAGAGGAGCGCAGGTAACGCATCTTCAAACGGGACAAGTCTCGCACCAGGATGCCCTGCTCCAGAAAACCTGTAGAGGGCAAATTGATTCTCATAGTTCAATCCTTAGTTAGACCTACAGTTATAAAAATACAGTTCTAAATTAAATGGGGGAGATCAGGGTTGGTTGGCTTTAAGCGTTGGTTCAGAGTTTTCCAGTAATTTTGTAATTAATTTCACAAAAATGTAATATCTAAATTACCCTCTTGACATGTGCTGATTGATTTTGTCAATGCATTTAAAGGTTAAAATCTTTTAAATGAAGACAACTTTTCAGTTTTTCTATGTCAAAACAAACATTAAACCCATCTGCCTAAAATGTTACAGACATTTTCAAAAGAGATTTTGAAAATACAATAATTTTAGTGATGGTATCAGTTTTATTTTGATATAACATTTGTAAGCCTTTGATATGCTAGCTGGCTAACATATTTCACAAAAAAGAGTGTAAGTGGGGTTGGTTAGCACATTGACTTTGGTGTTGTTGGCACATTGACTTCATATTTCCTCGAAACATGACGAAATTTCACAATTCTCCAAGTTAGCAGAATGTACCAATGATATCAAATATTGGATGGCTGTAAATTTCCTTCTACTCAATTCCGACAAAAAAGAGGTAAAAATTATTGGACCAAAAACTTAAAAAATAAGATGCTAATATATAATTTGACTCTCAATTGATGTACTGTCACATCGTCTTCTACAGCGAAGAACTTATGTGTTATATTTAGCTATTTGTCTTTTGGAAGCCACATTTCCAATGTTTGTAGAACAGCATTATTCCATCTCAGAAATATTGCTAAGATACAACACATGCTCTCTAACTAATTCATGCGTTCATGACCTCAAGACTAGATTATTGTAATGCATTAATGGGAGGATGTCCTGCAAGCTCCATAAATAGACTTAACTTAGTTCAAAATGCAGCAGCTAGAGTGTTGACTAGAACCAAGAAATATGATCATATCAGCCCAATCTTAGCATTGCGACATTGGCTACTTGTTCAATTTAGTATTCATGGGAAACCCATCTCATTTTCTATAATCCTGTTTTAAAGTGAATGACATCTATGCTAATATTTTTCTATTTGTTTCCCTGTCTTAACCTCGAGATACATATCCTGAGGTAACCAGAGCCTGCCAGATCCAGCTCTGGTCCTGCATGATGTCCGACTCCGGTCCTGCCTGATGTCTGATTCCCACTACCACGTGTTGCTAATTGATGACGATTAACTGCAGCCTGTGCCAGCCAGAATTCACTTCAGTCTACTATGATGGACTTCACAGAGGATGGACTGATGCCATTATTATCCGTGCACTATTTTGACTCAAAAACATAACTATATTACATATTTTTCTGTTGAAACATAATTTTGCTGTAAAGCTGCTTTGAAATTATGTATGTTGTGAAAAGTGTTATACAAATAAAAATGACTTCGCTTGACTTTAATGTTGTTTGGCATAAGAATGGATAACAATTCATAACCTTCCTACACACCATTTACAAACTTAAAACCTACATACACACATAACATAAAATCATGTATTATGATAATAAGAAAAATAATAATAAGAAATATTATCTATGTTATTATTACTTCTACACACATGGTTCTAGCCAGACCAATGACACAATTAGTTCCTATTGTAATGAAAAAGGTTTTACATTAATACAAGTTTGTATAAGTTAAGATTTATATATTTATACTAGTTTATATAAGTAAAAACTGCATATTAATCCCACAAAATAAATTAATAATCTATTATTCATAATCATATCAATACAGTAATATTTCAGTTATTACATTATCATCATTACTCATATTAACAATACACATTTTCTGTGTTGGTTCTCTCTTGTTACTAACACTGTCCCAACCAACCCCATTGGGCCACAATAAACAACATAAATGTAATCATTAATTAACAAAAAATAATATTGAATATTTTGAAAGATTTAATATATTTTTTTCAACTAAGTAGGCTACTTTACTTTTAATTTGCACCTAGTTGGGCTAATTTACAGATTGTTTCAAAATAGATATTCAAAAAAGAATGAAAAGTGTGCCAACCATCCTCAGTTTCCCCCACATGCAAAGGCAATAAATAACTGACAAAATGCACACTAACCTGTGCGAACCCCGATGACTGTGTCAACCACATAGAACAAGTCACAGATATAGTCCAGGGTGAGCCATGTTGCCAAATACATCTCCTCAATGTCATAAAAACATGTCCTATACATAATATAAATAAATGTTTTAAAAATCAGTACTTATGTTAAGGCAGGCAAGGAAAATTACTACTTTTCATTAGTAGTTACAAATAACTTTTAAGACCTGATAGCAGCACCTAGAAGTCCTAGTTAATGGAACTTTATCAACCCTTTTCATCAATAAAATCTTTAAATGAGATATTAAATAAATATTTCTGTAATTGTATAATTATTAACAGTCGCTGCAAAAAACTTTACCCCAGCCTCATGTCACGTTTTCCCACCTGCATATTATGATGACCCAGTTGTAGCAGATAGGGAGTATCATAATTTGCAACCATGTGTAGTAAAACTCTTCAGATGGATCTACTACCCATTCCTTCCAGCTGAGAGATTAGATTTAGAACAGGGCATTTTGTGTTAGTATTTTCATTCTAGAGCAACAGTACTTACATTTAAGTATCAACTTCATTAGAACATTATAACATTATAGTAAAACATGTAACGGCAAAATACTTTAAGACTCACTTTATTTTTGGAGTCGCCTCTTTCTTCTTCTCATTTGATTCTTGTCCCTTAGTCTCTTCCTCTTTGCCATCCTTGTTCATGTGTTGCCATGTGAAAAGCCTTGCCCAGCGATTCATGTTCATGTATAAGATAATATTTACAAAACTAGAAAACAAAATATATACGTATATATAAATATATATTTATATATATATATATATATATATATATATATATATATATATATATATATATATATATATATATATATATATATATGTGTGTGTGGGCAGGTGAATATCTAACAACTTTTCAAAGAGCCAGCAATTAGTACTTCAATATATCCTTCAGACATAGTGTTTCAAATACATCTACAAATAGTAATATCTGTCTAGTGGGTGGCAAAAGGAGTTTTACAAAACTGATGAAGGAAACAACTATTAGCCCTCTCCACATAACAACAAGCAACCCCACCCATACAACACAGGTGCTATGTGATGCTCATTGTCATGGCAACATTTCTCCAGAGAACCTACAGGTAAGCTGTTTCCACCTGGCTCGATAATCTGTAAACCATTCAGAATTCAGAAAACTCTATGGAGTGGTAATGAAAATAATAAAAGTAGTACTATAAAAATGTTCTATCAAGACGGGTGATATCTAAAGACTTCTAAGATTAAATTCACTATGTCATTGATGGTTAACAGATTTATTTTGGCTGACTGAGTCTTTGGGCTTACAAACATAGACATTGTTTTATCATTGTTTATTGTCATTTTAACTGTAGTTACATAAATCAACGAGCTCACTATCTTGGTGAGATAATATAATAATAAATAATAAAGGCCCTTATGCAGTGACCGGGAAAGCTGTCAAAAATAAGTCACCGCCTGATGGCAGTATATAGTTAAGGCTAGAGCTAAACTTATGAATATTAATGACGTAATATTGATATGTTTACAAGGAAGGTGGAGTAACGTCGGCATCATGAAATTAATATTCATAAGCAGAACACCGGCGTTCTCTTTAAGCGCAAAGGGTAACGCCCTCAATTGTAACGTCACAGCGTCCCGTGCGCGTAGGTGTGTGCGTTGAACCCGAGAAGAAAAATGGCTGCGGGACGAAGGGAGAGGTTGACAAATCTCAGATTCGCTGTTTGAGAACAGAAAGGTTACGACGGGGACGAAGCTGAAAACTGGCCTCGCCTGTGTAAGTGTTTTCCCCCCCTACTTTTAACGATCAAATCTCTCCATGTGGTGGTGTCGTCGCCGTTCGTGTCACGCTGGCCTCGCTAGCTAAACGGACAGCGTCAAATCAAATCTTACCCGACGCGAGCTCACTGTTAGGCTAACGTTTAAGCTCCACATAGATGAGAGGACTACTTCATAAATAATTGTCAACGAAATGAAATGCGTGCATTCCGTATTAACAACAAAAACGTTGGAAACATCAGGCATTGGATTGGTGTCATTCCACTTGACAGTAGACCTTAACGAAACAAAATAACGGTTCTCTCTCTTGAACTAACACTTCAACGCCCGGTGTGTTTAAAACGATACAGCGCTGTGTGGGAATGTGTGGGCCGTGACACTCATGTACGTGGAAATGAGTGAGTTGTGGGAGCTGCGGTGAGATGTGAAAGCAACATTGTGATTGACAGCTGGTTAGGTGTTTGTACGTCAACTTCATGATAAGAAACAGTAAAATGGTTGTGTTGTGTACTGTGCTTTTATAAGAGAAATTTGGCTTTTGACGAGCAACATTTTGAACAGTGTTTTGTTACGTGGTGTGGTGATGCCATACTTGATCACTGAAATGACTTTCAGATTTGTGTAGTGTGTTGTAGCAATGGAAAGTTTGAGTTAAGTAGTGCGGGGGTGCCAGTCTTGACCAGAAGAATCACTTTTTTTCCACAATTGTGTTGTCAAAAGCAAATCTATAACTCTAAATCCATCTTTGGAGTCAGTGAGCATCACTGTACACTAACCACTGTTCTTAAAAAAAGTCAACCCACGTGTGATTCATCTTTGCTAAAACAGGTGCACATTTGTGATGGTTGAATGCAAGCTCTTATGGATATGATTCTGGCAACTGGATTGGGTGGCATGGGAATGGATGGTGTTCCTTTATGAAGCATTTGAAAATTATTATAGCAAGGCAAATGTTTTGTTCTTATATTGCTTATGCTCATGACATTACTGTATTTATCAGCGAATGTAAGGATAGACAGAATTTAAGCCTCTTGATGGGCCTTGGTTTTTTTAATTTGGTTGGTTATTGGGTTGAATATATGCTCCAAATTTGTGATTAGAGATAGATGCAGGAAGCAAATCAGAGAGTTGGGTAATTGGTGGAAATGGTAAACCTATAATTAGGGCTGGGTATTGATACAGATTTCCCTATTCGAGTCCGGTTCAGAAGCTCTCGATTTGATTCTGATTTTGTTTAAAGACTCATAAGGGTATATTTTAGTTATAATGTCACTTTTACTTACATTTAACAGAAATTATCTTCGAGCTAGTGCTGTTAATTATACAGGCGACCTTCTATTTTGGTACAAACATTTTACTAATTATATTTTATGTTTTTCATCATTTTGGTCACATTTTAGCTTTTAGAAAATGAACAAATCAATGCATTTAATCAGTAAATGTGAAATTATATTACATATATAATATTTTGGTGCTTGTTTATTGTTTAATTGCATAATTATTTACTATTTACTGGTATTTACATTGATTTGTTGAACACTTGTTAAAAACAGGTACTGTCTCTTTAAGAAAAACGGCATGTAAAGAGTGTCTGTTGATGAGTGCATGTTAATGGAGGACAAAAAACATGTGATTCCTTTAAACCAAAATTAAACCATGTTTTGCCCATGCTTTAATGCCAACTGGAAATACTGTTCTAGGAAGTGTGTTCACACTTGAGCGCATCACAATCACTATTCATCATCATTTTGTTGAAACCCTGTCAACTTGCATTTTATATTATTGCAATAATAATAATGTTAAGAAATTGTTATAGAAATATATTATTGCATTATAATAATAATTATCATTATTAATATAATAATTTTATTATTATTATTATTTAATAGTAATTTATTTATTAAACAATTTATTGACTTACTATGCAGTCCTGGTAAACCCTCAAGCCTTTATTTCGGTGGAAGCTTTTATTTTGAAAACTGAAGGGTCTGAAGTTTCTGTTGTTTGAAGTTCAGTTGTCAACAGCCTTTTAATCCTGTGAACTGCTCTCATCTGCCTTGCTGTCAACAAAATCCTGGGGTTATTTTAAATGTGTATAGTCAGAGGTGGGGGACTCGAGTTACATGACCTGACTCCAGTCGCAAATTTAAGGACTTGTTACTTGCTTGACTAAATGAAGAAAATTACTTGACTTTGACTTGAGAACCAGCGACTCGAGACTTGAATTGACTTTTTATATTATTTTTATATTATTATTTTCAATGACTTATTATAAACAGTAATTAAATGTGTTTAAAAAATATCGTGACATTAATTAATTCATATGCAATAGTGATGCACGATTAATCATATCGCAATCACGATGTCAGCCTGTGCGATTATATGATGGCAAATGCTGCGATTTTTATTAAATAATTAAGTGCATGTGTGGACGTGACAGCCCATTCTCTCTGAGAGCTGTTTGCCCATTTTCTGCACTGCTAATAAAAAGTTGACCAGTCTCAGTTTAGGGAGTGGCACGTGCGGTCATGTCATGCGAGTTTCCGGTGTGAAGATGGATGCCGAGCAGACCGACACTGAACTGGTGGTCAGAAAAAATAACACAGAAACACAGATCACAGCTTGGCGATATATCTTTATTTCATCAATAATTAAAGTTAATATAATACGGGAGTGTGACATGTAAATAAGCACAAACTCCAAAATCTCTGTGCGGTCCAGACTGCTTCAATCAGTCGTGGAAGAGACCCAATCTGAGCGCGAGTCTAGACCGGGAGAGATTTAAAGTTCCGCCGGCTGATGCACACTCTAACACGGAGACGCTCGTCTCTCACCCTCGCTGTCTGCAGCTTACAACGTGTTGCTTCATTGATGAGATCCTCATGATAAGATCAATCTTATGTGAAAAATAACATTTGAATTACAACAACAATAAAGTTTGTGTGTATCTGTATACACACACACACACACACACACACACACACACACAACAACAACAACAACAACCGTTTTAGTGGTTTGATTGAACCAACCACACTTTTGTACCAGTTTCCTTTTCAAAAGTGTTTATACAAAGTACATGTTACATCCTGCTTAAATGTCCCAGTTTGTATGGACAATCTTATTTTCGTGAAAATGTTAATGTTCTTATTTATTGTTCTATTTTATTTAGGTGTAATATTGAGAAAATAAGTTTGCAGTAATGCAAATATAATTAATTTTGTAAAAATATTATTTTCATTTGAAAACACTGTGCATTTCTAGTTGTTGTTGTTGCAAAATACACATTTCAGCATTATCAGTGATCTATTTGTGCATTTTCCTTGATAATAAAGCAAGTTGACTCATACCATTGTTTATTATATCGCAATCGCATATCGCAATATTAACCTCAATAATCGCAATATGACATTTTCCCCAAATCGTGCAGCCCTAATATGCAAAAATTTAAGAATGACTTGTGATGAAATCCAAGTGCTCTCATAGTGATTCTGACTTCTGTAGACTTTAACTAAAGCCCTTGAATGCAATACCTTAATGACTATTTTATGTAAATGTATCTCTGAAGGGAACTGAATGTCTTCAGAAAAGTTTCGATGGCTTTTTTTATTAATCTTACCTCCGTATAATGCCTAATAAAGTATTGTTTATAAGTGCAGGGCTGCTTTGTGTACTGGCGTTACCAGGGTATCAGCTATATTTCTGCTGTATAAGCGCCACTTATTGTCAGAGAGTAAATTTGCATTTTCATTCAGCTCATCTAACGTTTTTGTTAGATCAGTGTGAAAATCTGACCGCATTTTTACACGGCATACACACAGTGTTATACATTTTAACAATCCTCTGCAGTCGACCTTTATCCCTCACGGAGGCTTAAATAGCCTAATACGGGACCGGGTGTGTAGGATCACGACCCGGCTCCGCCCTCCGCCATTCCACATTAGGTATAAACTTATTAATTTTGTGAACGCAAAGCACTTAAATTTCACTTAACAGCCATGTAATGTCAAATATCCATGGTCATTGTTGCTTTATTCATGCAGGTTTAATAACAGGCAGTGAGACAGAGTAGATTCCCTGCTCTATTTCTGTGGAAATATTAACATCATGAGAAATAAGGGCTTGTGAGTTAATCGGAGTGCCTTAAAATAATGTGTGAAAGTGAAGAATTTAAGGCAGAAATATTTTACCGTTGCATAATATAATGTTATGTAATACAATATAATGTAATAGCTATACAGGTTGGTTGGGTTAGAAAAGAAGTAAAAGAAAACAAAGTTACAATCATGATGATTAACGTAAATTAAAGTTAGTATTACTAGGTTAATTGGCATAATGTCACAATGCTTACGGCTTCACTAGCAAGATAGCGTTAGCAGTCTGAGGTAACGTTAAAAGATTAAAAGCTGAAACTGACATCACTAGTTTGTACCATGCTTTTTAGAATGGTTGGAGCACAGCATTTTTAATAGGTAGTATTTATTCATTGAAAAAATTGTTTTCTATATAAACAAGTTATATGCCAAGTTAAATGAGGCCCTGTGATAAATTAGTTAGCACCACAGACACAGTGGCTGGGGGTGAAGAGCATCATGTATATGGGGAAGAATTGGGTGCGCTGTTTCTCACAATTCAATTTATTTCAAAGTTTACAAAAAGTTGTACACTTTTTACAAAAGCACAACAACACTAGCCTCTTAATTTTGCTCTCAAAGTGCACCAGATGGAAGTATTTAAAATGTATACAATTTTCTTATGGGGGAGCATGCCCCGGACCCCCCTAGAGGGTCGGAGGTCCACCCCCCATAGTCTCACAGACTCCTGTAGGAAACAATGTACAAGGTGTGCATCCATACAGAAACAATGTTTTTTCAAATGGCCGTATTGTACTGTTTCAAGCACGGGATAAATGGACTCCAAAGTTTCTGTGCAAATCTTATTTATATCAATGTTGTCTAATAAACAAATCGTGCCACTACTTTTAAAAACTTTAATGTGTATTCCGGCGTAATGGCTGTTTTAACACATTTCACCATTGTGTTTCAGTGAAATGGACATTCCAGTGATTATCACAATCATGGGTAATCAAAACATTATAATAACATATCTTCAGCGATCGACATGTTCTCAAGTGACAATGAAAATCTAAGTAATTATCTTGCCGTAACTGTCTCTGCTGTAAACACCCGGCTGTATGCCTATAGTATTCACTTCTTAGTAGAGAGGCAACCCAAAAGTGCGCCAGGGACACGATTGGTTTAGGCATTTAAGGAGGTGCCCTCTAATGTGCTTGCACTGCCTGTCAGGTAACGTTGAGGTAATGTTGACCGCTTCGGTTAAGGATGTTTTAAAGCTGAACGCCTTCCAATATTAAGCTGCTTGTGGACAGATTGCATCAGAAAGGCATTCTTCTCACAAACAGCATTTCAGAGTTGCCAGCAGTTATTGCATGTGATACTACCAGCAAGCATTTCACGTATCGCACCTGTGCAAAGTGCTGTTACAATGAGATTGAGTTTGGAGACAACTGTTCTAACATGGCAGGTAGTGGTCCAGGGTAGTCACATCTGAAGAAGAGAAAACGTTTGTTAACTTT
The DNA here is from genome assembly GCF_025860055.1 of Xyrauchen texanus. Taxonomy (NCBI): domain Eukaryota; kingdom Metazoa; phylum Chordata; class Actinopteri; order Cypriniformes; family Catostomidae; genus Xyrauchen; species Xyrauchen texanus. The sequence continues at coordinate 30,216,966 of NC_068289.1, read as the reverse complement.
GCAAAAGTGACACAAAATGGAAAGTGTGATGATCTGTTGGCTTTGCTTAACAAGAAGCTATACTCTCTAGCATTAGCTACGTTACATCAATTCAATTGGATCCATCAAACTAAAACACTCGGAGAGCTGAAAGAAACACTACGTGAGGATGAAGTCTGGATTCATTTAGACTTCTCTGAGAACTATGGCTGTAAGCAGGCGCGGATTAATGCACAGGCTTTCATAGGCTGGAGCCTAGGGGCCCTACATCTGCAGGGGCCCCAGATTGGCCAGACTGTTTTTTTTTATTTTAAATTTACTTCAGCGTAAACAAAAAAAGACCCTCATTGGCCCATAACAAACATTTAAGAAAAAAAATAATTAGGTGATTGGTGACTTGGGTCACATCTGTCCAATCAGCTGCTGGTCAATTATTTTCATTTACGTTACTGTTATTGCTAGACGGCATAGCGGCAAAATGTCCGAAAGAAAGTATGATAGTGGAGCACAAAAACGGAAAATACAAAGGTAAAAGGAATAACGTGACCCAAGATAACGTGACCCCGGACTGGCCTTTGGGAGAACCAAGTGGGCCGGTGGGTAGGCTGAGAAAATGGGCTGAATGGGCCACGATAAGCTAAAATGACAGGGCTCTTCAGTGCGAGTATTTCACTCGCATTTGCCCCCAAAAATAGATATGTGCGAACTGGAAAAATGATTTACGAGCACATGTTCCCATGGCTAGAGTTCGAAAACAACATCATGTTCTGCAAATATTGTAGAGGGCAGAAACAGGTGGGCATCTCGTCCTTCGTGTCAGGAAACCCGCATCTGAAATAGTGATGGGTTGTTTACGATCGAGTCGGCTCTTGTAGGTGAGCGTTGGGAGCCGGCTCGCATATCAGAATCTATTTATACAAATATAAAAAAAAAATGAAGATACGAATAATCAAAAGATTTAAAAATAACGAAAAAAAAAACAAATGAAATAATATAGGCCTAAATGCTCAAGCGCACACATTAGTTCTGAGTGTCTGCTCAGACTAAAAGCCTCACCTGTTCTTCCTGTCAATCAGACACGCAGTGTCAACCAATGAACCAAAGATGCGTGAGGGAGGGCGGAGTCAACTTATGTTGTTCAGATTGTATTTGAATTGTAACATTTATATGCACTTTGTTATGTACATTGAAAAGTTATACTTTAAATGCACACGTGAAATAACATCCTTTTTTACATTTATTTCAATTTGTGGGATGCTGCGGTTTTGCAAATTATTTATTCTTCTTTGATATGGTGCATTATTCTATTATCAGTACCGCCGCTACCTACATGCAGTTTGCGTAGGGCATGAACTCCCTAGGGGGGCACCATCTTACCCTAGGATGGCACCAGAAAGTCCACCTGCTGCCCTTACTCGCTCGCTATACGTTATTCAAGGACCCAGAAGCAGTTGCGCAACACTGACGATCGCTTCACGCTCATATCACGTGTAGGGCATCAATTTGGCCAGCGGTGGCCCTGTCTATTATGTTGTTCAGATTGTATTAGTTTTGATTGGTTAGATTTATAGGCACTTTGTTTATATACAATAAGTTATACTTTAAATGCAAATGATTAATAGTATTATTTTTCATAACAAATCAATGCAGTTTTAAATAAATTAGAGTATAATTTCATTTAATAATTTAATTATAATTGTTTTAACACCAATTATGAAAAGAGCCGGAATGCCCATCGCTAATCTGAAAAGAGATAGTGTAGCGAAACATCTCGCGGCGGCATATCCAGTGCTCTGGATGAGACGGGAGAAACCATCATGCTCGGCGTCAGCAGCTTTGAGGAGGCAAGTGCTGCAGTCTGAGGAGCAGAAGAGGAAGCAAACCAAACCAAAACCACCTGTCTCAGATGTCCATTGAAATTTTTCTATTTTACCAGCCTCGTTAAGGACTTCTTTTAGAAAAAATTCTAAAGGTAGGAATATGCAACAATATGTACATATTTATTATTGTGCTGCTGTTTCATTATTACTGTTATAATAACAGTGTTATTATGTGCTGCTGCTGTGCTGCTGTTTTTATCCATATCATCAGTGATTGACAAGTGACCAAATACAGGTACAATAACTACTCAGCACATTGCCTTTTCTGTGTTGCTTCCAATGGGTTACTTGGAACTTCAGTGAGAAATTGCATGGAAATGTGGGAGGGGCTGTAAATTGTATTGTGGACACAGCAGTCCAAAGAGGCACTGACTTGCAAACAGCTGAGGAAGTTTACAAGTTCCTGAAGGATCAACCCTCTAGCATCGAATGCTATTGGATATCTGAGGAAGCCATGGCAAAGTATGATGAATCAGTTCCAACAAATGTCACAGCAGTGAACGGTACACTGAAAGTTCACCAAGTGACATCTGAAGAGCCAGCTGCAAATCAGAATAGGGAAATTGCATGTTTCTGTGTAAGACCTAGTATCTGCAATTGCTATGATCCATCTCCACTAGATTTCCACAACCTCCCAGAAACCCTCCCCTCAACATCTACCAACTGTCAGCAGGATCTGAAAGGCAAATTAATTCTGGTCTGATATGAAAGCAAGCCTTTTTTGGGACAGGTCATCCAGGTGGTGGTTGAAGAAGTGGAAGTGAGCTGCATGCAACAGCTGGGTGGGATGAATGTCTTCACCTGGCCTCATCAACCTGACCTTCTATTCTATTATGAGGCTGATGTGCTGCACAATATCTCTGAGCCAGAACGTTTGAACTCACATCATTCAAAACTAACGATGGAGGACTGGAAACATTTCAAAGCACACGCACTGTCCTAATCACATATGATTCTCCATCTCTCTCTCACACACACACAATTTTTGAAAACATGTTTTTACTCAGATACTTGTTGTTGTCAGATATTTTTCCTTCATTGAAATAAAATAAAACACCAAGTTTACTTTTTTGACTGACATGCTTGATTTTATGTGTAAAATTCTTCAACAAACAATGGTCTTTGACTGCTAAAGCAATATGGTCAGGTGGTGTGAAAAACCAGTATATTTCATAAAAATATGATTGTAGTGTCTTCCAGTCAGTCACTTCGGACGCCTCAGGGGTTTCAATAGATTGTTCGTTTTATTCCAGTATAGCATTTGATTATCTCGATAAATAAACCGACAAGTAAATAAATTGAAAACCATATGCCTGCTGGCGTCCATGCATTTCCAACGTTCAATTCCAAAAAACTGTTCAACACATGGATTCCTCCTTTGTCTACCTTTATGCCACTAATTGGCACAGGTGTGCAAATTTAACTCCTTCTGTTCCAAGGCCTTCCAAGGCCGCAAGATCATGATTCACCAGCAGGGGTTATTAAATTAACTTCAACATAAATGTCACAAATGGCTCCTACAATGATAATATACAGGAAAATTCATGTGAAATAAAATGTACTCTTCTACTGCAGTGTAATATGTTTATTTTTCTTTTTTTTTTTCATTTGTCAAAGATCATTTAGAAAACAGAGGTGATTTCAGCATATGTCCTGCTCAATATTGCAAAAACGCATACAATTAAAATTTGGAGATAATCTTAAAATATATTTCCATATGATATTTAAAAATTGTGGAATTATTTTGAGGAGAACACTTACACACTATGTGGATAAAATGTGTAATATTTTATCAGCAATGAAGTTGGCTGACCCCAGCTAGTTGGGATATGCGAAAACGACTGCATTTCATTGTGCAGTGTACACATACAGAGCCAATGACAAAGTTGAATCTTTAAGACATAATTTAGGGTATTATAGACATTTTCTGGGTTTCGTCCGTAAAATAATCTTGCGAGTATAATTTCTTCTGCTATTGATTCAGTGCCATGTTTTGATACAACCCAAGCCTTCGTTGCTACTTTACTGGAGCCTTACTGAAGTAGTAACAAGGTAGAGCTTTTGAGCATGTGATGTGAATGTGCGCATGACCAAAAGTGAAAGACTGAAAGAAACAGTGATTGCATGTTGGATTACCTGTGTTTTCAGCTCTCATCAGCAGAAAATTGAATGAATGAATGAACGTTATATTTTTATAGCGCTATTCTGACTCAAAGCGCTTTACACAGTGAACAAGGGGAGTCTCCTCAACCAACACCAGTCATAGTGCACCAGTACGCTCACCACACACCAGCTATTGATGGAAAGGAGAGAGTAGAGTGATACAGCCAATTCATGGATTGGGATTATTAGGAAACCATGATTTGATAAGGCCCCCCATCACTATACTGGGGCATTAGCACCTACACAGTCCACAGGGTGAGCACTATGCTGGACTCCCTAATACCTCTTCCAGCAGCAACCTTAGTTTCCCATCCAAGTACTGACCAGACTCAGACCTGCGTATCTTCAGTAGGCAACTAGTAGCTACAGGGTGATATGGCTGCTGGCTATTGCTTCAAACCGCCAAGATGCAAGTTTAAGTATACTTTTCGGTATTTAGTTCACAACTGTTTTAGAAAGTTGCACTGGCCTGTTGACACTGTTGCTATGTTTATCGCTATAGGCTCACGAGTAATCTGTGTATGAGTGTGAATCAAAAGGTGTGTGTGGGGGAGAGAGAGGGAGGCTGATTAGGGTGAAATACAATTAAACATTTGTACTCCGGACTGGGCGATATGGCAAAAAAACTAAAAATCTCGATTTTTAACAAATTTATGGATGAATCACGATGTAATTTTTTCAACTTTTAAATGTACTCCAAGATTTTGTCAATGATCACTTTCCAAATGTTGGCTATAGATGAAGTACACTTGAAACATGTCACAGAACAAAGCAATAATTAGCGATCTATCTGCATCATCATGGCAAAAGGAGCAGCGGATGTTTGATCATGAGCCTCTCCGTGATTTGAAATGAAGTGGCCATAACTGTCATGTAACCAAATTCTTTTCACCCATAAAAAAGCATTAGAGTATTTACAACATATTTAACTATAGTGATTGCAATATTATTTGCAAAATCTCAATGAAAAAAAAAATAAGACCAATCTTGTCAAAATGCAAATTGAATTAATTTGAAAAACCACCCAGACCTACTTGCACATATTAAAAGTTATTTCGGATCATTTCGATACCATTGTAAAGATCAAGTTAAGTGGTTACAGCATTAGACGTTGTCATTTTTAATCTGATGTACTTAACCAGTGTGTTTGCTTTAACTGATTATTTTGCTGTGGTAGCCTGAACAGCTCTTTGAAATAACAAAAATAATTTGGTGATTTTGAACCATTATGTGGTCAAGACCTGGGACTACTTCATAGCCGTGCGTTTTTACTTGAAAATAATTACAGACCTTAGAATGTCTGTCAACCAATCAGAATCAAGCAGACCCATGGTATATGAAAATGTAATAGTATGTTGAAAAGTAATTGTTCTGTTTTCATGTGATTTTAAAATTCTATGAATTAATTTTATTAAAGTTTTTTCTTTTATTGATAAAATGTAATTAAACTTTAAAACCCTGAATTTGATGGGATGGAATTTGGGAAGAAGAAAAAAAAAAAAGATTTTATAAGGCCCTATATAAGGAATTGTCTTTCCAGTACTACAGCATAGCATTTGTGTGCCATAAAGCCATGCGAACTTTAGTGCTGTGGTGAAGACAAACCCACGCTAAGAATTGACTACAGGCAACTTCAGATTCCTCTGTCGTTAACTTTTAAACTCTTTCCACTAACACAAACTTCATATTGATTCATATAGACCCATTGTGTCAAGTTTATATCCCTTCAGCAAATGCTTCAGCAGTCCTTAACTCATTTCAGTGACTGAATGACTGAACTTTGAGATCTTTATGATTAAAAAAAAAAGGAATGAATGTGATTGCAAAAAATTGCTCTCTCTCTCTCTCTCTCTCTCACTCACTAATGCACTCATTGAGGATTTAGGTTAAGTTAGTCTTTTAGTTTCTGATTCACATTTTCTTTGCATTTCTTCCTTTTATTGACACATGGCAACTCCGTGTTAAAATGTATGTTCCATTTTGGAGGGAAAAAAAAACTCTTCTGAAAGGTTTTTGATAGTCTAATCTCCCTAACATTAAAACTGAACCCGTGTGCTACTGAGACAGACATCTAGCTAATGATTCTTTCTGACCTCAAGGCAAGAAAGAGAGCCCTCTCCATTTGCTTGTATATTTCTCTTTTTCACTTCAACCATTTTTGCCTGCTGTCTTACACTCACACTGTAATATAGGTCAACATGCAGAGTCATAGCTAATAAAAATATTTGCGAATTTTTCATCAAGAGAAGGGCCTTTGTGATGCAGTTGGATTAAAAATGTCAAGAATATGTTTCAGTGGATTAGTCATTTAAAATTGTATTTAATAAGCCTGGGCTTCGTGTATCCAGTGTGTGGGTGCATTTCACATTCGTCTGCTTTACTGAGAAAAAGAAAACGTGTTTGAGTCAGAACATCCAAATGCTTTGTATTTGCTTCTCTTTAAGCATTTGCATTAGGGAATACTTTGTGTGCAAGCTTATGCTCATGATTAGTGGTCGAACGATATATCGCATTTGCCGATTCATTTTCCTGTTTGGATGGCACAAGTATCACCTGCTTGGATGTGTAGGAGCCGGATAAGACGTGAGAATGATCCTTTGTTTTGCAGACGTGCATGATGTTTAATGCTCCTTTTTCCTTAACACTTCCTTGTAACTTTTAACTACCTGGTCTAAGAATAGCAATACAACTTCTATCATAAACTGTCTGCTGATATGCATATATTTCATTTCAAGAAAGAAAATATTTTTCATATATTTAATTCACAAACCACACAAAACTTATTCTCTTCGAAGCGGGTATTTATGTGGAGTGCTCGTTTATCTTCCTCCGAAGTGTGAATTATATCAGCCTCAATAAAAAGGGTACCTCTGGCTCACAAATGTTGCGTAACAGTCCGTAACACTCAAAGAAGGCTATTCCATCTTAGTGTGTGGTCTCAAAATGGTTCACATGCATTGTGAATGTTTTGATATTCCCCCTGAAAGTGACTTGAATTTAAAATTTTGTTTAATTTATTTTGTTGTTGGATTGCTAAATGTAGATTGCACTTTACTTTTACTCTAATTGAACAAGTTCTTACTTAAAATCACTCAAATAAAATGTTTTATTCATTTTTTTTTAGCTATGACATGTCTCTTCAAAAGGAATATTATTTGATTTAATTTTCTGCTTTTGTTGGCAAAGTTTAGTATTCATAAATGTAAGTATGGTGGTTATAAACCATTAGATTTCATTTTTAATTCAGAGGTTCAGCAATACCTAAGAACAATTTCCGATTTGAGTATTAAGAAAGCTGTGAAGTGTATTGAAATATGTAAACAATTTGATATTTTTATTTAAACGGTTTATTTATTTTCCTTTTTGATGTTGCTTGTTTTAGTATACCTCTTGGCTCTAGATGTAAAAGTTTTGTAAGCATTAATTTGAAGAAATCATAATAAATCTCCAACTGATTGACAAATTCACTTGTGTAATGGATTGCTGTGAACTGTATGCCAATGATTGGATTCTGATCAATAATATGGTAGTAAACAATACATTGTATTTTAAAGCCACTTTTTGTATTGTCTTATCAATGATTAACTCTTCTGCTACAAGAATGTAAAGCATTTTAATTATCTGATTTTTTAAATATTATATATATATATATATATATATATTTACAGGTGCTGGTCATATAATTAGAATATCATCAAAAAGTGAAACTTGTATGTTATGTTCATTCATTACACACAGACTGATATATTTCAAATGTTTATTTCATTTAATTGTGTTGATTAAAACTGACAACTAATGAAAATTCCAAATTTAGTATCTCAGAAAATTAGAATATTACTTAAGACCAATACAAAAAAAGGATTTTTAGAAATGTTGGCCAACTGAAAAGTATGAACATGAGAAGTATGAGCATGTACAGCACTCAATACTTAGTTGGGGCTCCTTTTGCCTGAATTACTGCAGCAATGCAGCATGGCATGGAGTCGATGAGTCTGTGGCACTGCTCGGGTGTTATGAGAGCCCAGGTTGCTCTGAAAGTGGCCTTCAGCTCTTCGGCATTGTTGGGTCTGGTGTATTGCATCTTCCTCTTCACAATACCCAATAGCTTTTCTATAGAGTTGAGGTCAGGCAAGTTTGCTGGCCAGCTAAGAACAGTGATACCATGGTCCTTAAACCAGGTACTGGTAGCTTTGGCACTGTGTGCACTGTGTGCCAAGTCCTGTTGGAAAATGAAATCTGCATCTCCATAAAGTTGGTCAGCAGCAGGAAGCATGAAGTACTGTAAAACTTCCTGGTAGATGGCTGCGTTGACCTTGGACCTCAGAAAACACAGTGGACCAACACCAGCAGATGACATGGCACCCCAAACCATCACTGACTGTGGAAACTTTACACTGGACTTCAAGCAACGTGGATTCTGTGCCTCTCCTCTCTTCCTCCAGACTCTGGGACCTTGATTTCCAAAGGAAATGCAAAATTTAATTTCATCAGAGAACAACTTTGGACTACTCCAGTCCTTTTTGTCTTTAGCCTAGGCGAGACGCTTCTGACGCTGTGTCTTGTTCAAGAGTGGCTTGACACAAGGAATACGACAGCTGAAACCCATGTCTTGCATACGGTTCTTGAAGCACTGACTCCAGCTGCAGTCCACTCTTTATGAATCTCCCCCACATTTTTGAATGGGTTTTGTTTCACAATCCTCTCCAGGGTGTGGTTATCCCTATTGCTTGTACACTTTTTTTCTACCACATCTTTTCCTTCCCTTCGCCTCTCTATTTATGTGCTTGGACACAGAGCTCTGTGAACAGCCAGCCTCTTTAGCAATGACCTTTTGTGTCTTGCCCTCCTTGTGCAAGGTGTCAATGGTCGTCTTTTGGACAGCTGTCAAGTCAGCAGTCTTCCCCATGATTGTGTAGCCTACAGAACTGGACTGAGAGACCATTTAAAGGCCTTTGCAGGTGTTTTGAGTTAATTAGCTGATTAGAGTGTGGCACCCGGTGTCTTCAATATTGAACCTTTTCACAATATTCTAATTTTCGGAGATACTGATTTTGGGGTTTTTCATTAGTTGTCAGTTATAATCATCAAAATTTAAAAGGAATGAACACTTGAAATATATCAAGTGAAATATATCACACTTGAAACATTATCCAAGTTTCACTTTTTGAATGGAATTACTGAAATAAATCAACTTTTTGATGATATTCTAATTATATGACCAGCACCTGTGTGTGTGTGTGTGTGTGTGTGTATAATATATATATATATATATATTTTAAAATATTTAAAGATAACTATGTATAATCATATATTGATATAAATATGTATAATCATTATATATTGAATTATTGTTATATGAAGGGCTTTCTCAGCAAATATTTGTATATGTGATTAATCGCGATTTAATTAATCTGGAGACCATTCAATTAATTCGATTACAAATTTTAATGGATTGACAGCCCTACTAATAATACTTTTGAATCCACAAATTACAACTGGCATTTTCTTTGAATATACTTGCATGTTGGCTGTGAACTCACTGAATGATGCACCAACGCAGAACTTTAAATGCAAACCACTGCATTGGCCACTATATAAAGCCTACGGCATAGGTTTGATGCAGAAGTCTAAACTGACCTAAACAGTTGGCACAAAATAATTACTTTTTTCTTTTGATTACAATATGAAAAGCTATATGCACTTTTTAAATATAAAAAGTATTTTTTAACACTATGTATTGCATACATTTACATTTATTATAGCCTTCAACTTGCACAGTATTTACGGGAGAGTGCTGATGTTGAATAGCATAATTTTTTTGTAAAACGCTATAGGCTTTTTATTTAATCAAAGAAATTATTAACAGATTGATTATCAAAATAGTAGTTGGTTAATAGAATGTATCTGTCCTTAACTTTGTTCACTATCTCCCACTGAAATCCACTTTGACACTGAATGGCTACACTTTTTTTTTTTAACTTGCTGGTGTGAATATGTGTCATCAAAGACCTCTCTCTCCCACCTCTCTCTCTCCCTGCAGGTGTGTGTGGAGGAGTCTGTCTCAGTATGGAGTATAGTGCCAATTGCAGACTGGATGACAGGGTGTGCCAACAAGCCTCAGATGCTCACACACTGATCACTGGCGTACAGTGACTGTTGCAGGAGACGTCAGCAAGATTCCCTATTTTCTATGTTCTTACCTCATTCATTTCTTCTGTCAGGACTCCCTGTCTCTTGTTTTTGGACACTTATTGTGACTTCCCCCACCCCTTTTCCCTCTTCTCTCCCTTTCTTCTTCTATCTCTCTTCCCTAATCTTTCCCTCTTTCCTGTTGGCCTCTTGATTGAATTTTGATCTATTTGTGAGCTAAAATGAGTTGGCTAAGTCGTTTAAATCCGAGGGCTCAGGGCACTCGGACCAGTCGACATGCAGCCCCATCCAGCCCATGCACTGCCGACCCTGAGACTTGTCTTATGGTGTTTCAGAACCACTGGAGACAGGTGAGACATGTATAGCTTAGCACAGGCTTATTGTCTCATACTGATTTTGCAAATAAACTCCTCTGAACAATTGCAATCGCATGCAAATATATCGAGTCCTAAGAACTGAATATAAAATGGCACTATATGTGTTTGCATATTGAATAGTTTTTGGTATACAGTCATTTGTCTCTTTTAACAGTTAATTTTTGTTTGCAAAAACACTTTTACTTTCCTGTCTTTTATTCCCGCCATTATTGTAAAAGTCCTAGAAAAGTCCTGAAAAAAATCTCTGAAAAAGAGTGGGAACCCAATATCGGAATTGTAGGAAGTTTTGCACATCCTACATTTTACCTGCAATTTCTGAATTACAAAGTGACAGAATTGTCATATCAGACAATACTTACGGAATCGCAATATACATCGAATTTGCAGCTAAATTTTGTTGTAATATAAAATGGGGCGGGCGGGCGGGGGGCGTTATTTGGCGTTTCCCAGCACTACTGCTTTGGCTAATAGTCACATATCAGGGATTAACTTTAACGCTTGTCCACATGTCCGGGACAAGTGGATTTTTGAAGGGCATGTGAAAGAGAATATGATTTGCCTGAACGTACAAGTTGTCTGAATAAAATGTCAATAAGGAAAAAATTACCTATATTTGTGATATAGCCTAGGCATGTGTCCCTTATTACAAAGCTCATATTCTTATTCTGCTGTTGAAAATAAACAAATTGCGTAATTTTATAATTCGCTAGCGATCAAGTAGCTGCACACTCTTTGACTGACAGGTGGCTTATGTGTGTATGCTAAACATTTGAGTGTGCTCTGAGAACACTTATGGTAATGTGGATACGCTTCTGAATGGTCAAATACATTTAAAAATTCATGTATTCATGTAGACGGTGTGTTATGTCTAACGCGAACGTAAACAATGGTCGGGTTTGCTAGTGTAAATTTCAATTATTAGACCTGCTGTTTTCTGGATGTCATTTAATATTAATGAAACAACCATAAGAAAATGAGAAAACCACTCACTGCTCTTGGCTGGATAACTTTAGTAGCTTTTAAAAGTATTTATGTCTTACAATCATACAGTGAAGACCAGTTGTAGGCCTAGTTTTATGTTGCATTTCATCCTGACAAAAATAAATCCATCAGTTCATTCAGTCTTAACTTTTGAAGTTGTTAGCACTGTTTTCTTAATTTGTATTTATTGTTCTATTATTTTTCATTTCTATTGCAGTTTTTCATTGTTGTTTTATTACTGACTGTTTACTAGTCTTGAATAATTACTTAAGAACTTGAAACAGTTATTATTTAATGTTCTTATTATTTGTTGTGGTATTCAAGCTAGTATCAAGAATTGTAAAAATTTCACTACCGACTACTGAAATTTTGGTATTGTGACCATGTAAACAACAAAAAAAGTGTATCTCATGTGCAGTTTAGCCTACATTTCTGTCACAGAGATTTTAGTTGATTGCGTAGCTATATGATTAGGTATGGCTTTGTGTCGTAATTTTTGTAAATGCATGTAACTATTATTTAAATGTCCGATTATATGATTTAAGTTACATATACTTGAATATAGAGAGTTGCAATGTGATTAGGAAATGTATATGAATGCAAAAGTATGAGCAAGAGAAATTGGAAATGGTGGCACATTTATGTCTTAAAAATGTCAGTAACCTTTTATGCACACATCTATATAATATAGAAACCTACACCAACACATCCACAGGGATTTTCATGCTGTGCTTAGGTCTGTGATTTCTTTGGATTGTTTTGAACTACATCAATTTATAAACATATTCCTCTGTGTTTTCACAATCACCTCAAAAGGAATTAAGCTGTTCCCTCTCTCCCTGTCAGGTGTCAGGGGTGTTGAAACAGAGGGAGTCCTCAGTGGGAGGTAGCGCTGATGATCTCACAGCAGTTCGCAATCACACAGATCAGATGCTGTGCCTGCTAGCTGAAGAGAGACCAGCAGAGGGAGACGGTGAATCACCAGGTGAAAACACTCTCCTGTGAGCTTTGAGTGTGTGGCAATATAATAGTCACTGTAGAAAGTGACATTAGATTGTAAACTGTCTGCAGCAATGGGTCCTATTCTGGAGATGGTGGAGGCAGAAAACATATTGGAGGTGTTGGTACAGTGGCATGTGCGACGTGGCCTCGATCCAGACAGCCAGCTGGAGCTGTTGAAGCTGTTTGAGATGCTGATTGGACAGTCCCATCAGCCTCTGCTTCTGCACAGTGCAGTGCTGCAGCCACTGCTCTGCCTGCTGGGAGCTTGTCTGGACCCCCAGCTTGGCTGCCCTACTGCCCTGGAGTCCAGCCTTGTACTGCTACTAAATCAGGTGTTTGACAGACATATGCTAACAGCTGTTTAGACTATGAACAGGCCTACTACCATATTTACATTAAAGGATTGGTTCACCCAAAAATGAAAATTCAGTCATTGTTTATAACCCTATATGACTTAATTTCTTTTTCTTAACACAAGGGGAGAAATTGTGAAAAAAATTTGTTCTCAGTGATGTCATACATCGCAGTTTATTGTGACCACCTCTTCGAGCTTCAAAAGGACACAAAAGTATAATTCAGAAGTCTAATAAATTATTCCATGAGACCCGTGAATCGGAACAAATCAAATGTATTATTTAAAAGATTTATATTTATATATATATATAAAATAACTGACTGTTATTCTCCTGTGTGCATTCATGAGTCTGCGTGCATGTTTTATAGCTCTTTGCACAAGATCAACAGTAGTTACACAGCAAGCACTAGATGGGGCGTTCAAGTGAAAACTCATTTTGTTTTGTGTCAATGGGACTACCAACGATATTGACAAGAGAAAACACAACAGAGGTACTCGCAAACCACAGAAGAGAACTTACAAACATGTCTGAAGAGTTTATAGTGGAAGAATAGATGCAGGGACCTCCATCAAACCGAGAGATGGGGCTGATGATGTTAGAGTTTTTTGTACTATGCAGCTGCAACGAGCTATGTGACATTCTGTCGATCGCTTAGTTTCTATATTTGTCTTTGTGCCCGGTAACCCTATCCACTGTGAACTGGCACCGTTCCAAAATATGATGCGTGGATGAATCTGAAACATTTAAAATGGACATTGCATCTATTCTTCCAATTCAAATGCTTCAGACATGTTTATAAGTTCTGTTCTCAGGTTTGTGTGAAGCTATGTTGTTTTTTCTGTAGTTAATATTGCTGGTGGTCCTGTTGAAATGAAACAGAAGTTTTTGATTGAACGCCCCATCACGCGTGCTGCATAACTACTGTTGCTCTCATGCAAAGAGTTCTAAAGCTTGCATGCAGACTCGTGAATGTGCACAGGAGAATATGGTCAGTGAATATTTTTACTAAATACATTTTTGGTTTGTTTCGCACCAAACCTTATCGTATGCTATCATAACACAATCATGAGTCTCATGGAATAATTTATTAGACTTCTGAATGATACTTTTTGTGTTCTTTGGAAGGTTGATAAGGTGATCTTCATAAACTGCCATTGTATGACATTACTGAGAACAATACATTTTTCACAATTTCTCCCTTTGTGTTAAGAAAAAACTTAAAGTAATATGTAAGGAATAATTGACGACGGAGCGTTGAATTGTTTAAAAATAATGCACACCCGAGGTGGTAATGTGGTCTCGACGCACAGCGGGGTGGGTGGTAGCGTGGTGTTTTACACTACAGCTATGTATTAGGGCAAAATATATTTAAACATTAAAAGTTATTTTGGAAAATAGAAATTGTTGTTTTGATTCGGTTGCAACTCGTGTGTGTGTGTGTGTGTGTGTGTGTGTGTAATTGCAGGGGAGACGAGGGAGCGCAAGGTCTTTTTTTTTTTTTTTTTTACGAAATTGAAATAAATGTTGGATATTTTAGACTTTGTTTGACGTTCTTAACCGATTTACTTGAACCAATGACTTATATTGTTATTTTGTGTTGGTAGCTTGTAGGGCTCTTTGAAATAACAACTGAAATAATTTGGCCAAGTGATATGGAACTGTTTTATAGTCGTGCATTTACTTAAAAAAAAAAAAGCGTAACAAAAGGACTCAGACATTTTCATATGAGAACAAACTAGCTGAATTGATGATTTCATGCATTTCTACCTAACACCTGTTTACTGTCATAAATTATAACTTTTGATAACTATGAATAATGTGTGTTTGTATCAGGTATGTGTGTCCATGGCAAAGCAGACTGCAGTTTTGGAGTTGTTATTTAGGTGTGGGTCGGTACAGCAGGGTCCCACTAACCTGCTGATCTTCTCCCTTTTGGTACCATTTATCCATCGAGACGGAGCTCTGGGGCAACAGGCCCGTGACGCGCTGCTTCTCGTCATGGCAACATCTGCCAGCAACCACGCTGTTGCACGCCACATCGCAGAGAACTCCTACTTCTGCCCAGTAAGTGTTTGTGTGTGTGTTTGTGTATTTTGTGTGTGCCTGCCTAATAATCACCTTCTGTTCTTGGTGTTTAAATTGTGCTTGTCTGTTACATGATGATGAAAGAGCATCTTTTTGCAGGTCTAGTGTAAATAATTTTTTGTCTATGCCGAGAAGTCAGAGAAGCATTATTAAGTCTGTATATTGTCCCTTTCCTCACTTTTGGCTTGTCTTTATGAAGATATTTTTTCATGGAATGATGTGCTATTTACAATGCTTTTGTACCATGCAGTGCGAATGGCACTTGTTAATGTCAAAAGTGCCTCCCAGATCTTTTAGATTTAAAGTTCTATAGTATTTTCTCTGGTTTATATTCTATTAACTAACTGTGGGTTCCTTTTGTACACTGTGGCATATAAAGGTAGCCATTTGTGATTTTCAGTTAGTGTTATTCAGTGCTCTCTGACTGTAGTGAAAGTCCCTGGGTTCAGTGGATGTGCTTTCCTTTCCTCTGTCCTCCTTTCTCTTGAGATACATGAGCTTTCATCTGACCCACTTAACATATAAGACTTGTGTTCTCCTCTAGGACTCCATGCTGCTTCAGTACCTCAGCCTCTCAATGTTTTATCTTTTGCTCTCTCCTTTCCTCCTTGTTTTCCTACTATGTGTCACGTATAGCTATTTATTTACCAGAGATTCATTGCACTGGCAGTTTCTTTGATTGTCTGTTTTATGGCTGTGGAAGACATGGTCAAGCTCCAGATATAAAACTAGCTCTGACATGTCTGCAACATATTTGAACATTACATCGTGTTAGGGTGTCTGAGTAAAAATCATTGTGCTCTGAATAAGAACTGCACTGTCTATTTGCATTATAGCAATGAACCACGAGAATTTTTTTTACCACAGTTAAGGGGTGTTCAAATACATGATGCCAAGCAATTTACAGTGATGTTAAAAGAATTTGCCCCTTCCTGATTTCTTCTATTTTTGTGTATTTTTCATACTAAATTGTTTTAGATCTTCAAATGAGATATAAAACAAAGGCAACCTGAGTAAACACAAAATACAGTATATATATATATATATATATATATATATATATATATATATATATATATTTTTTTTTTAATTTCTTTATTGCAATGACCCTGTATTGTAATCAGGAAGATTCCTGAACATGCAAGCTTATAGTACCACCTGTTTACTCCAGAGGGCAGTCATTGAAATTTCAGCTGTGTGGCAACGCGCAGTTTATACAGTGAAGAAAACAACCAGACAGCACAAAACAGACATTCATTATATTCTTGCATTCAAAACATTTGGAGCGCAAATTCGAACTAAGGGATCTTAAGATGTGTTCTAAGTAGATTAATTAATTGAGACATCATGTAATAAGTTGATTTTAATCTATTAACAGCCCATATATATATATATATATATATATATATATATATATATATATATATATATATATATATAATATATTTTATTTTTTAAAGTTTAATCACAACACCTATATCACCCATGTGAAAACAATAACTGACCCCTTTAACATAATAGCTGATTGTGCCACCTTTTAGTAGCAACACCTGCAAACAAATCTTCCAATAACTGGAGATCAGTCTTTTACAATGTTGTGGTGGAATTTTGGCCCACTCTTCTTTGCAAAACTGTTTAGTTCAGCCAAATTGGAAGGTTTTCGAGCATGAACTGCCTGTTTAAGGTCCTGCCAAAGCATCTCAATCGGGTTCAAGTCAGGACTTTAACTAGGCCACTCCAAAACTTTAATTTTGCTTCTCTCAGTTAATGGCTCTCACTGTGGTTCTTTGATGTCTCCTTTAAAAATGGCATTGTAACCCTTCCCAGACTGATGCATTTCAGTCACCTTTTCCCTCAGCATTTCTGGAATTTCTTTTGACCTTGGCATTAGTATGCTACTTGGTGAGACATTTTAGCCAACTTCATGCTGCTGAAAAAGTTCTATTTAGGTATTGATTTGATTGAACAGGGCTGGCAGTAATCGGTCCTGGGTGTTTCTAGTCCATTATGAATGCAGTTTCATAGATTTGGGGATTTAGTAACCAATTGGGCAAAATACTTTTTCACTCAGGTCCAGTTGGTGTTGGATAACTTATTTTTGGGTCAATAAAATAGCATTATCATCAAAAACAGTTTTTGTGTTTACTCAGATTTTTTTTTTTTTTTTAAACAAATTATTATAACACAAAAACAGAAGAAATCAGGATGGGCAAATCATTTTTCTCAGCACTGTAAGCAAGGGAGGGGCTTGTGTGGTCTCACAGAATTACAACATTTAAGTTGTAATTCTGTGAGACCACTGGCACATGCTTAATTGAGAATTGATGCCAAGGTCCAAATTTAAATAACTCAAATATAAATAGAAAAATAAAAAATTACTTTAAAAAAGGGCACTTATCTAGTGAAAGAGGGTAGGTGCTTGAGCACCACTTGGGGTCTATCTGTGCACGTGACTGCCTGCCTGAGTTTAGTCGACAGTCAGAGGTGACACGAAATTTGACGGAAGTGACCGCCTCATAATTATCTATGCAGGAAAAATATAGAATTCAATTGATGTACAGTTACTGGTGAGTATGTATATAGCCTGTTTTAGAAATATCTGTTGTATAAAGTGCAGATAAACGCCTTCAAATAACACTGGGCTAATCGAGAAAAGCAGATTCATCAGGGAATATTTGGAAATGTTTCGCATTTCTTTTCAGGATTTGGACCGCTTCTTTAAACTAACAAAATAAAAATAAATGTTTCTCAGGTGCTGGCCACAGGGCTGAGTGGACTATATTCAACCTTGCCAAGGAAGATTGAGGTACGGGGCGATGACTGGCATGCTTTGCGTCGAGAAGACTGGATTGGTGTCTCTTCACTAGTGCTTTTCATGAACAGTCTTGAATTTTGCAATGCTGTAGTACAGGTAGCACACCCTCTTGTGCGCTGCCAACTCCTTGACTACCTTCACAACGGCTTCCTGGTGCCAGTCATGGGCCCTGCTCTGCACAAGGTGAACCACACTGAACTGGGGCAACACACTAATGTGACCCAAACTAGGCATAGATGGCATTTCCAATTTCGTCCACCAAGTATACATTATACAACAGCATTTTATGGTAAAGCCTTGTACATGTATTTGCAATTTGTGGCTCCTCTATTTATTTTCTTCTTTGATCTCCCTCTCTCCAACTGTCTCTCTCATGGCACCTATGTCAGTCGTCGGTGGATGAGATGATAGCAAGTACGGCATATCTGGACTTGTTTCTACGCAGTATCACTGAAACTTCCCTTCTTAAGACCTTCCTGCGCTTTATTCTGTTGCATCGCCATGACAATGACACAATCCTCGACACACTACTCACGCGCATCAGCAGCAATTCACGGGTCAGTTTGGCACACAATACAGCTGGCGTGCATGTGGCGTTAATGAGAAAGTGGCTGTTCTCACTGTAAGGGTTGCCCAGTTTAGCAGTACTAAAAAAAGTACTGCGGTACCAAACATTTATTGCTGGACAATATCATTCATATTTGCATTGAGTTCAGTATTCACATTTCCTATGCATTTTGATGTATAGATAGAATGTGTATGTGAGCAGTCTTGCAGAAATCTATTTCTGCCCAATGTCCTGATTAAATATATGCACATATATTCCACGATGTATGTCATCCAGTTGAATCGCTAAACAAAATGCTCTCACATTTTTATTTATAAAAAAAAAAAAAAAAAATTAATGAACTTATTAAATTGTTCACAAATGATTTACATTTATTTATTGACAGCCCCGTCTAGGATATCAATTTATTTATTGACGACAAGGTACCAGAGTCTGGAATCGTACCAAAGCCAAAAAAATTATCTAACCCTACCCTCTATTGTCTAGCTGCTGTCTAGGCATTGAAACTGTTATATGTCCCAGGGAATGTGGAGTTATGTGCTGTTTAAGTAAAATTTCTTTTTTTCTTTCTGTAGCTGTGCATGGTCTCTCTCAGTCTGTTCAAGACATTGCTCAGTCTCAACTGTGAAGACCTCATGCTCCAGCTTGTACTCAGGTATTTTTTTGTGCTTGGGTGTGACCCATTTTTAAAGAAAGTCTACAGAATTTTCCCTAGACACAATGCACACAACAAAACAGGTTTTGACAATATTTGGTTATTAAGGCTACTGTTTTTTTAGGATGCATATTATCATTCAGGTAGTAAGGCCATTTTATTTATGGTCTTTCAAAATTAAATTGTAGCAGTTTTAAAGGCTCTACACAGTAATATTGTTCAATAAGTTTTACTTATTCTTTTATTCTAAATCGTTTAATCTGATAAGGTTACTCTGTAAACAATTTAAACTATTATGTGTGTACCAAAGGTAAGACCACTATAATTAATCCATCTGTCTGCTTCCAGGTATCTGTTGCCATGTACACATGTAATGCTGAGTCAGCGGAGGGCGGTTAGAGAAACGGACCTCTATGGTAAATCAGCTGACAAGTTCCTTTCCCTCATACCAGAATGCTGCAGAATCACTGCAATGCCCTCTAGTGAACTGGATGAGGAACCTGCCTTTTGGGGCAAGGGTAAGAGTGAGCTTATGTTAGACGCATTTATGAGCAAAATTGGTATGCTTTTTATAATGACTGTGCTTGAAACCACTGTTTTTAAATTGCAGATTAGACGTGCTTTCATAACTACAAAATGTATTTTTCTGTCTGTTTTTCCCTGTAGTATTGGGTAGTCCCACTACAGAGTCCCCAGTTCACCCCAGACCCAGCACTCCATCCCGCCTAGCTCTCTTTATTCGACAGCAAAGCTCGGGAGTCCCAGCCAACCCCTCATCTGGCTCTGAGGACACCCCCTCCTCTCCTCGCGGAAGTATTTCATCCCCTCTGTCTCCTGACAGCCCTATGCACCAACTCTTAGATGCTTCAGAGGGGGAGACTGGCTACCTAGAGTATCTGCATGATGCTCGGAGAGGCATTGAACTCTGCTACTGGGCCTGTCGAGACTGGTCAGCCCCTTATGATGGAGAAAATCCCTCTCCAAACTCAGCTCCTCCACCTCCTCCCCCTCCTACGTCCAACCCCTCCCTCAATATGGTAAAAGAGCATTTCTCCCTAACAGACGCCTCCCAACAGAGGGCAGCAGTGATGGCTACAGCACATGCTGAATGGAGTAGCTCAGAACAAGATAGTGGTGAGTGGGATGTTACCATCAACAAAAACTGCATCAGTCTCACACCCCGCAGCAAGAAACGCAGCCTTCTCCCCAGCTCTAAACCCCTACAGTCTTCGTTATCTTCCTCATCAGTTTCTACAGAGAAAACAGGTGCTATGGAAACTGTATCCCAGCACTCGTATTCTACACCTCATCCAGCACTCTACAATGGGATGGGGCAGGTGGAGTTTGCAGACACTGTGGATGAAAGAATGAAGGTTAAAAAGGTAAAGAGAGAGACCGATATAAATAGCGAAGTGGCAGAATCGGTGCAGAACGGATCGGTGGTTATGGGCCCAATTGATGCCAGTCTTCCCTACAATGATTTTAATGTAGGATCGAAACTGAAATCATCTCAAGTGCAAATGAACCCACAACCGCAAACAACCCTGCCCTCCACTTCACAAGAGTGTTTACAAAGTGATGGACAGGGATCTTCTTCTGTTCCTGGCTTGACCGAGACCTCCTCAGTGACCAGTGACAGGAGGGGCCATGAGTCTGTTGAGCGTCTGATTGAGGAGTTACTGGAGCGGGCACCATCATTGTCTGGTGATTTTAAATGCCAGGGCATCAGCATTGAGGCTTTTCATCAGGAGCTAAGGGAGCTGGAGGAACGTGTAAGAGAGCGGAAGGTTCTTTCACACAGCTTTGAAGAGTCCTGTCGGGACTTCCGTACTGCTGCTCCCAGCCTGACAGATGAAGACTCTCTTCCAGTGGAGATTGAGCAGCGGTCCAGTGAAACCAAGCCTGAAAGCTCTACAACTGGGGTATTTAGCCCCACTCGACTCCTTGGACAACCTCTTGCTCAACCGTACACAGGTTCTCATTGTAGAGATGACCAAATTAAAGATTTGAGTGCTTAATGTTACTTGTACAACTACAGCGTGAGCTATCGTTTAGTCACTGGTTCCACTTCTCCTTCTGTGTAGGTCCATTTATAACGGTCCTGTTCAGTAAACTGGAGAATATGATGCAGAACTCCCTGTATGTGAACATTTTACTGACGGGTGTTGTGTTCCAGCTGGCCTGTTACCCTCAGCCTCTCGTCCGCTCTTTCCTCCTCAACACCAACATGGTGTTTCAGCCCAGTGTTAAGTCACTTATACAGGTAAAACATTAGGAAAACCAGTCAGTCAACATGACTGCTTGATACGAAATATAAAGTCTTCTACACTTGACAAAAATACTTGTGATGTTAGAATTTTTTTGTTGCCATATTTTATGTAAAATCCTTGCACACAAGGAAAATGTTGATGTTGATTGTACTTTATTGTTACTCTGTCAGTCCTCCTTATTGTAACTCTTTTCTCTTACCACTCCTCAGGTGCTGGGATCTGTAAAAAACCGCATTGAGGTGTTTGCAGCAGCACATGAGGATTTCCCTGCCATGTTAAGAAAAGCTCACCGCTTTTTGGTTGCAAGAGGAAAGTTAGACAGTATAGACTCACCCATGGGAGCTCCCAACCTCCGCCGGTCAGACTCATCAAGTAGGTGAATGAGAGGGAAATTGTAATGAAAAAAAAAAAAGAGAGAAATAATTAATCAACTTAGTCTGATAGAATCACGAGTCATGTTCATGCCTCAGCTATTGCCTTTTATCTCACATTTGTTTTTTGTGATATTGTCACTTAGGTTTAGGGTAGGGTAAGTTTTGTTAATTTTAAAGTCGATAGAGCATTATTGTAACCTTAAAGATTCACCTTAAATCTGTTTGGGAGAACATGTAACCCGCATTTTGTGCCACATAGTGGACGTTTCACCTTGGAAATGCTCGATATGTGTAATTAGTCTGTACCTCATTTTCATGAGATCCAGCTGTCATTTTTAGATCCCACTTTTTTTATATAACATTTTTCACCCTGCTTCTGATCTGGGAGCCACAGATGCTTTAATTTTTGTGAACTACTATAAGAAGAAGTGTTACTGCATATGTTTACATTGTATGTCTGGACAAAATCAGTACCAGAGCATCTTAAATTTCTCTCCATTTGTCCTTTTTTCCCCACTCTCTGTTCCTCTCTCACACAGTTAAAAGTCGTAAGCCATCTCTAGGCGATCTTATCCTGAGGCACACCAACAGTCCTACAAGAGCTCGGCATGCAGCTCAGTTGGCCCTGGCCCATGTGAGGGATGGAGGGCAATCTCTGCATAGTGCTTTGTTCCGGGGTGGCAAGGGTGGTGGAGCCTCTGGCCTAGAGAAGCAGGCAGAAGCACTAAGGGTGAAAAATGCAGTCTACTGTGCTGTCATTTTCTCAGAATTTCTCAAAGAGCTGGCAGCTCTTGCACAGGAGCATGCAGTTGCCCTGCCCTTTCCACCAAGTCAAGGCATTGAGGAATAACTAAAACCAGACCAGAAGGTATAGAGGAAACAACTGGTCTGGTTTTAGTTATTCCTCAATGCCTTCCACCAAGTCAAGGCATTGAGGAATAACTAAAACCAGACCAGTTGTTTCCTCTATACCTTCTTTATCCACTGTTCCGGCATTGAGCTGTAGACTAATAGCCTGAGATTTTTCAAAGTTGTGTTGTTTTTTCTTCAAAGAAATGTAGGCTTACAAGGGACAACTGTGCACTCAAAGAGAGGAAAAGTCAAAAGTGGAGAGATGTCATCTCTTGTTAATAATCTCATGTTCATAATGTATTTTTTTTATTATTATAAATGATCCATTAAGCTTTAGGAAATTGTTCTTATAAATCTTGTATATAGTCTATATAGAATATCTATGTGTATAATGATTTTGTACTCTCAGAGCGACTTGCATCCTTTCAGCTGGAGGAATTTGGCCGCAAACTTGCACCCCCTACTTTTCTATGTAATTTCAGAGACTAGTTAAAGTAGACTCACTACACACAATCTTTTTGGGTGTGGAAGTGCCATTTTTTTTTTTTTTAGCCATTTTGGAAACTTAATTTGTCTATTATAGAAAAATGTGTCTGAAATATCACACCAAAATATCTTGCAAAGAATCACCTGCCATTTTTAAAGGGTACAATTTCAGAAACGTACTACTTAGTGTTTTCCAATCACATGCTGGACAATAAGTCCTTAGTTCCTCAGCAGGATTTGACCCTTTATTGAAACATCTATGAAGATCCATCAGTTGCTCAAATGACAAAATACTGATTTTCAATCTCTAGCACATCCTTTTCTCTAGCTAGAGTAAAGTTGGTGTCAGTAAAGTGGGAGGAAGGTTAACAATGATTTCCTTTGCCTACTCCCTAAAAAAAGCCAAAAAGAAAGAAATAATGACAATTGATTCACAGTTTGTTTAGAAAGTTTAATTTCTTTTTGCTGTCCCAGCTCATTACATATCATGGTCTGGTGTAAGAGTGTTGGCCATGTTGGGGGAATAAAAATAATAGTACACACCCAGCATGGCATTAGAGATACTCTTCAGTTTCATGAAATAGGTTTATTAGCCTGCCCACAAAAGACTCCTCCTAAACTGGATGTTAGCATTGTGATGACTTCACTCTTGGTTACTGACTGGGTGCTAATGTCTTAAATATGTGAATGGTATGCGCTAAGGGAAGTTTGATTATTGATTGCCTGTCCCTTTAAGGAGTTAGCCAAGTTGTGTGAAGCCATCATAAGCCATCTTGGTGTTAGAACAGTGTTTTTTTTTTTTTTACATTTACTTTACATTTCTTAATATGCTTGTGGTATTGAGTATGATCAGTGAGATCAGCCATAATGTGTGCATTGTGAACAACAGCCTGTTTCACTTTTATGTTGGTTTTAAGTTATTGCCAAAACACTTTTGACACTTTAATGCTCGGAGAGGATCATACATGCATTTTGTGAGCTCTTTTTTTTTTTTTTTAACATTACAGTATTGTTATTCTCCCTTTTTGTAGATGCATGTCTTGAGAAACATTTAAAGTATATACCGAGAGAAATGTTCATTTAAAAATAATCCATCCAGGATCTCTTATCACATTCAAGCCATTAGCTTATTACCTCACTTACTAACCTTTGTTATTTTCAAGCAGTGTTTTGCTGCTTCAATTGTTTAAGTTCAATTATTCTGTTTAATTGAATTATTTCACGAGGAAAAAATCAAAACGTTTTTTTTTTCATGGTTTCCTCTAGCTGCTAATTCTAATTCAGTCTACCCATCCATTCCTGTCCTTCATGTTCTGTGCAGGAAATGAGTTGATTAGATCTCTTTAGTTTAATACACGAGATGTTTAGGACGGAAATTCCATTGAGAGTAATGTTAGTGTGTGGGGGGGGGGGGGGGGATCATGCTTAAATTAGGCATCCCTGAAGCATGTTAAAAATACACTCTTATGAGAGAACAGGCAAAGAGCTAGAGGTTCAATGATACGGTACATAGATATTAGTGTTTAGTCATCTCATGGAGACAGCGGGAATAACACTGTTCCATTTGATTTCTAAATTAGAAATCAAATATGCACTTTGTGTGTTTGTTTTTAGATACCAATGCACAAAACATGCCCATTGTTTTGAGGATGTTATTGTATGCCTTTGGTGCAGATAGCATGTTTTTCTTTTTATATACATACTTGATTTAAGTGTTTTATATGATTTTGAAAAATCAAGAGCTTATTGATTGTGTTTGCATGTTAGAGGAAAGTAATTTTTTGATGCATCAATATGCATTATCAAATATTTAAGTTGTTGATTTTCTGTTTTTCTATAACCTCATGTGTTAGAATGGCATGTTAATATTGGAAAGGACTTCTGCTGCTTGTTATCTATGCAAACTGGTTTCAGTTTTTTTTGGATAAGCAAAGATGGTTAAACTTTGGGAATATACACTACTAAATTGCAATCTGGAACACCACTTCAATGATCATCCAATCCCTTCATTAATCTTCTGGACTGTATGGAAACTCATGCAAAATGATGAATGTTATCAAAACTATTTTTCTATATTTAAAATGGAGAAGAAAAGTGGAACTGAATGGAGAACTTAATCAACTGTTAAACCTTCAGAGAGAAAAAAAAACACTAAAAGGGAATGTTTTTATTAATTTAAACATTTTAAACCTGGCAATACCTCTGGCTTCTTAGTCTTTATTTCAAAAGTGTTTGAAAATTGTGGGTACTGTGTTAATTATGTTCTGACAAAATGCGGTTTATTTGAATAGATTTAAAGACTTAATTTATGTCGAATGCAAACAAAATGATCTCCTGTATACACTTCAGCCTCTGGCTGATTTTTTGCTTTGACTTTAGCATTGGCTGTATGTGTAGTTTGTGAATGACACAAAGTTTATGTTGACTACTGTGCAGACTGGTTTTAATTGGCAAATGAAGCCTTAAAGGAATGAAAATACGTTAAGCTCAATCGAAAGCATTTGAATCGAGGTTCCAGTAAGGCACTTACAAACCTTTTCTGTATAAAGTTAAAGCCAATTGTACAACTTTGCTTCCATGACTGTGTAATGTTAACAAATCCTAAAACAAATTTACAGTGCAAATAATACACAAGTTTTAACAGAAGTATTAATGCAAGTGTTTTTATAAAATTATTAGCGTCATATCTGTATTTAATCACTCCGAAATTGGCTACGTTCACTTCAATTGTAAGTGCCTTGCTATAACCTCGATTTTTGCTTTTATTTATTTATTTTTTTAAAGAAAAGGAGGAACGAGTCTAAATACATTTTTGTGGTAATCAACATTATGCCACAAATGCTTTCGATTGAGCTTAACTTGTATTGAACCTGAACCATTACTTTAAATGTTGCCTTGTTAGAACATGATCCCGATTTGTTCTGACCCATTACGTTCCTTTACTTCCTCATCCTCTAACAGTGGAGGTTGTTCCAACCTGTGCAAAAAATATAAAAAATGCTTTGCAGCAACTTAATAATCGGCTGCTATAGATGCTGCGGAGTAAAATGGTGAACAGGTAGCTGTTACTATATGATGGACTTTATTGTGGCTGAAATGCTGTATAATTATAGTTTTATAATTAAAATTGTATTAAATTAGATCAAAGTCAGAGTAGGGTTTGCCACTTCACAGGCTTTGATAAAGAGCATGTTTGATTTAGTTTATCCATGAGTGTTACTATCAAACATGTACTAAATTGTAGATAAAGTACATGTATACAATATACATGGTGCAAGCAATTTTTTGATGTCACTACTAGGCTACTTGACAGTCACTGGAGGGGTCCACATCTTTTAAGTAGACAAGAAATGCTCTGTGAATATGATCAATGATCTATTGTTTAACTGTTACTAATGACAAATAAAAATAATGCAGGCATACTGAGACTTTTTCAGGGTTCACAAACAAAATTCAAAGTTGTAGACTTTGTCAAAAAGCAGTATTTTAACAGACTTAGTGAGGCTGTTGGATAGATTTTGAAAGGTGAAATTTGTTTTGTATTTTTGAAAAGTTTCTTAATAAATACGGAAAACTAAATTGTAAAAAATTTTGAAAGTTGAGCAATGTTTATAGAAACCAAAAATAGCACACCCATGACTTATACACAAAGCAAAGTTGAAATGTTTGTAGTGGTTTGATCAGAACTCGAACACTGTTTTGTTTTAGAATTTAGAAAGTGGCTTTAACTTTCCTCATAATTAATTATTTACAAAATGGGTAGCTCGTATTCTCAGACAACAAGGTTAGTTTACTGAAACTAGCTCTGGACTGTTTCCTAGCAACAGTGGAGAAACTGGCAAGAGAAAAAACTCATGCTTGAGAGAGAGGAGGACAGTGACAGGAGAAGGTGACCGACTCACAGGTAAGTCTTTCAACTCAATTCAATGAATACATTTATGAATACAATACTGAAAAACCATTTCATTTCCATGGATATTCTGACAATTATTTCCTGTTTTTCAAATAACAGTAATTTTATAGCGTTATTTCTATGTAACTGCTAATATTACATTTACAGTATTTGTTTTGAAGAACTTCTGTAAAGTTTTCATCTTCAATAGATTTGCTTAGGTAGGTTTGTTAACAGTAAATAGGAGTCCACTGCTTGTTTCACTGTCCTTTGCAAAGTTAATACACAGAGTTTATCTGCAGCAACTCATAGATAATGAAGGATGTAATGCGAGAGGATACCTTCAGAACAGACACAGGATAACATGCACCATATCAAATGACAGAATCCAATGTTGCAATTATTTATTTTAGCAATCCTATGGTTTAATGCAATCCTTTAGTTTTTCTAAATTAGCATACAAAACACTTTTGTACTTGTGATTCAGAATTCCCCTATAGCCTGAAGACAAGCATAGACAACATGGTCATTCTTTATAAACAATTCAATTAAGCTAAATAGTACAAATCAAACAAAATTTTACAAACTCTTTAAATCCTCAAGTGCTTAAAATTAGCTTTGCTTTCAGACTTTTGGACATTTCTATTCTATTGCACAAGCTTTATATATATATATATATAATTTTTTTTTTTATATAATGGTACACACAAAGATAACTGGCGATTCCCCTTTCATATTTTCAGACATTCTCCTGTTTGACATTTCTTGCTGACATATCTGTCCATTTTTGAACAGAACAAATCAGGAAATGTCATAAAATAGTGTTACACAGAATACAGTCTTAGATTGTGTGAATACCTGAGCAAAAAGACTTTGTCACACTGTACCATATTGCATAAAGGGAAAGTTTGCTGCTAAATTGTTTTTCCATTTGTTAAGATTCCCATTTATTGTTACATATGTGAGGGAATGGTTCACTTTTCCAAATCAAACAACTGCCCTTCAGTCTGTTTTATCATGCACACTGGTCAAACATTTTTCTCGCTGCATGTCCTTTGATAATAGCCTTCATTATTATTATTTTTTTTTTTCAATCTCTCTGCCTCCTACACACGTTTTGTAGTCAACTATTTTATTCCCCATCATAGATTACATATTAAGAGTGTTGTGCTGACGTGTAGTGTCATACTGGTCTTAAAGAGGCTTGAAGAGCAGAAAAAGAAGTCTTGAGAGCAAGTGCTCTTCATTTTCTTTTTAGTCTGACTTTTGCCTCCCACATATAGGCTGACAAGCTCTTTCATTCACTGCCTCCCTGAATTTAAAATGCTAATAATCTCCTCAGTGCTAGAAATATTATTTTGTTCTATCTTCCTCTCCTTCTCCTTTTCTCACATTTGTCTGTCTGTTACACTTTCACCATCTCTGCATTTAACATTTTCTTTTTCTAGCCATGCCATGGTTCCTTTGATCCCTGTTATTTCAATTTCTCAGCTCCCCATCTGTCCCAAGGTTTTACAGAAATATCAATACAATGGGAGAGAAATTGTTTTTAGTACTCCTAAATATTCTTATACAGAATCGTCAAAAAAGAAACAGCAGTGATAATAAAAACTACTACCGCTACCTATAAAGGAAGGAAAAAAGAAACCAAATCCCCTATATAGCTACATTAATAAAATAAAGGCAGTTAAAACTAGCAAAATATACATCCTTTGTTCTTTTGTCTTGTTTCACTCTTCCTCCCTACTGTTTGCCCTCTCAAATGTGCTCATCAACTGTGTTCTGCCAGACAGTATCAAATTCCAGAAGTAAACCGCTTAAGGTTTCCTACTTTTCTGTCAGTATGACAGCAAGCAACAATGGGTTGTGTGATTGTGTTGTTGCTGTTATCTCTAACAAACATCTCAGCTCTAACCATTTAAAATGGTAAGATGAAACAACTTTCAAAAGATTTCACCGCTAAGGTGTAGTTACCTGATCATTTAACCCAGTGTTTCAAAAAATGTGATGTTCTCTGTTTTGATATTATAAACAGCCTTAGCAATCAGGTTTATCTGCATAATATTGTAAAGGAACAGTTTGCTGAAATAAAAATTCTGTCATCATACTTGCATCTCAGGTTATTACAAAAACCTATTGTATGCATTCAGAAGTCTTGGTATTAAATGTACAAGTCACATGGACTTCTTTTATGACATTATCGGGTCCTTTTAAAGTCACTATCAACTGCTGTTGTATTGAAATTAGCTATCATTTTTAAATTATTGTAAATGTTCGTCAGAAGAAAGTCAAACAGTATAGGAACAGTATGAGGGTGAGTAAATTATTACAGATGTATTTTTTTTTTTACTTTTTTGTTTAACTATTTCTTTAATTACAATACTTTGGACAATTGTTTAGACAAACTTGCGTCATGGCTTCGCCTAAGCCTTGTACTCCTCTTTAAACTACCTCAGCACACATGAAATACTTTAATGCACTGTAGGATTTTATAATATACAGTGTATGAGTATATATTGTGCAAATTATAATTAATACAATTAATGTTGCCATGGCTCTTGAAATGCATTGCAACAGTCTTACACAATCTGCTATGTGAGGATTGATGATAAACCACTATGACCTGAAAAATAATTGTCATCTTGTGAAAATATAAGTGTTAGACAAGTTGATGCCACTGTGCAGTGAATGCAGTGCATAAGAGACATAAAGGAGGCCCTTATATAATTTAGTAATGCTTTTTGGTGGGCAGGACACTAAACTAATAAGAGTATCTGACTGTAGGAAACAAATCCAATAGCTGGTTACCGTCCTGCTCAAACTACTAAAAATCTCTCTAGTCCTACTTATGGCCAAATAATTTGAATAGCTCATCAAATGAATGTTGATCTTTATATTTATCTTTTTGTCTCAAGTACCCTGGAACATGATTAATTTATCAGCTTACCTGCAGCTTGAGCTAAATAAAATGTTCACGAACAACAACATGTCTGCATTTTATTTTTCTCTTTGTGAAGCAAATATGACAATAGGACTTATACATTTGCATATGCGCCCAAAGGCAGGTCCATGTGTCTGTTAAAAAAACTAATTTCACAAGACATCCAAAGACATGCTTGTATCATGAAATGTTGAGTATGTGTCCCAATATGAATGGTGCTTTCCAGCTGGATTTGTATTGGAATGGGTGTGATCTGATGTGACTAACACTGTTTAAATTTGAGTTGCCAGAGAGCAAGGGTAATGACACCTGAGAGCAAATATTTATTTTATTAGACTGGAAAAGCAAATATATTGAAGTTTACTTATAAGGGATTACTTCATATCTCTAGTTTCTAAGCTAAATGCCTTACTGTTAAACACATACTATTTAAATAATGAAGATTTTTCTAATGACCCCAATAATAATCTCTCTCCTTCTGTACTTTTCCAAACAGGTCCAAATTAAGCTTTGATGAAGAGTTGTTATTTTTAAAACCAGTCTCACAGTCGGCACAAATTCTCTTTGTCACATATAATGATGTTTGCTGGATCTTCAGTGAGCAGCAAAACTTCTCCTAGTACATCTCCACAGCCCCCTCTAAGCCCATTAGCACAGTCAGACATAGAAGGCCATGAGGACCCCAAGTCTAGCCATATAGTCTCTTCTTTTTCCTTACCATGTTGGGCTACACAGGCACTATGTGACTTGGCAAGATGCGAGACAGACCTCAGGCGGCTGCGAGAGCAACAAATGGCTGAAGTGCAGACAGTAAGTCAAGGTGTGGATCGTGCACTGCTTGAAGCTCAAAGGGAGGAGCGCCGTCTGCTGGAGAGGGTAGAACAGGATCATCGGGATATACAGCGCAGACTGGAACAGGTACAGAGAGAGAATGCAGCAGCCATAAGAGTTGGACAAAAACTAGTGGACCAGAGATTGCTCAAAGTCATTAAGCTCCGAGAGCTAATCAAGAAAAGTGGCAGTGATGTTAACAAAGATCGAGAAGGTGATCAGAGGCGGGATCAGCTTCTTGGAGGTGTGGCAGAACTGGTCCAGGCATGGGAAGTCTCGCTTGCACTCAAACGTGTATTTTTTAAGCCTAGTGCCCAACCAAATGCTGTAAACTTTGGTGAGATCAAGGTACAAGACCACAATGTATATCATCTTGTAGGTGGCTGTGGACAGCAGGGACAAATGTGTTCCCTCCATGCCACTGAAGCACGCAGTGGGGGTCATGTAAGTGAAGAAGGCCCGAGCATACCTGATGGAACCAGTTCTGGGCAGAGCCAAGTCCTCTGTCCTGGGCCAAGGGCCAGAAACTCATCAACAAGTAGTGGTAATCAGAGAATTGTTCGGAAACTCCGTTTGTCTGTCCGAAGTGATGAAGAATTGGGGGAGGAAGTGAAACTTCAATCCACACAATTACATCAAAGTTCCTCTAAGCAAGTCCCATGTGAACGTGATTCATCACAGGATGATGAGTGTGAATCGCCTTCATCTGAGTGCAAAGAAGATGAGCTCTTTTTGGCTGTACCATCACTTAGTCAAGGAGAGGGAGAGGATGTTGGGCGTTTACAAAATGGAACAATCCCACAGTTTGCTTCACAGAGCGCAAGAAGGCAAAGACAATTATCTACATCTCTAGAACAATTTAACCAAGAACAGGGCACCTTGTTTTTGCATCAGTCTGACCACCAAGACCAATGGCCTTCTAATGCCAGAAAGGCCAGGTCTTCTAGAGAGACATCAAGGTTTGACCCAAACTCATCTCCACAGAGCCCCAGAGAACTCCTCTGTGTTCAAGGCAGCAGCAACCAATTCTTACGTGGTAGATCTTGTTCTCAGTTTAGTTCATCTTCAGATGAACATGCCCACAATCGGCCCCCATCCCCTGCAGACAGTGTAGATTCTGGGTACACTTTCATTGTTAGCTCCCCCAGAGATTACACTAATTTATTGCATCCTACTGCCCGTCTCTCCAGGTCAACTGCTGACCTCTCCCACTGTAGCCGATCCCTCAGTGGAACCAGAGCAGAGCAGTCCAACAAATGGACAGTTACTAAGAGTCAACTGTCCTCCCTCTCAAGCTCCAGCTTCCAAAGAAAAAGTGAGATGTCACGAACTAAAACCTGTCCCAGGCATGGTGACTTCTTTAAAAAAAACACCCAACAACATACTACTTGTTCCTGTAAAGTATCTCGTTCTCTCTCTATGTCTGTTATTGATAGCTCTTCTCAGAATAGGCTTAACCACCTTACAGGAGGGCGGCAGAATTTTTTAAACGAGAATAGGCTCCGGGGAGAGAAGAGTAAGCCATCCCTCCTAGAGCTGGAGGAGGATGCAGAATCATTGGCACCAGAGGAAGTGCATCTTGTTCGGCAGTTTGGTAAACGGGGCTCAGGGCGTGCTGATCTTACTCTGCCCAGTGGTGTCCATGCAACACCGCAAGGCCAACTTTTCCTTGTGGATTGTGGGAATGCTCGTGTCCAGGTTACTGATACTCATGGTAATATCCTGCAACAAGTGACTTCTCCAAGTAATGACACAGGAGGCACCTCACGACACTGCCGTAATTACTTTGACGTGGCTGTTAATGCCAAGGGTCTGATTGCTTTGAGCTGTGCAGCTGAGAGAGCTCTCCTTATCTTCAGTCGGCATGGCCGGCTTCTCCAAACATTCGGAGGGGGACCCTACATTGCAGGAGTGCCTCGAGATGAGCTGGAAGCACCAAGGGGAGTAACAGCTACCCAGAGAGATGAATTCCTTGTTGCAGATATACGAAAGGGTACACTTACTTTATTGAAACTTGAACCTAAAACTGGCTCCAGATTGGAACGCACTGTGGTGACTGGTTTCAACAGGCCTTATTTGGTTGCAGCATGCCTGCACTCTGGACTAGTTGCAGTTTCTGAGCGAGGCAGTGAGACAGGGCAGGAGCCTTGTGTGAAGATTCTAGGACAAGGATGGGACACCCTAAAGATTTTGGGAGTATGCTCTAGCTTAGGGCCAGTACTCTCCTGTCCCTGGGGCCTCTGCATTGATAAGGATGGGTCTGTGTTGGTGGCAGACTGGGGAGAACAGCATCGGGTGGTTCTTTATCCTGCTGAAGGGGCAGGACGAGTGATCGTGTCTGATGGACTGAGCAGTCCTCGTGGAATGGCACTATTACCAAATGACCTCCTAGTTGTCTCAGACAGCATGAATCACTGCGTTAAGATTTATCATTACAAATGAGATTTCCCACAAAGCTTAACATTTAGTAAAACAAGAAGGATGTGACTGAGTGTGTCAGGCTTAGATGAGTATTTGGCAACATGTATCACATTTTCTTGCCAGTGTAATATCATTGTAATTGCATAGTAATATATATAGTCAACTTATGACATATGCAAAAGTGTAATCATCACCATGTTTGCGAAAAGAACATGTCTATGTATTTATTTTTTGTTAATTTTAGGTATGGTAATCCTTCATAATTGAAGTCATAAATTCTGTCATACACTCACTGACAACTTTTTTAGGTACATCTGTACACCTAAATATTCATGCAATTATTTAATCAGCCAGTAGTTTGGCAGCAGTGCAATGCAAAAATGCAATCAGATAGGGGTCTGGAGCTTCAGTTAATGTTCACATCAACCATCAGATTGGGGGGAAAAGTTCAATGATTTCGGTGATTTTTGGTGCCAGATGGGCTGGTTTGAATATTTCTGTAACTGCTGATCTCCTGGGATTTTCATACACAACAGTTTCTAGAATGTACTCAGAATGGTGCCAAAACCAAAAAAAACATCCATTGAGCAGCAGTTCTGGAGACCGAAATGCCTCATTGATGAGACAGGTCAATGGAGAATGGCCAGACTGGTTCGATCTGACAAAGTCTACGGAAACTCCGATAACCACTCTGTACAATTGTAGTGAGCAGAATAGCATCTCAGAATGGACAACATGCCGAACATGCCATCAAGGCTTTTCCATTCACAAAACTGCCACTTACTGGATGTTTTTTACTCTTGGCACCATTCTGAGTAAACTCTAGAGACTGTTGTGCATGAAAATCCAGGAAGATCAGCAGTTACAGAAATACTCATACCAGCCCACCTGACACCAAAAATCATGCCATGGTCGAAATCACTGAAATCACATTCTTTCCCCATTCTGATGGTTGATGTGTATCTTAACTGAAGCTTCTGACCCATATCTGCATGACTTTATGCACTTCACTGCTGCCACATGATTGGCTGAGTAGAAAATTGCTAGATAAGGTGTACAGGTGAATCTAATACAGTGGTCAGTGTGAGCCTATATATTGAGCTTTATGGGAAACCAAACCATCTTAAAGTGAGATGAAGCTGTGCTACCCAAATGAACTACACAGTATGAACCACTGAATAGTGCAGAATTTACCTTTTAAACACGCAACCCTCTGCTAGTGAGGTGCAGTTACGGTCACTAAGTGTAGATCAGTTTAGGACACAAGATTAAATAAAATAGTAAATGGAGTACCTCATGTTACAAAGGTTGTCAACCACTGGTATTTAGGTTCAAATACCACAAGGGTACATTGCGAGTATTGACACACATGGACATGGAGATATTGTATTTACTTTTTTGTAGACAAGTAAGATTAATTTAAAACTTAAATGCAGTAGGTTGACAAACCAAACACTCTGCTTAGAAATTTTAATAGAGTTAGAATAGTGTTTGTTTTGACATTTGTTTTGTGTCCCTGCTTGCTTCAATTGCTTATGTATTGTGATTTCTTACTTTACGTTATTGATATAAGGAATTCCAGGAAGTCTAACAAAATTTAGTGAGGCTTATGTTTATAATAATAATAATAATAATAATAATAATAATAATAAAATAATGCCAATAGGGTATGTCAAATAAACCTAATTTAAATGGAAAACAAAATTATTTATCTCGTCCCATGGCAACTATGTAACATCCATACATTTGTTAGATTTCTCTAATAAAAAAAAAATTAAATTTGACATCTTATATTGCTTTTTAAGCAGAAATGTCTTAAGTATTTTTCAAATGGAAATTGTTTTAATGGTTTAAAATATAATTTAAAACATTCAAATGTATTTCTTTTAATGGTTTAAATGGTAAAACGAAAATAATTTTCTTATGTTTTTTGTTTTAAGTGTGCATTTGTTTAATTCTGTGGGTAGTTCAGAAGTAAACTGGAAAATGAAAATAGAAATAAAAATGCTGAAGTAACAGAAATGTATATAATGGACAAGGCTCTTATTCTTTCAAACATGAGGCTTTTTCTTTTTTTGTACACTTTCAATAATCCAGAAAATAAGTATTTATTTACATCTTTAAAACTGCTTCTTAAGATTAACAAGTTTATAACAAAATGTTGCCACTGCAGTTCACCAATAATCTGCTTGTCTCTGGGAATTTAACTAGTCTATGTGAAACTTTCTTGGTATGACTAAAATCTAAAGGGAACCCAGAATACCAGGAATGTTTTGAATAATCTGAAAGTAAGATGACTTACTACATGAATGAGAACTTCTCAAACTCAACAGGGCATGCTGACTAACAAACATGCCCATTCAAGAGTTTTAATTTAGGCTAAACACATTTTCTTAGCTAGTTCACAACGAGCAGGATATATATGCTCTAATCAAAATGACATGTGCTTGCCCCTTGAAACATGCAGACAGTTAAATATATTGTCTATACTATAGAAAATTACCAATTTGATGCACATACTTTACTACCCTAAAATCTATGTTATCATATGGTGAGGTTTTCCTTTCCCTTGTTTACATTGTCAGAGGATGTGGTGTCTCCTTGTCAGGAAACAGAGCCTTGTTTTTGTGTATGACTGAAGACATAATGAACTCAACCAAGGTTTCTGTTAAAAGTCCACACTTCCCTTTTTTCCTCTTGTGCAATAAATTACCTTTAACAGTGGAATAATTCAAACTAACTCACATTTCAAAGGGATTAATTTTCAGGTCATATTAGTGTGGTATGTAAAAATCATGGGAAAATATGGGCAAATGCAATTCCCAGAAAGGAGAACCTGTTCCACTTGTTCCATTCTCGAGTTGTTTTAGGAAGTTAAATATACTGTAAGCATTAGCCTTTTACATTGGATCGTTTTGCCAGGTGCTATTCTACCAATCTACATTTGAATGAGCATTAAATAACCCAGTTTGCATTCATTTCATTTTGTAGAGATATGGTAAATATCTTCTAAATGTATTCTAGTTTTTATTGATCTGACTTGATAAGAAAAAAAAATGCACCACCTTGTCTGAGAGGTCCTATTATCAGTGGTTGCAATAAGGCATCTTGTAATGACTGTTATTTAGGAAGGAATGTTAGATGGCCCCTAAAACGTTAAAATAAAACTGAATCCTGCAGTGTCTACAGCAGAAAGAATAAAAATTCCCACCTATAAATGAACTCTATAAGAAGTCCTTCATTATAGAAGAATTCCTGAGTTTGCAGTTTATCTGCAAACCCCAAAACCACATCAGCCCAAATAAGGTAAAGACTAGTTATGTCTTGGAATTAAAAAATTTAAATGAAAGAACAAAGATAACAAACTTCCAAAGTAGAAATAACATGCCTCAAAATGTCTCGGCAGTTTGAGAAATGAACATGTCTCAGAAAGGGAGTTCAAAATTGATCTTAATAACATGGTGAAACTCTTGATATTTGAATTTATGAGGCATAGCCTGTTGTAACAGTTACAGTTTTGCCACAATTTCAAGCCTCTGTAGGTAGCTGCATTTTTGGGTTGTGCTCCTTGTGCAAACTATGACACTGTGGTTATAGATTAGTAAGCATTAAAACTGAGCTTTTCTATTAATGACATGGGTCTGGGAAACAGATTATTTCTGTGTGTTTTGAATTTCTGATGAAATGTACCATTGTTTTAAGTATGAATTGTGTGTGAATTTGTGGCTTTGTGTGCAACAACAGTGTCATTTTTCCAGCTGTTTGCTTTGAGGGCATTTACAGTATTGAAGTAGCAAGTACATTTTAAAGGGGTAATTTAAAAAAACACATAGGAAATGATGAGTGTGTACATTATAGAGAGACAAAAAGAAAAACACAGCATAGGATGTACAAACTAGGAAAAAGCTCATGTGTGACATTTTTTACACTTTGAGCATGAAAGAAATATACACCCCAATAAATGAACAGGGACAGAAAACATCTAAATTCTCTAAAGATCCAAGATCTACTTAAAAGTTCTGGATTAGTTATAGTTTGTCCCAAAAGTGTCTGCCATTTACTCACCTTCTTGAGCTTTTCCAAGCTAATGTTCCAGCTGCTCTTCTCCATACAAAGAAAGTGGTTGACCATTCAGACTGTCAAGCTCCAAAAATAACACAATGTACCATAAAAATAGTCCATAAGACTATTGTGCAAATTCTGTAATGTCTCCATAGTCTTGACAATCTGAACTGCCAACCACTTTCATTGTATGGAGAAGAGCAGCATGGCCATTCTGATAATTTTTTTTAAATAATTTGCATTCCTATACACTGCACAACAATGCACAAAAACATAATGTGGCTAAATATTGCGTTTTCATGCAATGAAATGTATGCATGTATCCAACAATATAAAGGTGAATAATTGACAGACATTTTCAGTATACCTTTAAGCTGTTCCTATGATTTCAATGAAACTGTATTTTAATAATAACATAGCACAACACACACCTGAAATGTTAATACAGCACAAATGTGAGTGAAGTAAACTTACATTACATACAAACTCTATATGTGTGAGTGATGCTATATGATCTGCTGCAGGCAAACTAAAAAGCACATATTCATATAATTAACCAGGAAAGTTTAATCATAAACATTGTTTTAATTAGTGCATCTTAATAAAATGTAACATACAAAATAGTATAAACATGATATATTACCTATGGTGAAGTGTTAAATTCACATCACTCTCTCCCATCTTGTTTCCTAGAAGGTTTTTGTGACCACAGTTTTTATCCTTCCACTCAACACTACTTGTCCTCTAATAAGCATGAGATCACACATACCTTCCTTTCTCAATACCTTTTTGTCTTTTGCTTCTCAAACAGTAACTTACTCTCTTCATCCCATTGCCCCAACTGGCAATTTAAAATCTTACATCTGCCTGGCTGATAGGTAAATGATTCACTGTTGACAAAACAGTATGTGTGAATGAAAAACTCAAGCTCCTGGTAAATTTAAGATTCATTTCATCAGGGCAAATGATGCAGATCATGGTAAAGGCATCAGTAGCATTTCCATCAGAATGCGGTTTGGTACAGCTTGATAAACTGTTCCATGCATGGATTTGTCAACACAGTTAGCTAACAGTACTCAGAAGAACCATGCTGGATAAAACAGCTTTAGTGACATGGCAACGCACGATTGGTCACATCTCAATTGTTTTCAGTCTAATCCTAATTTCACAGCACCACAATGGAAAAAGAAACCATTACAATGTCAACATACAGAACAGCACAATTCAGCAACAGATGATGGAACAGATGTAAAAAAAAAGTAGTAACATATATGCAGATCCAAAAATCAAACAGTCCATCAAATTTTGCACATCTTTAAAAGACACAAACATTACTGATCAAGTCATCAAATAACATCTGGCAAACAAAGCCACAAAGCAACAGTTAACATTTTGTAGTGGTATCCATGGGTGTTCTTTTGAAGAAGCCCTTATTGCCCAGCAAGTCCGATCCTGGGTACTTCTGTACATATTTTACCATAAAGGTGTTAACATGTTGGCCTCATTCTTATTAGCTCTTATTTTTCGTCAATATAAAATGAAAGTGCAATTTCTATCATTACCTGGCACTTTTGAACCACATTGTGTGTGAATGACACTGCAAAAAGAAATATCTGTACTGTCTATAACAATTTAGTAATGTCTTTAATTGAAAACCCCTGGGGTACAAGTATGGCGACTTTTGCAAATGCACAATTACAACAGAGGACATATTCACAAGTGTCCCTCTTAAAGTAAATATATTTTCCTGTTATTGTATGTGTGACTATGAGAGAGTGACAGCTGCTCTCTGTTATGATGGGATAAAGAGAAAAAGCTTTGGAATGTACACAGCTTGATCTTTTGAATTCAGGTTCCTCCAGGCTCTCTCTGTCTCTCCTCTCCTTCTTTTGTGCTTTGGGGTCAATGGGTTAGAGAGAGGTGGAAGTCAGTGTGTTATGACTCTCATTTGCCATCCAACTCTACTCTCAAGAATTCCCACACACAGTGCAGTGACTGCCCATACAACCATCACCTCTTTGAAGTCCTAAATGTTCAGATTTTCCAACAACAGACAAAGTTGTCATTAGCATTCCTGACATTCCAAGAGCAGAACATAAAGACTGCAGCTCAAAGCACATTGTACTTCACTTCCATCTGGCATATCTGACAACTCCCTGAAAGGCAACATATATGCATACTATACATCCAAATATGTGAATTATAAAAACATTAAAATACTTTAAATATCCATGAAAAATAACAAATGGTCTTCTATATCAGACACTTCAGTTAATGTCTCACCTCAGAGAGGTGTTTCTCGCTTGTAAAGTGCTGCACTGGTTGGCCCTTCAAACTGCAGCTTAATTGCCTGTTTGAGATTCAGCTGGGGGTCAGTTGTCATGTTAAACACAGTTTTATCAGGTAAGGCACTAACTGAGGAAATAGATGAAAGGTCAGTGGTTGGAGATGTGGATGTCTTTTGAATGCTCCCCCAATTATCTATTTGTGCATGAGATTGAAGATGAAGAGGTGGATACCCCAAAGGGGGGCTTTCCCTATTTTTTGTCTGTCTAATTGGGCCCTCTTGGTTCGGCATTACTCCTAAGGAAGCCATAACTGAGTTCCATTTTAGGTCTACTCCTCCAGCGTGTTTGAGGCTCTTTTCCATCACATTTTCTATGATGTAATGAGTTTTAGGTTCTAAGAGGCAGTCACCATCCCCTGATGATCCAAGTTCTTTTAAGGGTTTGTCTGAGACCAGCAGTTCATTAAAGATGCACTGTTTGTGTGTGGGACTGCCCTTGGGTGAAGCCTTTTGTTTATGCCTTGAAGCTCTGCCCTGAAGACTAGCAGGATTAGAGCCAGCGTGAGGCAAGGTGGAAGGCCGACTACGGGAACGAGGAAGTGAATGTTGCTGTATCTGCTGGATGAAATTTAGGCTGTCTGCAGGTACAGTCTGTGCTGTGGCAAGGGAGTGGCATGTGGAGGACGAGGTCTGTGAGGCAGGCATGGAGTGGAAATGCTCTGCTGTGGAAGCAGGGGAACAGGAGGCAGAAACAGAGGTTGAGGACGAAGAAGTAGGTAGCAATCCATTGACACCCATCTCTCTTGAGCTGAGTGACACCTGGGTTTTTACTGTTGATGAAGGGTAAAAAGTGTTGGGAGCACAACTGCGTGAGAATGGTGTGAGGCCTGTAAAGGGCTTTGCTCCATAGCTCTCCAGAAGTCGCACAATAGTAAAATGACCTTGTTTTCCTGCTACTTTTACTGGGCTGCGACCATAACAGTCCACATTGTCTGGTTCCGCACCTCTCTCTAAAAGCATGGCTACAATTTCAGCATGCCCCTCCTGAGCAGCAATGCTAAGTGCTGTGGCACCCTGTTGTTTGCAGGCCAGGTTGACATCAAGACCCTTAGACCTAAGGAGCAGCCTGCCAGCAGCGGCATGGCCCCTCCATGCCACAGAGTGCAAAGGTGTACGACCATCAAGATCTTGTGCATTTACGTCAGCTCCATATTTCAACAACAGCTCAATACCCTCCAGGTCTCCTTGCCAAGCTGCTACATGGAGGGCAGTTCGTCCTTCTACATCTCTTGACCCTAAAGGGACTCCACCTTTTTCTATGAGCAGGGCTGCCATATCTAAATGGCCCTCCAGAACTAGCAAATAAAGAAGAGGTCTTCCTTCAGCATCTCGGACATCAGTGTTAGCCCCTCTACGTATCAGTAGCTCTACAATCTCCCTAAGTCCCAGCAAAGCAGCTGCACTGATCGCAGAGTGTCCATCATATGCACGATGATCGATGTGCGACTTGCGGTCCAGAAGGAGCCTCACAGTGCTGCAATGCCCTTCTTGTGCTGCCAGAATTAGAGGGCTCCGACCTTCTACATCAAGCTCACCTACACGTGCCATGCTACTGTGCTCTGTCAATATTGCACACACACTTTTGTGGCCCTCACAAGCTGCAGCATGCAATGGTGTCCAGCCCAGGTCATCTTTGTGATTCTCATCCAAACCCCGGTCCAACAGTGCTCTTACAACTTCAACACTACCCCTTGCAGCAGCCAAGCAGAGAGCAGTGCGGCCTTCTCCATCTATGCCATCCACTGCTGCCCCCCAGAATAGCAAACGGTTGACTGTGCAAGCATGCCCCATAGCTGCAGCTGCAAGAAGAGGGGTGATAGCAGAGGGATGAGCTCCAGAGCTTTCATCCACATCAGCACCAGCTTCCAAGAGAAGTTCCACCACTTCCTCATGCCCTTCGTACGCGGCCAGTAGTAAAGGGGTCATTCCATCTCTGTCCTTATGTTCTAGATTAGCATTTCTCTCCAGCAGAAGGCTAACAACCTCTCCATGTCCTCGTCCTCCAGTTGCTGATGGCACACATAAGGCAGCAACAGAGAGTGCAGTCCTGCCATCCCCATCTGCAAAATTAACATCAGCACCAGCATCCAGCAGGATCTCCACTGCCTCTTTGTGACCCATGTAGGCTGCAGCTATTAGTGGAGTACGGCCTTCACTGTCTGAACAGTCTACCTCAGCTCCATGATGAAGAAGGGTTAATAGGATTTCCTCATGACCACCCCAAGCAGCTGCTCGCAAGGCTGTCCGGCAATCTGAATCACAGCCATCTACCTCTGCCCCTGCTTCCAGAAGCAGTCTCACAGCTTCCTTGTGTCCACCCCATGAAGCAGAGCGCAATGCGGTCCATCCTTCATTGTCTGAATGCTCCAGCAGGGCTTGAGCAACAGGACTTTTACTCCCTTGCTCCTGGACCCAGTCCAGCAAAACCTGCAGTACATTCACATGACCTTGTCTGGCAGCAAGTGTTAGAGCTGTCTGTCCCTGGGTGT
Organism: Xyrauchen texanus; assembly: GCF_025860055.1. Classification (NCBI taxonomy): domain Eukaryota; kingdom Metazoa; phylum Chordata; class Actinopteri; order Cypriniformes; family Catostomidae; genus Xyrauchen; species Xyrauchen texanus. The sequence goes on along the minus strand of NC_068289.1, from coordinate 30,174,990 downwards.
CTTTCAGCAAAGAGTCTGCCCCACGGCCTAACAGTAATGCAGCTACATCTGCAAGTCCAGCATGAGCTGCAGCTGCTAATAAAGTCCGTCCATCTGATGGATCTGTATGGTTTACACTAACACCACTGTCAAGAAGTGCTTTCACGGAGTCCACCCTTTGCAATACCTGCTGAACAATCCTGCCTCCTCCCCCGACACAGTGAACATGCACACTAGAACTCTTGTTTGGAGAACTGGTTGCAGAGTAAATTCCACTTTTCATTAAGAGCTGTAATACATCTTGCTGAACCAATACAGGTGTTTGAGAAGTATGAGGTGGTGTTGGCACATTAGCAGAACAGTAATTTGTGACAATACTTAGAGCTGGAACCCCAGTCCATAGTAACCACAATGCCAAAAGTGCTGGTTCCCCTATATGGACTCTGCTGTTGATGAGGTGGTGGGCCAGCTGGCATGTCTCTTCTGTACCTAAACTACTGGCTCGAAAAGAGAGGGCCATGGCCAAAGAAAGGTGTCCATCCTTCACACAACACAGAAACTTTTGTGTACAGTATTTAACATCAGATAACCATTCTGCAAAGCTACTGTGAAAGAGGAGTTTACTGCCCCCAGGGCCATCTACAAACAGAGGAGCCAGAGCTGCCATCTGTGACTTAAAGTCTCCGAGCCAAAGGTAGAAATCACGGCTTTTGGCAATAGTGTAGAGCTCATCAGCTGTTAAAAGTTTTGGAGATGCCAAAAGGATATTCAATAAAGGCCTGATATAACCAAACAGTCTTCGAGGAAAGAGTCGTTGACAGAGCCAAAGGTAAAGGCCATTCAATGTGCCCGGAATGTCCCGAATTTCTCTAAGTCCTACTAGACCTTGAGCAACACCATCTAGTACCCGTTCAAGAAACAAGAAGCAGCCACCACTTTTGATGTGCAAAAGATTTAGCATTTCAGCAGTCTCTGGTGTAAGCTGTCTTCTTAGAGCCCCATCCTGGTCAAGTCTCCTCAGGATATATTGCTGTACATCTCGTACAGTCGCAGGTTTCCTTAAGTCATCCAGACACAACTTCCGAAAACCTATAGCATAGAGAGGAAAAAGTTGAGATATGGCAGCAGTGTAATTAAACAGAAAGACAGAAGAAAATCAATGGCTAAAGCATAATCTAAATCCATTCTTTTCATCTCGTGGGCAGAGGTAAAATATGAAGTTCTTTAAGGCTTTTAAGTCAATATGTTAATGACCTTGCATTCACATTTGTTAAAAAATGAAGAAATATTCACACACTCTTGTGAATCTCTCAACTCTGTACTTCAAATGTCATCCACTAAGAGCTAATGAGTATGTGGGACCAGGTTATTTAATCTAGTGGAAAAACAAAACACTACAAAGCCAAGTAATAAACAAAAACAAATTATTCAAGAAATCAGGAGTATATTTTGATAAATGGACAGAATACAAGACAGAAAAATTAAGTCATAAGCTTTAACCAAATGTTTGGGTGGGCATACTAGATGTGGGGAACATGACTCGGCCGTTACTACATGGGTTTGTAAACAGAACATAAAGTCCCTGTATACAATCTAAACTAAAATAAGCAATTGAAAAAATATGATAAGCAATGCACAACCCTCAGAAGAAATTAGTAATAAATCTAGTAATCTCACAAAAGAGGCTACATTATGCTAATAGATAAGTTAAATACATTTTTAATATTAATGAGTGCTTAGTCCAATGTTTATGCCAAGTAGTTTGTGAATCAGGTAGTCCCAATGTTTTTACCTGAGAACATCTTACAAATTGTTTTGCTCTGACGGCGTGCAGAGCAGACCAGGAAGATCCAGTGGGGCAGGAGCTGTATGTGTTTCAGCAGAAGCTCAACAATAGAGGAACTCTGAGTTGTTGCAGCACCTGATGTCAACCCCTCTTCATCCCCATCACCTCCACAACACCCCAAGTCCACTGAATCCACCACTATAAACACACTGTGAAGTGGTGTTTTCAAGGACAAGAGAGGCTCTAATACTGCCCTAAAAGAAAAAAAGAAAAGAGAAAGAGGTTCAAATGTATTATACAAACATATTATGCATAACTGAAACCAGTGCCCCAATCATTTCATACTCTTTAGCCAGAGCTTTGATAGCAAGAGGCTGCTGTGAGTGACAACATTTAAATGGACACCAGAAAGTTGGTTATTGCGAGAACACAGGTTATTGCGAGAAAGCAGCGTATTGTGAGAAAGAGTTCTTGTTTACATGCACTGTATAAGCGGCGGGTACTCTTTACTCCCATATACACGTGGCTCAGTCAGTAAGCAGCTTTCTCCAGAGCAATGTAATTACCCCATGACGCTTGTGTAAATAACAAACATGGTATCCAAGGAAGACTTCACTATTTTTATTTGCTTCGCTTTATTTCCAGATATTCCAGAGTTGTTGCTGTGTGTTACCTTAACTTTCTATTGCAACCTGCGAAAATTGCTTCAATAGTGGGGTTTCCCTTTATGCAAAAATCTAGGATTCCCTCAATGTTTGCTTATACATGAATGTGAGGGACCGTCAATACTTTACAATGGTGTTTATAAATGGGTAGTTTATAGTGTATACGTTTTTCCCACTGTACTCCCAGAAATGCTTTGTTGACTTGTTGTTGGGCTCCATCCTATGTTTGTTATTTGGCCTGTTCCACGCACATGTACACTCTTCAAAAACCTGTTATAACGTTGCGATTGAGTTTACATGGCCACATAAGTATCTTTCTCCTGGAGAAACCTGTGTGTGCAAAACCACTTTATCTTAATCCTTTAAATGGCTTAAGGAAGTCGATGTTCTCGTTTACATGATGTTTCAGAACACCGCTTTCTGCAAATACCCTGAAATAACACACTTTCTTAAGTGCATGTAAACGTGGTCATCGTAAATCACACTGACATCAAGCTTTTAGATATTATGTTAACAGCCCTGATCTTATCTGAACCATGGCCTTGATACAAAGTCTTAATTGAATCAGAGAGTTATAAATAAGAATTTGGGAGAAGCAAGCAAAGGAGGAGTAATCATTTTAAGAACTGGAAGTAGGAAAGACTTGTCATCACTTATGAATAAAATTCAGTTCAGAACTGAAGCAGACCTTTATTGAGTGGGAAACAGGAGAGCAGAAGAGGTGAATTCTTTTGTAAAGAAAATGTAATAGTGTGATCCTTATACAGTTGAAACAGGAATAGTTTACCCAAAAATGAAAATTCTGTTATCATTTACTCACAATTCCAAACCTTTGACTTTTGTCCTTCTGTACAACACAAAAGGCAGAAAGCTTGACAGCTTCAGTCACCATTCACTTTATGGAAAACAGATGCAATGAAAGAAAATGGTGACTGAGTCTGTCAGTTCCTAACATTCTGTCTAAGATCTTGTGTGTTCCACCAAGTCATATAGTTTTGGAACAACATGATGAGGGTAAGTAAATGTAAGGGAACTATACCTTAAATTCATAATTAGGTAGGTAATGTATTTGTAACAAAAACTAAATTTTCTTTCACATCCATCCAATGAACCCCATTAAGCTCTATTATTCTCATTCATTCTTTTTTTGCTTCATTAAATGTCTTCTTACTTGAGGTGTGGCTGTAGAGGCATAGTGACTCAGTGCTATGGAAGCTCAGTGATTTCCTGTTGCTTCCAGGGCATACCGACAGACAGTGAGATGGTGCTGCTTCCTTATCAGTCTCATATTCATTTGTGTGTGTTACTATGAGTTCTCTTATCACTGACCTGACATTGTATGATTGACTTTTAACAAACACTTCAGATCTCATTAAACAAAATTACAGATTGCTGGACCGGACATACAGATATAAGTGCTTGCCTCTAAACCATATAATACCTCTTGATCATACTTAGTTAAAATTACAGGTAAACTATCAACTGCCAACACATTTAAATACGTAGACGATTTCCTGTTAATACATATTATTATAATCTGTCATTTAGAATTTCTCACCATTATTTCTTTACAATTACAATTTAGAATAATCATATTCCATTGATAATGAAGATACACACTTTATTATTTTAATAGTAAAATATAAACAGCAGGTCTAATTTTGTCTATTTTGGTTAAAGGATTCAAAACGTTCCTCTCCCACACTCTTGCCATAAAACGTAAAATAATAAATGTGCTGTTATTTTAACAAACAGCATGCCATTACCTTATCTCCACCACGTGGACTCTCATAATTTGATAAGGTAATGCCCTTTTAACACACTCAGATCACAGCATGCAGTGAACAACCCAATTAATGTACTTCCTGTTTCATTATGTCCACAAAGACAGGCTATGAGTAAACTTTGACCCCAGGATTAGTCACGCTAGTTAAAGTGGTCAAGCTTTTGTGTTACTATTCAACAGTTAAGTGTTAGACTATGTTAGATCATGCAGGAGCCTGAGGGATTGCTTGGTGTGACTTTGTTATCCTTCAGTTGTGAACAACAAGGGAGGTTTTAAGATTTGGTCATGGTCAGGCAGCTGAATATTACAGGAATTGCAGTCCTGCACTAGTTTAGCTAGAATCATTTGCAAGACTTCACTGCCAAAACACAAGGAGTCATAACTTACAATAAGAATGTGCTAAATTGATTTAGTTACAATTTAATTATTTAAATTGCCAGAACATTTACTGATTTAATCTATATTTCACAATAATGTTCAAGAAACTTACCAGGGTAAACAATAAAAGCACTATCTGCAGAGCTTTAAGAACTGGCAAACAAAAAGTCAAAATTATTTTCTATGATAATCGACAGCATGGAACAGACTTAAAGCGTATTTAACCCAGAATAATACTTTTTGTGTACAAATCTAAATGACACAAATACATGTCCTCATAATATTGTCCTCAAAGTGGAAAGCCTTGGTTGTTTGTGTTAAATGAACACTTTACTTGTGGTAATGATATCTTATGTACATCAGACAGCATGTTAGTAAATACAGAAGGGACTGACTCTCACATGTCACCTCTAAACTACTTCTCTCACATGGACCAGAGAAAAACATAACAGCAGTTTGTCAGCATGTGTAAGGGAAATGTGGAATGTGGGCCTGTACCTCATCACTGTAAAGGGAAAAACTGAAGCACTAGTGTAAGCAAACAGTAAACACTAACAGAAGAAAGAAAAAGAAAATGAAAAGAAAGAGTTGTCAGCATGGCAACCTCACCAAGGGCCCCAACTCCACAAACTAGGGGCAAATTTATATGCCTTTGCCATTTTTTTCCTGAATGTTGTAAAAAGCGTCATCCATCTGCACTTAATGTTGGACTATAGTGAAAACTGTGAATAGGCATCATTATTGTGATGAGAGAAGTAAATAAATTTGGCAGAAAAGGAGAACAATGGCCTCTCTCCTGCCTGTCTCCATTCATTTTCGCTACATGTTTTTTTTTTCCCATACAATGAACATGAATGGTGACTGAGGCTACACATTCAGCCTGATATCTCCTTTGGTGTTCCACGGAAGAAAGCAAGTCATAAGGGTTTGAAGCACCATGAAAATGTTCCTTTTGGGGTGAACAATCCATTTAAGAACTTTTCTGGGGCCTGAGACCTTTACAGGCTGGAGATAACTTAAGTAGACTCTGTTAGACTAGAATCACAACATAATGTTTAAGCCATTAAAAGGCCCAGCTGATGTGTAATGTTCCTTGCACAAACAATGTGAAATACAGAGGAAGTGTGTGAGGGAACACCAAATGCAGAGCTCTGTGAAACATCTGGGATTCCTCACAAGAGTACAGAGCAAACATGAAATGCTTAGGGAACTAAAGGCAAACAGAAAACAGTCCAAAGGGACATAGAATAGCGAGTGATTTGTTGCAGAGCAGAGGCAACAACACAACAACATTAAACAGGCTTACATTTTTATAAAAAACAGAAAGGGAGGCTGTTAACTGTTAAAAGAATCGCCTTACTTAGTAGAGCAAAGCAGTGTTACATACAGACCATACACTGTATTACATTAATAAACCAACCTTTTAAAAGTGTCATCAGGTGCTCTTTGGCAGTAAAGGGGCTCCAGGACAGCAGCAATGGCAGGACTGCTTATCACTTTTACATAATTTGGTCCGAGAAGTGGGCTCTCCTTCAGCTGTTCAACTAGCCCCAGTACAAATCTCCACACCTCAATACTGCTTGCATCTTCCCGCTGGCAATAGTGCCAGGCCAGACACCGTGATGCCAAGTCTGCTGCCCTGCATGCTTCTGACTGGGGCCAAACCAGCTCTGTGCAGAGGGCCGTCTTACCGGTTCCAGGGCCCCCTGTCACTAGCACCCCTGGAGAGGCATGAACCGTTCCCTCCACTCCCTTGGTGGCATCTCGTGCCTCTAGACATTTTTGAAGCTTCTCGAGGGCCCATTCACGGCAGTAGAACCGCCGGCCTTGTAACAAGCTGGGTAACATGCCCCTCACCTGGCACTCTGGAGACAAAATTTGACAAACCATGAGGATGCACCTTCTTCCATAGTCCTACATAGAACAAGTGCAGCAGATACTCTTGGGATCTCCAATGCCTGCACTGCAGTTAGAAAAGGCAGATGGCAGTTGTGCTGCATGCAAATGTTTGGTATTGAAAGTTTACGTGAATTAAAATTGAGAATCAGAGAGAGTGTCCTTAGATGACTGTTGACTGCAGGTGTGTTTGTATTTTGCAATGTCATTAAAAAAAGTAATGCTACTAGTTAGAAATTGCCCTGTAAAACAAAACAAACACAAAGCAAGAGTTAAACAGCTTGGCACAACAGTCTGTCTTCTGGTCTAAATGAGGCTTGTTAAAGTCTGTCTATTCCATGTGAGAAGAAAAGATTGAGAGAGAGAGAAGAATGAGAGAGGGTTAGAACATATCTGTCAAACTCCCATGTAAGTGAAAATGTAGCTCGTTTACGCAGGCGAGTCACAGTGCTGACCCATCCCTAAACTTAAATTGTCCTGAGTAATAAAGAAATGCTAGTTTGCGAAAGAGAAAGATTGAGAAAGACAGTTAGCGAAAGAGAAAGAAAACCACAGAATCTTACTTGACAAATACTGTATCTTCTTTTCCCTTTATGTTTTCTCCATGAAAATCTGAATTTCACCTCAAATGTTTTTCTCCTTACTCTTCATGTCTTTTTGTTGCTCCTTTCTTCCTCCTCACAGGTCTTATGGTTTTTCTGTCCGGGCTGAAATCTCCTCCTCCTTTCGCATACTCTCTCTGGGTCCCAGCTGCTTACCGGTTTTTCTGGTCCTTCATCTCCTCCCCTCCTGCTCCTCAACATGTCATAGCATGAAGTGAAATAGCTGACTGAGAGAGAGAAAGAGAGCATGAGTATGGGAGGAGTTAGGGTTTGGGGTCAAAGTTTAAACACAGATGCATGATGTCATTTATTGTAGCATTTCTTTCTCTTTCTTTGTCTGTACACTTTCTCTTAAGAGAGTGAGAACTCATGGACATGCTCCAGATGACTGCAAAATTATGTGGAAGTCATAAAACAAGTAAGAATAGCCTCCACTAAGCAGCTATGAACTTTGTTACAAAAAATACAGTACTGTGAGTGTATCTTTTACACACAACCCAATATCTAAATCACCAAGTACCTAATGAACAACATATGATGGGGGTGGGGTAGTGTTGTGGTTAAAGATCCAGGCTGCCTGCCCAGAGGTTGCAGGCTCAAACTGTTATGGCGGATCCATGAATCCTCTAACCATTGCGCCCTTGAGGGAGGCAACCAACCCTAGATTGCTCCAGAGGGGATTCTCTCTCTAATTACGGTATTGTGTGTTCTTTTGGGTAAATGAGTCAAATAAATAACAAAGTAGCCAAATAATATAGTATATATGTGTGTGCTTTTTAAAGTATTTCAAGAGGATGTGCAAGTGATATGGGACATATCATAAAAAAAAAATCATAAAAATTAAAACATAATATTGCTTTGAATATTTCCGCTGGTTGCCTAGACTTCTAGTTAGTTAGTTAGCTTATTTGTCCCTGTACAGAAAATGGGTTTGCAGCATAATAACACAAACATCAGAAATCATGATTGGCATATATAAACAACATAGACAGTATATAGAAAAAGGGAATAATGAATGGAATGAATGAATGAATGACCAGACCAGATGGTCATCAGTTAACTTCTATTAAAAGAAGAATTTAAAATGTAATTGCTTGAGTGATAAAAGATCATTTGGACCTGTTTTTCATACAACGAGGAACACAATACCGTCGGCCAGATGGTAACAATTCAAAAGCAGAGGCCAAAGTATGCCTCTTGTCACACAATTTTCTTGGCCGATTTCGAATTCCGATTTCTTAAAAGTGTGACCTGCCGATACCGATTTTTTCTGATTCCGATTTTCTTTCTAAGAACTATTATTGACCACATATACAAACAAAATCTACCTTTCTTCAATGCTAAATTTTATTTTCATAATAAAATAAATTATTAAACATTACAATTTCCCCCAAACTGCACTAAGTTACAGGATCTTCTCTCACTTAAACAACTCTCAAAATAAAGTGCTCTGTGACTGGAAAGAGGTAGAAATAACAATTAACTGCAAATGAGTTGCTTTATATAACAGATGTCATTTTCCACTATTTTTATAAATGGACCTTTTTCTCAGCTGGGATAGGCTCCAGCCCCCCGCAACCCTGTACACAGGATAAGCGGTTGACGATGGATGGATGGATGGATGGATGGACCTTTTTCTCTTTATTACTCGTCTAACAAAACAATTCCAAAGATATGAAAAACTGAAGTGTCCAATACGCTCAACTTACGTTAGATGTACAAATATCAGTTGTAAAACTGAACACTGCTTCGGGAACGGCTTGCATACCTGTCAACACTCCTGTTTTTCCCAAAAAAACTCCCGTAATTTGTATGGCCCAAACCACGATATATGAATAATCAAATCAATATATTATTCCAAGGTGGTCCAGTTGCCAGATCTTGAATGAAACACATCCTACTCACACAATCGACACATCATACAAATTACAAATCATTTATGACCACAATCTGGCAACCTAAAACCCATTTGCGCTGTTGATATCTGCGCAGGCAGTAGACGCGGGATGTTAAATCAAGCATCACTGGTAGAGGGGAGGAGAAGACTCAGCTGGTGCTCCGGTGAAAAAAACTAAATATACATGTACATTTAACAACAGCTGGATGGAAGAATTGAATTTCATATCCCGAAGCCATATCGACAATGCCCACGCCTTTTGCAATGTGTGTCGCACTGACTTTAATATCGGACACGGTGGGAAAAATTACGTTAAATCACAACGGCACAATTTGTATGTATTTAGCCTGCCTCTGCCATCCAGCACCCCCCCTCCCCTCTCCCGGATTTGTGTACCCAAATGTTGACAGATAACAGGCTGCGTTGCGTGTGTTACATGACACAAGATTAAACAACTCGGGCAACATGACGACGGAAAGTACCTCATACTCTGTATCGAGGAAATGTATCAGATTTCTGATCCCTCTGTCCTCAACTATGGAGAACAGCTGGTCATCCAGGGCCATGAATTCCATAATTTTCCTCGTAATTGCTTTGGTATTTTCGTTGCTCATACCAAGGAATGATAGGAGAGGCTGCTGACTTGTGGCTGGCTCTGAGCTCTGGCTAGCTTTAGCCGCTTTCACTTTTTAGCTTCTTTTTTAAAATGGGCATTTTCAGCTGGGTGATGGTGTTTTAAATGTCTAATTAGGTTTGTTGATCCGAAAGTTATTGTGGTGGTTCCCCCACGGTTTACCTTGGCCTTACAATTATTACACATTTCGAACTTTATGTATTCTTCACTCACACAGTGAAGATCTCCCACGCCAATGACATGTTTACATGCGGCTCTGACGTTATTGCCTGCGCCGCTGGCAACAAAACGGACCGGCTTGGAATCGGTAAGACGTGAGGCTGACCGGCCGGTTACTGGTCCAGGCCGAGCATGCGGAAAATCGGCTAATTCCGGTCCCTGGCCGGTCGATCAGTGCATCTCTAATTCAAAGGTATAGTTTACTCAAAAATAAATTCTGTCATTATTTACTCACCTATATGTGGAATGACCAAACCCGTATGACTTTTGTTCTTCAGTTTAACACAAAAAGAAGATGTTAGGCAGCAAGTTAGCTTCTGTCACCATTCACTTTTATTATCTTGACAAATTGTTGCCTTTATGTGCTATCGGAATTATTGTAAATAGTTTTCCACTCGGAAGTTGCATATGAACAACTCTCAAGTCGTAATTACGACTAGGGAACTCAAAGATCATTTTGATACCCAAGTTTCTGAGATGGGAGAAGTCGTTAACTTTCAACAAGGTAGAGAATATACATATACAATATACAGAATATACATATACATATCTATTTTCTATGATAATCAGAGTTTTTGTCCTAACCAGCAGTGATGAGTGACGGTACATTCTATCGATTGTTTGTTTTCTATTTTCAGCATTGCGCGGGTTACTGCTGTGAACTGGCACTGGAACAAAAACTCTCAAAAAATAAAGGCTGAGCATAGAAATGCATAAATTCTTTGAATACAAACTCTATACTGACTAGATTTTAAATTATTGTCACATTTTCGACCATTTCAGTCACAGTCTGGAGCCCTGTAAATTTTTATGTGTGCGTTCATACGCAGTTTTGTAAGATACCATCTTGTGAAATATTGAATACATCTTAGAGCGCTCACCAGTGTGTCTCGCACAGCTTTTCACCCATTCATTTGTGATGACGAGCTCGCTGCACCACACGCAACAACAAACCCAACGTGAGAGAGTCATGAAAGTTACTATTTTGAATCGGATCTTTTTCATGAATCACCCAAAACAGATTTACTTTCTTAGCAAATCAGCCATGAGCTCACAACTGGGAGCACAGACATAAGGGTGCCATTTGTATTTTGGGCTTCTTTATAATTAAAAGTCCCGTATTGTGTACCACTTTTTTTATTCTGGTATTTTAATATATATTGGGATTGGAGTGGCACATTAAACTGCTTCTGAGATTTCATTCAATTTGCACTCTTGTAGTCTCTGTGTCTGGGACATCTGTACTGAAACTGAAAGACTGAGGCAATATTTAATACAATTTAAATTATATATATATATATATATATATATATATATATACAAATTTTGACACAGACCTTTTTCACAGACTGTGATTACGTGTTTTACGCCTTATTTAGCAGTGTAAATCTAGCAAACTTTTCATATAATAATTATTTTAAATATTGAGAGTAGGTTTATAACATTATTCTTTGTGTTATATTTCCCTGGAATTAGTTTAAAAAATAATTAACACAGCTTTGAGGGGGTTTCTATTACAGCTGCTGGGATAGTGACAGTAAATTTGGGATCTTCTCCCATCTGACTGTCTTAATCCACCGCTTGATATTTTTTTTCTTCTGGAAAGACATTCAAATGTAATAGAGGATTTTTTATTTGGCTCATGGAGCGAATTGGTTAGTGAAAATATGATTTACTGTGGTTTCCCATTCACTCCCATTCACTGCTGTTGAAGTTTACCCTGCAATCTTTTACTTCGCGTTCCAAAACCCTGAGTGAGAAAAATGTCTATTGAGGGACTTGCACACAATTATTACACAAGGTGCAAACATTCATTGATGCTCAAGAAAGCGACACACTACTATATGCATACTATACTTTATGTATCTGCTATGTAGATTCTGAAGAGCAGTACTAAATAATTTTTTCTATTTATATAAATTATGAAAGGAGTGTGAACATTTATGAAACAAAAGGGAATACAAACATAAGTTTCTTCTCAACTATTTATACACTGTTTATTATACCTCTGATTAATGGGTTATCAGCTGTCTTTCTTTTCTTTGGCTTTTATCTTGTTTCTGAACAGCAATCTAAATCGAGCAATTCTGTGATTTGGCGGCAAAAAAACAGCCATTTGGCTCTTTAATGTTTTAGTTTAGGAGCCAATGTCAAATTTTTAGTCTGGAGCCCTGCTTTAGTCACAGGTTTACCACCTTATATAAAGTATTTAATTATATATTGCCAAGACAGCACAACTGGACACTACTTACAATGTCTGAGGCTCAAAACGCCTATTACTTTTAATCCCTCACCTGTCTATGATTGCAACTGTGACAAATAACACTTTGCTTCAAATATTTTTCTAACGCATTAAACCGTGTTCGAATAAATAGGTAGTTGACATCACATGACACAGAAGTGACAGCACGGTTCTGCCATTATATGTACTACAGTTCACTCAAAGTATTCAGACCCCTTCATTTTATGTTGCAGCCTTAAGCTAAAATGCTCAGTACACATTCCATACACCATAATGACAAAACAAAAAACTGATTTTTGATAACTTTCACATTGAAATATCACATTGACATAAGTATTCAGACCCTTAACTCAGTACTTAGTTGCAGCACCTTTGGTATCAATTACAGCCTCAAGTCTTTTTGGGCATGATGCGACAAGCTTTGGGGATTTTCTGCCATTCTTCTTTGCAGATCCTCTCAAGCTCTGTCAGGTTGATGGGGACTATTAGTGGACAGCCTTTTTAAGGTCTCTCCAGAGATATTCACTTGGGTTCAAGTCCGGGCTCTGGGTGGGCCACTCAAGGACATTCACAGAGTTGTCCCTAAGCCACTCTTGCATTGTCTTGGCTGTGTGCTAGGGTCATTGTCCTGTTTGAAGGTGAACCTTCGGCCCAGTCTGAGAGGTCCTGAGCACTTTGGACCAGGTTTTCATTCAGGATATATCTGTATTTTGCTGCGTTCAGCTTTCCTTAAACCCTGACCGGTTCCCCAGTCCCTGATGCTGAAAAACACCCACACAGCATGATGCTACCACCACCATGCTTGGCCACTGGGATGGTATTGTGCAAGTGATAAGCGAAGCCTCGTTTCCACCAGACATGACACTTGGAAATGAGGCCAAACAGTTAAATATTTGTTTCATCAGACGAGAGAATCTTGTTTCTCAAAGTCTGAGAGTCCTTTAGGTGTTTTTTTTACATGTCTTGCACTGAGGAGAGGCTTCCATCTGGCCATTCTGCCATAAAGTCCAGATTGGTGAAGTGTTGCAGTGATGGTTGTCCTTCTGCAAATTTCTCCCATCTCCACACATGATCAAGCTCAACCAGAGTGTTCTTGGTCCTTGGTTACCTCTCTTACCAAGGCCCTTCTCCCCCGATTGCTCAGTTTGGGTGGCCAGCCAGCTCTAGGAAGAGTCCTAATTGTTCCAAACTTCATCCATTTAAGAATTATGGAGGCCACTCTGCTATTGGGAACCTTTAATGCAGCCGAAATTTTATAAATATTTTGTAGCCTTCACCAGATCTGTGCCTTGAAACAACCCTATCTCTGAGCTCTACAGGCAGTTCCTTTGACCTCATGGCTTGGTTTTTGCTCTGATATGCATTTTCAGCTGTGAAACCTTATATAGATAGGTTTGTGTCTTTACGAATCATGTCCAATCAATTGAATTTGCCAAAGGTGGACTTGAATCAAGTAGAATCATGTAGAAACATCTCAAAGATCATCCAGAGAAATGGGATGCATTTGAGCTAAATTTCAAGTGTCATAGCAAAGGGTCTGAAAACGAATGTCAATGTGATATTTCAAGTTGTCTTTCTAATACATTTTCAAAGTTCATTATTTGCAAAGAATTAATTTATCAAAAATCTGGTTTTTGCTTTGTCATTATGGGGTATGGATTGTAGATTGATGTGAAAAAAATAAATAAAGCATTATAGCATAAGGCTGCATCATAACAAAATGTGAAGAAAAAAAAAATAAGGGACCTGAATACATTGTATATCTAAAACAATTCTAAAATATTTTTTATAATTCTTGTATAATTATTACACAATTTTTCAACCTCGTATTAACTGTAAGACTATGTGAAGTATTTGTACTTGGAAAAAAATGTATCACACTTAAAAACTTAAAAATTATTTATAAGTTTCAACATCATTATATTTTTAACCACATAAATCTTCATGTATTTGTCATCCACCCACATACATTTAGCCGGTTATAAAGAAGATATTACGTTTTCAATTTAATATAAATACATTTAGTTCTATATCACATTATAAAAGCTAAAAACTTCTAATTAGATGCCATTTAATTGACGCAAAGTAATTTATTAAAGAACCAATCCTCCTAGATTAACCTCTGGTTATGGAGATACTTAATCTGACCTTCGTGGGATTTTAACCTACATATTTTCGATTACCACACAGACGTCTAATCATTAGACTACACCAAGTCCGCCGGACTAACCAAAACCAACCAAACCAAAATAAGAACACACACCCGTTGCTTCTCAACTCTAAACACGGCTTCCAAGTGGTCACGTGACTCCGTTGGACAGGTTACAGGTGTCGCATCTTCATCATTCTGACGCCCACCGGAGCCTAATCAGTCTATATAAACAGAATCCTTCATAATACGTTGATGCAGTTCGAATAACGTGCTCTTTTGAACTAACCTCGTAAAATCTTAAGCATGTCAACACATCCACACGCGTCCACTGTCTTCCTCCACGGCTAATCTCGGGGTGAATCCTCGTTCTCCGATGCTCCGATTTCGTGCAGTGGTGATATGCTGAATTTGGTTACATGAGGTTACATTCTTTGCGACCATTCTTTACGTTTTGAACGAACACAAATCGCTTAACGTGTTTAACCCTCCAAGATCACAGACAGCAGCAGTCCGTCGCGGAAGTCTCTATGCTCCTCGAAGTTTTCATGTATTTTGATTGGTTTATTCCGACGCTTTCGTAGCAGTCCACTAGGGGGTGAGTTTTGTCAGTGGAGAAACATCACAGCATCAAACTGTTTCGATAATGCTGTCAAGAACATGTACAGGTCATATTTGACCTCAAAATCAAAAGAAAAGTTGAAACATTTATACATTTCATAGTATAAATACATCGTGGAGACATGCCTTTTTGTTCTAATTTCTTTAGTTTAAGCTGATTTTATTAAAAAATAAAAATACAACGTGTCAGGACAGGATGATTTCTGTTACTGTATATGACAGTAATGAGAATGTAATGAGAATCCTCACTTTAAAAAAATAATGAGAAATACAAACTAAGTATACTACTGTAAATCATCCTGGTTCATTAAATGAATAGTAATAAAAGTAGTAATAATAATGGGATTTATTTACCAAAATAAATAGCTGACCTCAGATTTGTTGAAATCACATTGGTTAAAATTTCACCTCATTAGCTAGCAAATTTTGACATTTGTCTCTCTGCAGAGTGTAGACAATTGAGAATGCTTAATGTTTTGACCTCTCTGGCTCATTTACAGTTATGATCCAACAATAACCTTTTTCTGAGATGCACTGGAAATCCTCTGCTGTGATTTTTGCATTTACAATTCAAGGCCAGGAATTCAGAGGATATTGATTTGGGAAATATCTTTAAATGAACCAAACACAATTTCTGTATATAGCTAAATGTTGCTAATAGTATGTAGACAGTTTCCTATGCATATACAGTCAACAGAGCATACAGTAGAATAAACAGAGATTGGTATTGAGTTTGATTTTAGATGTAATAGTTGAAATTGTTGAATCTGGGTCTGAGTACACATGAATCAATTTCCCTCCCACACAAGACTATAACGCTGCATATTGTTTGTTGCCCCAAGCAACTGCTCAATATTATAACTAGAACAGATATATTTTCCAAAGAGAATAAAACAAATATGGTTCACCTCACCAAGGATCAAATCTAACACAAGGCTGTGTAAACATTGAGTAAACAAGTCCAGACATGCCAGAAATGAGATTGTCATTGGGCATTAACTGGCTGGATCTGACTGTTGTGATTGAATACTTATGCAGCCAATGCAAGGCTGCATACAATGTTAAGACAAGTGAACACAGTTGTTTACTGTATTTTGTAATATAAAGGGGGCCCAGACCAATATACTGTCAGGGGTCCCAGAATTCCTTGCTATGGTCCTGTATAAACTGACAGAACAGTGTCTACAAATGTGTTTGTTGTATCCTGTTGATGTTAACTTTCTTTTATATGAGAGCACCCATTACCTGCTCTTCTATTTGCATCTTCGAATCCCAAATGTAGACTTCTTCTACAGGGAAGTCTGTCTAGTGAAGAACGGTGACACCAGCATACTAGTCCATATTCCATCATGAGCAGGGGCGAAAATTTCATCAAAATGTTGGGGGGGACAATAAACATAACAATTCTAAAGAGCAATTTTTGAAGGGGACACCAAGGTTTTTTTGGTGTTGCCCCATTTGCATTTGTATTATTTTATTTCTTAAACAATTATTTTAAGAATATATAATTATATTATTTCCAATACACATATTTTAATGATATTTTAGGGGGGGACAAACCTCAGATGGGGGGGGGGGTCCTGACCCCCCCCGCGATTTCCGCCTATGATCATGAGGACCTTCATCTAAAACAAAACATATACTCTATGGTAGTTACCAGCAGTGGTACATATTTCAGCATAGTATGATCTAAATCCTCCTCGGGTATAATGCTGGTGTGATTATTTGGGTCAATTAAAATGCATCTATATACATGATTTTTGCTCTGTTTGTCCTTTTCACTTTGTATTTCTGATTTGCTTTTTTTTTAACCTTAAGCATGTTACCAAACTGCCCGGGGTGGACATTATACTTATCACTCTTTACTTTCCATTTTAACTGCCTTTTACTCTCTTTGTTGAGAACTTCAATCTGAGTAGCACAAATTTTGTAACATAAAAACACAATCTTATTATGTTTTTATGCACAGGATCAATCTTTCTTTTTAGGTACAACAATGTTGCTAAAAAAAAAAAAAGGAAGCTATTTTTTGTCAGTTTTCCCTTTAGTACGGTTAATATTGATTTTCAGCCATCTGTGTGTTTATGATAATATGTCCATGTTTACGTGTAGGTGTATGCAGTAAATAGCTGTATTTTCTACATTTACCCCTAGACACCCCCAATCTCCCCCCACCTCACAGGGGTATATAAATCATCCAGAGCTCCATCTTAAATTGAGGTATTTTTCCACTGAAACCAGAGGAACTGCTGACTAGGCAGGTGTTCGTCCGAATTTTTCCCTCTTTCCCTGAGCTCCACTGCTCCCTCGTGAGTATATACACACAGACACCTATAAACATATTGTATGTCCAATGTTTATGTAAACAAAAATACTACATACAGTATTGTGCACAGAACACCTATCGATCATATATCGTATATGTCTCAATTTAACATACAAATAAGAATATTAATTTACTCTATATGTCAATACATGAACAGATTGGTATATTAAACATCTCATTTGAATTCAGTCTGCACTATTTCACTTTAATGTGCAATATCCATTTCACTTTAATCATTTACATTAATACATACATTTTGCTCTATAAAGCGTACATTTTTTACCTCAATCCTCTGTCCCTCTCTTGAATCTCTCCTTGAACCCTCTTTACCTTGGATGTTCACCACACGCCCTTACAGAATAAATCTCATTCTTCTTTTTCTACTCCCCATTGCAAATCTTTCTATACACAGTCAAATCCTAGCTGTCTCCCTCTTAGTCTGTCTTGTTTTTCATTTTGATGTGTAGTGTAGCATTGTAGTTCAATGATATTCACTTGAATAGAGTTACCAAGCTACCAGAACAGATATTTTATTGTCCCGAATAAATTGTGCTGGGTTAATGTGTTTGGTTTTGCAAGATCATCCTGCAGAGTATGCTAAAGATCACCATGAGGCCAAGATTAACCGCTGTGATTGAGTTGAGTTTGATGCCGTTGTGACAGATGAACACAGAGTCATTTATTTCTTCAAGGGTGAGATGATACGAACTTTAAATGGCAGCACTGTCTCCCACTTTGAATATATTTTTTATGATTTACCTGTATTCAGTTTGCTCAACCATGGCTCATAAATGTAGTGATCAAAGATGTTTGTTTAAATAAGTTTTAATTTTATCAACATAAAAAAAAGACCATGTCAAGCCATCAAATCAATACACTCTTAGGTGAAAGCCCACTAGGGGGCATCAGTAAGCTTCCAAGGGGGCCTCAAGATCACTTCAAATCAAAATTCAATTAAAACTCCATTTAAATGCTGAAATTAACTAAAATAATGATGTAGGCCTATAACATACAGTCTGACAGTTCCTGAAAAATCTGCAGTCACAAAATTAATTGTGATATGTTTTTTAATCTATTGAGACTCCTAGCTTCTGGGGCTTCGGATAGAGAACCATTGAATTATTTAACATTCTCCCTATATCTAATGTAGTATTGTGAAAAATGACATGGCTTCCAACAACCTGCACTGCAAGTGAATAAGGAGGCCTTAAAAAATATTGATGCTGCATTCCACATGCATTATCCAACTTAACCTCTTACCATAACCACATGTTCTTCTTTCATGAGGGTATCTGTTATTGTTGCAACTGTGTTGCCGGATGCTTTTAGATACTTACAAGCCATACTCATACAGTTCTATGCTAAAGTCTTAGGCTATATGTTTCACAAAAACTTGTCTTAAGATGGTTATTTTGTATCTTTTGCTTTAGTGTGTCAATAAATATCAATGTGAGATTTCCAGACATTATTTCTGCAAATGCACTCTTGAAAGAAAAGAAAAAACCTAAAGAGTTC
Source organism: Xyrauchen texanus (assembly GCF_025860055.1). Classification (NCBI taxonomy): domain Eukaryota; kingdom Metazoa; phylum Chordata; class Actinopteri; order Cypriniformes; family Catostomidae; genus Xyrauchen; species Xyrauchen texanus. The sequence continues at coordinate 30,156,295 of NC_068289.1, read as the reverse complement.
TATTGCTCGCTTCATATGTGGAATCCCTGCAAGGTTCTATTTTGAGCCAAGTGAAAATGTTCTATATATAATAATTTAAGGGTTCCCAACATGCAACTGTAACATTTGGTTTTTGATAAATGATTTTTTTGTTTGATTACCATTAGAACTTTTAATAAGTATGCTAATTAAATAGTTAATATACTGTATCACTAAGAAAGTAAAATAACCATATAAAAGACATGTAAGTATTATAAAGTAAAGCAATTTTAATAGTTTGTTCAGTATTAACAACAATGCAAGCAATAATTAACACAATTCATAATGCAAGAATTTACTTAAATTCACATGTTTGTAAAAAATAAGGTAATAGTTTATTAGTAGTAGCCTAATATTATTTATATAAAAATCATAAACAATACATGATTTAACATTAACTATAAGTTTATAAGTTTAAACCTAAATTAAGATTAATAAACAACAACAAGTCAAAATAAATAAAAATAAATGATCAATGAAAAGCTGTTAAACAATTTTAGCACTGGGGCAGATACAGAATCGTTTTGTTGGTCTGACAAACAACAAATTAAGCAAAACTTATCAGGGCTGGAGTGGCTATTCGAGAAGATCGGGAGAATTCCCGCTGGGCCCTTCAAAATGTGTATCATACGATAAAACCCTCTTAAAGAGACAGTAACCATTTTGCCTTTGTCCTGAACATTTACATTCCAAGTAAAAGAAAAGTACAAATGTATTATTTTTAGTCTTTAATTTCACTCTTATTGTTGTAAAATGGCACGTTTTTGAATGGCATGTAAAAATTTAAAAACAATCACTCAACTTTTATTGTTTCACTGGATCTGTTGCTATTTTAATTATATAAAATTGAAAGCAATGACAATTTATAGTGTGAGCCTGTACGTCTTGAAATATTTATAAACAGTTAGTTATGTTATTGTTTGCCTAGAGAGCCTTTAAAATACACTTAGTTTACCCCAAAATGATATTTCTCTCATAATTTACTCACCCTCATGCCGTCCCAGATGTGTATGACTTTCTTTCTTCTGCTGAACACAAACTAAAATTTGTTGGGGGGCAATATGCATGAAATATGTAAATCACCAAAAAAGATGAACCCTTAAGAGAGAAGAGCTCTTATGAATGTGGAGATTTATAGTAAAACATTTCTTAATTATTTATCTGTTTCTCACTGCTTCTCATTTACTTGCATTGAATGGACTAACAGAGCTGATATATTCCTCTAAAAATCTTCATGTTAAATAATTTTCAAGTAATTTCATATATTGCATATTTTTGCTGTAAACTTATTTTATTGTTATAATTCCCTTTTGGGTATGGGCCGATTTGGACATGATATCTTGGGCTGAATATGAATCCCACTTCGGCCCTGGTAACATTAAAACCACTGTAAATGAAGATTTTCGAATCTTCCTTTATCCTACAATATCCCTGTCACTATCAATGTACTAAAAAAAGTACACACTGAAAGTGAATTGACTAAAGACAGTGATTTGGTGCCTCTTTTTGTTGGTACAACAATGTGATTAGCTGACCGCAGGCTTCTGGTGGAAACGTAGCCCTGCAGGAAGGATTTGAGGTAAGCTGGAGCAGATCCAGTGACTGTTCTGTATGCCAGCTTTAGAGCCTTGAACTTGATACGTGCAGCAATTGGCAGCCAGCATAAAGAGACAAGGAGTGGTGCAACATGCACTCTAACAAGACAAGTTTTGTTTGAAACATTTTGATTAGAGAAAGGAAAAGCAAAGAAACCCCTGCAATATTACAGCGGTTTTAATTAACAAAATACGAAACCAACAAACCAACCATACCTTTTCTCAGAAGTAACTTCATTTGTCGATTTTGTGATTACTTTAAACCAACATAAAGTAATTATATACAGTTGTTGTAGATAGGAGTGGCACGGTGGCTCAGTGGGTTGCACTGTCACAGCAAGAAGGTCCCCGGTTCGAGTCCCAGCTCACCCAGGGTCTTTCTTTGTGGAGTTCTGTTGCATGTTCTCCCTGTGTTCGCATAGGTTTTCTCTGAGGGCTACGATTCCACCATAGTCCAAAAACATGCAGGTCAAGTGAGAGTGTGAATGTGTATGTCTGTGTGTGTTAGCCATGTGATGGACCGACCGTCTGTTGGCCTTGCAGAATTAAATTACAAAGACCAATATTCAAATAAAGAATTATGCAGAACATACAGTTGAATGACCGTTTAATTAGAAATACATGGTTGGTAAAACATAATGCTTTATCTCAGTTACTTTGTACCATTTTGTTCTGGGGTAGAGCAGTATGTATATCACAGCAGATGCAGGACTTTTCTTTAGGAATCACATATGATCACATGTCATTGTTCAAGGTCACACTTATGCAATGTGTTAGCTAATACTACATTACTATTACAAAATTAATAGCTATGCGTTTTTGTAAACTGTACACCTATATCTTTGAAGCAATCATTTAGGCCTTTTGGCCAGTTTGTGGTGAGATGGGGAGCTAGGTTTATGGATCTTTTCATTTGGCAGTGTGCCTTTACTATGAGACGCCAGTAGTATGGCCTTTCGTTACCTTCATAAAAGGAGGTAGGTGTAGCCATATGGTCAGTGACACATGTAAGACTGGATGCAGGCTGATGACTGCTGATGCTAATCTCTATTAGCCAGATGTACATTGTGTTTTTAATATTACTACTGCAGCCAGATTATTTTTCTCTCATTATTTTAATGGATATTGATTTATAGTGAACAAAAAATGCACTTGAATGTTTCTAGAGAGGTGGAGGGGGGTTGTGGTTGAAGCATTTACCTGTTTCCATTGGGGGGACCACTGGTCGCGGAGGTGGTTTGGCGATTGTTTTTAAAAATAAGCTCCATTGCTGTTCCTTATCTACTGCTATTTATCACAGTTTTGAAGTTCTTCTTCTCTATATGGATCTTGTTAATCCAGTGCTGTTTATATTGGTTTAATGACCTGCACAACCAAACAAGGACTTCTCTCTCTGGTCCATCTGAAAAAGCTCCATCTCAGGTACTATGGACCCGCATCCTGTATACTACTGTAACTCCTATAATCTGGTGTGCAACAATCATCACTTTCTCACCTACAAATGGTTCAAAATGCTGCGGCTTAACTCTTAAAGTGCAGTTGTAAACATTAACATATTACTCCCATCTTGATCTCTTTGATCTCCTCTGTCAGATTCCGAATAGATTTTAAGATTTTATTATTTGTTTATCAATCTCTGCACAACCAGGCACCTCAGTATCTCTCTGATTTGCTGCACCCGCATAATCCAATTAGATCCCTTAGATCTGGGGAACGTGATCTTCTGTCTGTTCCTAGAACCAGGTAGAAGCACAGAGATGACCGAGCATTTTCTATTACTGGCCCCAAGCTTTGGAACAGCCTGCGGCACCTATCAGAACTGCTCCTTCCCTGTCAGCATTTAAATCCATGCTTAAAACATATTTAATTTCCTTGACTGTAAATTTACCACAATTCTATGCAATGATGTCTCCCTTTTTTCTCTTTTTTGTTGTTGTTGCTTTTATGTTTAATTATTATCTTATTAAGATGCCATTGGAAATAAACCTGACTTGACTTGACTTTATAGACAATTGGAAGAGCTTTTGGGGTAGACCTGACCTACTAAAGTGAGACAACGTTAAGGGAAGTTCCAGGGAAGGTACCGCTCTCATCTCTAGTAATCTGGATTATAGTCTTAATAGTGATTGTATTTGACTAACTGGGGCCCAGGTCAGGAAGCAGACAAACTGGCTAATCCAAACATCTGCTAGCGGCCTTGAGACATCACACAGGCCTATATATCACATAGAAACTGTGTCTGTTCCCCGAACTACCAAACACAAACTCCTCACTAAATAATTTAGAAAAAATGTATTATGGTACAACTTGAAAATAACCAAACATTTTTTAAAGATAAACATCATATAAATGTAGGTCTTCTAAACATTAGATCTCTTTCAACCAAAGCATATCATAATTTGGATGCACTCTGTTTGACTAAAACCTGTCTTAAACCGGATTAATATATTAGTTTAAATGAATCTACTCCCCCAGGATATTGAATATGAAGGGTAGACGAGGAGGTGTTGCTGCAATTTACAGTGAAGTTTTTTGTGTTACTCAGAGGACAGGATATAAGTTTAAGTCTTTTGGACTAATAATGCTTAATGTGACACCGTCAGATACAAATAAAACATTTCTGTCATATTTTTCCCTTGCTACAGATCACCTGGGCCGTATTCTGATTTCCTTGGTGAATTTGCAATATTTTATATCATATCTAGTGTGGCTAGAGATTCAATTGTTGGTGACTTCAACATTCACTTAGATAATGAAACTGACACATTGGGATTAGCATTTATTGATGTTCTCACCTCTCTTGGAGTCAGACAAAATGTGACAGGACCAACTCGTTGCCATAATGATATGCTAGATTTAATATCATATGGAGTTGATGTTCTGCCACAGAGCAATGACATCTTTGTATGCTGCGATCAGCTAATGCTACTCAATCTACACCACACTATCATTCAGGTAGACCTATTCTTTCTATCACTAAAGATAGCTTCACTAATAATCTTCCAGATTTATCTCATATACTCAGTAAGCCAAAAAGTCTAGAAGAACTTGAAGTAATAACAGAAAATATAAATACAGTCTTCTCTAGCACTCTTAATAGTGTTTCCCCTTTGATTAAAGAAAATTAAAGGAAATAGCCCAGCATCATGGTACAATGATCACACTCAGCTCGGAAAATAGAGTGAAAGTGGAAGAATACAAAATTAGAGGTATTTTGCAGTGCATGGAAGGATAGTGTCTATAGCTACAGAAAGGCACTGCCAGGTTATCATATTGTTTTAGCAAACTAATAAAATAAGCACAAAAAATCCTAGGTATTTATTCATTACTGTGGCTTTTGACTGAACTAGATATTCCACAACAGCACAATATTAATGACTTTGTGAATTTCTTTACTGATAAAATTTTAATAATCAGAAATAATTATGCAATCGTGTGTCTCATTTTTCTCACAAGCAACTTCAATCCTTCGCTGTCATTGCTCATGAAGAGCACACGAAACTTATCGAAACATCAAAAGCCACAACATGTATGTTAGATACATTACCAACTATCTCTTAAAAGAGGTATTCCCTGGAATCCCAAAACCTCTTCTTAATATTATGAACTCCTGGCTATCCTTAGGACATGTCCCAACAAACTTTAAAATGGCTTTAAGAATTTTATTAAGAAGCCACAACTTGATCCTGAGAATTGGCTAATTATAGACTGATTTCAAATCTCCCTTTTATGTCAAAAATGCTAGAAAATGTAGTGTCCTCCAAACTATGTTCATTTATACAGAGAAATAGTATATATGAACAATTTCAGTCAGGATTTTGGCCAATCACAGTATGGCGACTGCACTTGTCAGAGTTACAAATGACTTGCTCTTATCATCTAATCATGACTACATTTAACTTCTAGTGCTTTTAGATCTTTTCTTCGAGACCCAACACAATTTCACAATTCTCCAAATTAGTGTATCAAAGAAAACAAAGATTGGATGGCCAGAAATGTCCTTCTACTCAACTCCGACAAAACAGAGGTACTAATTATTGGACCAAAAACCTCTAAAAATAAGCCACTAAAACATAATTTGACTCTCGATGGATGTACAGTTACATAGCCTTTTAAAGCGAAGAACATACTGTAGGTGTTATATTTGACACCAATCCGTCTTTTGAAAATCTAATTTCCAATGTTTGTAGAACAGCATTCTTCAACCTCAGAATTATTCCTAAGTTACGACACATGCTCTATGTTCCTGATGCCGAAAAACGAATTAATGTGTTCATGACCTCAATACTAGATTATTGTAATGCATTACTGGGAGCAAGTTCAATAAATAAACTTCAACTGGGTAAAATGCAGCTACCAGAGTGCTGACTAGAATCAAGAAATATGATCAAATTAGCCCCAATTTATCATTTTAACATTGGCTACCTGTTAAATTTTATATTAATTTTAAAATGTAATATGTTACTATGAACAAAGCTTTGAATGGTCGAGCTCCAGTACTTAAGTGACCTTCTGCCACACTATATTCCATCCTGTTCATAACAATAACAACATTCTGGCCTGTTAATAGTTTCTAGAATATCAAAATCCACAAAAAGTCCAACACTGTTCGGGACGCAGACACACTCACTCAGTTTATGTCTAGACTAAAGACTCTATTTAGCCAGACATACTCCTAATTTATCCATCAACTCACAATTAGGCTGCTTTAGTTAGATCTGCCAGAACCAGAAACATTTATCATGATCTATAAATCTGCAAAACATTTAATGGAATTTATGCTAATACTGTTGTATTTGTTTCCCTGTCTCAATCTTGGGATACATATCCCGAGTTTACCAGAGCCGGCCAGATCCAGCTCCGTTCCTCTTTGGTGTCAGACTCCACTGCAAGGTGTCTCTGAGTGCTGATGACTAAATGCAGCCGGTGCCAGCCAGACATCACTTCAGTCTTTTATGATGGACTTCAGAGCATGAACTCCAACCATAAGACATGGGATACTTCATATGCCACTGCCTTAACCTTGGACTTAGGATAGTCCTCACCAAAATGACCTGCCGGTTGAACTGTGATGCACCTTACTGATCTCTTCCTGCATCACCATGGTCTAATGATGGACTACACTCTTAAAATGGAATACATACATCAATTAATTGCCAAGAAAAGCCTTCATCAACTAACAAAGTACAATGCACCTATGTGAACTTCTGCTGTTAATCCAGGATGAACTTCAAAGACATTAGTCATTAATCTTACAGTTCAAACAATATTTGTTTAAACACTGGCCCTTAACACTTACTTAGTTTATTTATTTTAAACCTGATTTACACTGCAAATAGGTAACTAATATTGGCATTATATTCATGCTGTTTTGCCAGCTGGGAACTAGCCCCCACATTGAGTCTGGTTTCGCCCAATGTTATTTTTCCCCATTAATCAATATCTCATGGAGTTTTGTGTTCCTTGCCACAGTCGCCTTCGGCTTGCTCACTGGGGTTCTAAATATAATTATTATTTAATTATTAATTTTTTATATACAATTTACAATCATATTTAATGTTAATGCATGCTTTTCTGTAAAGCTGCTTTGAATTGATGTATGTTGTGAAAAGAACTATACAAATAAAAATTGGACTTGACTTGAAACTGAAATGGCACTCTTGGAACTCTTGTCCTATCAGATTTGAGGACTATATATAATATATAATATGTATAATATGAAAAAATCATATAATCCTGTCAAAGTAATTACAGTGCATTTGTTCTAATAGATAGTTGATAATTAGGGTGATTTAGGTGTAAAATCTTTAAAATTAATTGATTCTGGTATGCATCCAATAGTGAGAATGGAACTTGTCTGTGTTGTCCCAATAAGACTGGATGTTGCACCAAGCTTGCATATAATAAATATAATTATAATTCTGTGTGTAATCTGTTACTGTGGCTTGGAACATATTTGGGATCAATCATCTTTGCGAAGCTACTTCAAATCGATATTTGATTGTCTTGAACAAGTTGCTTCAGGTTCATGTGACCACAAAATTTCATCAACTCATGGATGAGGTGATGAGCTGTTTTCTGGTGAATTTGGAAGTTTAATTGAAATATAAAGCAGCCATATATATATAAGTTTGATAATCAATTTGAAGTATCTCTTGGGTAGACCCACTCAAAATCTCTGCTTTAATCAGAATTAAGAAAGACCCTATTTCTTACTGCATCAGCTTGCGTGGGTATTTAGGTTAGGGGTTTTTATGAGTATTACAGGGTTAGTGACTCACACAGACGTCTCTGTCAATGATCACCATATCACACTAAACTGCAGAGGTCAGCAATCTGTATTGATTTGTGTTTTTGCCTGGTTACAGGGAAAGAGGTAAAACAGCTATTTTCCCTGAATTTTCAAGCATGTTTTATTCTGATATGTATGTGTTTAAACTGATGGCAGAACATACATTTACAGAACAGTCTTTCTCCATTTTCATCTTTCTGTTCATTAATCAAAAAGCATCTCTATCCATTTATCTGAGTTACAAGAAATGGTTAGTATCAGTAAATGGGCTTGGAGAAACAACATAAGCATGCTTGTCAGTGCTGGTCACTCCATACTGTACAATGCTTAGTGAATTGTTAACTTGATGGTTGCATGGATTGATATACAGCTTTTTTTCCCTGGCCAATTATGCAAACACATATGACACAATTTAAAAATAAGAGATATCTCTCAACAAGTTTAGTTTTAAGGCATTAAATGCATGTGAAAAGTTTATATGTTATTATATGTTATTATAATGTCTTAACATTATGTATATTCATATATACTACGTAAGAGTGAACTAATAAATGTATGACCTGTCATACCAATGACTGTTGACCTGCAAGGGGTGGGTCTCTCATAATCTGCTAATTCTTACCACTTCTAATTTCCTGGTGATGCATGGATGTATCTTTGCATTGCTCAACTGATTGTATCCCTAATACTCGATCACAAATTCCTTGAATAAAACATATGCACCTTGATCAGTTTGTGGATGGGGGAGCCAGGAGAGGGCTGCAAACGTGAATTTGTACGTGGGTTGGTAAATGTAGGTATGTTTAACTTCGCTCTATACAAATGGTGGGTGTACGTATGACACTGGATTGTGCCAAATGCTGCGTGCCTGCGAGACAGTCCTCTCTCTGGTGGAGGGTATAAATTGTGGGGGACATCAGCTTGTGCTTCACTTTCTCCAGCTGAGCTCTGTCTTACCAGAGGACCCCGCTGACATGAGGATGCTCGTTCACACTTTCACTCTGTGCCTGGCTCTCTCACTGAGCTTTGCTGCTCCCTCGTGAGTATATACATGTTAGGGTTACCTTGTCTTGTTTTACCGTTGTCCCTTTGGTTTCCATTTTTGTCCCTTTTGTTTTCCATAGGTTCACTTTTGTCCCTTGTTTAGCTCCACTGTCTCACTAGTCTATTGTTTAGTATCCACCTGTCATCATCACTGCCATTTTGTGTCTTTGTTCACACCTGTTTATCATTTGTAATCATCCTGTCCTTGTGTATTTATATCCTGGTTTTTGGTTCAGGCCTTGTCTTTCGTTGAATGTTGTTAGCCCGGTGTGTGTTCCCTGCCTGTGTTTTCAGTGTTGTGTTTATTTTCCCCATTGAGGGTTTTCCTTTGTGTTTTTGTATTTGTAATAATAAAGTAAGCTGCACTTAGATCCGCTCTTCTCGTCTGCCTTTGCTGTCTGCATTCGTAACAATACACACAGATATGAACACATTGTCTGTCCAACGTTTTATAAACAAAATACTAAATACAATATTGTGCAGGAAATTTCTATGGATCATAATCTCTATCATGTGTCTCACTTTAACCAACTATAACATGAAGTTACTCTATGTGTTAATAAACATTTACAAATATATTCAGGTATATTTTCCATGGGCTATTTTAAATTAATACAGTTTGAATTTCCAGTGGCTGAACTCTCCCAGGTCTTTTATTTTGTTTAATGCAAACAGGTTTACCTGTTTTAGGTTATTTTTACTCAGTGTGACTGCAGTAATGAGGACCAACCTAAAGTTTAATAGTATAACACTTTTGCATCTCAGACTCAGGCGTTCTTGAAAACGTAATTTTAGCGAAAAATTTATTATGAAATTGTTTTATTTGTGGTGCTACATTATTTTATTTTCTGATCAACAAATTACACAAAATGCTTTATCTATCATGTTCTAATATCGGAAATGCAATAATGCAGTTTGCCTGTTACGATTCCCTGTTGTCTGCCCTGCGTTTCACATGTCACTGTCATGCACTACATTTCCCATAGTTCCCTGCCCTCATCACTGCCATCATTGTGTCATTGTTCGCACCTGTTTATCGTTTGCAATCATCCTGTCCTTGTGTATATAAACCCTGTTTGCTTTCCACTCCTTGTTGTTCGTTGAATGTTCATGTTCCCACCATTCCTATGTTTGTTGATGCCCGGATCGGATCGGATCGGATCGGATCGGATCGGATCGTCTCGTCTGCCCTGCCCTGCCCTGCCCATCCAGTTTCCGTGTATCTTCGATGTTCGCCTGTCTTAGTTTTGTTTTGCCCATCGTGTTTTTTTCCTTTGTTCCTGTTTTCTCTGTTGTCCAATAAAAACCGCACATAGATCCAAACTCCTTGTCTGCCTTCTCCTGCTTCCCACAGCTGTAACAGAACGAACGACCAAACATGGATCTAGCGGTTCTTAATGCGAACTGTCAGCTGCTCAGACTGATGCAGGGAGACTGTCCGGTTGAAGAGCACATCCGCGATTTTCTCGCGGCGAGTGCCACTGACTTCCCTGACTCCTCCCTGGTGGTGTTCTTCAAGGCGAACCTAAACAGTGTGCTCAAGGAGCGGTTGCCACCGGCAACGCGCGGCTGGATGCTCTGCGAATTCGTGGAGGAGACTCTGCTGGCCTGCGATTCGTCATTCACTGTGGGCGTCGTCGAGGAGGACCCCGTAGCTCCTCCCACAGTGGTATTTCTCCATTCGCCCATGATTTGTCCCTTCACGGCTGCCTTGGTCAAGGAGCCAGTGCTGCCAGCTTCGTCCGCCCGGAGGAGGAGGAGAAGAAGGGCTTCCGCTCCCCAGTTCACGCCTGCCACGGTCAGCGAGCCAGCGCCAACGCCTGCCACGGTCAGCGAGCCAGCGCCTATAGCCTCGACCGTCCCTGAGCCAGCGCCTGTAGCCTCGACCGTCCCTGAACCAGCGCCTGTAGCCTCGACCGTCCAAGAGCCAGCGCCAGTAGCCATGACCGTCCAAGAGCCAGCGCCAGTAGCCATGACCGTCCAAAAGCCAGCGCCAGTGGTCGTGCCCGTCCAAGAGTCAGTGCCTCTCGAGCCTTCCAAGGCTCCTCCTCCCGAGCCTCCCAGGGCTCCGCCTCTCAAGTCTCTCGAGTCTTCCAGGGCTCCTCCTCCCGAGCCTCCAGGGCTCTGCCTCTCAAGTCTCTCGAGCCTCCCAGGGCTCTGCCTCTCAAGTCTCTCGAGCCTCCCAGGGCTCCGCCTCTCGAGTCTTCCAGGGCTCCACCTCTCGAGCCTCCCAGGGCTCCGGCTCTCAAGTCTCTCGAGCCTTCCAGGGCTCTGCCTCTCGAGCCTCCCGAGCCTTCCAGGGCTCCACCTCTCGAGCCTCCCGAGCCACCCAGGGCTCCGCCCCCCGAGCCTCCTACGGCTCAACCCCCAGAGCCTCCTACGGCTCTTCTCCCAGAGACTCCTGAGCCTTCCTCGGCTCAGCCTCCAGAGCCTCCCACGGCTCCGCCTCCTGAGCCCCCAGGGCTTTCCATGGTTCCGCCTCCTGAGCCTCCCTCAGTTCCGCTTCCTGGGCCTTCTACGCCATCGCCTCCTGAGCCTCCTTCGGCTCCGCCTCCTGAGCCTCCTTCGGCTCCGCCTCCTGAGCCTCCCAGGGCTCCGCCTCCTAAGCCTCCCAGGGCTCCGCCTCTCGAGCCTCCCAGGGCTCTGCCTCTCGAGCCTCCCAGGGCTCCACCTCCCGAGCCTCCCAGGGCAACGCCTCTCGAGCCACCCGAGCCTACCAGGGCTCCGCCTCTCGAGCCTCCTACGGCTCCGCCTCTCGAGCCTCCCAGGGCTCCGTCTCTCGAGCCTCCCAGGGCTCCGTCTCTCGAGCCTCCCTCCTGAACCTGTCCCTGTCCTGTGGCCAGCTCCCAGGCCACCTGACCCAGTCTCCGTCTTGTGCTCCCCTTGGACTGTCTGTCTGCCCCTTGTGCCCCCTTGGACTGTCTGCCTGCCCTCGGTGGCCCCTTGGACTGCCAGTCTGCCCCTTCGTGCCCCTTGGACTGTCTCTTTGCCCCTTGTGCCCCCTTGGACTCCGTGTACCCTCTTTTGGTCTGCTAGCCCCCCTCCATCCCCTGGACGATACTGTTTTTGTGTTTTTTTTTGTTTTAGGATCGTCTGGAATTCGATCCTTTGAGGGGGGATTCTGTTACGATTCCCTGTTGTCTGCCCCGTGTTTCACATGTCACTGTCATGCACTACATTTCCCATAGTTCCCTGCCCTCATCACTGCCATCATTGTGTCATTGTTCACACCTGTTTATCGTTTGCAATCATCCTGTCCTTGTGTATATAAACCCTGTTTGCTTTCCACTCCTTGTCGTTCATTGAATGTTCATGTTCCCACCATTCCTATGTTTGCTGATGCCCGGATCCTGTTGTCTTGCCTGCCCTGCCTGCCTGTCTTGTCGTGTTCATCCAGTTTCCTTGTACCTTCAATGTTCTCCTGTCTTAGTTTTGTTTTGCCCATCGTGGTTTTTTCCTTTGTTCCTGTTTTCTCCGTTGTCCAATAAAAACCGCACATAGATCCAAACTCCTTGTCTGCCTTCTCCTGCTTCCCACAGCCATAACAATGACACAGTATTTTCAGATTTGGAACATGAAGGACATTACATGTTTATTGTGAAACAGACTTTCATTGTAATGTCTACTTTTTGCTTTCTATGTGCTCAGGCGTCATCAGGAAGGCCATGCTCAAAAAGGTGAGTCTTGTGAGTGGGTAGATGTGATTTAATTAGAGGACAATTCAAATTTTCCCTAAGTGAGCAGTAAATGAAAGCAATACATTTGCACATCTTGATTTTACTAAGAGACATCTAATTGTTTCTTGGTTCAGAAAAACCTCATGATGATAAAGGACATAGCCATGAATCACACCATGGAGCTCAGCTTGACCGCCGTGCAGGAATGGAGTTTGATGCAGTTGCTGTGAACGAGGAGGGAGTTCCTTATTTCTTTAAGGGTGAGAGTGCTGGCAAAAAAACAAATCAAATATTTTTCAAATCTTGTCCAAGAAAGCGAGAAAAAACAAAACAAAAGAAAACCCCCTTAACTAACTAACTAACTAACTTCAGAGTGAATGCGATTAATTTTGATGTTGTGATTCTTTTTCACATATTTTGTGGTTCTTTAACTGATTGACTTTTCCTTGGGCTGTTGACCAAAGGTGACCACCTATTCAGGGGTTTCCATGGCAAGGCTGAGCTGTCTAATGCAACCTTCCCTGAGCTGGATGACCACCATCACTTGGGACATGTGGACGCTGCATTCCGAATGCACTCTAAGGACAGTCCAGACCACCACGACCACCAGTTCTTCTTCTTGGTACATTTAACATTCCCTTAAGTGCAATTTAATTTAGGTCTTGATACATTCAAGAGTCCAAATATACAGTACATTGATGAGCTTTATCATTGAGTCTATGAACTTGATCATTGAGTCGAACACAGGCATGTCAACAGTCCACTAATTCATTTTTGCTTCTTTACCACCATTAAAGGACAACAAGGTCTTCAGCTACTACAAGCACAAGTTGGAGAAGGGTTATCCAAAAGATATCTCTGAAGTTTTCCCTGGAATCCCTAACCACTTGGATGCTGCAGTGGAGTGTCCCAAGCCAGAGTGTCTCGATGACACCATAATCTTTTTTAAAGGTATTACAAAGGTCATTATGCATGAGAACTAGATCTGTAGATGTTTTTAAAATATTAGGATCGTTTTCAAAGAAAGTATTAAGGATGTTGGGAATTGTGTTTAAATTCCTCTATAATCCATGGTTCATCTTGGCATTCTTTTCTACTTTCTCAAAAATTGTCTTTACTGCCCAAAGATAATGATATCTACCACTTCAATATGACGACCAAGAAGGTTGATGAAAAGGAATTCAAAGGCATGCCCAACTGCACAGGAGCCTTCCATTACATGAAACATTATTACTGCTTCCATGGACATAAGTTCTCCAAGTTTGACCCCATGACAGGAGATGTCCATGGAAAATACCCCAAGGAGACTCGTGATTACTTCATGAGATGCTCACATTTTGGTAAGCGTATTAACAAACAAGAAAGTGTTGTGAAGTTACAAGGCTGAAGAATGAACTGTAGCATCCAAAAAAAAAAAAAAATGATTTGGAGCATAAAATACTTCTGGTGTTTCCCTCAGGAAAAAAGAAATGTTGATGACCACACTGAAAGAGAACAGTGCAGCCGTGTGCACTTGGATGCTATTACATCTGATGATGGTGGCAGTGTATATGCCTTTAGAGGTGAGTTTTCTATTTTGTCTTAGTATAATTACAGTATATGCCAGTATAAGCATGGAAGTCACTTCATGGAATTTCATTTCATCTGGTTTGAGGGAGTCATTTTACATATTTTGTACAGACACAACCTTGAATTAGAGATTGCAACCAAATATAAACATTCCTTCTTTCTCTTCCCCAGGGCACCACTTCCTCAGCATAACTGGTGATAAGTTTCATTCAGACACAATTGAGAGTGCTTTTAAAGAATTGCATAGTGAAGTGGATGCAGTCTTTTCTTATGAAGGGCATCTCTACATGATCAAGGTTCATTTGAGCAACAGTTTATTTTTTACTCAAATTCTTTACCAGGCCATGTTAAATAAGGTGTCTCTTGAACGTTTTTGCAGGACAGTAATGTGTTTGTGTACAAAGTTGGAGAGCCACACACACATCTGGAGGGCTACCCCTATATATATATATATATATATATATGTATGTGTGTGTGTGTGTGTGTGTGTGTGTATGCACAAAACTTCTTACAGCTACAAGAAATTAAGGAGGAATTTAGAAAGAAAACATAACATCTTTTCTGTCTGCAACATCCTTCCTACTTTCTGTCTGTTCTCGTCCAACAACAGCCAATCACAAGAGATTCGAAGAGATGCAGCCAATCAATACAGTATTTGGTCAGCAGATTGGGCCCCGCCCCTGAGTGTCAAAACCGACTTGTGTGCAGATAATAATTTGCGCGTGTGTACAGATTAGCGCGTGTGTGTACAGTTAGGCGGGCGTGCAGAAAATAACTTGCGCGTGTGTGGGACTTGTTAATTTGTGTGCCAATCATATTTTTTGTGCTCGAGTTTGTGATTTGCAAGTTCTGCAGGTTTAAAGTTTACGTGCGAGCTGTGTCATGGTGCTCACACTGTTGAAATTCACTTGCGCGCTGTGTTTTTGCGCTTGCGCTGTTTTGTCCAATATTAAACGCCATTGCAATGACTCACTCTACGTTTACTCTACATTGTTCCCAGTTTCAGACGAAATGAAACCGAACCGTAAGCATTCATAACGCGACAGCTGGCTTCTCAGCGCATCTCACAGCAGTGCCATCGGCGAAGTGAGTATACCAGCTTCCTTCAGTCTTCGACTGTATTCCTTATATAATGTAGATTACACCAAATTACAAAGTCTTTGCTAGTTTTAAGAATAAATGTTAATTTTGTGTCGACTTTCATGTTGATATAGTATATTTTAAGGATGTATACAAGTTTAGCCTATCTTAAGTATATAGGCTATATATTTTTATTGATAATTCTGACATATAAAATATTTTCTGAAAAGGCACTCTGAACTATAGTCATATAGTATGAATTAACTCCTTCACTAACCCAGTCTGGTTTATTTATAACGTAAGTGCTTTTATGTCTGTGGTTTTGAAATGGACAGCTTCGCGCCTAAACACTCGTGACTCAAACACCACAGCCAAAATTAGAATATTGCCGTTATTGCAGGGAGGTTTCAACTCGGTCGTGTAAAAAAGCACTCCCAATATGCGTTAATCAATGCAAAGTCAAGTGTATCGAGTCGTAAGGGAACGCCTTTTCACTGTATCCGACAACGGAAGTCATTCATTCACATCGAGATTCGCATGGGGGTGACTCCATTTAATACAGTTTTTTATAGTTATAATAATAAATATGAAAAGTATTGATGACAAATAATGATTATCATAATAAAGACTGTTAATATTAATCATGATTTTTATTGAATTCATCCATCTGCTCAACAAAATCACACACAGTTATGTCATTCTTAGGTTTGGTAGCAATACTTTGGTAACTACTCCCTCAATTAATTAAATCTATTGCAAGCAAAATTACAGTTCATCACGAACCTATGGGGAGAAATAAATGACTGCCGTTGAGGACAGTGAAAGGGCGGATAGTCAGGGGCGTGTCTAGAGCGTTTTCAGTGGGGGCATGCTGGGGTACTGCCTCCAAACGGGGTGGCCGCCAGTGACCAAAAACAAAAAGCTTAAATTCTATCTGTAAAGTATATTACGTAAATCCTATTGATTTTATTATTTTTTTAACTTGAATAAAGTTACTTGTAAACAAATGTAGTAATAAATAGTTTTTTTTCATCCCTGTATATATCCATTAAGTTAAATTTGAGAGCCAGTGTTTATTATTTTTAGTGTTTTCATAAAACTAACAAGTTTATAAAATAAAAGCAATTTTAATAATGAGCAATTTTAAAAACCCAGAAGCAGAAACTATGTCAACTATTTTCTTTTAATTAGTTTGGCCATTACAATATACAGTAGTTTTATTCACAATCTCTTTCAAATAATAATAAAAAATAAAATCAATTCCCCCCACTGTAATAATTCAAATGGTTTGGCCAAAACATCATAGTGTTTCATTCAACATTTCTTTCAGATTAATTTACAAAAAAGCTGAGTAACACAGAGTTAAAGTTTTAGCACTGTAACAGTTCAAATGAAAACACCACAGTTTAAAAATAAAATATGGAACCATTACATTGTGCTCTGCTAATATATTAAAGAACAGTCTTTAGTTTAGAAACAATAAAAACAGTAGCAGAAAGAGAGGAAAACTGTTGAAAAAGAAAGAAGGCAGACCTCAACTAAAACAGCTGGATTTCGGTGGTGACTGGCAAGCTCACCAGTATTATTTATAATGGTTGCAGAGTTATTATCTATATTGATTAAAAATAATGGTATTGAAGGTTTTTCAGTGTTGGATAGACATATACTTATAAGTCAGTTTGCTGACGATACAACGTTGTTTCTAAAGAATGAATATCAAATTCCATTAGCTTTACATTCTATTAACCAGTTTTCTAAAGCTTCGGGTTACATTTAAACATAAACAAATGTGTAATGTTAACTCACTGCATGAGTTTCCTTTGCAGTCATTATCTAATATACAAATTAAAAGGGAAGTTAAATATTTGGGGATTATTATTTCTGAAGATAAAGATGTTATGGAGAATAAAAATGTGTTGAATAACATAGATAAATGTAAGTCCATATTGAATAGATGGCTGCAGAGGGATCTTACAATTTTTGGAAGGGTTATTTTATCTAAAATGGATAGTTTGTCCAGACTCATCTATCCAGCCTTCTCCTTGCCCATATCGACACGAATGATTAAATTAATAAATAAGGTGAATTTTAAATTTATTTGGAGAAATAAGTGTCAGTAAATTAGAAAGGAGGACATGATTAAAAAATATGAAGACGGTGGGGTGAATGCTATCGATTTTGACATTATGAATGGTGTTTTGAAATTGAAATGGTTAAAATCCTTCATTCAAAATAGCCACTCCTTTTGGTTTATTGTCCCCAATGCTATCTTTAACAAACTGGGGGGAATACACTTTCTGTTATGTTGTGACTTTGAGTGCACCTCGTTACCAGTTAAACTTTCAGCCTTCCATCAGCAAGTGCTGCTCTATTGGAAACTATTGTTCAAACATAACTTCACTCCTCACAACACTCCAGTTTGGAATAGTAGATTTATAAAATTTGGCAGAAAATCTGTATATCTTGAGGAATGGATATCTAAAGGGATTTGGGCTATTGCCCATTTCTTGGATGATAATGGAAATTTGTTACTGTATAGAGAGTTTTGTGAGAAATTCCAAGTACAGTTTACCGTTGAAATTCCAAGTACGAGCTATACCAATTCCGTTAAGATTAATGGTTAAAGAAGACATGTTGTACTCCAAAATCTCCCCAGTACTGAGACAGCTCTTCTTAGAAGGTTATGATTTTTGTGATAAAAAAAATGTACAAATAGAGTCATTAGAATTTTTTTTTTTACAGGCTTATTACCCAAACCCAATTAGACGGGAATACGTGCTTAAAGATTTTGATAAGGTTGAAATAAAAAAAATTAGGAAAAATTATTTGTCTTTTCCCCTCCCTCCTAAAGCTAAGGAGGTGAACTTAAAAATTTAAAATGAGATTTATCCTACTAAAGAATTTTTAAGATTGAAATTTAATTTTGATGTGAATAATTGTGTTTTTTGTGAAACAAATATTGAAAATCTAGAGCATGTCTTCTTTGATTGTGATCTGGTGCAACCCTTTTGGAGTGAGGTGCAGAATTGGTTAAGGTCTCCCACCTCTCACGTGGAAGTTAATTAGGTTTGGTGTTTGTCTGGAAAACAAAGATTGTGATTTTGTTATTAATTTCTTGTTATGTTTTGGAAAGTTTTTCATTCATAAATGCAGATGGTTTAAATCTAAACCCAACTTTAATCACTGGATGAATGAGGTTAAACTCTCGTGCAAATCTTTAAAATTTGTTAAAAATCAGAACGCCCTTAAACTGATTTCTCTTTTGGATACGTTTAAATTAATTAAAAAAGTCCCTTTTTATTTATTTTTTCATTTTATTTATTTTTTGTTTTTTTTCTATTTAATTATTGGTTTGTTCATAGTGTGTTTTCTGTTCTTTGTACTAGCTATGCTCAATCTATGGCTGAACAATTGAGGTTATATTCAGAGATTTGTTGATGTACCTTGTTTGTTTGTGTTTTTGTGTTGTGTATTTGAGAAAATTGTTATGTATATTTTGATAAGTCACTTGTGATTTGTATCCCTTTTTTTTGGCAATAAAGATGACTTTATTAAGCTTTAAAAAAAAAAAAACTTCTTTGAATCACAAACTTCAGTAGAGTCTATAAACTGATTGGCCGTAAAATGAACCAATCACAAGACATCTTATGGGGGGCACCTGGGATGCCCCTGCGGATAGTCCACAAGACCAGGAGTGCATGTTGAGGAAATAGTTTGATATCCAGGGCTGGACGTTGTTATTAAGCACATTACATAAATTAGTAAGTTTGAAAAGTCTTGATTGTATTTTACAGAGAAATATGAGTAGTGGTCTGAACCAACAGTATGAAGAGAAGGTTCGTCCCTGCATTGACCTAGTGGACTCTCTCCGGTCACTAGGTGTTGAAAAAGACCTGAACCTTCCAGCTATTGCTGTCATTGGTGACCAAAGCTCAGGAAAGAGTTCTGTATTGGAGGCCCTGTCTGGAGTAGCACTGCCCAGGGGAACAGGTAATACAAAATAGATAGTCCTGCAGACTGGAAATACCTTTGCCAATTTTCTCTGCCTACCCCTCCGTCTCTCTTACAAATACACGTATATACTGTATGTAAATTATTTTATTCTTATTTGCTATAATAAAGCAAAATTAAAAGCATTTGAAGGGAGGTCTTTACACATAGGCAGCTGACCATCTTGCAAATTAAACACAGGGATTGTGACACGTTGTCCTCTGGTACTGAAACTGAAGAAAGTTACAAAGGACATCTCCTGGCATGGATTGTTGTCATTCAAGGACCAAAAAAAGATACTACACAATCCAGCAGATATAGAGAAGGCTGTTTTAAATGGTATGTATTAAATCCATCTTGAAGAGTATAAATATATAGTATATTATGAACTTCACTATCGTGACACTTTTTATAATAATCACATTTTATAATCTGTGGGATGATGGTGTGACATTGTATTGTTTGGTAGCTCAGAATTCTTTGGCTGGAAAGGGACAAGGAATCAGTCATAAGATGATTACTCTGGAGATCCAGGCCAATGACGTTCCTGACCTTACTCTCATTGACCTACCAGGTATTGCTAGGGTTGCAACTGGCAACCAGCCAGAGGACATTGAGAAACAGGTAAGATATATTTTGATCTATTAACTCTATGCAGATTTATGATAACTAGCTTGCTTGCTAACCACAAAAATACTGTATTTTCAATTTGTTTTTGTATTTAGTTCATCCCAAAATGAAAATTCTCTCATCATTTACTCACTCACATGCCATCCCATATGTGTATGACTTTCTTTCTTCAGCAGAACACAAATAAAGATTTTTATAAGAATATTTTAGCTCTGTAGGTCTTTACAATGCTGGTGAATGCTGACCAGGCCTTTGAAGTTCCAAAAATCACATAATGGAAACATAAAAGTATTCCATGTGACTCCAGTGGTTAAATTGATATGATAGATAGTGGGTGAGAAAGATCAAAATTGAAGTCCTTGTTTACTCTAAATCTTTACATCTGAAAGCCACATGTGGTGCCTGTTTATTTTCACTTTCACATTTGAAAGTGAAAGTGGAGATTTAGAGTAAAAAAGGACTTCAATTTTGATCTTTCTCACCCACTATCTGTCATATCACTTTAACCACTGGAGTCATATGGAATACTTTTATGTTTCATTTATGTGATTTTTAGAACTACAAATGTCTGATCACCATTCACTGCATTGTATGGATCTACAGAGCTAAAATATTCTTCTAAAAATCTTTATTTGTGTTCTGCTGAAGGAAAAAAGTCACATCTGATTAAACACTGAGAGAATTTTCATTTTTGGGTGAACTATCCCTTTAAATATTTGCATCACTATTTGTTTATGGGAATGTTTACTGCACTCAAAGCTTTAGCATAGTAACAACCTCGATACAGTTTTTCATCCCTGTAATGCTGCAAAGTGCAGACTCAAGATTACATTTCTGTTCCATTTAAAGAATTTATAAAAAGGATAAGCCAAATTTTGAAGTAGCAGAGAATAGATCAAAACACAAATATTTGTCCAACCAAATTGTCAATCCAGGAACAGAAATGCTTAGAATCGCTGATTGCTCAAACAAGACTTTGCAAAGCATCCGAGTTTGGTAGAGATGATAAATAGCCACAAAAAGGAAATATGGCATAGGTGATTATAATAATAACTAAAACAAGGTCAGTAATAAGGTGCTAATATCATAGGCTCCTTTTTAGGCCCTCGATATTTAAAACAAAAATCATTATACTATTTGATTCAGGGAAAGTCTGTCCTTTCAACATGAGAAATGTTTTATTATTTTTTTTTTAACAGATAAAAGATCTAATTGAAATGTTCATTAAAAGACAAGAGACCATTAGCTTGGTCGTTGTGCCTGCAAACATCGACATTGCCACCACAGAGGCACTACAAATGGCTTTCAAAGTGGACCCAACTGGGCACAGAACACTGTGTATGTACTATTTCAAATAGGCTACTCACTGAATAAGTATTTTCTGATACATTGCTAATGTTATCTTGCTTTGTGAAGTAATAATACAATAAAGAAGTGAAATGAGCTTGAATAAATCTTCATACTTACAGGTATTCTGACTAAACCGGATTTGGTAGATAAAGGCATGGAGGAGATTGTTGTCAGAACAGTGAACAACCAAGTGATACCACTGAAGAAAGGCTACATGATTGTTAAGTGTCGAGGCCAGCAAGACATCAATGAGAAGCTTAGTCTGGTCAAAGCTCTGAAAAAAGAAAGACAGTTTTTTGGTGAACATGCTCACTTCAGGCAAGACATGTATTTTGTTATAGCAAAACCATTTCAGATGCTCTATAAAAATAAATAGGGTGGTAATATACTGTAATTGTCCTCACAACTTACTTGTCACTACTCAAATTAACTCTTTTTCTTCAGGTCTCTTCTTGAGGATGAAAAAGCTACAATACCTCTTCTTGCAGAAAGGCTCACAAAGGAGTTGGTTGAACACATTACTGTACGTATGCAATCAACATATATGTAATGACATAAAAGCACTGATGGAAAACATGGCAGAGTATATGACATAAATATAGGAGGCTGTAGCAAAATTGCATTAGTCTTCTGTGAACAGAATTCACCTGTTCATCTTTTGCATTCTGTGGTCTTCATGTGCATTACATGACTAACAGTGGATAATTTCCTTACCTTTAGAAATCCCTGCCACAGTTGCAGAAACAAGTTGAGATGAAATTAGAAAACACCTCTGTTGATCTTAAAGTGCTGGGAGATGGAGTTCCTCTTAGTGAACATGAGAAGAACAATCTTTTGATCATGGTACAAATATGAATAATTATATACTTTATGTTTGACCACAGCAATGTTTTATGTGGCTTTTTAATATCATAACCTGATAATACTGAGATTATATTTTTGTGCTCTGTAGAAAATTCACCAGTTTAATGATGCCCTTGAAGCAGTAAAGAATGCAGAGGAAAATATATTTAACTCAGACATGAGGGTCTTCACCAAAATTAGGGATGAATTTGGTAGATGGCAACGCACCCTAAATGACAAAATAGTTAAGAGTGAGTTTATAATAATATAGCTTTACAATTAATGTATAAACTCAAATTTAAATGTATCTTGTATGTATTCTTCATGATTCTCATGATGTTTATTGGCTTCCTTTTGTCTCTAGCAGAGGAAACCCTTAAAGATGAGGTTGAAGAGTACATCAGGACTCGTAGAGGAAAGGAGCTTCCTGGATTTGTCAACTACAGAACATTTGAGAACTTTGTCAAGAAACACATTCTGGAGCTAGAGGAACCTGCTTTAGAGCTTCTCAAATATATCACAGGTAAATGGCAACATTTTAAGATGGTTTTCATTGTTGCCCATTGTTTGTACACAAATGTGATTTCTTACTAATGTACAAAAAAATGGCTTTCTCTCAAAAAGATTGAGAACATCATACAAAATTTTATAAATTCTAATGCATAAAATCAATGACAAATTTGCACTGAAATGTGTATTATCTCATCTGATTGGCTCCTCTGTTCCATTTATTTACAGATATTGTTCACTCTTGTGTCAATAGTATTGTTAGCTCTCATTTCAAGGCTTTCTCTCACCTGTTGAGGGTTGCTAAAGATCCAATTGAAGATATTCTTGAAGAAGAGTTTCGGAAAGCTCAGGAGAAAGTGCAATCTCAGTTTAAGATGGAGCAAATTGTCTACTCTCAAGATCATCTCTACAGTCACCAGCTACAGGCTGTAAAACAGACCCCAATCACAAAACAGGTCCCATTCGGATGTGGTTTTTCATTACCGACAAGGTCTGTCACTGCTGATGTACTCGAGATGGCATATCATCTCTGCGCCTATTTCAAGGTAATCAGTTGTATCGTTAATTCATCTTTCCATATTCTTAAAAACAAGGACGCTTTTTTTGATTGAATGTGTAGTGTGTAATTCTTTGATTCTTGCTTTACACAATGGCAATTCTAAAATAAGGATTGTTTCCAGATAGGTTTCCCAAAATACTTCTTTTGCCCCCTTCTTTCATTGTTTGAACAAATTAGTCAATTCCTTGCTAAACAGCTTATTACAGTTAGTCCTGTCCCAATGTCATTCCATTGGTTGAGCCAGATGTTGACATGTTGGAGAAAACAAACAGAGCGAAGAACAAAGTGCCACTGTTCACACTGTTTAGGGAAAGAAAGTTTAAACAAAAAATTATACATATTATCAAATAAAGAATCTTACTTCTCTTCCATGTGCAAGGAGTATTTATGATTTTTGAGGCTAAGTGTTGTGACAGTTATTGACTTTGACACAACTATTGACATTGTGTTTGAACGTTAGAATGACTTTTGAATGTATTTTGTATACATTTGCTACTAGATTACCTCTGACCGCCTGGCTAATCAAGTACCTCTGATAGTCCAGTACCACATGCTGGACCAGTATATCTCTCAGCTTCAGAATGCAATGCTTACCTTGATTGGAGGGAACAATGCAGAAAAGCTGCTCAGAGAAGATTCTGAAGTTGCCCGTAAAAGGAAAGAACTGACAGAGCGTATGGATCGCCTGAAGAAAGCAAGCAGAGTTCTGTCTAAGTACGTACATTCTGCATAAAAGTTTAGTCTTTGTTGACCAGTGTGTTTTTCGATACCATTCACAGAAGAATCAGATTACTGTAAATTTTGCTCAGAATTTCAGAAAAAAAGCTGGAGTAGATAAAAAAAAATCACACAAGTCTTACATTCAATCTTGAACATTTCTTGATATTTTTCCTGTAAACTATCCCAGAAAGTTTTTAATTAACTATTGTTATTATTTTAATGTATTTTTTTTTATTGTTCTATTTTTGTAAGTGCTCCCACTGTATCCAGTTTGTTAATTTTCAATTTGTTAAAGTATAAATTAGAACCTGATTTTTCAATGTCCATCAAGATCCCAAAAAGGGGGGAATTGGACTGTTCCTGTTAATCTTTAAAATGAAAACATACTCCATCAATATGAATTCTCAATTTCATGATTGTCCTTTTAGTTTTACATTTTTCTTGATATAAAACTAATGTTTAGTTGTAATCTGGTTACAATTTAAATCATATAATCATAATTTGCAACAGTCATGATGATGTTATATATTTAATGAAAATTAAAGACACCTGTGTCCCAGTATGTCCCAGAAAGTCACATTCTTTTGATTTAGACAACACTGTTTCTGTGATATTTTCATGTGAGTATGTAACAAGCTCCATTCATGGCTGGAAGGTTTATTTGCAAGGTCGGCATAAACTTGTGGTATGTTGTAGATATTCCTTTAACACTAAACAAATTGATACATTGTTCTCTTGACTGTCTTGTCAACTCTTCTTTGAAATAAAAAAAAAAGTTCTCCACTACTGTACTATTGAGAAAACAAAATTATTTCAGCCTAATCACAGAGAAATATTGCAAAGGACAATAATGTATATACTAGTGCAAAATGATGGAACAAGCTGGAAGCTTCATTTCTTGAAAATAGTATGTGTGCATATTGCATTCCACATTAAATATTAAAATGCATAGTTTGGTAAAGGGCTGTCAATAAAAAAGAAAGTGTGAAAGTGTGATATATATATATATATACAGTATATTAACTATGAAAATGCAAGAATTGAAGTAATGGAAAGCAATTTTTTATTATTTTTAGTATTTATATAAAATGTATATGAATTATTTATAGTTTATATTATTTTAATTAATCCCTAAATGAAAACAAATTATTATTATTAATTTATATATTTTTTATTTATTCTTGAATAAATTAATATTATTAATAGGTTAAATTATAATAAATTAATTAACACTTGAATTCAAATTCATTATTATTAATATTTGATATCAGATAAACTATTTACTGAAACGCATGAATTTACTTACAGGTGTACCGTCTCTTGTCCAGTAGGTGGCAATAGTCCGCAAAAGTTTCTGAATTGTCATGACATGAGAAAAATAAGAGGTGATATAAGTTTTCCAGTAAAAGGGCAGAGAATTTAATTGGACTGTCTGAAGATACTTAGCACTTGAAGTGGTGTACAGTCAGTATAATTTTACTCCATGCCCGTCTCATCTGTAGCATTGGTAGTGGTTCAACTGTGGTTATATGACCAAGGTTGACCTTCCTCTGTTTAAAATCAAACAATTAACTATGAATAATAAACATTTGGCTGGCTTGATTATGGATATCTAAGAAAATATAATGTATTATTATTACTACTAGTGTCATATTTCTTTGGCCTGTTATAAACGCTTTCTTCTCATTTCAGCTGATAGAAGACATCCCTGAAATATAATTAGGCATAGTAGCTCCACCTATGTCTGCTTTCTTCTTGACCAGAGGACAAGTGGCACATCTGACCCCACTCTCCCCTACAACTTATCATATTTACATGGTTTGGTTGGCTTGATTAGATCTCCCAAGTTGCAGAGGGTGGCGGTATGTTCTTATGGCGCTTCATGTCTGCATGCCATGTCCCCTTTCAACACAATGTTTGCAGTGCGTTTGTTGCTCCGTACAGCGCATATCAGATATGCGGCAGCCGCTCAATTTCACGCAACTTCAAACTGCTGTGGCGCAGAAGTCGCTGTTGTAAGTAGTTATGTAAAGACAAATTGGTGCTGTGCATGGCTTGTTAATTAGGCTGCATATCATATTATAACTGTTTACTGTCTTTTTTTATAGCCTTGTGTAGTCTGTGCCATAGATATATTTCAGGAACATTCTGTCTGCGGTTCTGTTGTTCTATTTGCGTCTATAAAAAGACACTGAAACAAAACAAAGATTTGTGGTCTCAGATCACTTTGTGGTTTCTCGTGCCATCCCGCCTGGACACAAAAGTTAGTTTTATATATGACATTCGCGACAGAACCTATCGCCTCTCCGTGCAAATCACATTTTCAAGCCCAACCAACTTGGAACTGCATGAATAGGTTTTCTTTGCCTTGCACAAAGCTGAATTTAAAAAATAGATTTTTTTTAATCAATTTAATTAGCCATCCATCCATCCAGCCATCCATCCATCTTCAACCGCTTATCCTAAGTCAGGTCGTAGGGGTAGCAGCTCCAGCAGGGGGCCCCAAACTTCCCTATCCCGAGCCACATTAACCAGCTCTGACAGGGGGACCCCGAGGTGTTCCCAGGCCAGTGTGGAGATGTAATCACTCCACCTAGTCCTGGGTCTTCCCCGAGGCCTCCTCCCAGCTGGATGTGCTTGAAACACCTCCCTAGGGAGGCGGCCAGGGGGCATCCTTACCAGATTCCCGGACACAGCTCTCGCTTTGGGCATACAGGGATTGGATCACTCTAAGAAGGGACACCCCCCCCCACCCGTACTCCCGCAGCACCTCCCACAGTCTCTCCCGGGGGACCTGGTCATACGCCTGCTCCAGATCCACAAAACACATGTAGACCGGATGGGCATACTCCCAGGCCCCCTCCAGGATCCTTGCGAGAGTAAAGATCTGGTCCGTCGTTCCGCGGCCAGGACGGAACCCGCATTGTTCCTCTTCAATCCGAGGTTCGACAATCAACCAAACCCTCCTCTCCAGCACCTTGGAGTAAACTTTACCAGGGAGGCTGAGAAGTGTGATACCCCTGTAGTTGGCACACACTCTTTGATTCCCCATTTTTGAAGAGGAGAACCACCACCCCATTCTGCCATTCCTTAGGCACTGTCCCAGACTTCCACGCAATGTTGAAGAGGCTTGTCATCCATGACACCCCCTCTACATCCAAAGCTTTCATCATTTCTGGTCGGATCTCATCAATCCCCGGGGCTTTGCCACTGCGGAGTTGTTTGACTACCTCAGTGACCTCCCCCAGGGAAATAAAATCTGATCCCCCATCAGCCTCCTGCTCTGCCTCTAGCATATAGGGTGTGTTGGGATTTAGGAGTTCTTCAAAGTGTTCCTTCCTTCCGTCCCCTGCTAAGGTGGCAGACGGTTTTCCAGAAGCACTTTGGAGCGGACCGAAAGTCCTTCTCCATGGCTTCTCCGAACTTTTCCCACACTCACTGCTTTGCCTTCCTCATTGCCCACTCCTGTTCAATATCCACAACCTCCGCAGGGATGCCTGAAAAGCTCCGCAGGAGGTGTGAGTTGAAGATTTCCTGGACAGGGACCTCCTCCAAACGTTCCCAGTTCACCCTCACTACTCGCTTGGACTTCCCAGGTCTGTCCAGAGTCTTTTCCCACCCCCTGACCCAACTCACCACCAGATGGAGCTCTGCCCCTCTCTTCACCCAAGTGTCCAAAACATATGGCCTCAGATTTGACGACACGATTACAAAATCGATCATCGACCTTCGGTCTAGGGTACTCTGGTCACACGTACACTTATGAGCATCCTTATGTTCGAACATGGTGTTTGTTATAGATAATCCATGACTAGCACAGAAGTCTAATAACAAACATCCACTCGGGTTCAGATCAGGGAGGCCGTTCCTCCCAATCATGCCTTTCCAGGTGTCCCTGTCATTTCCCACGTGTCACCCAGCATCACTATGGAGTCCCCTACTGGGGCCCTATTCAGGACTCCATTCAGGGTCTCCAAAAAGGCTGAATACTCTGAACTGCTGTTCGGTGCATATGCACAGACAACAGTCAGAGCCCCCCCCCACAACCCGTAGGCGTAGGGAGGCGACCCTCTCATCCACCGGGGTAAACTCCAACGTAGCGGCGCTCAGCCGTTTAAATCAAATAATATGAAATTATAAAAAGTACTGAACATTTACTCCCAAAAACAAGTCTTGTGCTATGTGAAGAATAATATTCTGAGTGTTTTCATGTCTCAAACAGTCATTGAGTTTAATGGAATTAGATTATTACAAACATTTACAATATTTATTTGAAAACATATAGAATGTAAATTCCACAAACAGAGCCTTGTGTCATGAAAGGGATATTTTTAAGAAAATGTCTTATTTGTTGTGATGTCATAATATAAAATGGTTAAATTGTTCAATTGATTTATATGGCTAATAAAATGTATATACTATTTTTATAATATTTAATATTCTGTTTTTTACAATTCAGCCTGGTGTTAGGCAAAGTAAACCTATTCATTCATTTCCAATTTGGTTTGGCTTGAAAATGTGATTTGCACAGAGTTGTCAAATTTGCACAGAGTTGTCAAACGAATATAAAATTAACTTTACCGCACAACAGAAATTAGCTAAAAGCACCCTAAGCTTGTTGGCTGGCATTAGCTGATCGCCCAACCTTATCAGGCAGGTCAGTAAGCTGGTTTTAGAAGGGGTTGGGGCACTTTTAAGCAGGTTGGACTGGGAGACCAGTTTGACTCCCAGCTTGGCCAGGCTTGTAGACCAGCTTTAACCAGCTAAGACCAGCCAACCAAAACACATTTTCAGCATGCTAGGACTGTTAATGCATATTAATATTAAGCGAGTCTGTTTTTACTTTGTTTTTTTATTGCTCTAAGCACTTACACACATAGCAAACAGCCAAAACTAAAGACCAACATAAGTTGATTTCTGAAACAAACTTTCTACTGTCACTAGGTGTTGTCTGGATGTGGAGTTTATGATGGCACTCAAATACATGAAGCAAGTAAGTACAGTTTCTGTATTTTTTTTTATTTGTTGAGTTATTCAGTAAGTTCAGGACATCTTATGCTGTAGGTCTATGGAGTAGGGACGTGCCAAGGTGGTCGACTAATCAATTAGTGGGGTTGACTATTAACATCAATATTTTTAGGGGTGGTGGTTTTAATGGGGTCACACAATTCTGAAATAAATTAAGAGATGCAACTTCTTAGAGAATGTTTTTGAGTGATTATAGCTTGCAGTAAATTTACAGTAAATAACAGTCAGCTTGGTTAAACCCTTTGCAAGAAGTTTCATAATTTTAATGCTTTAGGTTTAGTCTTTTTATGCACTTGCTACAGCAAAGTGCAGCATCAACAATACATTTCAAGATGATCACTGTTGCGCATTAAATACTCTGCTGTGAGTAATATTGCCATATTTCGGTGTTGTTTTGCTGATTCTTTCTGACACTCTTTAAATAGTTGCAGTAAAAAAAAAGTTTAAACCACTTGATGTCGTGCACAAGCAATACTATCTTGCAGTTTTGCGCCTTTGAATGCGCAGAGAGGATCGCCCTGAAGCCCTCCGAATATATTGAAGTGTGTCATTCTGCGTTCAGGATTCACATAAGCGTGTTTTGTGCCACTCTGCATTGGAGTCTTTCAAATTTCTTACTTTTCTTACTTTGATAGTTTTGTGCAATAAGATGTTATAGTTATATAGCCTATTTATTTGTTGAAGTTCTGTTCGTTACCATGTTGAAGTGCTGGACTTTGTGTCCGTATATCCCTCTGAAACTTGTCTGATTGGGGTCACGTGAACATTACGTAGCTTTATACATTATTATCGCCAACACCGAATAGTCGCTCAAACAACCAATCAACTAGTCAATTATGTAAATTGGTAGGTCTGCACATCCCTACTGTGGGGACAGACATCTAACAGGGCATAAACTATCTTTGAAGGTCCCTTTATTATGTAGGTTTCATGCTTAGGTCTCAGACTTCAAGATTTCTTTATATGAAAAAATATAAACACGTTTATAATTCTTATAATAGCACTGAAATGTTCACTGTTTATATCACTTTGCTTATTTGAGTTTCCTTCAATTTCCTGACATTGAAACCCAAACATATGTTTTCAACATTGCCTATACTCTTTTTTTATGAATACTTGCTTTTACTTAATGTATTTGTAGAATCCTTGTGCATCTAAGTCATGGAGGTGCAGAGGTTCAGATGTTTGCTCCTGATGTGACTCAGATGCATGTGATTGACCACAGCAAGGGTCAGCCTGCTGAGAAAGAATCAAGGTGAAAGGCCCTCTGATAAATTCTGTGAAATGTTTACGATGCCATCATAGTCCATAACTTACTTACCTCAGCAAAACTGTACACTTTTGTGTTCATTGTAACATGAAGAGATGGTTCAGGTTTAATGAAAATCTGTTTACATATATATAATTCATTTTACTCAAGATTTAAAAAAAATTTTGGGGGGGGGATTAATCTATTGATATATTAGCAATGTTTTATCAGAGTCGGCACATATCGCCAGGGGCAACATCACTGTCCTAGATAAATTGAGTGCCAATAATCATGATCCAGTCATCTTCCCTGGTGGTTTTGGTGCAGCTAAAAACCTGTGAGTTCTGTGAGTTATTTAACATTATTTATTTTAAACTTTTAGAGTGCAAAACAGACTATGCTGTATATCTCCAGTGTTGGCAGCAAAAGTTCTCTCTGGTGTGGATGTGACAGTTGGTCAAGAGGAGGAGGAAGGTGGGAAGTCGCCCAATGCTGGTACTACACAAGTCATCACTGCACTAGGAGCCAAACATACTGCTAAAAATGTCACTATATCCTACTTGTACAGAGTTCTCTTCTCTTGTGACTAACGCTTATTTCTGAATCCAAACTGCCTATCATCTCATTGAATAATGTATGAAAGCTTTAAGATTTTCCCCCCTCAAACTGTCTGAATTGACCCTCACGAAGCCCATGTGGACCAGAAGAATAAGGTGGTGACCACACCTGCATTCACGTGTGAAACAAAATTGCACCTGATCTTTGATGGGATTGGTGCTAAGGTTAGAGATGTCCTGAAACTCAGTAGGAAGTGAAAATTCAACCACAATATCAGTATTTTCATATTCGCTACATGGAGCAATTGCCTGTCAAACATATACCATCTGTATCAGGATGCATTAGTAAAAAAAGTGATTTAAGTGATTGTACTGATTGTATTCTTTTAAAATGGTCAGACATTACTAATCAAACGTGTTTTTGTGTGAAAGTACTAGTGTTATTGTGTACAATGTCCAGGGGAGGGCGCTCTCTAATTCACTTGTGAAAGCTCAAAATAAGTAATAGTTAATACTTTTTCTGTGGAGGAAATCTTATTGAAATGTTCATAATGGAATTTATATTTTGAAACTGTGAAATATACAGGATGTAGCTCATTTTTCACATTTTTGAAAATTCAATTTCAAGGAAAAACAATTGATAAATAAGTTAATATAAAGATTTCAGAATATCTTCTTTATAAAGCTTATGTAATTTTATTCTTTAAATATATTCATTTAGACAGTGTTTTGAAATCTGAAGTTGAAAGGATCAATAAAGTCAAGACATTTTCAGCTAAAGATTGTAAACTCTCAGCCATTTAGACTGTAATTAAAAGCAATGAAACATAATACTGCTTTATTATGTATTATATATATATATATATATATATATATATATATATATATATATATATATATATATATTTTACTCTGTTTACTGTGCAATTTTTGCTCTCTGAAGTGTTTTTTCTGTAACTATATATTTTTTATGTAATATTCTGTGTTCACAACAAGTTAAGCTTAATTGACAGCATTGGTGGCATAATGATGATTAACACCAGTGTCTGGGGGTAACGAGATAAAAGTAACTAGCGTTACATAAGCACCTGAGACCCGTAGTGACAGATTAATTGACAGCTGCTGTCAGACTCTAAAATGGAGAGTGACTGGAGTAGCTTTGCCACGGAGCGGTCTTTTGAAGTCGAGGACCTTTCTCCCCCACCTTCACCTGAAGTGGAGGAGGGTGAATTGTCTGTGGACACAGGGCCGGAGCCACATCAATTCGAGCCGCTGGCTCAAACTGCGGTTTTAACTCCCTGTTGAGCATCCGAGTGCGCATTCACCTTCACTCGCGTGCAGGAAAAACAAACGAAACGCTGTTCAGTGATGTTTATCCTTTTAGCAGGATTTTTATTTAGCAAGCTTCACTTGAACATAACATCAGTTAGCTGTTCTCTCAACTTAGAAGAATGTGACGTAAAGCGTAACGTCATCATGTACAAAACCGTATACCTCCAAATAAAACTATACAGGTAGTCAATACCGTAATACAATGTATAAGGGTGCAATACGTTTAACACGCCCGCATCGCGAACGCGCGTTTGTCTACCCCAGAGGATTAACTTTAGCCTAGCCATAAATTGTGATTCAAATATATATGATCACTCACCTCAAGACGCCGCTGAGGTGGTGGAGTCCATGCAGGAGGAGCGGCGTTTGGCACTGCGTCGCATTTCAGCGCGAGCTGTTTGGAGAAGCCCATTTCCACCTCCATTGCGTTGGAGAAGCAATCCCGCGTAAAATGCAGTTTGCACACTCCTCCAGCTCTAGGCGGAACTTCATGGTCTTCCAGAACAAGGACGTGCAACCCCTGGCGCCTAATTTCCAAGTCTATATGGAAAGCAATACAGTCCAGCAGTGCTGTTGCAACCAGCAACATTACACCTACGTACCATCCTGACCACTGTACTAAATACAGATAATCTACGCTAACTTGAAGCTATCCTAACTGACGCAATACTATGCTACTAACTAACTATGCTTCTAACAATACTACACTAACAAATATGCTAATTAACTACCTAGGCTACACGAAATAATCTAAATAATTATATAAATGCTATGCTAAATAGATGCTAAAATACTCTATCATGATCGTTTTCAATACTCGCAATTCCAACTCCTGACTCGCTACAAGTGGTTTTGACACGAGATGGTTTTTATACTGCCATGGGCGTGGTAGCTCGTACCAAGGGCGTGGTGAGTTGGAACCTGCTTACGTCAGCTGTTACCGGTTACGTCACGAAGTACCGCAAAGAGCCAATAGGAAAATTCAACTGCAGTAGCCACCGTTCAACTTGAAGAGGGCAGCACGTTTTTACACCATATATTGTAGAATTAAAACACTTTATACACAAATGTCAAAAAAATTACTTGAATCAATGACCAGTACTAATAAAGTCCCATTCTTACAGATCATTAACTAAAAAAAGTTGGTTTGGGGTTTAGTTACCCTTTAACTGAGAATAGGATGAGAAAATACTCTGTCTGGATCAGTGATTCCAAGCAACGTTCTACATCGATTTTGATTGCAGAGAAAATGTCTTAGTTTCTGTTTTTGTTTCGTAATAAACAAGTAGTTTGATTCATGGAATAAACCGATTATATGACATTTTGGTAGCATTAAATACGATTCCATTCAAGTTGTATCAAAATGCGCCTTTGAAGTTGTGGCGTCTGTACTCATCGTGGATCAACAAGCGTACGTGAAAAATATTAATGTATTCATCAGACATATACCTTGAACATGTTAGACTGGCATTCCCCACTGAATTTGATCCTGACTTCTGAAGAACATCTCAAGTTGACTCTGACACTGTCAGGCACAATACATGATGACAGATATGATGCAGGTTCAAGTGTTGGACTTTGCTTTTTTATGACGGTGGTTATTCTTAATTATTTCATATTGGCTGCCATGTTGATGGGAAAACCAATCATGCATATTCATGTTAATGATTCTTAATTATAAATATGACGCGAAGACCTGCTTTGTAAATATCTCTTTGTTTAGTATGTTGTTTTGACATGAGTGTTGTACAGTAGCTAGCATGAGCTGTAATGTCTCTTGTATGCAATGCATAGCTTCTTTGTATGGAATGCAAAGCATAGCAGAAGAGAAAGTGGCTGTGAGAAAAAAGTTCTCATTTTTGCTTTTTATTATTCCTTTTTTAAGGAATAATACAATATTCTAACAAGTTACTTTTAAAAGTAGCAGTACCCAACACTGATTAACACAAAAATGTATATAGACTTGCCCCTCCTTTTCTTTGAAACAAGTAAAAATCTAGGTTATAGTGAGACCCTTGCAAAGGAAAAGAATGGGGCCAATTTTTGAGGGTTTAAAGGCAGAAATATGAAGCTTTTAATGTGATTTTAATAATTAAAAATTCATATTAGGGTTTGTTGACATTACATTGTCATGGAAACAAAGTTGTAAAATTGGCTATAACTTTATACAGAAGAGGTTAGCAAATGATTTAATCGCAGTCAAATCATAATAACACGCATTGTTTACATCTTGTGGCTATTCTTTTGAAACAGTGAGTATTTTAATGTTTATAGATTGGCCCCCATTCACTTCCATTGTAAGTCCCTCACTGGAACACAGATTTTTTTTTTTTTTTTTTTTTTTTAAAGTAGGGATGAGTCAAAATTATTTTATTTTGGTAATCAATATAATGCCACATATGCTGTCGGTTGAGCTTAAGTTGTATAAACCTAGAATATTCCTTTCGAGTACTCTGTCGTATATTTTATAGACTTTTGCCATTTTAATGCAGTCTTGTAGTATTTAAATTAACCTCTGTATTTACTAAAAACATGTAACTTGTAACAGCTAATTATTAACAGAGTGTAAATCATAATTAGCAGTAGTATAAATACTGGAGAACTTTGAATGCAATTCTGAGCCATTCCACTTAATGACCTATGTTTAACAAATGAACAAATGACAGCCCATAGAGTCTAGTTGAAAATAAAGAGGACAGTTGGTTTAAGATAGTTGACAATGAAACATACAAAAAAGACAAATGTGCTCTATAGTACCCAAAAGAAAATAACCTTTAATACATTTTCTTTATCTAACATAAATGAAAGTTCTAATGATCCTAGTTCATTTCTGAATAAACTTATCTATGGTTAGAATATCATGGTAGAGGGAAAAGAGAGGGACCCAGAAACTGATGAGAGGGAGAAAGACAGTAAAAGGATAATGCGTGTGTTTGGACTAACGGGATTAGTCACAGCATAAGCTATATGAACCGACCATCATATGGCATCACGCAAGGCTACACGCACCTCAAAGAGACCTGCGGTCTGCCCACACAGACAAATTTCCTCAGAGCACCGACCCTCATCTTATAAAGGCATGACTTTACAAGCAGTGCACTCAAACACATGCTCCCAATATGACTGCTTATGTTTGGTTCTTAAAAAGACCTGTTTCCCTTTAGACATTTTGATCAGCATGATGAATTAATTGTATATTGATGCTCTGATACAAATGTATACATTGGGGTACAAAAGTTCACTTGTGAAAATGCTTCTATTTTGCATTTTTCTAATTAACAAAATGTTTTTCAGCCACAAAGTATGCTGTCTGCATATCAATTTGAGTGAAAAGTTTAACAAAAACCTTTACTTGAAGTGTTTAGTATGTCCCACTTGTTCATTAATGACAGTATGTGCTTAAGCTGGCAAGGACTTCACAAGTTTGTGCAAAACCTTATGACCATCATGATTTGAGAAGGTTCCAAAGAGCATCTTGTGTGCTTCAGTGGAAGTAAGATTTTTTGTACAAAGATAATGATCATTGACACAAATTTGCATACTTCATTAGTGACGTAGAAATAGTGTAGAATCTTAAAATAATATTCTGGGTTCATTACAAATGAAGCTTAATCGACAGCATTTGTGGTATAAATTTATAAAATTAATTTTGACTAGTCTCTCCTTTTCTTTAAAAAAGCTAAATCTGGGTTTAAGTGAGGGACTTAAAATAGAGGTGAATGGGATCCAATCCCATTTGAAACAAATACTAATTGTTTCAAAAGTTTTGCCACAAGACATAAACAACATGCATGTTAACATGATTTTAGTGATAAAAACCATGTACCTTTTTGTGAAAAGTTATATATATATTTACAATTATTTAAACAACTTTACAGCTCAAATAATAAAGTTTTAACAGAAGAAAAAAGTGCTTTTATAAAATTATAAGCTTCACATTTCCTTTAAACCCTCCAAAAACTGGCCCCATTCACTTCCATTGTTGATTTTATTGTAATTATTTTTTAAAGAAAACGAAGGACGAGTCAAAATGTATTTTTGTGTTAATCAATATTATGTCACAAATGCTGTTGATTGAGCTTCACTTGTAGTGAACCCAGAATATTCCTTTAAATTCTTATTCATTTTGCATCATAATGTTCCTTTGTTTTACATTTTTCAAAATACTAAAACTTCCAGTTTATTTCCAGGTTTAAATTACATTTAAAAAATGTTATGTGCTCTCAGACTTTCAGACCCCACTGTTCATGAAAGTGAGAAATAAGTCACCAAAGTTTTGATGCAATGTCAAATTTCAGAGACATTTCTATTTTGTATTCTACAGACTTTTAGTTTTCCCTTTCTTTCTCGCTACCTCCTCTCCTGTTGCGTGATCTGATAGCATGGACATCTGTGCTGGATTCCCTCTTTTCTCTTCGGTTCAGGTCAGGCAGATGTGTCTCCCTGCTTGTTAGGTTAGACCTTACTCTTTCTGATGAGGCCTGGTCTCAGACCAGGGAATCTATTTCTTCTGATCACAGGCATGGTGCACTTTGATGGAGATTTCTACCACCCACCTCTCATTACCCAATCCACTTCCCACAGCCGTCCAGGGACACTGGGCAAACAAGACCCCGGGTTCTGCCAATTTGTTCATACAAAACGTGGGGATTTGGGGGCCTGCGGCGACTCTTACATTGACAAATGGTAAGTATTTGCTTGCCAGTCTGAGACCTCTCACCCCCACCTCCTTGTAGCACAAGCAAACACATACGCACTGTCACTTGGTACTTCACACTGCTGGCTAATTTCTTTACTCTGGGCATCTCTCATTGCTCTTTGACTGTCTTTAACCATTGCGCCTAGTTCAGTTGGGGGCCACCTTAAATTACTAGTCTCATTGACTAATATATGCTGGTTTTAGCTGGTAATCCAGTGCCAGAAATAGACCAGCATAGCCCATCTAAAAGCAAACAACCTTGCAATTTACGCTGGTCCAAACTGATTTCTTTCAACAGAGAGTGCTACAGATAGACTGTATATAAATGTTAAATAATTTTCTTTTACCTTCTTTCTAATTTGTTTCTTTCTATTTTCTTTCATACTTAGAGTAATTCTATATCGCTTTCTTTTGTGCAATCTTTAATCAACTCTTCTTGTGTAGGTGTATTAGTTCCACATGGACTTAGACAAAATGTGCGTTGTGTGTGCGTGAGACAGACTTGCAGTGTGGACAGCCTGTGGGATTTAAATAGGCTGAGGTCTTGTGTATTATTGTGAGTGGGGCAGTCTATCAGGGGCCGGACTGAGGCCTGAGGCCCCGCAGACCTCCTAGCATCCTGATCAGAGGATTAACAGCACACAGCCGCATGTCAAAAGCATGCCAGTTACTCACACACATTCAACACACATCCACACTTGTCATTTCGCTTTCTGTCACAAACACCTTCGCTTTCACACCCATACACAGGAGAGAGCATTTCTCAACCTCTCACAGAAGAGGCCTGTTTGAAAGCAGCCTATGGATTAGGGTCTGTGTGAAAGGCTGTTTCTCCCTATTCACTTAATTCTCATTCTGATTGGCTTATGTTCTTGAGATTGTTTTTCTACAGTGAGGTCGGACTACTTTATACAATGAAAGGTAATGGGTTTTTTCTCATGACATCATATTTCGCTACACTCTTCCACCACGTTTGAAGTGTTTTAAAGATTTTTTTCTTTTACATTTAAGGCAAAAGAAAGCAAATTTTGCTCAAAATGTATCCCACTACATATTTCTAATTACTTCATTAAAATTTTATTTTGGTTATTGTACTGCTTTCTACATATAAAAATAATAGCTCTTGCCCACTGAAGTTAAGCAGGGTTGAGCCTGTTCAGTACCTGGCTGGGAGACCTCCTGGGGAAAACTAAGATTGCCTCTTTTCTGGCTCTTTTCTATCATAGCCTCATAATGATTCCCATCCATTTAATTGGCTACATCACTCTACCCTCCTCTCCACCAATAGCTGGTGTGTGGTGAGTGTACTGGCGCACAATGGCTGCCTTCACATCATCCAAGTGGATGCTACACACTGGTGGTTGAGGAGATTCCCCCTATAATATGTAAAGCACTATATAAATGTAAGGTATTATTATTATTATTATTATTATTAATTACTTTACCTCCTCATCCATCCACATATACCAGTTCAATGACTCATTGGGGTGCGCATGCTCTTCAGCTGTTAACGAAATGCCAACAGACCTACATATGAGCATAATTCATGTTTTAAATGTATGTATCCCAAGTTATGTAATTGCAAAGCAGTTAAAAGTCAGTAACTCATCTGATTAAAACATTTTCAAATGTATTCTGTTACATTTTGACTTATTTTTTTACTAAAAAGTAATTATATTACAGTAACAAAGTATTTTGTAATTGTATTACACAGTTCTGGTATTTGCTATTGTCTGTATTAAACAACTTTCACACCTTGTGTAATCCCCAAACGATTTGCCTCCCACCCAGTCAGATTAGTTGTAAAAATGTGACTTGTTCACATTTGGAGGGTTGTGGCTTGTAAATAAAATACTTATTTTTAATTGATACTTAATTACCTTTGCATCAACTATGATTTCCAAATAAATTATTTAATACTTTTCTTAAATAATGAACCATTTTGTCTTATTTCAGATGAGTGTTGCTTACGTGTTAAACCACAATTATTGCTGTCCCAATTCATTCTGCCCAAATGCATGGAGCACATCACCACAACCGATCTGTCCAAAGTCTTTGCTGACTACTCTATAGATATGACAGGTGGTCAGTGTACGTCGGGTCGGATCGTTCCAGTTCAGGAATAGGGTTGGGCTGGTTTTTGACCAGAGAAACGTATCCTGTCTCTAAATGGAACCCTGCACTGACCCCTGTCATCCATCCCAGTTCTCTTAATATTACAACGCCTTGTTGCCTCCAGCGTGAGGTCCCAGCATTGAGAAATTTGGCTACGACAAGTGTTAAACTGAAAATCTGGTACTAATACATGCACAATGTGGCCCAATCCAACAAGATGGTGGGAAGAGCGTGTGCTGGGTGACTGGACTTTAAAGGGGGCTGCAATATTGTACTAATTCGTGCAAGAGACTCTCTATCAAAGAGAAAGACATTTGGTAATTAACGAGGGGTAAGGGGGAAAAGAGAGGTAAGAAAGAGCAGGAAGAATGAGTTTGGGAAAAAGGGATGGAGATGCAGATTTTGACGTGTAAATGCCATGTTGATGTCTTGATTAGCATATTGTGGTTTGTCCAGGCCAGTTAATTACCAGCAGAATTGAATATGAGTGCAGCATGGATGTGACTTTCTCCCCCCTAAATTTCCACAGCCACCTTTTCAGAGACGTCCTCTCACCACTCTGAAACACCCTCTCACCTTTCAATTCCTTTTCTTTTTGTTCCTGGTTTCTCAATGGTGTGAATATAAAATGTAGAGGTTGGTCATTTTTCTTTTCTAAGATTATTATTATTTTTTTTAAAGATCGGTCTAGTCCAGAAAGAGACTTTATGATAAGGTGACACTAATATGTTCTTAATTTTACTCTTTAAAAAAAAGGAGTGTGTAGTATCTGTTTTTGGCACTGAAAATATAGCAAAGATTTGAAACAAGTGTAAATAGCATAGGAAATTTGGTAATATAATTGTCACGATCCCCTGTTGTCTGCCCTGTGTTTCTCACTTGTCATTCCGGACTACACTTCCCATAATTCCCTGCCCTCATCACTGCCAGCAGTCATTCATTGTTCTCACCTGTGTGTCGTTTATTCATTATCCTTGTGTATTTAAACCCTGTTGTTTCACCATTCGTAGTCGGTTGTTAAGCGTAAATGTAATGTTAATGTCTTGTAGATTCTTGTATGTGTTCCTGCCTGAGCCCTTCATGGATGTTTTCTCTTGTTTATATCTTTTGTTTCCCCTTGTGGAGGTTTTGTTTGTTCCAGTCTTGTTTGTCTTGTTATTTTCAATAAAGCTGCACATAGATCTTCACTCCTCGTCTGTCTCGTAACAATAATCTACAAGGTGTGGATTAAAGTGCGTCAATTCTCCACCGTTATATGTAGGAACAGTCTGTGTGAGCTAGGAATACATTTTACCTGTCCTTTTTCTACATCATTATATAAGGAAATGTATAATGGAATTAGTCACATTCGACAACTATTATAAGCAAGCTAAATGACAAATAACTAGATTAAGTTAAAATCTTAATACAACGTCTCGTTGTATCCGCTTACAATTTCTATTTTAAGGAATTAGCTTTAATAAGGAAATTATGATTAATTCATTTATTGGAGTAAAACTATTCTCATGGCTTATTGAATATAATATCACACATATTAAGTTACAGTATAGCTTTGAAGTGAAATCTTTTTAAAACAGGGATGAGATTATATATCAAAATATACCACAGTCAAATTATCTTTGAATACAGACAAACTTTATTTATTTTCTAAACATAAACTAATCTAACACATAAAACATGAAACAGGTTGGTGAGTAAAGTGACAGAATGATCAATACAGTGAAAATGAGCTTTATGGAATCTGTAGACAATGCCATTTATCCTTCTTTGAGACTAAATCGATTTGCAATCGGATTACCCGAAGTATTTAACTGATACACCAGCACTTTCAGTAAAAGTCTGGAGATGTTCTTGCGTGTCATTGTGTTGCGTTGCGTTTCGTTTTGTTGCTTTGTTCTTTGGCGTTTGAAGAATGTTAGTTCCGTCATGTCTTGGACTAGGTTATGATTGTTGATAGTTATTGTTTGGATGAAGTGATGCCTTCTGCAAGGAGGACTAGTGACTCCTGTTGGGGGTCTGAACCGTAGAGCAGAGAGTGAGAGGCTTCCTTGGGACTTCGTGTCCCGAATCTTCCTTGGACTCTACATGGCACGGAGGATCTGGAAGGAGCAAGAGAGATGACGAAGAGAGGAAACCAAGAGATTGTTGCAAGAGTAGTTCTAAGAGCAGAAGAGAAGAGAGAGTTCTTCCTTGGGAAAGTTTGAACTGAAATTGGCTGCACCCCAAAAGAGTCAATCATTTGTGTGGAGGATTCTTACAACTTCCCATTCAAAATAGTGCATGTTTAATCATGAACATTTATATCTTGGATACAACTGACTATATCGAAGATTAATTAACATAAACATTCCTAAAAAGCATAAAGAATTTCAAAGATATTGAAAAAGGGTCGCGGGGGGCTGGAGCCTATCCCAGCTAACATTGGGCGAAAGGCGGGGGACACCCTGGACAGGTCGCCAGTCCATCGTAGGTATGCTAGTACACTAATCCCAATTTCGCCAGGGTTTTAGCTGTGCATGCTGGTGCATATGGTTTGTTGCTATGGTTTTAGCTAGACAAGTTACGTTATTAGTAGGGACTTGCTGTTAAAGTGGAGAGGTTGAGAGAGCTGTGCCTTCAGCAAAGTAAAACGCAACTATGGCAGAAGCCAAAAAACAAAAACATAATTTTCATTCAGACTGGGAGTAGGATTATTTTTTTGTTTATTCAAATTCGAAGTCCATCTATCTTATTTGCAATGAAAGCGTGGCCTTACCAAAGAAGGGCAATTTGGAGCTGCATTTCAGGGCAAAAAAAGCTATGCACAAAAGCTATGATGCAGATTTCCCAGTTAAATCTGCTCTACGCACCAAAAAGTTCCGGGAATTGAAGGGGCAGTTAGCAGCACAGCAGTCCATTTTTACCAGGCCAAACACCAAGGGTAAGGCTGCAACTATTGCATCATATCGCATCAGTCACGTTCTTGCAAAACACAAGAAGTCTTTCAAGGACGGTGAAGTTGTGAAAGAAGCATTTGTTGAGGCTGCAGATGCACTATTTGATGACTTTAAGAATAAAAGTGATATCATAGCTGCTAAGGGTGTGACGAGATCTCGTGTTACGAGATCTCGCAAGATTAAAACGTGACGAGATTTCTCGTCGAGGTGAAAAGTTGTCTCGAGAGATGTTGTGATGTCAGCGTGATGGAGCGTGAGGGTGAACTTAGTATTGAAGATGCCCCTGCCACTTTTAAATCATTTGTGTGGCAACATTTTGGTTTTCCTGCGGAAATAAGAAACGGCGAAAGAGTGACAGACAAGACGAACACAATATGTAAACATTGTAAGAAAATAATGCCGTACACCGCGGCTAACACGAGCACTATGTAAAAACACATACAGAACCACCACAGCTCTCTACTAAAACTAGCTGCACCTGTGACGAAAACAGTAAAAGGGCAAACAACTCTAAATGCCTTTGCATCTCTTCCACCGTCAAGTGCAAGAGCCACGGCAATAACGAGAGACATCGGCGTTTTCATTGCAGCTGATATGAGGCCATTTTCTGTGGTGGAAAATCTGGGATTTCGGTGACTCCTCCGCACACTGGAACCGTTGACATGCTTATATTCTTGAAAAAGAACATGACCATATCTTAGGCTGTTCTGTGTAGTTAATTTATCTCTTTTTCATGCTTGAAGAAAAAATTTGTTTCTGTTTGCACTTGTAGTTTTGAGAGAGCAGTACTTTGATTATGGATACACTTACTGTTTGCATTTAAAGTGTTATTTCTATTATTTATATATTTATTTTATTTATACTGTTATATTTTGTTATGTTCGATTTGTGAAAAGGAGTTGGATTTCTCATGTGAAATCGTACAGGGGAGAAGCCAGTCAGTAGAGTTTATAGCAAAACATTTTGCAGTGTTTGCATGTCCTTTACTGCATAGAATTAATTAAAATAGAAGTAAAATAACATTCATTACAAGTTGATTTAAAAATGCACCTAAATTGTTTTGCATTTTGTGATTTTTCAGTTGAATAAAATACTATTTTCCATTCATATATTTCATCATTGAGGATTTCTTAAAAATTGTGTAAAAATCTCGTCTTGTCTCGTTCTCGTGAACCCAATCTCATGTCGTGTCTTGTCTCGTGGAGTAAGCGTCTCGTCACACCCCTAATAGCTGCCATTAAGGTCGTGCAATTATCCCGTGGCACCGTTACTCGGCAATGCAAGGGATTGACAGAGGATATCGAGGGGCAGTTGAGGAAGGATACTGAACAGAGTGAATGTTTTTCTCTTCAGTTCGACAAGTTGACTGATGTCATGGATGTGGCTCAGCTATGTGTTTTCATCAGAATAGTTTTTGGAGACATGGGTGCAAAAGAAGAGCTACTCACCATTTTGCCATTGAAAGGACACACTTCAGGCGAAGATATTTTCCAAGCTTTCATGGAATTTGTTAACAAGACCCAATTGCCCCTCTTCAAACTCATCTCTATCACAACTGATGGTGCTCCAGCAATGGTGGGCCATACTAGCGGGTTCATTGCATTGT
Source organism: Xyrauchen texanus (assembly GCF_025860055.1). Classification (NCBI taxonomy): domain Eukaryota; kingdom Metazoa; phylum Chordata; class Actinopteri; order Cypriniformes; family Catostomidae; genus Xyrauchen; species Xyrauchen texanus. The sequence continues at coordinate 30,112,896 of NC_068289.1, read as the reverse complement.
GCAAACAGAGTGAATATTTTCAAGACTTCCTTAATTACCACTGTATAATCCACCAGCAGGCATTGTGTGGTAAGATTTTAAACATGAAAGAAGTGATGGACGTTGCAATGAAGATTGTTTGTTCCGTTCGGGCCAGGAGTCTACAGAGAATATTCCGTGCACATTTGGAGGAGACAAGTGCAGAACACACAGACCTGTTGCTGCACACAGATGTTAGATGGCTGATTAGAGGTACATTTTTAGCCAGATTCTCAAGAATTGTTGCCTGAAATCAAAGATTTTCGGAAGCTTTCAAAACACGCAGAATATGCCCAGCTAGAAGACTACCAGTGGATATTGGATTTAGCGTTCCAGACCGATCTCACTGACCTGCCTAATGATTTTAATTTAGAGCTGCAGGGTAAAGATAAAAATGTAATCAACATGATCAGTTCAGTGAACACATTTAAAAGCAAGCTACAACTGCTGTCAATTAGGCTGCAAGTATTGATGTGGATTTTCTTGCCTCCAAAAATATATCAATGTTCTACTTGGATAGCTCTGCTGTTGAGAACGAGATTCTCACACTGCAAAATGACATTGAGATCAAATCCAGGGCAACACCTGGCATGAATGGAGAGTTCTGGAACTTACTGCCTGAACAAAAGTATCACAACCTCAGAAGATGTGCTTTCAAATTGACAGCACTTTTTGGATCAACCTATTTGTGTGAGTGTGCTTTCTCTCACATGAAACCATCAAGTCAAAGTACAGATCTACAATGACTGATGACCACCTTGTGGCCTGCTTAAGGCTTGCGACCAGCTCCTGCCGACCAGCCCCTACTATGAAAACCTAGTTGCGTCCTCCCAGTGCCAGAGGTCCCACTAAGGTCGAGAAATAACTTTATTGTCACTTTTCTAACTAGAACTAGGCTGTTTTAGTATATCTGGATTAGGCCTACTTTTCTGTTTGTTTTGTACATTAAATATGTAGAGACGCTATGAGTAGCGACTGTTTGTGGCTTTCTGTTTGGACTGGTAGATCTCGGCACACTGACAAATTTAAAAGTAGACCTTGGTTCAAAAAAGATTGGGCACCCCTGTTTTAGAGGGTTCATTCAGTGAGGTACAGTGACTTTGTGTGTAGTGTTCATGGATTAAGATGAGATGTCTTCATATTAGGATTGTGTAAACACAAGGGGCTTTAACAAGGGAGTGGTGGTGGCGTAGTGGGCTAAAGCACGTAACTGTAAATCGGAAGGTCACTGGTTCGATCCCCACGGCCACCACCATTGTGTCCTTGAGCAAGGCACTCAATTCCAGGTTGCTCCGGGGGATTGTCCCTGTAATAAGTGCACTAAGTTGCTTTGGATAAAAGCGTCTGCCAAATGCATAAATGTAAATTTAAACAAGGAAACCTTTAAAAAAAACCTGCTTTAGCTCTGTGTGGAAGTTCAGAAGGCCATGCTGAGGGTTTAAGTTTGTGGAACAAAGATGGAGCTTTATTTGTCAGCTCTGTCATTACAAACCCTAGTTTGAGATTAAGCAGGCATGGGAGAGACGGTCTCCTTCAGCAATTTAGGTGCCATGGATTCATTTTTATGACTCTCTAATGGCTCGGAGGGGGATATCTCTGATCCTTGGAATGTGTTGTGTTAATTTGATGGCTTTGTTCGTGGATAATCATATAATAGCTCCACACAACACAACTCTTAACACAAGTGAAATTGGTTAACTCATAAACTCCTTAAAGGGATAGGTCACCCAAAAATGTCAATTGTTTTATCATTTACTCACTCTCATGCCATCCTAGATGTGTTTGACTTTCTTTCTTCTGCTGAACACAAATTAAGATTTTTTAAAAAATATCTTCACTCTGTAGGTCCTCACAATGCATGTGAATGGGTACCAAAATTTTAAAGCACCAACAGCACATAAAGGCAGCATAAAAGTAATCCATAACACTCCAGTGGTTACATCCATGTCTTCAGAAGCGATATGATAAGTGTCGGTGAGAAACAGATCAATATTTAAGTTATTTTTACTTTCAATCTCCACATTGTTCTTCTTTTGTTTTTGGAAATTCACATTCTTCATCCATAGAGCAGGGAGGAGAATTTATAGTAAAAAATGACTTTATTGTTGATCTATTTCTCACCCAAACTTTTATTGCTTCTAAGGATATGGATTTAAGCACTGAAGTCATTTGGATTACTTTTATGCTTTTATGTGTTTTTTTTTAAGCTTCAGATTTTTAGATTGTGTTGTGAGGACCTACAGAGCTGAAATAGAGTATTCATAAGAAGAAAGAATGTCATACACATCTGGGATGGCACGGGGTGAGTAAATTATGAGATAATTAACATTTTAGGGGTGAACTATCCCATTAATCTTGGCTAATGTTAATTTATAAAAATTCAGTTGTTCATTCTTAGTTCATACTGCATAAACTGATTGTGAGCATACACCGGTCCCTTATCAGGCTAATCAAGCCTCCGATAGGGATAAAGGCCAACTGCGGAGGATTGTGCGGGAGAGAGAGAGATAGTTTATGGACATGTCCGTCATATGTGTGTTTGTTGTCTTTTAAGTTTATAATTAAACTATTATTTATATTGTCAAGCCGGTTCTCACCTCCTCCTTCCCATTGAACCCCTTTGCACTGGTGCCGAAATCCGGTAAGGAGGAGGGATACGGCGTAGTAGGGTTCTCGCCACTACCGTCCACCCCAACGGAGCAGCCACGACCATCTGCCAGGGAACGAGGAGCCCAGCCGCCTGGAAGAGGACGACGGCCGCCGATCGCGAGGGGAGAAGGGGCTCCTAACCGACCGCCTGGGTCGGTCAGGGCAGCTGCCAGGGGCGGAGGAGTAACCTACCAGCCGCTGAAACGCGGCAGGGTTTGAGACCGCCGACCGCGAGCGGGGAGGGGCTCGCTGCCGACCGCCTGGTGCGGGAGAACCACTGCCAGGGGCAGGGGAGACCCCTTCTGTTCCCCAAGAACGCGGCGGGGCATTCCATCCACCAGGGGCTGGAGGACTGCCTCTGATCCGCCTGGAGAGGCGCGGCCGTCGTCCGTTAGAGGGTGGAGGAGTGGCCGAGGAACAAGCTACGGCGTATCGGAGAACTGGCGAGTAAGTGTTTTTTTTTTTAAATCTCTCTCTCCTCTCTCTCTCTCTCACTGCCACTCTGCGTTGGCCTTTTCCCTCTCATTTAAATTTTACTGTGTTTTTTTTGGGAGGGGGGGGTACTACACTGTTACAGGAAGTACCCCCCTATTTAATTATTTCAGTTTCCCTCACTTTGTCCCCTCCCTCATCCAGGTAGACGGGGATGACCTGCCGGCAGACAGGGCAAGAGGCACGCCCCTCCCCAAGGAAAGGGGGGGGTGTACGTCATGCCGGGGGCTCCCCTGCCTGAGAGAACGAGGGAGGAATGTGGCAGGGCGGAGGGCGGGGCCGGGTCGTGATCATACACACCCGGTCCCTTATCAGGCTAATCAAGCCTCCGAGAGGGATAAAGTCCAACTGCGGAGGATTTTAACTAATGTAGTTAACAAATTTTAACGAAAACAACCATTATGGAATAAATAATTTTGGAATAAAATGTTCCATAGTCTTAAGTTTTGATTATAGTTAAATGTCTTCCTTAGGTAAATGTATTAGCAAGTATTTTATTAGCAAATCATTTATTATTATTAACACTACCAATACTTCTTCATCTTTGACTGTTGCCAAAGTGCTATTTATCATTGTGTAATGAACAGTATTTTACATTATAAGGTGTCTGTGCTTCTGTGCATCTCTCAGTTCGCAGTGAAGTATTTAGTCAATCACACTTTTCTCTGGGACAGAAAAAGAGCAGAGCAGGTCACCCAGTGTGGTGCCTCTAATCTTTTGTATGCTGGTTTCCCTTTGCCAGCTTTCTGCTGTCACATTAGCACACGTCAAATGCACTAGATCTCATGCAAATTCACTCTTGGACTTTTTGCTTCTTGGCCTAATTAGAGGCTTCATTTGCAAACAGAAAGCAACTTTTGGACTTTCAAACAGATTTGGTAAATGCCTCAATTTCAACCTTTCCTCCTAAATCCATATCAATGCACAAATTAACTTTTATGCTTTTTGTGTATGCTGTTTTGGAGTAATAATTTACACCTGCTGCAATTGGCAAGTGGAAGGGAAAATTTAGGGACGTAATCCTTCATTACTGTATATCATGAATTGTTGGCAGACCCCCACGACTGAATTTATCTCTATGGCCAGAGGAATAGCAAGCCTGTGTGTGTATGTACAGTATGTGTTTATCCACAATGACTAGTATGTTAACGTGAGTGGTCAGCCTAATTCATGTCAAAGTTCATGGTCATCAATGGTTGAGGTGGACGCCTCTCCATCTGGTGGGGACTTGGCCTCTATGGTTCAGGGCTAAAGAGTATCTGTGTTGAGAAAGTGTTTTGTCTTCAAAGGTTTAGTTGGTGTGTGGCACAGCAAGCGTGTATGTGTGTGTGTCCTCTGCAAACTCCAGTGACCTCTTCAGTTTATAACGTGTTAATAGCAAATTTAGCCTGAGCCTGTACTGAATGCTCCTATCATGCACAACAATACCTGTCAAACCATTTGAACATAAATGTTTTTTTTTTTATTTTTTAAATGCAGTTCTCCCTCTCTCTTTCACTCTGACAGGTAGATCTTTGGTCTTGCAGCTGCATGTCATGAATTGAATGAAAGCAGGCACTTGAGCAACTATGTGTGCACCCAGAAAAAAGGTGAAAAGGCCTATTAATTCTGTCCATAGAGTTTCAATGATCATTGCAGTAGCATTGGCCAATTACGTCCAGCTGAGTGATAGTTGAATCGGTGACCATTAAAGGCCTTGCTTGGCACATAGCATTTTTGCTAGCTAAATACAACAGTAACTTATAAATTAAATAGGTCTTTTTAAATCTCTGGTAACCCCTTCATTAAAGGTAAGAAAGAAGAATTAGATTTTAAAAAACTTCTGTTAAGGTTTTTCCATGTCATTTCAGTTTCATTCTTTACATTTACGTTATTTTTACGTAAGTTTAGTGGACAAGTGAATGCATAATCCAACACTTTCATTATGTCGTAATGTATTTAATGCTAGTTTGATAATATACATAAGTGTTTCACATTAATATAACTATATATATATATATATATATATATGTATACTATATGTACTATATGTGCAGTATATTTGATGTTTTATAGTTATCTCTCTCTCTCGCTCACTCTCTCTCTCTCTCTGTAACTGTCACTGCAGCACAATGTAGGAGCATTAGTATGCTAATGAGGTGCTGGGCGACAGGTGGCCTGCTAGACAGCTCAATTAAGCAACTCGTTAAAGGCCAAGCTAACGAAGCAGCCTGCACTGCAAGTCTCAACAAACAATGTGACTGTGCAGGCTACAAATTGGTGAGTGCTAGTTGTGTGTGCGCATGTGTGTGTGTGTGTGTGTGTGTGTGTGTGTGTGTGTGTGTGTGCGTGTGTGCGTGTGTGCGTGTGTGTGTGCGCGCGTGCGTGCGTGCGTGCGCGCGCGCGTGTGTGTATGTTTAGCTTTCATGTGTATGAGCGAGAGGCAAAATGATATGTTTGCCTCTCGCTCATGCTAGACTGTTTAAGTGAATGTGTAAGTAGGGACAGTGAGTTGGAAGGAGAGACTCATTTTGGTGTGTGTGTATCAGGGGCATGCCAGGATTTTTTCATGGGGGGGCCGGGCAGGGTACAGTGATCAGTCTGGTGTGGCAACGAATTTGTGGGGGGGGTTGATGCTTCTGTCTGGGGCGGGGGGGCACCCCATGCCCCCCTCTAGAACCACCCCTGGTGTGTATAAGGTAAATGTTTAGCGGTTAGAAGGGCTGTGTGATGGACAAGACTAATTGTGACTAATAAGAGGGACTGTCGCTTTTGCCCTTATGAAATTGAAATGAAAAAAAACAATTACTTGAATCCAGACCTTCTCATTTTTTAATAATTGCCCTATGAAACACTTTGCACCATTACACTATTTTACTTACTTAAGATATATACTGATAATTTGTACATGACCTACTGTACATAAAATCTCCTTACTATTTGACATTTTTCAAATAAAATCAGTCATCAACATTTTAATTTAAAGTAGAAGAAAAATAAAATTCAAATCAGAATTGAAAAACAGAAGAGGAATACTGTATATTTATTTGAATGGGGTGGGGTGGGGGGGGGGGGGTGCTGTTATTATCTTCCTCTATTAATGGCCTAAAAAACACTTGGATGCAAATACTGTATGGTTCTCAATATATTAGTCATCCCTAATATTTTTATGCACGCGATTTGAGGAAACTTTTATTATAAAGTGCTAAGATTGTGTTTGAGATGATGAATACCCACAACAGGTGGCAAAGGATACAAATTAAATAGACTTATAATATGCTAAATTAAAACACAATATAAGGACTAAGAGATTTAGGTTATGTTGGTAGAGAAGTTCCTGTTTGTAAAATAACACCAATTCCCTTGCCCTGTGATTAAATGCTTGTTAATTATGAGGTCAGATGAGTTTAACTGAAGAAGCTTCATGCATATGACATGATGAAATAAACATCTCTTTGTCTGGTCACCCAGCAAAATAACCGGGGCTGGGAACATTTGAGCAGTTTCGGGGACAATATTAGAATCCGCCACAATTTCTTGCAGGCGAGCATTGTTTATTGTGCCCTGATAAAGTTGTAACACAGACATTTTAATCAGTTTGTAACACTTGGCATTTGAGCCTTATTATCCTGGGGTGTGCTTGCTGGGGCGTGAAACAGCAGCGTTTGGGTTCATAACCCGCCCTCCTGTCTGAGTCTCACTGGCATAAAGGGATCATGAGCTCTAATGGTCGTGGATCTGCCCAGCAAACGAGGTTAGGTATGGAGGAAAACAAAAACACAGGGGCTAAACAGAGCTGTCCCATTCTCCATCAAGCTGCTGCAAAGCTGCCTGACTCATGAATATGTTAATCCACATTTGCCCAAATAAGTATGGAGAGAGGGAGAGAGATACAAAAACAGCAACAACAGCTCTCATTAATTAATAAGCACAATGTATCTTTAATGACGGTGTTGACATGTTGGCGAACAAGTGATTGAGGCCTGAGAACAAGAGGTCATCAGAAGGAGAGGAAGTGGGACAGTGATGGGCAATACTGTCAGACTGAGAGGGAGAGAGAGATTTTTTTACTGTCCTATGGAGGGCAGAAAAGGTGATCAAGGATGGACATGTGATTATAGCACAGACAGAATTGAGCAAGGAGAGAGAGACAAACATAAAGCCAGTTGGACAAGTAGACAGCTCAAAGTTCAGGAAAGTGAACTCTGTATATAAATGCTATTATCAAAAAAGCATACCTGTAAGATATTCATGAAGTAATGAGTCTGCATCGGCTGATAACTGATTAAAAGGCTCACTTACATTTACATTGTAAGTGACATTTACTTCTGCATGGCAAAATTATGTGGGCAAAAAACTACTTGCCAATAAGCCTCTTTTTATGCACTTCATACTCTGGAAGAGTGTGGTTATAAAAAAACACAACACTAAAATTCTTTCCTTGTACATTGTGAATATTCAGTGTAGTGTTTTTTGCCAAAACAGAGGTTACTGCCAAACCAAGTGTCTTCCTATTGGTCAATGCCGCTTAATCGCATGTCAAAGTTCACCAAACTTAAAGGTGCATTGAACCCAAAAATGAAAATTCTTTCATAATTTATTCACCCTCATGCAGAACACAAAGATTTTTAGAAGAATATTTGAGCTCTGTACATCCTTACAGTGCAAGTGAATGGTGGCCAGACCTTTGAATCTTCAAAAATCACTAAAGGCCACATGAAAGCGATCCATAAGACTCCTCTGTCCACCCGGAATTATTACACTGAGGTACACTTCATAACACACACACCACACATCAGTGCTTCCTTGTCAGTGATAAAATAATGGACAAAGGACCTCTTAATGCTATTTGATGTACAAAACATGCCCAGATGGGACTTGTAATAGAAATCAAGTATTTTTCAGCATATGTCAGGTGCGTTTTAAATACCACAGATGCACATCAAGTCTTAACAATAACCAAAATGCAGAATGAGATGGCAGATTAATATTGTAGAGGATGAAGTGTTTTAATGCCCATTGCAATGAAAATGGAACCTATTTGGGACTAATTATTCCAATTAGACAAACTCCCACTTTGACTTTGGAAAACATTTAATGTTACTTGATTTGGTGCTATTTTAGTGCATATCTATCTTTATATTGTGGAAGACTATGTTTAGAAAATGTTAATAAAGCATTATATTGTTACATATTGCTTTGTTTTCTTTCCTAAGATGGGAAAATATGAATTTTGACAGGGAAAAAGTATCTGCAATTTTATTATGATTAACTACAACAATTATGTGATTAATCGCTATTAAAATTTGTTATCGACTGTCAGCACTACACAATACATAATTCTGACAAAGAAGATTAAATAAACATAGAAGGCAAATAAATCTGACATAAAAGAGAATTGATATAAGACAAGATACTACTCAATTCTATGTTAAAATATCACCAGCAGCACTTCAGCATTTTTTGTGCTAAGCCGCCGGGCTGTACGGTTGTGTGATTCACAAGAGCAAAAAAATTCTTTTCATTCTTTTCTAAAGTTTTGCACTGTTCATGCTACATATTTAGGTGTTTGAAATCGAGGCGTGAAAGAAAGACAATGGAGCAGTGCCACACACATTGAGATCAGAGTAACTTTATAAAGTAATCTCTCTTTCTCACTCTCTTCTCTCTTGCTATCACTTTAACCCCTCCCTCTCTCCCTCCCTCTGTGTTATGACATAGTAATCTGTGTCTGGAGCTGCTGGACTGAATAGGTGTAAGAATAGCTGTTTTCTGCCTACATGAACCTATTTGAGGTGGATCAACCATATGCCCATGGACATGCACACTCAATGACAAAGGCGGATACCAACAGGTCCTCTCTGACACAAAGCGCAATGGGGCTGAGGGAGGCAGGCGCAGAGGGGGACATCTTAACCTGAGATGCACACACACACACGCAAGTAAATATTCTCACTCACACCCCACCGAATGCCACCCACACTGCGATATGGAGATGGGACATTGATACAAACTCAGCCTGGGGAGTTTGGGAATATAATGGTTTTGAAGATTGCTTTGTTGTAGTGTTCTTGTAGCATCCAAGTTTGGGTGGGTTAGGTTATTGTGTAATGTTTATGATGCTGCAGTTGAAACTTAAAGGGATAGTTTGCCAAAAATTGTCACCCTCATGTGTTTCAAACTCGTATTTTTTTTCCTCAGTAGAATTTTAGCTTTAGTCACCATTTCATTTCCTTTCATCTTTTTACCATACTATGGAAGTGAATGATGACTATGGCATTCTACTAAACACCTCCTTTTTATTCTTTAACAATAAAATGTCCTTTGGTTACTATGGAAAAAAGAGAGAGGAAGATCAAAATGTTCACAAGTAAGTTTTGGAAGGGGCCAGTCTGTTGCAGATCTGTATGAAGTCTTGTAATGGAGAGACATATGTGTCGCATATGTCATGTTAAGCGACATATGCGACACAGAGGGACACAAGGATTATGGTCCTCTTCTCGTTATCTGCGCCTTTGGACAATGAGATTATCATCTGGGGGAATGAAGATCTCAGGCCGCTAAGCTTCAGTGCAGCCTACTCGCCCGTCTCTTGTTTGGGATGGGAAAGCAGGGGTGAAGGGTGTCCACTGGAGAGAGGGCCACTATTAGGATTTACATATTCATCAGGGATCAGAGCAATGTTCTCTTTCTTTTTCTTTTCTCTTTTCTATTTTACTCCATCACACTTACATTTGCTCAAGCGTATTAGGATGTCTCATTTACGTTGCCTCTGAATTAGACAGGCCCTTGTTTTTATTTCATTTCTGGCAAACACAGACAAATGTCTTCCATTTCTTTGTCTTTCCAAACACAAATAAATGTATCAAACCTCTCAAATGTGAATTTCAGACATGATCATTATTAAAAAATAGCAAATAAAAGAGCATAATAGTGAGTGAGAGAGAAAGAGGGAATGAGACAGAGGAAGTACTGTAGCGAGGGGCAAGTGAAGTTCATGTGAGGTGAAGGGGTGAGACAAGGACATCTGGGACAGAGATCACAAGAGACGTGTCTAATGCACACAGAGAGATGGAAAGTAATAGTGACAAAGGATGTACAGATTGTGTAAGAGAGGGAGAGAGATAGCAATATATGCTGTTGAACTCATCGTCATCTTAATTGATGAGGTCATCCCGGGGAGTACCCCAAGACCAGCATATCCCCATTACCACAAGGTCGCCACCAGGTCACCCAAAAGTCAAAGTGCATCGGCATGGGCATCGGCGAGAGATGATTTAGTATGTAACTTTCCTGCATGGTTCTATCAATGAATATTTTATACTATGTTGTGACATTTCAGATTGACCAAATTCAGTTGAATTAATACAGATTCAAATAATAAAAAATAAAGCATCTGATGTGCACCTATTTTGCACTTACTGTGGTTTTAATGTGCTTTATTGGCATGGCAAATAATTGTGCATTCACATTTCCAAGGCACTTACAGCTTAGCTACATGGAAGGAAAAAGTGCAAAATAATACATGTGCAAAAAATATACATTATTTAGAGATAAAATAGATAAATATTAAATATATATTTCCTCTCATTTATATGCACATACATACTGTATATACAATGGTGTTTTTAGGTTATGAAACTGAATGTGCATCTTTGATATGCTGTCAATCAAATGTGCTCTACTGGAATTGGTAGAGTGTAGGTGTCAAAGTAACCTTTGCAACACAGTGAGAGACAAACAAACACAAATAGACTCGCTTGGTGACAACACACTCAGTAATTGCTGCCTATTAAGGTCTTCGCTTCTCTCTCACTCCTCATTACAGGCCTAAATGCACACTGCCCTCTCATTACAGTTTGCTTGCTAAACACACACAAAAACACACCCTTATACAATTCCCTCATTCCCACCTGTCAGTTAAACTCTCAACCTGGCAAGTGTGACCACTGAGAGTTGGGTGTTAACTCGCTGATGACGGTGTGTGAGGTGTTGCTCTGTAACCCCATACCAATACATGGTCAAAAACAGTTATGTTTGCTGACCTTATGTGTCAGTGTGTTGTCTCTAGCGGAAGGCGTTTTTTGGGCTGAGATGTTTTGCTATAGTTGTATTAGGGCTGAATTTGTATAACCTATGAAGGAAATGGACTCTTGTGGAGAACCCAATAATAGGTTGTATCATGAGCTACATGCCACCTTATATGCTGTTTGACACTTGAGAGACTGTTCTGATGCAGGAAAAAGCTGGTGACTTTAAAGGGTAGTTCACCCAAAAATGACAATTCTATCATTAACTCATCATTAACTGTTGTAGTTCTAAATTCCTATTTGGGCCTTAACTGGGCAAACTTCTATTATTTTTTTTCTTCCATGGAACACAAATGTCTTGCGATGATTTGTTCTGACCAATTTCAATAGGTTAGTTTCAACAACTTCCCCCAGCCAAACAATCTCTCTGTTTCTTTCAGCAGCTTGTGGTGTTATTCCCTATTCAGTGTTCGGAAGCTTCTTAAAGCGGTCTGTGCCCTTTGACATTCCTCCACATCTCCATATTACACTCCTGTTATTCTCTGCAGTGGAGTTATGCGCAGCTTTCAGCAATGGGTTTTTTTCATCATAAATTGGTGCTCTTCGCTATAGCCTGATCCTGGTCTCTTTCTGGGGGTGAAAAGTAAATGTATGTGTGAAAAAGAGCAGATGGGATGGTGAGAGAGGAAAATTAAAAGTTCCTACAAAAAGTTGCGGTATATTCATTTGGATCTAACAGGGTTGTGTGTCATATTCGTCTGTGTGTAAAGTTTCTGGAAAAGTTTGTTGAAAAGTTTGGAAAGAATGATCATTGTGATTTGTGTTTGGTTAAGGGTTAGGGTTAGTAAGTGGGTAGTCATTTTAGCAGACACTTTAATCCAACTTAAGTTATTAGTTAGTAAACTTATTAGTATTTTTTATTCAATCCAACTTAATATTAAGGAAAATCCCTATGGGTTCATCTGTGGTTAAGTCACCTATAGTTACAGTTTGTAATGTCATTTTGTTCGGAAGGAAGGAAGGTAGGTAGGTCAGAAAGATAGAAGGCATTTATTTGGATGTATCATGCTCTGTTTTTTTTTGTTTTAGTTTTTTTACTCTTTTCAGACCCACAAAGACCTTGTCTTGACATCTACAAAATGCATTGTTTTTAAGACAAACACTTAAAGTCTAAAAGTTCATACTACCAATTTACTACACAAAGAAGCAAAGCTGCAAAATGTAGCAAATACTGCCACACAAACAGACTGTGCATTTATAATACTGTATATATGAATGTACAGTAGGTATTGGTCTGTTGTTTGCCTGTGTTCCTGTTTGTGACAGTTTGTACTTGCAGTTTTGTGGATCCTCTTCAAAGTACTTCAGATGACGAGGGACCCCCTCTTAAAAACAGAAGCCTAAACTCTTCAGTTTAAGAGCCCTGCGTGTGTGTGTGTGTGTGTGTGTGTGTGTGTGTGTGTGTGTGTGTGTGTGTGTGTGTGTTTGTGTTTCAAACTCAGGAAACTGACAGTTGACCATCAATTATTTGCCTTTATGTTAAAAGCACTGCTCATTTACATAAATTTGTAGAGGGCAGGAGAAAGCCGCAAGGGGTGTGGAACTTTAGGTATGTATATGGGTGTATACATGTGTGATTGTGTGTGTGTTGGGGGGTCATCTTAGGTGGTCAGCATAGCCATTCCAACACCCTAAGATCCTGTGCCCTGCATAGTCATCATCTAAACACACACACACACACACACACACACACACACTGACCTACTGTAAAAGCTATATAAGTAAGGGCCTCTAATAAACACAATGGTCTTAATACAAAGATAATAATTGAAACCAAATGTGACTGAGCCTTTTTAAATAGTGAAGAACACTTCAAATATCCAAATATTCTCAGTATCCACTTTTCTACATACTGTGCTATATTTGTGACGACAATTCCAAAAAGGTATAGCCAGACCTGTACATACACACACACACCGTGTCAACCAAGCTCAGATGCCTCCCCGCTAATTAGCAACAAGTCAGACCCGCCCACTTCTGCAGAACAGTAAATATTCCCACACACTCTCGCACTGGCACAGACGTCCCTAACTCAGAAACAAGGCCCTCGCACCCACTCTATTCTTTCATCTCTTTCTTTTCTCATTTTTATCACCTCCCCTTGTTTTGTCCCCACTTCTGCAGCCATCAATCATCCCATTGACCTATCGTGTTAGGGGAAACTCACAGACACGCCCCCCCCCTACACTCTTACAGGCCCCAGTATCATCCCACGCTCTCTCTCTCTTTCTTTCTCTCTATTTCCTTACACACACACACACACACACACACACACACACACACACACACACACACACACACACACACACGCACACACACGCACACACACACACACACACACACATATATATATAGTATACGAGGCCCAATAATATATAATTTCAGAGACCCAATGTCCTACTCTAACCTATACTTTCATACTCTGTGGTTAGTGGTCAGTCTGGGGTTTTTGTCTGTGGCAGGACAGGGTCGCTGAGAGGTGTTAGGGGAAACGGGGAAGGGGGGATTCGATTTAGGGAACACTCTGGGTGGTACGGTAGCCCCTGCAGAGAGCACAATGCCTCCTGTGTCCCCGTGTGACACACACCCTTGTTTTACAACAGGGGAGGAGACACCTTCAATGCCCCAATGATGTGAACCACCCTGAGCCTATTCACCATGACAAATGGCCACTGCTGGCCCCTGCGACAAACGCATGCACAGACAGGCCTTGATAATCACAAGCATAAATACAGTTTTTTCCTCATAGAGTATTAATTTGATAAACTGTCCTGGTAGAAAAACACTACTACTTAACCACAATAGGAGACACAGTAAGAGTAAATCACATCAGCTGTACTTTAGATAACACAGCTACCTAGATGAGATTAATATGCACACAAAAGCAAGACAGGGAAAATAAAAAGCTTTCCTCTACCTTCCTTTTTTTCTCTCATTCTTTTTTCTCTGAAAGAACCTTCTTGGCTGGCTCTCAGTGGAGTTGAATTGGTGTGGCTTTAATTGAATCAACCAGCTCTTTTCTTGTGCCGCTCTTATGAGGCCAGAGTAGCCAAATGGCTTGATGACAACGTAATGGCAAAAGAATTGAATGAGCAATGGTGCCAGCGGGGAGAGAAAATCCAATGGCATTCCTTTGCATCTGAAGTGATAAACAGTACATACTAACACACACACACAAACACACACATATCACAACACTATTAATATCACTGAAAACAGACAAAACACAGAAAAAAGAAATGGACATTTTATTAAAAAAGGGTGATCTATTTGGGTGTTATTACACAAATTTGCACATTGTGTATTTGTATAATTACAGAACTTATATCCTTATCATGATGAATATCGCTGAGCAAAATGCATTCAGATGAGTCTACTATGTAAGCAATTATTAAACTTTTGATAAATTATTATAGCTTTGTATAACCAAATGGATTCTACTTAATTTTGATTTCATTTTTGCAGATACTTTTATCCAAAATGAATGGATGCATACAGTTTATCGGTATGTCAACCCATTATCTTATTGTTGTAATCGCTCACATACTCTACCAGTCACAGGAACTAATTTAAAGGAATATTCTGATTTCAATACAATTAAAGGGACAATTAACCCAAAAATGAAAATTCTTTCAGAATTTACTCACCCTCATGCCATCCCAGATGCGTATGACATTCTTCTTGTGCAGAACACAAAGATTTTTAGAAGAATATCTCAGCTTTGTAGGTCCATACAAGGCAAGTGAATGTAACCAGACCTTTGAAGCTCCTAAAATTACATAAAGGCTACATAAAAGTAGTCCATAATCCATACATCTCCAGTGGTAAAATCAATGTATGAGAAAGAGATCAATATTAAATTATTTTTTTTAATATAAATCTCCACTTTAAATTTCTAAATGTTAAAGAATGTGAAAGTGAAAGTGGAGATTTACAGTCATGTGGGTTACATTTATGCTGCCTTTATGTGATTTTTGGAGCTTCAAAGGTCTGATCACCGTTCACTTGCATTGCATGGACCTACAGATCTGAGATATTCTTCTAAAAAATATCATTGTGTTCAGCAGAGGAAAGAAAGTCATACATACATCAGATGGTATATGGGTAAGTAAATGATTAGAGATTTTTCATTTTTAGGTGAACTGTTCCTTTAAGCTCTATCAACAGCATTTGTGGCAGAATGTTGAGTACCACAAAAATATTTTCAAAATAATAATTGTGGGTAAAGTAAGTCCCTTACAATAGAAGTAAATAGGGCCAGTCCATCAACATTAAAATACACATTGTATCAATATTATAACCAAAAGACGTAAACAATATACTGTATGTGTTATGTATGTGATAAAATCTCTGTTCTACATGATTTTACTGTGATAAAATCACTTATAGGGTTTACCAGCATTGCATCATCATGGCAGCACAGTTGTAATAATGGATATAACTTTACAAGGTTATTAAGCTATTATATCACACTGAAATCATGTTAACATATATTGTTTACATCTTATGTCTTTTGAAAAGTGTGTATTTAAATGTTTGTGGACTGTCCCCATTCACTTTCATTTAAAGTGCCTACATGTAACCCAGATTGTTTTTAAATAAACAAAGGACGAATTGCAAATATAACTTGTATTGAATCCAGGATATTCCTTCTAATTGATTTAGTCACTGAAAAAGTGGGTAAAAACTTCTAGTTATGCATAACTCCATCGCTAGAAATTGCTTTTTGTGAGTCAATCTTTATGAAATTAAGTTTTAAAAATCCCTATCCATTAATCATACCTGGAAAAGTCATGAAAATTAATTTGTGAAAAGTTGTGGGAATCCTGTTCATTTGTATACTATGTTGAAATGAAGGCCATTACTTGGGTAACAGGCACCTGACTACAGCATTTTCAATGTGGAAATGAAACACAAGAAAAGTGCTGTTAATGTTTGGACAGACAGACACATGTTCATATTCTGTTAAATTCAAATTGTATACCATCTTTTTACTTGATTTCCTGTTACACAGCTCTTTGTCTTGTTAAAGTCTTGTTTGTGGAGTTAATGTAAGAGCAAGAGAAAAGGAGAAACTTCGTCAGTCCATTCTAATAAAAAAAAATCACAGTCAGTCATAACCACAGTTCCTTTATTTTTCTCCCCAATTTCTTGCTGAACATCCACAGGAAGTGCCATCTGTTAACTCAGATTATCAGTGAATGTTCAGTGTAAATGCTGACATAGGTGATCTCGACCCCTGGTTGCTGGGAGAGTGAAGGATGCAGAGGAAGGCTGGAGAGATATATCCCTCCTAAAGTATCTAGGAAGTGACAATAGAAGGCACTTGGGGAACAAAAGGGTGACACAGAGGGCAGCTCTCACCCACAACAACTCTCATCCTTTGAAAACAAAACCCCAACCTGTTACTGCTTCAGTCTGTCTGTGGGAGGGTATGCTCGTAATAAAGCTGCCAGCCTCCTTGTTAGACATCACGAGTGTAAGTGCATGTGTGTGTGTGTGTTTGAGTGAAGTATCAGGGAGCAACAGGAGTTCAGGAATGCTCTCTTTTAAGTGACTTTTAGGAGAGAGCTCTTTTTCATATTAACGTCTTTTATTTCTTCGCCAATCCTTTTTTACTCTTTTTTTACTCTTTTATAATGATACAAAAAGTATTTAGATACTATAAAACATAAATATCATTACAGTATAACAAATATATACAGTATATCACCATAATTCAAGTATTTGGATGCTTTCTGGATGTCAAACTTATTGGAATATGTCCAGTGTTAATGTGATGAACTCCACTTAATATATGAAGAAAATGTGTTGTATTGGGAGTTATTAGCCATTATAAACTCGTTATTTATGAGAATAGTAGGTGCTAATTTTTTGATATTACCAAATACTTTTGGGGTCACTGTAAGTCCTAAAACTGATACACAATTATACATTTATAAATAGACATTTACCTGCCTGAGCATTTATTATTCACATTTACAGCTATATTGATCTCATGCTAACTTAAATGTAATTTGTATCCATTTTGTATGATACAATGATTTACTTTAGTTTTTATCCAATAAACTGAAGTATAATTATAATTTAGTTTTAATCCCCCAAAGAACTGGAGTATGATTATAATTAGTATCCATGCTGAAATCATCTCATTTTGATGATCCAATGGGTTTCAGCACCCCCCCCCATTTTTTTTATTTATCTTTCCCTCTTGAAGGTTCAGGAGAGCACGTTGTGGTAACATTTGTAGCATTTGGCTGCAGCAAATCCCACAGCTTTCAACTGAAAAGAAGCAGTCACTTTAAAAAAGGGGGCTCTCCTCCAGTGAAGGTCTTTCTCCTGCTCTCAGCCAGTGCCCCCTCACCATTGCTTGCAAATCCCCTTTTATCCGCTGGCAGCCAGATGGGGTGGTAGGAATAATAGGCAGAGCCTGATGAGCACCATTCAATTTGTCCAGCCGTGTAAAGGAGCTTGTAAGCCGTTCCATTTGAGCAGGGTGTAATAGTAGCCAGGGGAGCAGAGGCTATGTTAAGACTTAATTACCTACTAATGGCTGTTGTAAGGACAAAAGACTTGTGTAGACCCCAACAACTTGCACTTCTGTAGTAGAGGAGAAAGGCAGGGATATTCTGTTCACTGGGTTAAAGCAAGGTAGAAAGAAAGAAAGAAAGAAAGAAAGAAAGAAAGAAAGAAAGAAAGAAAGAAAGAAAGAAAGAAAGAAAGAATTTGACTTTACTGCATGTACTTTTATTAAATTTTGTGATGCATTTGGACAAAGAATCCTGAGACACAGAGAAGGTTGTATTGTTTTTAATATTATTTTTTCTTTTCTCATTCGCTTTCTTTTTCAGTTGGAGGGAAGATTAGCAGGATTAAGACTGGCTCACATATGCTGCTCTTCACCATTGGCATTCAACACAACAGAAGCCCAGCTGCCACAGAGATGGGGAAACATAGAGAAAGAGGGTTAGAGGGAAAGTTTTGCTCAGATGTTAAAGCATACCTACAAAGAATTAACTGTTCGGGGACACTGTTTAGTGAGAAACATCAAAACAGTTGGATGGTTAGAGGAGAGGATAAGAATGGATTAAGGTGCAAAAGAGACGTGCAACTTTTCTGGTTGATATACTGAGCACTTTATTAGGAACATTATGGTCCTAATAAATTGCCCAAAGTGGTCTTCTGCTGTTGTAGCCTATCTGCCCAAAGATTTGACTTGTTCTATACAGAGTGTTTATCAGAGATAATAATAATAATAATAATAAATTTAATTTATAACGCACTTTACATCAATTCAGTGACCTCAAAGTGCTACAATGCAAAACAGAATAAAAACAGAAACATTAAGATAACACTATTAGCAATAAAAGGCTTTACTAAAAAGATGGGTTTTAAGGCCTTTTTTAAAAGAGTCCACAGACTGTGGGGCCCTTAGATTGACAGCGAGAGCATTCCACAGACTGGGAGCAACTGAACAGAAGGCACGATCACCCATAGTACGAAGCCTTTTCCTCAAAGGCTGGAGGAGGTTGGCCTGTCCAGAGCGGATATGGCGTGATGAGGAAAGGGGGGTGATGAGTTGTTTTAGATATAGGGGGGCTTTGCCATGGAGGCACTGGTGAGACAGAAGGGAAACTTTGAACTCAATCCTGTACTGGACAGGAAGCCAATGGAGCGATTTAAGGATAGGAGTGATGTGATGGTACTTCCGCACGCCCATCAGGATCCTAGCCGCACAGTTCTGAATGTACTGCAGCTAGGATCGGTAGCCTTTCTGTCAGCTCAGACCAGTCTGGCCATTATCAATTGAGCTCTCTAATCAACAAGGTGTTTCCATTCGCAGAACTGTTGCTCACTGGAGGTTTTTTGTTTTTGGCACCATTCTGAGAAAATTCTAGAGACTGTTGTGCATGAAAATCCCAGGAGATCAGCAGTTACAGAAATACTCAACCAGCCCGTCTGGCACCAACAATCATGCCACTGTCAAAATCACTGAGATCACATTTTCCCCATTCTGATGGTTGATATGAACATTAACTTAAGCTCCTGACCCATACCTGCATGATTTTATGCATTGCACTGCTGCCACACGACTGGTTTATTAGATTATTGCATGAATAAGTAGGTATACCAGTGTTCCTAATAAAGTTCTCAGTGAGTGTATACTATCATGGTAACATACCATTCTAAGGGCCATAAGATTCTATTTGTTAACATTAATTAAACGATACAGTAAAATCATTTTCTGCTGAACACAAGCACAGATATTTTGATGGAGATATGAGGTATTTTTGCCCATACAATGCAAGTCAAACCCTTTCAAGCTCCAAAAATGACATAACAGTATAAAAGCAATCCATACAACTCGAGTGGTTTAATCCATGTCCTTTGAAGTGATATGATCGGTGTTGGGTGAGAAAAAGGTCAAAATGCTTTTCACTATAATCCTTTTTCACTCTAAATCTTGCCATCTGCAGTCCCATTGGTTCGATCGTGATTTAAAGTTTGATTACAAGCCTGACCCATGTACAGAGCGCTGTACACTTGCTCTGTGCATATACACATGCTCTGCCCATGTGTTAAGCACAAGGAAGTGTACAGCCGTGGCCAAAAGTATTGGCAGTGATCAATTTTGTGTTTTTCAAAGTTTGCTGCTTCAGTATTTGTAGATTATTTTTTCACATGTTTCTATGGTATACTGGAAAACAATGATAAGCGTTTCATAAGTTTTAAAGGCTTTTATTGGCAAAAACATTCAATATATGCAAAGAGTTAATATTTACAGTGTTGACCCTTGTTCTTCATAACCTCTGCAATTCACTCTGGCATGCTGGATATCAGCTTCTATGCCAAATCCTGACTGATGGTGATCCATTCTTGCCTTAATAGTTTTCGGAGTTGATCACAATTTGTGGGCTTCTGTTTGTCCACTCGCCTTTTGAGGATTGACCACAGGTTCTCTATAGGATTATGATCCGGGGAGTTGCCTGGCCACGGATCCAAAATTTCAATGTAAAGATCTCTGAGCCACTTCATTATCACTCTTGCCTTGTGACATGGTGCTCCCTCATGCTGGAAATTGCATGGATCATCACCAAATTGCTCCTGGATCATTGGGAGAAGTTGCTCTTGCAGGACGTTTTGATACCATTCTTTATTAATGGCAGTGTTTTTGGGCAGAATTGTGAGAGAGCCCACTCCTTTGGATGAGCAACCCCATACATGGATGTCAGTCTGTCCTTGATGTTTTTCTTGAAGAGAAGTGACTTCTTTGCTGCCCTTCTTGACACCAGGCCATTGTCCAAAGTCTTCACCTCACAGTGCGTGCAGATTCACTCACACCAACCTACTGCCAATATTGAGCAAGCTCTACACTAGTGGTGACACGATTCTGTAGCTGACCCCTCAGGAGGAGACGGTCCTGGCGCTTGCTGGACACTCTGGGATATCCTGAAGCCTTCTTCACTGCAGTTGAACCTCTCTCCTTGAAGTTCTTGATGATCTGGTAAATGGTTCTTTCAGGTGCATTATTCTTTGCAGCTTTTTCCTTGCATGTGAGGCCATTTTGATGCAAAGCGATGATGGTTGCATATCTTTCTTTAGAGCTAACCATTGCTAACAAGAGCACAATGATTGGAAGCAATTCTTCCTTTCTTTTAGCAATCAGTTTGCTCTTATAATCCATTCAGAATGATAGAGTGATTTCACCTGAAAAGTACATGTCACACTTTCCCAGGTGCTGCTGATATGATTAGTGAAATTATGTTAGCTGGTCATTTTATGCCAGGGCCAAAAAAACTGTGAAATTTGGGTTTTTGTGATAAAGTTAAAGGCTAATGAAGCTTTTTGCAATTATTTAAAATGCATCTGATCACTCTGCACAATAATCTAGAAACAATGTGAATCAACACCACAACAACTGAATCAGAAAACTTTGCAAAACAAAGCCACGGCTGTAATCAAGCTTCGAGAATTGTCATTTTTGACAATGCAAGTAGGTATCATGAAAATAACAATGGACAGTTTTTACAGCATTTAGTTAATGTTCATTTATAAATGTCCTATAGTTCATTGTTAATGTTTAACATTAAAATTAATCCTTACAATATATATTCAGCTTTGTTAATGTAAATTAATTCTGCATATATTAATTCATTTTAAAGTATACAACCATATTCTAAAGTGTTACCACAATCGCCCATCAATATTACCCACAAATTTAATCAGATTAGAGATAGATGTTCCTCTGTTTTACAAAAAATAACCTCTGTGTAACAGAAGAATTGGAACATATAGAAGACGGACAAAGTACCATTTAATTTTAGAGAGTTGAATGTAGAAGCATATACTGCAAAATCAATGCAAATACACTTAAAACAAGTATTAAACAAGAACACACATATACAGAAAGTGAGCCGCTATTCCTTTCTGCAAAACACAGTGCTGAATTTGTCTTACTGTAGGTCAACAGTGCAAAAATACTGAAACTGGACTCCAGCAGGATTCATTCACTTCAGTTATACAGTATGGAGTTATACAGTGCTGGCTAATTTAGCTCTAGGGTTAACCGTTTTTACACAAATACATACCTCTGCCCACATGATTACTGGAATGCACACACATCATTATCTCATAAAGATAACGAGGAAAGAAGAGTCTGGCTTTGCCAACATGCAGAAATTAGCACTTAATCTTCCACCAGGCTAACATTCATTTACCCCGAGGTGCCAAAAGCTCTTGTATCTAACCATCCTTTCTCTCTCTCTCCATCTTTCTCTGAGGCAGGCCCTTGTTAAGCAAATAGTGCTTAATTAAAATATTGAGCAACATAAAATGTAGCCAGTTCTGTATTTTTGTAATTTTATTTAACTGTCTGCACCTGAACTGTAAGTTTGAATAAGTTGTAAAATGTGTTCTGGAAACCCCTTTATTGCTTTCTCCCAAGTCAGAGGACTAGACCTAATTTTTTTTTTTTAAATAAATAAATGTAATATACACACACACACACACACACACACACACACACACAAATTATATAAAAATAGAAAACAAATAATTCAGTATGAAAGCCAAAATCAGTTAAATGGCTCCTGGCCTGTTTTTATGCAGAACATGTTGTGTTTAAGCAATTATGTAAGTTTGAGTGCATAGATCATTGGCTCAATTTGATCTAAATCAAGAGGTAATGACGTCAGTCGTGCATACTCTTAATTAGACATAATTGGCAACATTCTCCGTGGACTACAGTTACCGAAGTTGGGATGAATCGAGGACAGACTAACCCCTGCCACTCTCTGTGTAATTGCTCCCAAGACAGTTGTCAGTCAGTGTGTGCGTGTGAATTTGTGCGCATTCTTCCTCGGGTGACATTTCAGATAATTATATGCGCAAGGAATAAACTACATCTCTGACAATAGGGCTCTTTTTGTGTCCTCGTTTCTAATCCAGACAGTCGCGGCATATATTACCATTTTGGTACACTTAACAAGTGAGATTATCGGAATTCATAATGAAGGAACTAAATTACAACTTCTCTCCGACACCGCCGGTTGAAACATCTCATTTGCATAAGCGTTTTTAACGAGAGTAAACAAGCAAACACAAAGACGGGACTGTCCGCACGGGGAAAACAACCAAACAACAAGAGCTTATAGATACTTCAATGAAAATATGTTAAAAACCTTGATCTGGTGATGTCTCTCCTATAGCCTATCTCACGGATGTTAAATATGCACCTGATAAGTCGAATAGAATAGTTATAACAAACAGCTCAAGCAAACAGCTTTCTTTCTTTCATCAATCATAAGCAGTAAACAGCGATATTTTAAAGTATTTGTGCTTGTTCCACTTCATATAAGTGAAACATAATGGCTCATAGGCTACAAGGGCATATCCTGCCAGCTATATGCGTCCATCCTCCATCCAAAATAAGGACTTCTGTTTGTCCATATTGGCCTAATTGAAATGTTTCAGATCATAACCGTTAAAAACATTTTTCACGCCTGGTTTATTAACGTTTTAAATGCGTTTAACGGCTGAAATCAGTCAGCTGTCACGCGCCCGCATGGGGTCACCGGGTTAAAACAATACGAGTGCATTCATTGCCGCAAATCAGTGTCTTCAACTAAACGCGCTGAATCATGCGGGAAATACGCACAAGAAAATCTAGCACTGGCATCCATCCCGCTACTCAAATCACTGCAATGACTTGGAACAAATCGGATCTTGACCAATTAGTTATTGAGCTGCATTTCGCAAAGCTGATCCATTATCATATCAATATACTGTATTAAAAAGCAAAAAATAAGATTATGTATGCAGATAATATTATAATTAATAATTATAATTAGGCATATATTTTAACATAAATATAGGATCATTATAAATACAAATTAATTAGATATTTTTTTTTTTTTTGTGGTAAATTAATATAAACTAAATAAAAAATAAAGTGGATAAAGTTAATAAATAAATAAATAGTGATAAATAATACAGTATTTATTTGTGACTGCCAGCTAGGCCTATTTGTTGTGAGTAAACAATGCTTTTCGGTGTACCATCATGCAAGAGCAGTTAAGGGGCCGATTAAATTATGGGCGGCTGTGGCTCAGTTGGTGGAGCGGGACGGTCACTAATCGCATGGTTGGATCCCGGCCCACACGACTCCACATGCCGAAGTGTCCTTGGGCAAGACACTGAACCCCAAGTTACTCCCAATGGCAGGCTAGCACCTTGAATGGCAGCTCTGCCTCCATTGATGTATGAATGTGTGAGTGAATGGGTGAATGAGTCACAGTATTTAAATGCTAAATGGTCTGCACTTATAGCGCCTTTTTAACCTTAACGGTAAAGCACTCTGCGCTATATAAGTGCAGACCATTTACCATTTAAATACTAAGAAAGTTTCCTTAACATTTAGACTTTTTAATTTGTTTTAACATGCTTCAGCATTTGTCCTACATGATCTACGGGACCCATGCATCACTTAACTTTAGATTGCACAGTTTGTTCAACCAACTCACTGTAATCTAAACCAAACGATGGTCTGTGAGGATGCACCATATGTGAAGTGTGTTTAATTCATTTAATGAAGCCTCTGTGATTTTTTGGAATGACATCAGGTTTTAGGACCCCCACCCACTGGAGCTCATTGGTTCTTGACGGGCTGTCGGAAAAGCGTTCACATTGTCCCGGTGACTTGCCCCCGGGTGGTGGGGGGGAGGGACCCACTATAAAATCCCCCTCGTCACTCTCGGGCGTGCCAAACACAGACAGTGCACGAGTGAACTGGAATAAGGAATTCTGCACAACCGCACACCAGCACGCGCTTGCACCTGCTGCCGGTAAGTTTGAAAACATAGAAACATAAAGAAAAAAAATAAGAAAAAAAAAAAAAACAATCCCGTTGAATGCACTGACTTGAGAAAATAGTTTACGATTAGGCCTATAACAATGCATAACGTATAATTATAAAAAAAACAACCGCATGATAAACAAACAAATGTATCCTTCCATGCATTCAATGGGATAATGTGTTGTATTTTTCATTATATCCAAGATATGAAACATAACGTTTATAAGATTAATGTATAGGTTGCTTTTTCGCCCGTACACTTGTAAACTATATACTATAATATCTTACTTTATTGGAAACTTCTGATTGTTTTATACGGATTTCTACGTTACTCTAGTGCTTTTTGGTTAATTCAACCACATTTTAATATTAATATCTGCTGTGTTTGCAAAGTGAAAGTTCACGTGTTTATTTTATTTTATTTAAATGATTTTCCTCGTTTTCAGGAATATTTACATCTGCGAGAAACTGAGAGGACTCCGACACGATGGATTCAGACACGAGCCGAGTGTCCAGTAGACCTTCCTCTCCTGAAGGTGATGACCTCTTCCTGTCCGCCGTAAAGAAATCTGTGGGTTTCTCTGGTGCCGTCTCTTCAACTCAGAGTGACTCTCCTCCGGATTACAGAGGCGCTGATCTGCTGGGCATGTCCAGCGCCGATGAGGATGCAATGACTCTGAAGATGCTCAGCAAAAAGGACCGCAAACTTCTATCGGAAAACGAACTACAGAGCATGCGCCTCAAGATCAACAGCCGCGAGAGGAAGCGCATGCACGACCTAAACATCGCCATGGACGGGCTCCGGGAGGTCATGCCCTATGCCCACGGGCCATCCGTGCGCAAACTCTCCAAAATAGCCACCCTGCTGCTCGCGCGCAACTACATCCTTATGCTGAGCAACTCACTAGAGGAGATGAAACGGCTCGTGAGCGAGATCTACGGCGGCGGGAGCGGGGCTCATCATGCCGCTTTCCACCCGTCCAGTTGTGGCACCCTTATGCACGCGGCAGCTGCTCCGTTACCGGGCCACCCCGCTGCTGTCTCGCACCCCTCTCATGCGGTGCATCATCCTCTGCTTCCGCCAGCAGTCTCCACTGCCGCTTCTCTCTCCGCTCCCGGTCTCTCGACTATCAGGTCGCATCATGGACTCCTCAAGGCACCGCCAGCCGGTGTTGGGCCACTCGGCACAAGTTTCCAGCATTGGGGCGCGGGAATCCCGTGCCCGTGCAGCATGTGCCAGGTGCCTCCACCCCACGTGTCCGCTATGAGCACCGTCAGCATGCCACGACTGACCAGTGATTCAAAATAAAGCATTGAACTCTAAAAGAGAGCTAAAAAAAACTTTGAAAGGGAAACATAAACTTTACTGTTTTATCCCGTGTTTATACTTTTATGGCTGAACAATATGTTCTGGAAAAAGAGATCTGAAGGTGAATGGGCCAAAGCCACTAACATAGAATTTTCTAACATATTAGAAGAATTGGGGTTTATCCATGTTCATTTTTGTGTTTGAAGTTTGTGAAAATGCATGGTATAGCCTACCCTATCTTTGCCTTTCAAGACTTGGACACGTTTAATGTGAAATAAGACATGTAAAACAATGTACATGTTTTAGACATCAAATAAATCCGACCAATATACTAAGAGTGCTAAATCATGTATTGGCTCATTTCAATTAAATGAAATTATACATTTGAAAGGGCCCTGTGACTTTGAGAACACTTTGTATTATACTGAGTAAATATGTAGATATCATTTGTACAGTTTGAGAGATTTTATATGATCTTCCCTATCTTATGTTTGAGGTTAGAACACGAGCTGTCTGTTACAGGAATCAAAATGCACCCGTTCATTCCTGAACTCTCTCTTTCTCACTTTTGCTCTGTCCCTTCAGTTATCTGACATCCATTCTTCCTTATTTTTATTTCTTCTTTCTGCACAAGCTTGTCCGTCAGTACCGATGCGAAGAATGATCAAGTTTTATTTTTTATAACAAAGCGCAAAATGATATTTATTTACTTATTTTGATGGTATTTTCAAATTAATGTGCGGTGATTGTTTGAGTCCTACTGTAAAATAAAAGTTGAAAGTGATACATGATTATTTGTTTGTGCTTGTTTAATTAATCCGAATGGTTTTTCTTTTTCTCAAAGGGTTGAAACAGCCCTTTAAACATGAGGAGATGGCAAAAAGGAAAAACAAACAAAAAAGAAGGTCTCATGGGATAAATAAACAATTCAATCATCAAAAAATGAAAGGCTATACATCGAATTTGGCTTCTTTCTTTCTTGTCTTGAGGTTTCCTCTTCCGTTTGATTGATCTTCAGACTTACGTTATCCACAATGATAAAATATAGCAGAAAATAAAGGAAGAAGAAAACAAAAGATATTCAGCGCAGTTCGAAGTGATATTAAAAACTGACAAATTATAGTTAGTTACAATTTTTAAAGCTGGTCTATTCTCGAAACAAATAATATATAGGACTATTCGTTCGTGGCAAGAACAAAAAGAGAGTGCTCAGACCAACACCATATATTTAATGTAGAATAGATACACTGGAACAACAGGGAGAGAATGATCAATAACTTTTCCCAAGCTAATAAAACAACTCTAAATCACAATTGAAAAAACACAAACAGAACAGAGGACTAGTGCATTCTAAATTCAATAAATGTATCTTTTTTTCTCTAGCTATTTATTTAAGTATTTGTTATTTAAAATGCCTAATGTTCCTCAAGACAAGACAGACAAAACGGAAGGAACAATGATACCTCAATTTAACGGTCTGATTAACGTTGACACTACAATAAGGTAGTTCACATTCGTTAACATTAGATAATGCATTAGGTATCATGAACTTACAATGAATAGTTTACATTTGTACAGCATTTATTCATCTTAGTTAATGTTAGTTAATAAGAATACAATTGTTTATTGTTAGACTATTATTCATAGAATATTGCATTAACTAATGTTAACATATAAAGCTGATAGGCCTACTATATGTTGAAAGTAACATTCAAAAATATAAAGAAATGCTGTAAAAGTATTATTAATTGTTAGTTCATGTTAACTAATGTTGTGAACTGTTATTAACAAATGGAACCTTGTTGTAAAGTGTTCGTTAACCTTTACCTCACTATCAGAATGTATTTTACAGTCAAATTCAAATATATATTGCAATTTCTCTCTTTTCATTTTGAAATAAAAAATTAAAAGAGTCATTTGATTGTTCTTACCAACACAATTAAACACACACACTCAACGTTTGCACACTTAAATAGCCTTTAACACTGTCCACTTTTACATAAACTGTCCAATAACTGGACACTGAAAGGACATGTGAAAAATAAATAATTTCACCATGTATAAGCAGAAATGTATGTATAATGTGTGACAATTGATCAATTAAATTAAAATTAAATTAAAGCACAGTTTCAATTTAGACCGAGTCAACATTTTAATTCCTGCATATGGACAGAGTGACTAAACTATTAACGTTTGTGAGAGAATTAAAGTGTTACACTTTACCCTCAATTTGGCACGTAACCTAGGTAACGTCGAAATTTCTTCACCTCTCTGTCACCTGTGAACACCCTTCCCTGCCAAAGCCAATGATCCGGTTTGGGCATGTTTCCAAACGAAACCTTGTAGATTTTGCTCATCAACGTGTGTGAAGCATATCTGCTTCATTCTGGAAAACAATGTGTTTGCCCTCGTGTTTTTAAGTCTTAAAAAGGGCATCTTTTCTTTAGAATTCAGGAAACATTTGAATTCTTGCAGTGCACAAAACATGCAGAAAAATGAAGAGCCGCGAGACTGATTATGTGGAATACATAACTAAACGCCAGCAGCTGGATGGCAGATTGCTCTTTCTGTTGCAATGTTTTCCAAAGGATTTTTGAGCTGGAACGATATGGATTAAAACCTCTGAATATTCATATTGGCCACTTGTTTATTTGTTTTCGTTTTAAAATTCAGTATAGCCTATTAATTTGGTAGAATCATTGACTTGAAAAATAAAGAGGGTATTTCTTATTTTATATGGAGAAAATTATCAGATTGTGTGAAGATAATGGGACAAGGAAGATTACACATATTTGCAATTTATGCCAGGGCATTTTGGTCAGTCCTATAACTTTTCCATGGCAAAACTGAGTAACCAAAATAATAATTATAATAATAAAACAACATATCTATAGGCCAATTAGTTAAAAATTATTTTTTCCAAGCTTGACCCCCAGTAGCAGCAGGAGTAAGTGTAGAAGTAATTTTGGCCACATTTTGAACCCTATGAAAGCAAACAGGCTGCTGATGTCTTGTCTTCCTTTCCTAACATCTGCTTGTTAGTAATATTCAGCCGCCTCGCCCATTTGCTCCGCGTAAAATGCAATTACTCCTAAAGGTAATGAGAATTACATGCTATCACATTTCCAAATTAATCAGAGCAGCACCTCCCTCGCAGAGCCACTAAAAACAGCCCCACCTTAATGAGGCTCTTCTCTCACTCACTACTGACACATATTTACAGATACTAATAGGGCTAACTAATTAACCAGCCCAGCGCATGCACAAACTACTGCATAGCAAATCATGTGAACAGATGAAGTGGGGTGACCAATGTGATCGATTTAAATTGCTCTTAAAGTGCTTTATATTACCTTTCATCACCATATAATTTACTGTCAATGATAAACAGATCAGTTCATGTTTTGTTGCATTATAGTGTAGGCCTATGCTATATTGTTATTGATGAAATTTATTTTAGGCTATATTAAACATGCATTTTGAATAGCCTAAAACAATCTTGTGCATAGCAATTTTACAGATTGGGTTGTTTAGTGTTTAACATTGATGAGTGTGGACGAATTTAAACTGATCTCTTAAAACCATTCTAAAATCCTCTGATTCAGCCCAGATGTTGGCCCATTCAGACGCAAACACTGAGCAAACACTGTTTGCCCAAAAGATTAGGCCGGGAGGATTGGACAGATGCATCAAAGGTGGTGTAAAAACACAAATAACCAGGGAAAAAGAAGAGCAAAATTAAACAAATAAATGAAGTGCATCTGGGTCAATAGAAAGACAATGTCTCAGTAGCAGAAAGACAGAGAGGAAGATAGAAACATTCTAATTTTCCCACTCTGCCTCCTTCGATTCTAAGTTTTCCCTCTCAGTTTTATTGATCTATCATCGTTATAGCAAGTGTCACCCATTTATCACATAATCATTCCAAGAAGTGCATTTTAGAGGAGGAGCAGACGGGTGAATTGAGGAACTCATACAGTGGCTACATGAGACCACACCTCCCCTGGGACCAGTGTTTATCTCACCCTCCATCATCTGTTCATCCTTATGAAACACACCCCTTGGAACAGAAGGCATCTCAACTTAAAACAAGATTTATTTAACAAAACATGTGAGACTTTTAGTTTCTTGGGATTCGTTTAAGGGATCAATTAAATAATCAAATTGCTTGTCAAAAAATAATTTATTCGATTATTCTTTGGGATGTACACTCACTGAGACCTTTATTGGTAACACTATGGTCCTAATAAAGTGTCCAATGTGGTCTTCCGCTGTTGTATCCACCTCAAGGTTTGATGTGTTGTGCATTCTGCGATACTATTCTGCTCACTACAATTATACAGAGTGGTTATCTGAACCAGTCTGACCATTCTCCATTAACCTCTCTCATCAACTGTCTGAAACTGTGTTTCTGTCTGTAGAACTGCCACTCACTGGATGTTTTTTGTTTTGGCACCTTTCTGAGTAAAGTCTAGAGACTTGCGCGAAAATCCCAGGAGATCAGGAGACTTGCGCGAAAATCCCAGGTGATCAGCAGTTTCATAAATACTCAACCAGCCCGTCTGGTACTAACAATCATGCCATGGTCAAAATCACTGAGATCACATTTGTTCCCCATTCTGATGGTTGATGTGAACATTAACTGAAGCTCCTGACCAGTCTCCACGTGATTTTATGTATTGCACTAATGCCACACAATTAGATGTTAGATAATCACAGGAAGTAGTAGGTGTACAGGTGTTCCTATTAAAGTGTAGTAAGTGTAGTTCAAACTGGAACCAGACTGGCATGAATATGGGTGATAAAGACCCACCAGCAAGATGCCGCCCTGGGCGACTGCCCGTGTCACCCATGCCTAAATCTGCCACTGAGTACATTTTACCTCTGCAAATTTAGCATTTGCATTGATAACAAAATAATTATTTTGCTTACTATGATTGCATTTCCATTTCTTCTGGTCCAAGCCTGTTATAATTGGCCAAAAAAATTCATGACTGGTCGAGTGTGGACACACTATGAAAAGAAGACAAGGCCTGGACAACTTAACATCAAAGAGCACCATGGGAGCTCCACAGACCAATGAGGGTCTCTGTAATTTGTTTCTAGCTTTGTTGTTGTCCAGCTGAACCCTTTCAGAAATATGATCTTATGAGCTGTGTGTGTGCAAGCCCCTGAAAAACTCTAAATGACTTTGTCCTGCAATCTGATCCTGTTGTGGCATATGTCTCACTTTCTCTCACCTTCTGCAACACAAAATCATTTTAGAAACTTTAAGGAGTAAGAAAGATCTTTCTCTGCCTGCTTCTGTCATCACACAATTTCACATCTGGGATTGGTGCATATAGATTGTGTGTGCATGTGTCAGGGCAGTTAATGGATGGTTGGGTGATAGAGGTGTTCTGCTCTCTGTTTGCATATGTCGTCTGACACTTTTCTCTCATTTATCTTCACTTGTTTTCAACCGCCTTGACAAGAATCTCAGAATCCATCCTTCTTCAGGTCTGTGGCTCAATGGAGGGCAGACCAGCGACATTATTGACATTCAACACCGGAAGCTTGAATTAGCTCAGTAGGCTAAATTGTGCATAAAGATGTATTCATTATTTAACAATGGAACTTAACAAAGACTGTACCTCCATACATTGCTTGTATTGTTTCATTATGTCTTTAATTAATTCTGAATTTTGCACAGCTTCTCCTAAGAATCTACTTTTAAAAGAGACCATTTATATTTTGAGTATGTCTTGTCAAAAAAATTAGCCACCAGTTAAAAGAGTAGTTCACCTAAAAATGGAAAATGTACTTACTTACTCACCCTTATGTTGTTCAAAACCCATATGCTGGTTTTTTCTTGTAACATAAAAATAGATATTTTAAGCAGCTCTATTCCATAAAATAACCATTTATAGTGACAAACGCAGCATTAGGATTCTTGAAGAAAATATTGTGTTAAGATTCTACTGGGAGGAAAATACAATGAGGGACAACTTGAGGGCAGAAAATAATTTTGTGTATTTTCTTTTTGCTAGCCAGCTGACACAGTCATGTAATTTTACAGATACATCAATGATGAAAATAAATAAAAATTATATTAATCTTTACTTGGAGACAGCACAAAAAAGAACAAAAAGATGACTGAAACAGGCAAATTGCTAGCAATGCAGACACAGTGTTTGTCGTGTGCTGTGTGAACTTTGAAAATACATGTATCTTTTAAAATGTCTTGATTACGTACATAACCTCGGTTCCCTGAGATGAAGGGAACGAGACATTGCGTTTACTAATGCATATGGGGAATGCCTTCATACACAACCTATTTGAAACCTCTCTATAAGAACGGCAATATTCTAATATTGGCTATGGTGTTTGAGCACTGGCTGTTTTGGCGCAAAACTGACCGCTCGTTTCAGCGTGAACTGACCGCTATAAAATAGGTGCAAACACAACATTTCCTCAGAATTTCTAACTGAGAACAAGGAGCGCATTGCTCGTGCCTCAAGAACTCTGAGTCAATATATATATAAGTATATATATATATAGCCAATGAATAGAAAGTGTACTAAACAGACAGGACTTGTGATGAAAGAGACGTTACGTCTAGGTTGTAAATCCCTGCGAACGTGTTTTGCGAGGACCATCCTGCTGCAAAACATATGTCTTGCAAGGACACACCATTCGTCCATGCCCATGAGGAGGCCATGCCTCTAGTTGAGTGTGCTTTAACACCAATTGGGCAAGTCTGACCCTGCGATTCTTAAGCCAGGGTAATTTAATCGACAATCCAGTGAGAAAGTCTTTGCTTGGAGACGGACATTCTTTTGCGTGTCCGCACTAGGGTTGGGCGATGTCCCCTAAATTGGCAGTTGACGATGTTGACAGTAAAACATCGCGATGGATGATGATATCGTCGGTGGGGTGGGGCGGGGGATTATATAATTTCATATAATTTTCAAAAATTATATGAAAAATTATAATTTCGTTATTTTACTAACCCAACTAATGACTCGTCGGCGCTTTATCATGTAGGTTGCACCGACACGTGAAGCATTTTTTTTTAGCTTTCACTTAAGAAGAGTTGTGCACTTTTTATTTTAATATATCTCTTTACATAAATACTATTTTCCACTTAAAAACTATAATTTCGTTATTTTACTCACTGATGAGCAAAAGGTCGAGGCAGAAATGACCATGTACCTGCAGGAAATGGCCATTGATGGGGAACAGGACCCGCTGACTTGGTGGAAAACGAACGACAAAAGGTTTCCGTTCATGGCAAGATTTGCACGGAAATATCTGTGCATATGTGCTACCAGTACTCCATCAGAGCGGGTCTTCAGCACAGTGGGTAGTGTAGTTACTCCAATCCGCAGCTTATTGAAACCAGATAAAGTGAATATGTTGGTATTTCTGGCCAGAAACATCGAAATTTAAACATGGTCTATGGTGAAAGATATTAGACTTCTTTACGCATTTTTCGCCATCCGTTGCGGAGCTATTCGATTTTGCATATTATTTTTAAACGTTCATTTGTGTAGTTCATATGACCACTTTACAATATTTCAATAACATAATTTATTTTGTAGCCTGTGCTGAAGTTAATTGTGCTGCTAATTATAAGTGAAATGTTAATGCCGAGTTTCGGTCTGAGTGTTGTTCCCATTTTCTTGTTCTTTATTTGTTGTTCTTCTATGTTTTAATAAATGTGTGTTATTCATATTCACCTTGTTTCTTTCATTTGATTTGACATTATGGATTTATGGCCAAGGACATTTTTCTTTAAAAGTATTAACCAGACAAATGTTATTTGAAGTTCAGCTGGTCTGGGTTTATCTTAAACTGCCGCTTCAGTGTATACAAGAGCTATGTGACAATGAGCAAGATTTTCTGAGACACTACAACTACTAATAATTAATTAATAAAGGCTATTTTCTTGTAGCCTACAACATAAAATATTTTAATCTAAATGTACAGTGTAAGACATGTAAAAATAAAAAAAGACAAGAAGCTAACAATGTCAAGATCAGTATTTGTGTAGCCTGCCTGACATGGTATTTTCACAGACTAACACGTCACGTCTCTGGCATATACTACAGTATTTAAAATAGCATATATGCATTAGTTATATTCTCAATTTAATTTACAGAGCAATCCCTGCAAAGTTTTTAGGTTAACTATAGAAGAGACTAGGATTAGTGAGTCACACTAGCAAGACTCGCAAAAGGGGGCGTGGCATCACGATGGTGGCTCTACATCGCACAGGGCATAACAAATGCAATGATTGTTCCTCATCTGAATTAAATGGAGGAGGGAAGAAGGCTTCTGCTTGGTCAGATATTTCCCAAATCCTTAATAGAGTTTGAGGGTGAAGTCTCCTGAATTCTGCCTTGGCGGTATATATATGCCACAACTGTCATGTTGTCTAAGCGAACCAGGACATGACAGTTGGCTCTAAGACTAGAAATACAGCCGATGGCTTTAGGCACTGCATGACACTCGCTGGTAAAATTCAGGAGGAGCTCTCTGTGGTGTGAAACAGTGGCTGGATATAGTGATGCGCATGCGTCATCGGCGCTAAGCACGTCGCAGCACACAGCGCTTCAGCCAGCACTGAAGACGTCTCATGTGTAAGAGACCTAATGGAATGCTGGATGCCGCCGCCACAAATCCAAATGCTTTCTGTAACAAGATTCAGTGGAAATGTTCTCCCCAGTTTTAACTGAGATGGACACTGTAAAATGGCTGAAGCAGTAAAACTGTGCTGGCATAACAA
Source organism: Xyrauchen texanus (assembly GCF_025860055.1). Lineage (NCBI taxonomy): Eukaryota > Metazoa > Chordata > Actinopteri > Cypriniformes > Catostomidae > Xyrauchen > Xyrauchen texanus. The sequence continues at coordinate 30,078,235 of NC_068289.1, read as the reverse complement.
AGATTCTGATTGTGGCAGTAACAGCCAATTGTCGAGGTAGTTCAAGATGCTCATGCCGATCAGTCTCAGAGGGGCGAGAACTGCATCAATGCGCTGTGTGAATGTACGAGGAGCCAAAGACGGTCCAAAGGGCAGGACTTTGAAGATACGCTGTTTGATCGAACACGGATCTCAAAAATATCCTGTGATGTCGTACAATTTGGATATGAAAGTACGCATCCTTCAGATCTATCAATGTAAACCAATCATGTGGGCATACATGCAATTTAAGATCCTTTTCTAAGTAATCATTTTGAATAGGCGTTTTATAAGTGCGCGATTTAAATGTCTCAGATCCAGGATTGGCCGAAGCCCACCATCTTTCTTTGGAACAAGAAAATAAAGACTGTAAAACCATTTTTGTTCTTGACAATTTGGCATAATTTGCATCTTGTGCTGTATTCTTTTTTGCATTATTGCATTTTTTATTGCATTTATTTGAGTGCAAGACACAGAAACAACATTTGAACAACAATATCCCTTTCCCGACAAAGAAAAGTGGGGAGATGGGGAACAGTGTTTTGTGTCTCTCCAATCGATCCTTTTTTGGAGCAGACCCGGAGGGAATCACGGGCTCTGCTTTCCACTTCAAAGGGTTGTGCCTGTCAGGAGTACTTTTGCTGCGCGTACTGATATGCATGTGCTTGTGAGGCAGCAGGTATGGGGCTTTTAGTCATGCGCTGACTCCAAACAGAGCGAGGACGAACTGGCTGTGATATACTCCATGTGGGGATAAAGTGTCTCATAGCCTGTGACTGCTGCTGAATCGCAACATAATGCTCAGCAAACTTATTCATAGAGCTGCCAAAAAGGCCGGCTGGAGACACTGGAGCATCTAAAAGAGTGGCTTTTTCCTTTTCACTCATTTCTGCCCTGGAGCACCGCTATTGTGTGGAGTGCTGATATAGCTTGTTCTGCTGCTGAGTAAGCTTTTCCCGCCAGTGCGGATGTTTGTCAACACGGTTTGGAAGGATGTACATTGGGCATAACCGTTTTCTTTACTATGATCCACATTAAAGAGGATGGCGTCAATGCGCGAGCGAGCCATATAAGGCATATGAGCGCAACAGGACTTGAATAGTTCGTTATGAACTTCGGGGCAGAATTGTGCGCGATGCTGCCATATGATGGCATCCTGACTGCTGGAACCATTCATTGAGGCGAGACAGTTCAGGTTCCTCTGGGGGAGACTAGTCAGGGTGAAGCTCTTCAACTGCCCTTGTAAGGATGAGCAGCATCTCCCTGTCAGTGGCGCGTGCACGTTCCTCGCCCTCGTTGGGGGAGGGGTGGCTGCAATATCCACTGGCCATTTGCCTGATGCAGCGAGAGCCATAACATTGTCGTCATCCCCAGTGTCAGATCCACCAAACGAGACGAAGCCACACGCTCCTTCAGAGGGCCGGAGCTCCTCTCACACATAGCATATGGGGAAATATGCACTTCTTGGAGATTGAGGGGTGTGTGCCAGCACGAAATCCACCTTAAGTTCGTCCTGCTCGACCTCGCGGCATCGCCGTGCCCCCTCGTGTGAACCCTCGGGTATCACAGAAGAGGTGGGTGGGAGGGCGCGAGAGGCTGAATCATCCCTCAGAATGAGGGCGATTCGTGAATGAAGCAACTTGAGACTCATGTCCTCACAGTGAGGACAGTCTGTCTCCATGAGAGCTGACTCTGCATGGGTGTGGCACAGACAGAAAACGCAGCTCTCATGCTTGTCTGACGGGAGACACCCGTCTGACGGGAGACCCCTCCCCCAACGAGGGCGAGGAATGTGCACGCGCCACTGACAGGGAGATGCTGCTCATCCTTACAAGGGGCGGATGAAGGGGCGGATGTGTCTTTCGCACAAGGAACACACGACATCTTGAAAAAGACACGAACACGTAAGTGGCTCTTCTAGATATATAAATATATATATAGATTTATATAACTTATATTTATAACACACAAGTAAAATTTTGCTTTAAAAGTATACTCTATACCTGCCGACACAAGAATCAGGATGTTGAGGTCCGTTCACCAGTGAAGCATCAAACGGCGTGGCGGAGTGTTGTTCGCCGGAGCACTGCAGGGGAGCGGAGAGTCTTCTCGCTGCCGTGAAGATTCTGCCCGCTGACTGGTGTGTATCGACAGCGAAGGTAGAGGGCTTCGAGACAAGAGGTAATCTTTGACTTGAAGGAAGAAATTCTGAGTAAATGTTGTCTTTGCACCTGTTTTATAGCGGTCGGTTCACGCCGAAACAAGTGGTCAGTTTCGTGCCAAAACAGGTGAGGCTCAAACACCATAGCCAATATTAGAATATTGGTGTTATTGTAGAGAGGTTTCAAATAGGTTGTGTATGAAGGCACTCCCTATATGTGTTAGTAAATGCAATGTCTACGACTGAAGTCATAAGGGAACCAAAATTATACAATTTAGGTCTTTATCGCATTTCAAGCCTTGGTTCAGAAAATTATTGCTTTCAGCGCCTTTAGTTTATTAAAGGACCAAAGAGGACCATTATATTTGTGACCTCAACACCCATGGCCCCCCACCCCCAAAATGGCTTGGTCCCCCCCAATCAGGGGTGTAAAGTAATGAATTACAAATACGCACGTTACTGTAATTAAGTTGTTTTTCCCAGGAATTGTACTTTTGTAAGTAGTTTAAAAAATGTATACTTTTACTATGGAGGATGCCTCAAACACAGTTCAACACCTGAACATCACATTGGCACCTGAAAGGGATTTTCGCAGTGAAAAAGGCCAATTGCTTGATTGTGTCGTGTGAGTTTAACTTGCTCCTAAGGCTGTGTGATAGGTAGGACACGTCCTTTGAAGGCTGCAGTATACCGAGCGTCCGGCCTTCTTAGGACAAACGGAAATGGAACGTTACATGGTTGCTATGACAGCAGCCACTCTTTAACAAGCGTGAGCGCTTTGAGTGACACGGGAACAAAAAGTTCCTTTAGAAGGGAATGTAAGAAGTACATTATAGGAGAGTTAATGATGTAAAGAGAAAAGAAAATATATTTTACAGGTGTACTTTTAGTCTAATACTTTATTTTAAATATATATTAATATAATTATACATATTATATACCCTGTACCATCTACTGAGGTATTTCAACTTAGGAATTAACATTTCTTGCATTTGAACATCATATTTACGGTCAATTATTTTTAGACAAAGCAAAGAATTGTGGGTTGTGAGTGCCCACGAAGGATAAAGCTCATGCACCTCAAACGAGACACAGCCTCTAATTTTAAGAAACATATCGAGGTAAATTTCATATTTCTGCTTCCTAGATTCTGTATCTAAAATGTAGCCTGTAATTTTGCTTTCTATCAGTGAGATTTTTGGGTTGATGCGAGTGATTATGGCAATGCTATCAATAGGGCTGGGTGATAAAATAATCTTGATGTTTATCTGAGAGAGAGAGAGAGAGAGAAAGAGAGATCTTTGATAGTGTCATACATCCCAATTTATATAGCTAGCCAAAAGCTTCCCTGCTTTGTCCCCCAACTCAAAGTATGAATGTCTTGCCATGAATAGCGAAAACTCCACCTTCCGTGACAAAAAAAAGTATTATATCTGTATTTAAATCGGGCCAATTAGAGACATTTAGACGACATTTGGTGCTTCAGCTCTGCCTCGGCACTTTTAATATTCCCTTCCAATTCCACGAGTTGTTGTGCTTTGGATTATTTGTTGAATGAGGCATACTGTATGATCCGGCCCCTAAGAACCACCTTGTAACAGAACCACAGACTCGAAGATAGTGTTGAACCCGGAGGTATAGTTTATTGTAGGGAAAAGGGAAGTAGGAGAAACTGAGTGCACAATGACGTGCAATGGAGTGAGTATCAGGGGAGGTTGATGAAGGGGCGATGGAGTGATGAGCCTTGACACACCTGATGGTTGGAGAGGAGAACTTGGTAATAAGTCGCTGTGATGAAGGAGCGAGGAGCCCGGAATGGCGATAGCTGGAAGGTAATGTTGAGGCACTTTGAGGAAGGAGAGTTGAACATGCCGGAGCGTTGGAGAGGAGATAATCGTCGTATGTTTACTGGAACGAAGGAGTGATGAGCGTTAGATGGAAGCCAGGAAACGTCTTGGAGATGGAGCAGGTAAGAGAGTCTATGTTCACGTGTGTGATCAGACAAAGAGTGAACGGAGAGTGGAGCTTTTATGTTGTGATGCAGATTGATGAGGGAACAGGTTTCAGGTGCGGGTGATTAGTACACTGGAGAGAGGGAACGTGGAGTGAAAGTGCTGGGAGTGTCAGGCTGAACTGTTACATTACCCCCCCTCCAGGGGCTGCTCCCGAGGGGCGTGTAGTCCGGCATCTGGGGCGCCCACGACCACGAGGAGCAGGTCGATCTGGGTGGGTATCGTGGAAGTGGGAAAGAAGGTTGGGATCCAAGATGTCATCACGAGGTATCCACGATCTTTCCTCTGGTCCATATCCCTCCCAGGTCGATGAGATACTCCAAGCGACCTCTACGGCACCGGGAGTCCAGGATGTCTCGGACTGCGTAAGCAGGACCATCTTCTAGGGGTAATGGTTGGGGAGGGGCATCCGTAGGGTCCTGTTCCATGGAGCGAAGAGAGAGAGTTAGGTGGTGAGGTTTTAGCAGAGAGACATGAAAGGTAGGGTGTATACGGAATTCAGGTGGGAGTTGGAGTTGGAAGGTGACAGGGTTAATCTGTTTGGAGATTGTGAAGGGGCCAATGAAACGGGGACTTAGCTTTTTGCAAGGGAGGCGTAACCTGATGTCTCTTGTGGACAGCCAAACCCTTTGTCCAGGATGGTAGGTCGGAGTGGGAGCTCTGCGGGTGTCAGCAGAACCCTTCTGACGGTGTATTGCACATTGCAGGTGGTGGTGAGCCAAGTTCCAGGTTCTCTCACTCTCTCGGAACCAGTGATCGATGGCTGGTAGCTCCGAGGAATCCCCGGACCATGGGAATAAGGGGGGTTGGTAGCCCAACACACATTGGAATGGGGTGAGCTTGGTGGAGGATTGTCGTAGTGAGTTCTGGGCATACTCAGCCCAGGGAAGGAAATGACTCCAACGATTTTGTCGATGATGACAGAAGGTTCTGAGGAAGCGCCCGATTTCCTGTATCTTCCTTTCCGTCTGTCCATTGCTCTGAGAATGGTAACCAGAAGTGAGACTGATGGTTACCCCCAGGAGAGAAAAGAAGGCCTTCCAGACTCGGGAGATAAACTGAGGTCCGCGATCTGAGACTATGTCTTCCGGGACTCCGTAGTTGCGGAACACCTGATTGAAAAGGGCCTCAGCAGTTTCTAGGGCTGTGGGGAGACACTTGAGGGGAAGTAGTTTGCAGGCCTTTGAGAAACGGTCTACTGCGACCAGGATGCCAGTATAACATTCGGAAGAGGGTAGATCAGTGATGAAGTCTACCCCAAGATGTGACCAGGGGTGATGAGGAACAGGTAGAGGAAGGAGTTTACCTGCAGGAAGTCGGCATGGGGTTCAGGAGATGGCACATTCCACACATCCTTGGAGATACCTTCGAACGTCAAGTTCCATATGTGGCCACCAGAATTTGTCCTGGAGAAGGGAGAGAGTTCTGTTACTCCTGGGATGACCAGTACCCAAGGAGGAGTGAAGGGAATCGATGAGGATTATACGTAGTGAAGTGGGAATGTAGGTTTTGTCTGCAGGGCAGTTAGGAGGAGCTGGCTCGGTGACGGTTGCTTCAGCGATGTCCTCGTCCAAGGACCATTGAATGGGACTAACCACGATGTTGGGAGAAAGGATGGTATCTGGGACTTCCTGGATCTCCTCAGGAGCATAGAGACGAGACAGTGCATCTGCCTTGACATTCTTGTTACCTGGGCGGTAGGAGATAGAGAAGTTGAACTGGGAGAAGAAGAGGGCCCATCGTGCTTGTCTAGGGTTCAGGCGGCGAGCCTCACGGAGGTATTCCAGGTTCTTATGGTCAGTTAGCACAAGGAAAAGGTGTTTAGCTCCTTCAAGCCAGTGTCGCCATTCTTTCAAGGCTAGTTTGATTGCCAGAAGCTCCCGGTTACCAATGTCGTAGTTGAGCTCAGCAGAGTTGAGTTTCCTGGAGAAGTAGGCACGAGGGTGAAGTCTGGACGGTTTCCCCTGTTGTTGGGAGAGGACAGCTCCCACGCTGGTGGTGGAGGCGTCTACTTCTACAAGGAAGGGCTTGTTAGGGTCCGGATGGAAGAGAAGGGGAGCCGTTGTAAAAGCTGTTTTGAGACGTTGGAAGGCCAATGAGGCCGAGGGGGACCAGGTTAAAAACTTAGGCTTGGACTTGAGTAGTGAAGTCAAAGGAGCAGAGAGGGAACTGAAGTTCTCAATGAAACGGTGGTAGAAGTTGGAGAAGCCCAGAAAGCGTTGGAGCTCCTTAATGGTCGTAGGAGTGGGCCAGGTTCACACTGCCTCTACCTTACCCTCATCCATCTGGATGCCTTCAGGACTTAGGTGGTATCCAAGGAACTGAAGTGAGCGCAGGTGAAAGGAACACTTTTCAGCCTTGAGGTATAGACGGTGGTCCCTGAGCTTCTTAAGTACTAGCTCGACATGCTGGCGATGGACCGTTTCATTTGTGGAGTAGATAAGAATGTCGTCGATGTAGACGATGACAAACTGATTGAGGTACTCCCGGAAAACCTCATTCATGAAGCCCTGGAACACAGATGGGGCATTGACCAGACCATACGGCATCACCCGGTATTCATAGTGGCCAGTTGGGGTGACGAAAGCAGTCTTCCATTCGTCTCCCTTCCGAATGCGAATAAGATTATAGGCGCTGCGTAGGTCAAGCTTGGTAAAGATAGTCGCTCCTCTCAACAACTCCAGGGCAGCAGGAACTAGGGGAAGAGGGTACCGGAACTTCACGGTTATCTTGTTGAGAGCGCGATAATCAATACAGGGACGGAGACCTCCGTCCTTCTTGGCCACAAAGAAGAAGCTAGAGGCAGCTGGAGAGGTGGATGGGCGAATGTAACCCTGAGAGAGAGCCTCCGTTATGTACTCTTCCATGGCGGCCTGTTCTGGAATGGAGAGAGGTAAGATCTTACCTCTGGGTACAGGTTCGCCCGGCAGGAGGTCGATAGAGCAGTCCCAGGGTCGGTGAGGTGGTAGTTGTGATGCCTGAAGGGGACAGAATACGTCCTGAAAGTGGGAGTAGCAGGAGGGAAACTCTCTGGACTGTGAGCTGGTCGGGCTTTCGATGGAAGTGGTGTTTAAATGGACAACAGATTCCCTGGAAGTAGTAGAGAGGTTTGGAGCAGGCAGGTTGGGAAAACAGGTGGAGAAGCATTTGGGTCCCCACTTCAGAACTTCACCGGAAGACCAGCAGATGACGGGAGAGTGTTGGACGAGCCAGGGGCAGCCCAGGATTATGTCAGTAGTGGAGTTATCTAGTACCAGTAGGGTGATATCCTCCGTGTGCAGGCATCCTACTTGAAGCTTGATGGGGCTGACCCAGTGACGGACATGCCCCCTGCCCAAAGGTTTGCCAATTATGGTTTGGATCTGGAGACAGGGTTCACAGGTGTGTTTCTGGAGGAGGAGACGTTTGCAGAGCATGTCAGAGATGAAATTGCCGGCTGACCCAGAGTCGAGGAGCGCGGGTACTGAGAGAGTGGAAGCAGAGGCAGTAAGTGAGACCTTAGTTAGGAGTGGGGAAGAGCAGATTCTTGGAGAGTGTAAATAACTCACCAAAGGGCGAGGTGGCCGAATGGGACACGAAGAGATTACGTGTCCCTCCTTTCCGCAGTACAGACACAACCTCTGGGTCAAATGGCATTGGTGCTCAGCAGGGGACAGGTGGTAGGAGTCCATCTGCATGTTGTCACCTTCGGGTTCATAGGAATAGTTGGAGAGTGGTTGGACAACAGCTGGAGGAAGTGGCACCGCAGGCAGCTCGGCAAGACAAGACCTCATACGATTAGCCACCCGGATGGAAAGTAGTATGAAGTGCTCTAGACCCATAGCATCATCAAAAGAAGAGAGATGTAGTCGCAGCCGTGGTTCCAACCCCAAGCGGTAAACAGTGAGGAGAGACGACTCATTCCATCCACTGGAGGCTGCTAGTGTGCGAAATTTCAGGGCGTAGTCGTTGATGGAACTCTTACCCTGGCGGAGGTTATACAGTTGTTCACCTTGCGATGTATCCCCTGCGGGGAAACCAAAAACTTCCCGGAAGTGTTGGGTGAAGCCGTCAAAGGATAGAGTTACGGGGCTATTGGAGTCCCAGAGAGGTTGGGCCCATTGTAATGCTTGTCCAGTTAGAAGAGAGATGATGAATGCCACCTTAGAGCGTTCTGTGGGGAAACGATGTGGTTGCATCTCTATAGTTAGTGAACACTGAGTCAGAAAGCCACTGCAGTACTCCGCCACTCCTGAGTAGGGCGCTGGGTTGGCGATGGGTGTCGAAGAATGACCCGGAGAAGAAATAGCGGAAGTGCCGGTGGATAATGGCAGAGCGGAGGGATCCAAGTTGCAAGTGATTGCTTGCTGAAGAGCATCTACGAGGGCTTGAATGGGATCGGCTCCTTCCGGGTTCATGATGTTGGTGGTCTGATCATCTGTAACAGAACCACAGACTCAAAGATAGTGTTGAACCTGGAGGTATAGTTTATTGTAGGGAAAAAGGAAGTAGGAGAAACTGAGTGCACAATGACGTGCAACGGAGTGAGTATCAGGGGAGGTTGATGAAGGGGCGATGGAGTGATGAGCCTTGACACACCTGATGGTTGGAGAGGAGAACTTGGTAATAAGTCGCTGTGATGAAGGAGCGAGGAGCCCGGAATGGCGATAGCTGGAAGGTAATGTTGAGGCACTTTGAGGAAGGAGCGTTGAACACGCCGGAGCGTTGGAGAGGAGATAATCGTCGTATGTTTACTGGAACGAAGGAGCGATGAGCGTTAGATGGAAGCCAGGAAACGTCTTGGAGATGGAGCAGGTAAGAGAGTCTATGTTCACGTGTGTGATCAGACAAAGAGTGAACAGAGAGTGGAGCTTTTATGTTGTGACGCAGATTGATGAGGGAACAGGTTTCAGGTGCGGGTGATTAGTACTCTGGAGAGAGGGAACGTGGAGTGAAAGTGCTGGGAGTGTCAGGCTGAACTGTTACACACCTTAAGTGCCTCCCAAGCTATGCCCACAAAGGTTGGTCTCCATATATACACTGATTTCAGGCTTTAGCATTTGTTTTTCAAAAGGGATACATGAAAGTGCCACGTTATGGACATTATTCCACTGGCTACAGTTTTCCTTGTCCTCCAACTTCTTCCAGACATACTCCAAATCCACCTGGGTCACTAGCGGATTAGCACAAAATTCCCTCTCCAATGACTCCAGATAATCGATCCGTTTCTTGACATCCCCTAGTCTTGTGATCACATCAGTAGATTTTACCTCTATGGCAGTGATCGATCGACATATCACAGGTGTCAGCCTGTGCACGTAAGTGTGTTTTAATGTCTCCAGAGCCTGAGGATTTTGAATTCTTTGATATAGTGTCCTCCTAGAAAAGTTATAGAACAGAGTGTATCGAATCTCACCGGTTTATGTGGGGTGGCTGTGGCTCAGGTGGTAGAGCGGGTTGTCCACTAATCACAGCACTGGTGGTTTGATTCCCAGTCCACATGCCAAAGTGTCCTTGGGCAAGACACTGAACCTCAAGTTGCTCCCAATGGCAAGCTAGCGCATTGCATGGCAGCTCTGCTGTCATTGGTGTGCGTGAATGGGTGAATGAGATGCAGTGTAAATCGCTTTGAATACCGCTAATGTTAAAAAGGTGCTATAAGTGCAGACCATTTACCATTTATGTCATTAAAAGGCAGAGTTGGCTACACTTACTCCATTACATTTTCTTGACTAACTTTTTGCGAAGCATTTACTTTTATAGTAGGTTTAAAAGTGGGTACTTTTTACTCTAAGTAAATTTCTAATGAAATAATTTTACTTTTACTTCTTTACAAATGGTGGCATTACTGTTGTTACATTACTGGGTTTAATTTGAATTAATGTGTAATTTATTGAGAGAATATTGAATGGGACTTTTACGAGAGCAGAAGTTCACACAGCTGCGTGTAATGAGCCGGTGTCACAGACTGTCACTCAATCACTGCAGCAGTATCAAACTCTTCAAAGGGAAACACTTTCTTTGCTACACACAGTGAAAAAAAGAATAGTTTCGTCATGCAATGCCTTCATTTAACACCAAGACGAGCTGATATTTCAAGATTAAAATCACAGTTCCAATATAAGGCAGAATGCTGAGGTAAGTTTTGGCTCTAATTCTAACGTGGGCTTTTCTGTGTAATGAGATGGTCAATTTCAGGGTTATTATGTAACAGGGCTCTAATGACATCAGTTTTTAAGTGTACATTTTTAAATCAGTGCAGCAATATATCAGTGCACTTTGTCCCTTGTCATAAGCAGTATTTATGCATTTACCCTCATGGGGGTACTGGAAACTATCGTAGCTACTTCAGGCGGATTAACTGTATAAATCTATGTAAACATCCAAGTTAAGTGTAAATCACTACCATTCATGTGATCAACAAATGGAGCGTGAACAGACAGCATTTCTGAGCGTGTGAGGTGTGCGGGGTGCGCACGTGTGAGATGTGCAGGCAGAGGCAATGGTATGGCCAAGAGAGTGGCTCTCACGATTCCCTGGTTGCCCTGTGTTTCACTAGTCTTTGTCTAAAACTACACTTCCCACAATTGTTTACTCCGTTTCCCTTCCAGCTGTGTTCATCCTGCCGTGTTTTCCCAGTTCCGTGTTCCTTTGATGTGTTCGTGTTTTAATTTCAGTTTTCCCATTGTGGATGTTTCTTTTGTTCCTGTTTGTTTGTTTTCACTCTGTGCTTAATTAAACCCGCGTTTAGATCCCACTCCTTGTCTGCCCTCGTCTACATTATAACAGTGGCTGTGTCCGCAATCGTTCACTCATTCACTATTTCCTATATAGTGAATGGCAGTTAATGCACTGTATCTCAGCAGTAAGCAGTACTAAATGAGTGAATTCGGACGTGAGTGTCGGAGCTCTGGAGCTGTTGCAGAAACATCGTCACATGTGAAATTTTAAAATACTTGGGCCTTACTTGTTATTCTTATTAAATAATATATTAATACAATAAATCTTCATTCTGTTTATCATTTTTAATATATACTCTGTGTTAATATGAAGAGTAAACACATTTTATCAAATAAAGAGTACATTTTATGTATCTGTATGTTTTGTCTCTTTATATGTTATGTTATTTTAATCAAGTAACGATCTGCCAAAAAGTATTTTACTACATTCAGCATAAAAAAAAAAACATTGCAGGAGTGAATGAAGCAGTAAACTCCCAGCTCGTACTTCTTCCCCGTGGTGGATTGTGGGAAATAAACCATTGTCGAGTGTACATCAAATGTACACTTGAAATTAGAGGGCATTGTGGGTAAGAATGAGTGAACAAAAGTTGGGAACGAGTGGCTCACTCAGAATTCAGACACTCCTACAAAATAGCAGACACTCGAAATAGTGGATAGGGGGCATTTTCAGTCACAGCGAGTGTTCCGCGACCGGAGTTGGTGCCCTACGTAGGCTGTGTGCTCTGCATTTAGAGGGCGGCGGTACTGCTGTACACAACTAATGATCTAAATAATTACAACACTGAAAACTGTAACTACACTCAAATAAGAATCCACACAGGACTTTAAAAGCTATGAAATAGTGAAAGAAGGCATTAATAAAGCATGATCTTGCGTTGGTTTATATTTCAGCATTATGTATAATGTCCTTGTGGGACATTTTCACATTTTTACTGTAATAATTACTAGAAATGTTTCCAAACCTCTCTTCATATTGACAAATTCATCCAGATCTGACAAGAGGCCTTAAAGGTTCACCCAAAAATTTAAATTCTCATTATTTACTCATCCTCATGCCACCCCAAATGTGTATGACTTTCTTTCATCTGCTGAACTCAAATTCATATTTTTAGAAGAATTGATCAGCTCTGTAGGTCCATACAATGCAAGTGAATGGGTAGCAATATTTTAAAGCTAAACAAATAAACATAAGTCAGCATAAAAGTAATCAATAAGACTCCAGTGGTTAAATCAATATCTTCAGAAGCAATGTGATAGGTGTGGATGAGAAACAGATCACTTTCACATTCTTCTTGTTTTTTTCGTGATTCACATTCATCTATGCATGTCGCTCCCTGCTTTCTAGCAAAAAATGACAAATATCTCTCTGTTTCTCACCCACACCTATCATATCACTTCTGAAGATATGGATTTAACCACTGGAGCCTTATGGATTACATTTATGCTGCCTTTATGTGCTTTTTGGAGCATCAAATGTTTGGCCTACAGAGATAAAATATTATTTTAAAAATCTGAATTTGTGTTCTGCAGAAGAAAGGTAAGAAAGTCATATACATCTGGGATGGCATGAGGGTGAGTAAATGATGAGAGAATTTTCATTTTTGGGTAAACTATCTCTTTAAAGTGATATTGTAATAAATGTAATATTCTGTCATCATTTCATCATTTCTCTACCCTCATGTTGTTCCAAAATAGTGTGATGCTTTGTATTATGTGGAACACAAAATATTTTAGATTGTTAGATGACTTCAATGTCACCACCACTAAGCTTCCAACAACTCTATCAATCTTAAACTCTATCAATCAATTTAAAAAAACATGTTCCCTGTTAAGGATCCTGTGATATTTTTGTGGTATTGTTGATGAATCTGCCCCCCACCTTTTTTGGAAATGTGTCCATTTTGCATTATTTTGGAGAAAATTAAGTTTGTTTATACGTGCATCTCTTTTGATAGTTTTTCTTTTGAATAAAATGTTTTATTTGGCTTCAACAGGTTTGATAAAGTTTAGAGTATATGTATTTTTTGATAAATATGCATCCAGGAGCTTTAAAATACTTCTCATTGTGTAATGAGAAGTATAGGGCAGTGGTGGCTCAGCAGTTAAGGCTCTGGGTTACTGATCAGAAAGTCAGGGGTTCAAGCCCCAACACCACCAAGGCACCACTGTTGGGCCATTGAGCAAGGCCCTTGAACCTATCTGCTCCAGGGGCGCTGTATCATGGCTGACCCCAGCTTAGCTTAGCTGGGATATGTGAAATATAAATAATTTCACCATGTATATGCAGAAATGTATGTATAATGTGTGACAATTTACAAATTAAATATATATGTTTTTGCATTCTTATAATGTATGTTTGAATGATTGTGTACTCTGTATACCTGGCCTGTTTCTAATAAAAAAAGAAAAAAAGAAATTGCTTTAGCACGCTTTCCTCTTCTACAAAAGCCTTTTCTCTTAGCGTGACCTGATTAACTAGTGATCATGGCTGTGTCCATTTCCAGACTCACATCCTTATTTAAAGATGAATGAAAAAGTATAGATAGGACCACAATTAGTCTTGACATGTAGAGCAGTGCAGCCTAGATGCTGGTCTACTTGCCAGAGTTGTGATGGCTAGCATGAGGGACAAGGTCTATCAAGTGTCAGTGAGTGAAGTTGAAGAGTGAGAAAAGAGAGGAGTTGTGAACTTGTTTGGTTGGGGTGATGGAGGAGTCAGGAGACAATGAGGCAGGTTCAAGGTTAGTACTGTTTATTTGCACTTCTTTTTCCACACACGACGGTAACCGTCGTTATAATTATATTTATGAGTGTAAATGGCACTGGTTGCAACTCTGGCTGTCGTGCTCTCTGGACACTTTCTCTTGCTCTCGACACTTGGCGTCCCTTAAATGTCTCTCTCTGTATCACTATAACAAGTCACAGGTCTTAGAGGTAATTACAAACCAGGTGACAAGCCTTACCTCTCTCTCTCCCGCAGACACACATGACCACGCCCCCCATGCCACAGGAGTATAATGTATTTGTGGCATGGGGGGGCTTGGTCATGTGTCGGTCTGCAGGAGAGGGAGCGCGGTAAGGCTCATCACCTGGGCCGTATTTACCTCTAGCACCTGTCTCTCATCATAGTGATGGCGAAGGGAGACCTGAAAAGGCACACCAGAGCTTCAGAGCAGGGAGAGAGTCCAGAGCCACCACATGAAGCTGTGTGTGTCTGTTTGGCCACCACAGATCCCTTTTGATTGAGTTTAAGTAAAGACTGAATAAAACACTCACCTTGACTGTTCGCTGTTTCCTGACTTCTTCTTTGCCCAGAACCCAAAGATTTGTTACAGTATTAATTAATATTAGTGTTATAAAAATCGAATGTGTTTAATTGCAATTCATCAAACAACTGTTGAAAAAGCAGAACATAAACTTAAATAAGACCAATCATTTACAATGATAGGGGAAGCTACTAATACAAAAATGATCCAAGTTTAATTTTATTGAAATAAAGCTCGGCACAATAGCATCAGGAAACTGTTGTTTATTTTCCCTACATAAATCATATTCATTCAAGTTTGTTTCACTCCATATTTGTTTACCTAATCATCCACCCCCCATCCCCATTTACCGTGAGCTGACTAGAGAGAAGTAAAATACAACCTCCCCACAAGGTTGTAGCATGTGCTTTGCTGTCTGTCAGTTGCCATGATTGAGGAATGGGTGAATATTTACTGTGACTCCTTCAGGCAGAATATTTTGGATCGAGAATCCCTTGTCTGCCAAAATCAGGTCTAGAGGCTTGAAATGGTCCTGAAAGCCAGAATCCAGCACTATTACTTTATCACTTACTGATCCTGGGTAAAATTGCTGCAGTATGTGATCACAGCATTTGGTGCCACCCCATGCCACAGTATGTAGATTAGATTATTTTCTGGGTATCCATTTGCTTGGGAATAGTGATTTTGATGTCAGTGCAATCCAATATCATTCTGCAGTTTTGGAAGTGCAGAAATGAAGAAGGCAAGCAGGCTTTATTTTTCTCCTGGCTGGGTTGCATGCTCATTATGTCCTTGAAAAGGAGCCTGTGAAGAACCTCTTTGAATGTTATTGACACATTCCTCACAGTGCTTTCACTGCTGTGGAAGAGTGCAGCCAGGTGCATTCCAGGTGTCATGAAAATGTGGTCTTCAAGAATGAGTTCTTTGTGTGTCCAACCTGCATGGTATGTTATGGAAACCTCAAAACGGGCAACAAATTCAAACACAGCACTGAAGGTATCTTTATCTGGCAATCCCATCTCCATCCGAAGAACACTTTCACTCAGCTGGGAGGCAGAATACCTGTCATTACAGCAACTCTGTTTATCTTTGAGAGACCTCAACTCTGCTGTGGTGTGCTCTAGCTGGATCTCAAGCTGAATCCTATTTCTTTGTTCAGACTGCAGCTCTTCTTCAACCATTTTACTCTTGACTGTTCCTCAAAATTGTTGGTAAGGGGTTGAGGCCCCTCTATGGCAGCCTGAGATAGTGGATCTCCTTCCTCCTTATCAGCCATAAGCCGTATACTTCCTTCCTCCTCTCCATCCAGGGCTTGTGGACCGGTTTAATTCCCATCAGTGATTATACACACCCGGTCCCTTATCAGGCTAATTAAGCCTCAGAGAGGGATAAAGGCCGATTGCGGATGGTGCTGCGATGAGAGAGAGATCGTTTACGGACATGTCTGTCATGTGTGTGTGTTTGTCTTTTGTTTAAGTTAATCATTAAAATATTGTTTATATCGCCAGGCCGGTTCTTGCCTCCTCCTTTCCATTGAACTGCTTTACAGCTTTCTTCAAGAAAATCTGTCTAACTTCATCATGTGGCAATCAACATTAACGTTAGCATTTCCTCAAGAAACTGAAATATGCTCCATCTTTTTTTTTTTTTTTCCTTTAAACTGCTATTTCTGGTAAGGCACTATACAAATTTAACATTATTATTATTATCATTATTATTTAACTAAATAATGGTGTCTTATCATAAAAATTCCTGATAGATTTATGGGATTTTCACCTGTTTGTAGACTTTATTGACTTTTATTATTTTCATTTATCTTAATGTAAGAATTTGTATTTATTATTCACTGCAAAATGTGTGCTTGATATTTCACATTTTGCTTGGCACCTCCTGCCTTCAGAATAATGTTGTTATACATGTACAGACAAACAAAAATTCTGTTTCATGCAGATATTAATATCTGAAATACCTGGAGAAACCAAGGTTAACAACATATTCCACAGTTAATGTAGCCTAACAATTCAGCTTCATCAATATTGTAGTTATTATTAATTGTTAATATTAGGCTATTATTATTAAAAGGCATATACAAGGCATATTTTATTAATAGAAACTATAAATGTAAGAGTAAATTTTAAAAATGTGCATTTCAATAAGTTTTGACACATTTTCTGTATAAGCCCCGCCCACACCTGGTTCTATCCAAAATACAGAGACAGATACATATAATTTTGTCATATGAACAGATACAGATACAAATACGGATAATGGCTTCGCTGCACACCCTTAACATATATTATATGTTCAGAAAAGAAGTACAAATCCTGACATAATTACTAAAAAAGAAGTTTACAAAAAATCTAAAGCAAAATCCTGGGATAAAATATGCAGTAATCGAGATTTTATAACTATCTTAGTGGGTCAGTCATTTTTGACCAGGAACACAAAAGGCATTTAGTGTAAAAGGACATTACTAGTCTCTGTAATATTAACAGTCCTAGCCGTCAAATATTGTCTTAGACAAGGGGGGTCTTGGAGTAGAAAACCAAAATGCAGTCACTTCGGCGACACAAAAACTTATATAAATAGCTTTAACGTTTTTAGATAGCCCAGCCAAATGTGGATTATAAAATAGTCACACTCCATTTTTTTTTAATCTGACCATAGTTGATCCAAGTTTATCTGTCACTGGACAGATCGTAGGCTAAGACACCCAATTCCTGTCATAATACAAGTTGGACACAATGTCTAGTAACTGTATTTGGCTTTGCATGACAGTACAGTATATCAGTCTACCAGATGCCCTGCATACTGTAGAGATACACTGAGCTTACTGTATAGAGGGGACGTTAATGTTGGATAGGAGATACACCAGTGTTAGAAAGTTGAAAAAGACTTGGGGAGGGAGCAAAATTTACATGTCAAAATCAATAAAGAAGTGAATGCTAATTCACAACTGAAAATACTCAACGGTCTTTGCATTCATTCCTAAAACAGTTCTCTAAAGAGACTATGAAATGGAATTCTACCCCACAATAGATTTTGTTTTTTTAATTCACAAAGTCTCTTGGCATAGCATTCTGCAATGCATATGTTCAATGTACGTGTCAGAGTGCGTCAAAGTGCTCTTATTAGTGAAATGTGACACACACAGCAGCTGGCACTGAGTAGCCCATGACAGCTATAATCAGTGTGTCCTCAGCAGGACTGTCTCGGTGCGTATGTTTAAAGAATGATCCCCTACGCTGACTGGACGTCAATGACTATGTATGATTTTGAGACTGTTGTGTCAATTGTTTTTCGGGCAACTTGACAAAAGACCCATGGGGTGAATCTTCATCTCGCCTCATCCATTTGAGGATCCAACATATCTGTCCAGGCCAACCTTTCCCAGAGCATGCTGGGAGTCACAATACCCAGCTTTCAGCTCATTGGTTCCACCCTATTAACAGCTTGTAATCTTCTCATATCCATGGCTGCTGTCCCAGAGCAACACGTCAAACAGGGTTTCCTTTGCTCTGAAGCTCCCTCACATCAACTTTTTTTTCAGCATCTCCACCACATATGCACCATTCCTTCCAGAATTTTAGAAGCTGTGTTGTGGAGAATGTGAATAGTTTGAGGGAGTTTATGGCCCTCAAGTCTAGCCCTCCACACCTGCTTCCCTCCAGGGGAGAGAAAGGGAGATTAAAGTTGTGACATCTGTTAACTTCTAATTAGAACTTTTCTTTATGCAGGTTTTTGGTGTGCAAGACAGATCTGCAGTACGTGCAGTACGGATACAAGCTGGTGAAGGGCTGGGCAGCCGGCAGTTGAAATATCACGCTCGGCATTTAGCAGACGTTTCTCGGAATCCATGGTCTGGTAATGAATATGGAAGCAGACCTTCTCTGATTTAGCATTGTTGATTTTTGCATCAGCTTGCGTTTTGACCTTCTGCCTCATAAAAAAAAAAAAAAAAACAGTCAGCAGTGCAAGCTGTCAAAGTTTGCAAAGGTAACTCAACTTTAAATGCCAAATGTTTTCTTGTTTGTATGTACAGTTATGCTTGCTTTTGGGCAATTAAGCTATGGTGTCTCTAAGAGAGGCATTGTGACGTTTCTGCTTGTGCACAAATTTGTTGTCTGCACAACATTGGAAAAAATTGCCTCACCTTTGTTCTGGTTTATGCTTTCCTTGCTGCGCTTCACATAAGAACTAAATGTGTGCTAAAGTGTGTGAGGCCATATGATAGCTTTTAGTGATGATCAAAACAACACTTTAATTGCTACTCCCTGAAATTATTTCCCTCAAGGTGAACAAAATTTGACCCTAGGTAATAGTTTTGATTAATCTCTTATTGAGTATAAATGAGCAGAAAACTTGGTTTACAATAGTGATCGACAGCTAATCACACATGAAAATAACCCAAAATGTTCCTTTAAATTTTAAAGGAACATGTTCATTTTAAAGGGAAAGTTCACCCCAAAAATGACAATTCTGTCATCATTTACTCACCCTCATGTTGTTCCAATCCAATATGACTTGATTTCCTCCATGGACTGCAAAAAGTGATGTAGAATGTAAGCTTCAGTTAACATTCCCCTTTCATTGTATGAATGAGTCTTTTTTTTTCCTCAAAGGCAAGTAAGTCCTACTGGTTTTGAACAACATGAAGTCACATGCACATCCCATTTAATCATGGTATGAGGGCAGATTTGAATCACTTGTTTGCATTATTGCATTAAGCAGTTATAATGCATGTGTGTGTTAGTGTGTGTGCACTTGTCAAAACTCAGATGTGCCAAGTGAGCACCACTCAGCCAGGCATTTTACTGGTAACTACAGGAAGCAGACTTAGTGTGAATGAGCTGATTGAACTCCCAGGTGCAGCTCCAGAGACCTAGCCCAAGTATGCCGGCTTCGCCCAGACGGAGTACACTCTGACCCCCACAAAGACGGCCCTCATCTCCCCAGCCTGCCTTCACAGGTCCCTGACCAATTCCAGCCTTGCCATGTAACCCACGGAGGCCATGGGTGCTGGGGATGGGGGATACGGATGTGAGCTCCTCAGGCACCACGCCACCCCATTCAACCCCCACAAGCTGGAAGGAAGGACGGAGAGAGTGGGAGGGGGGCGGTGTTGCGGGTGGACACCAGGTTCTTTCTTTCCCTCTCTTTTTCATCTCTTCTCTCTGTCTCTGTGTCAGAGCAGGTGTCCCTTTCTGCCCTCTCTTCTCGCCCTCCCTCCTTTCTGGTGCCGTTACTTTTCACACACACGTTTACAAACATACAGCTGACAAACATCCCAGCCCTAATCCATCACAGGCTTGTCTTTTATAGGTCAGCTAGAGGCACACACACTTCCAAACACGCTAACACACTGGCAGGTTGTGTTCTGTTGCCCTGCAGGTGCCTGGCATTGCGATTGCTCTTTAAAATCTCTTTCCTGTCTAAGCCCATGAGTATGTGCACATGTATGCCATGATACCATTCACCAGCACAACCACACCGGGTGCTGCAACCTTCTTATCCTCCTGTCATCACCATGAGACAAATAGGAGATTCTATACTCCTTTACCTTCTGCTCTCAAAGTGAACAACATGCTTTCTGTTTAATTCTGTTCCTTCCTCTCACATTTAGAGGGAGGTTAAATTAAATAGTGTGAAGAATAGTTGGGGCAAAGAGATAATTACACTATCTCTCTCTCTCTCTCTCTCTCTCTCGCTCTCTCTCTCTCTCTCTCTCTCTCTCTCTCTCTCTCTCTCTCTCTCTCTCTCTCTGTGTGTGTTTGTTTTACAATTAGTCTTACCCTGCATGCTTTCTGTTGTGCCACCTGTGACAAAGTATCATTTAAAGGATATTTCACAAAAGAATGTACAATTCTGTAATCCTATGCTCACCCTTATGTTGTTCCAACCCTGTAAAGCTTTCTTTCTTCCGTGAAACACAAAATATTTTCGGCATAACGTAAGCCTCAGTCAATATTCAACTTTGCGGTTTGAAAAGAAGATGTTACGAAAGCAAAGTGTGATCAAATGTAACATTCTGTCTAGCTAGGATCATGTGTTCCAAAGAGGAAAGAAAGTCATTAGGCTTTGAAACATCATGTTTGTAAGTAAATTATGACAGAGTTTTAATTTTTTAATGAACTATCCCTCTAATTCTTCTGCGTGTTGGTTTGTATGCATGTTTGCTCAGCTGTTTTAATTTCTTCTTTGCTCCCTCATCCCATAGCTGAAAATTGTACAACACAAAATTTTCCATGCATGCAAAAATTATCAGTGTATTGCATTAAGAGATAAGCAGCAATGAAAGCATCTTCCAATAAAAATAATCTTATAATAGCTTGGCTATTTAATAAAATTTTGGGATGTGATTACCATCAATATTTTCCACCTCCTTTGGAAATCATGATGAAATTATTAGCATGGTGGGCAGATGAGGGTGTGTCATGAAATGAAAGTGTAAGAGAGAGAGAGTGAAAAAGTAACTCATTAGCTCATAACAGCAGTTCTTGTATCTTCCAATGGTTAGAGAGTTTGTGTATGTTAGCCACAGTAAAAAGTTACCCAAGAAGGACAACTACGTGGAGAAGACAGTAGACCATCTAATTGAGTATTTGACATCATCACTGTTTTTAGAAAGGTTAACATCAAGACTAGATGAATATGGACTTAAAGGAGTGAAAAGCTTCATTATTACTCAATGAATTCACTGGAAGAAGAGGGACAGAGGGACTTAGCAATGCAGCAACTAGTCTGAATCTGCAGATGATTTACTACATATAATTTCTCTCTCTCTGCCTCTTTTTTCTTTCAGTGTCTCTCACTCCCTTTTTCAGAATGCATGCTGACCTGGTTTTAGATGCAGAGAGCAGGGAGAGGGCTCTTTGCAACAGCTCATGCCAAGAATGGTACAGATAAAAGGTTCAGAAGGACCAGACTTCAGTGCTGGGGATCTCCAGGGGCCACTCAGAGCTTCAAAAACCCCACGTGAGTTAAGTGTGGAGGAGCAACAGGAGCTGCAGAGAAAGATCAACAGCTATGAGAGGAAGAGAATGCAGGACCTCAACGTGGCAATGGATGCTTTAAGGGAGGTGATGGTGCCCTATTCTTCTTCCTTCAGTGTCAGGGGAGCACTGCAGCACCCTTAACTCCCTCCTGGAGCCCCACCAACTGGACAACACCTGTCCAAAATTGGAGTTGGAGACAGGCCTCAGAAGGCAGATAAAGAACAGTATCTGCAGCCCTGAAATACACTTTATTTTTAAAGCTCCATCTGTAGAAGGTGAGGTGTCTGGTTATTTAGTTTTCCAACTGCAAAATGCTCCCATACAATATTTGATGTAACAACAGAGAATGGCAGACTGTCCAGCTAAATTCCCATGGTGCTGAACATTTTCTGCATTGTATAGTAGAATAATAATAGTGTCGCTCATCAAAATATGAGATGTAATTATTTCCGTTTCATGTTGTTTTTTTTCTCTAGTTTTAACTAAAATTAACATTCTGTTCTCACTTAATCACCCTCACGTTGTATCAAAGAACATGACTTTCTCTTTTTCCTGGAGCACAAAAGGTTTAGCAAAATGTGAGCCTCACACACCATTCAATTTTATTTTATGAACAAAAAATTAAAGTGAATGGTGAATGAGACTCATTCTACCCAAAATCTTTTGTATTCCACAGAAGAAAGAAAGTCATATGGCTTTGGAACAAAATAAGGGTAAATAAATGATGACAGAATTTTCATTTTTTGGATGAACGATCCAAAAATAATGTATAATTCTCTTTTGTGTTTGCTAAAGAATTAAAGTAGTATTACTGAAATGTTTTGTGTGTGTCTGTTATTTGAAACTATAAAAAAAAAGTTAACCGTTCAATAAATTTCCTGTTCAATACATTTTCCCCCACCTTGTTCTTCATCATAAAAAGTGTGTGTATTTGTGAGTGCTCGGCTGTGTCCACATGGATTGAAATAATTGTTAATTGCGCATCCTTTTTGCAGTAATCTTTCACAAAGATTATCTTGAACCCATCCCAGACCCCATTCATCTCCCCAAACACACCCCACATCAAAACCAGCAGCCCCCAATAATTAGCCCTCACTCTTTCTCCAAACTCAGTGTCTCTCTTTAATCCACTCCCTTGTTTAATTTAATTTTTAATTTAATTTAATTGATCAACTGTCACACATTATACATACATTTCTGCATATACATGGTGAAATTATTTATTTTTCACATATCTAAGCTAAGCTAAGCTGGGGTCAGAGTGCATGGTCAGCCATGATACGGCGCCCCTGGAGCAGATAGGTTCAAGGGCCTTGCTCAAGGGCCCAACAGTGGTGTCTTGGTGGTGTTGGGGCTTGAACCCCTGACCTTCTGATCAGTAACCCAGAGCCTTAACCACTGAGCCACCTCTGCCCTTTTTTCTTTTTTTTATTTGTTCCCTGCTTGTTGAGGTAATACTGTTTACATGGGCCGGTGTGGCACCATTCATTACACTCTGTGAACAAAATATTCAAACGCCTGGAAAATGTGTTTCAACTAAAGAAGTTCACTTACCTAAATTTCAAACAACACCCTCTCCAGCACCCAAACTCTGACATACACCCCTTTGACCACCCGGTGGTTAAAAAAGAAGAAGCAATTCTTTCAGTCTTGGTGCACGGTGAAAAAGAGGGAGCCCTGAAACAGGGGGAAAAGAAATTCCATCTTGTGGAAAGGGGTGCATGAATGAGAATGCAGATTATAATCATAAGAATAATGATAAAATACTAGGAATAATCGGTCCTGCAGTAAAAGGGGATTAGACCGACCAGGCGCGTGAAAGAGGCCGAAAGGCTGAATAGAAGGAGTCTGTTGCCCATCACCTGGGACAAAGGGAGAGGTAGATGCTATTAAGTGAGATTAGGGTTAATAGGCCTTGATTTTCTTACAAGGAGGTAAAAGAAAAAGAAGTACGGGGGGGAAGGTGGGGGGGGGGGGGTGAGAAAGATCAAAGTAAGACGTCACAACTTAAAACCCTGCACACACATGCACAAACACACACACTTTAACTTGCAACCTCTTACATTTACATATAGCTGCTTTATGATCACTGACAACTTGTGGAGATTACCTCACTATTTTGACCTCACTTCAGGGCTTTTCTTAAAGCCATCTTCTCCTGTCGCTCTCTTCTAAGGTGTTAACTTTCTCTCTGATGATGGTGGATGAATTGTGAGAAGGATGTAGGGGTCTGCTCTCCCTTTGTGTTCATTCTTCATACTCATCAGTGCAGCTAAGTCCAGCCAAAACAAAATGAGAAAAAAGAAGAGAAAGTAGAACAGGGTGTCCTATTGTTCTCTATTAAATGCCAGTGTGTCCTGGTATACTTCAGTGATATATGGCCAGACCAGCAACTGTGTGAGTGAGAGAGAAAAAGTGACCTCTATACTGTTAATTCTCCAAATCTCAGGCGGATCAATCTAGTTGTTAAATGAACTATTGAATGAGGGGAAATATTTGTAAAGCTAATCGATTAAGCAGCATGAATATGTTTATAAGTAATTTTATGAGATATATTTGTGTGTATTTACACTCACAAAGCACTATATTGGTGCCAGATGTGATCTTCTGCAATTGTAGCCCATCCGCCTCAAGGTTCGACATGTTCTGCATTCTGAGATGCTATTCTGCTCACTACAATTGCACAGAGTGGTTATCTAAGTTACCGTGGTCTTTCTGTCAGCTCGAACTAGTCTGGACATTCTCTGTTGACTTCTCTCATAAACAAGGTGTTTTCCGTGCGCCGAACTGCCACTTACTGGATGTTTTTTGTTCCCCTTCTGTCGCTCTCTCCACGTTGTGTCGGAGAAGCGACACTAGGGGTCTCTCTTGAGCGCCGATATTCACCTCTGATCTTATAGAAAAGGGCCAATGGGAGTTGGCAGTCAGTATTTGCATACCCCGCCCCCGGAATTTTTCAAGATGCCTTTCCGCCCCTGTGTCGTTCCTGGATGCGGTAGAGTGCTCTCCGCTTCAGACGGCCACAGGCGCTGTCTCGTGTGTTTGGGCTGCGATCACACCGAGGCGGCGTTTGTGGATGGTTCATGTTCTCACTGCGAGAACATGACCATGACCACGTTGCGGTCGCGGCTTGCTTTCAACAGAAAGCAAGCCACCCCAGCTGCACCCCGCATTGCTCCTTCTTCCCACGGGATTAAGGACGGTGCGGTTGGCGCTGGGGGCGATTTGGGGGCGGCAGCGGGTGCAGTGCTGAGGCCGACGCTCAGATGTCCGACATGCTTGCCCGGGCCGCCTTGAGCGTGGGGTTGGACTGGAACCCTCCATCCTCCCCACAGCCTTCTCGGTTGGATGATTGGTTCCTGGGGGCAGCGCGCCGTTCGCGGCCTCGCATCCCCCCCGGTCCCTTTCTTCCCGGAGGTGCATGATGAGCTGACATCTACGTGGAGAGCCCCGCTCTCCGCTCGTCTAGGTGCCAACCGCTCCACTCTCTCCACCCTCGACGGCGGAGAGCGCCACGGGTACGACGCGATTCCCCAGGTTGATAGGGCAGTTGCGCACCATCTATGCCCCGGTAGCCCTACCTCCTGGCGGGGTCGCCCGTACTCCCATCCAAGCCCTGTAGGACAACATCCTCGCTTAACGTGAAGGCCTACACTACGGCTGGACGCGCTGCCTCCGCCCTGCATGCGATGGCCCTCCTGCAAGTCCACCAGCCCAAAGCTCTCAGAAACATGCACGGGGTGGACCTGATCCTGATGTGCTGCTGGAACTGCACTCAGCGACCGACCTCGCCCTGAGAGCGAAGAAGGCCACAGCGCAGGCACTCGGACAGAAGATGGCCACCCTAGTGGTCCAGGAACGCCATCTTTGGCTCAACCTGGTCGAGATGCGTAAGGCTGACAAAAACCGCTTCCTGGATGCACCTGCCTCCCAGATTGGCCTTTTCGGTGACACCGTCGAGGACTTCGCCCAACAGTTCTCCGCGGTGAAGAAGCAGACGGAGGCCATTTCGCACATCATGCCCCGCCGCAGACCTGCCGCCACGGGCCCTGCCCCGTCTGCCCGCCGAGGGCGTCCCCCTGCGAGGAAACCAGCTCCTGCTCCGCCTCAACCCGGGCCCAGCTCTCAGCCCCAGCGTCGAGCACTCTGCAGGCGGCACACGCCCCCTGTCTCACGAACCCCCTCCAGGACCCGGAAGGCTCCCAAGCGTTCCTGAGACAGCCGACCCAGAGCCGAAGACATTAGCTCCGGAGGTGGTAAGACCGCTCCGTCCCTCGGTGGAGGGCCGGGAGGAGAATCCTTTGTTTTTTAATTTGCCACACCCCCTGACGGTGGCTGTGGTACCCACATTCTCAATAAAAGAGCTATTTCCTTTGCCTCTGGGTCACCTGGCCCGCAAATGCCATTTTCACGGCAATGTGCTTTCAGATCACAACAGTCCCGGTACACCGGACGCGGCGATCCCGCCTTCCGCCTGCCCACGACTGTCCCCCGGCCGGCCGGTTCAGACGAGTCCAGAGGACGCCAACATCAGACCTCCTCCTCAGTCAAGAACCTGCCCCCTGCCGGGCACGCGGAGCAAGGTAAGTGCTTTGAGTCTATTCTCAGCACCTCAGCCTCAGGTCGCAACGAAGCCGCCCGACGCTGCATTACCTGTTCCGGCCCGCTGCGAGGCCCCGCCAGGTACGTCCAAAATACTCGTCCCTTTGGTGCCCCTGGCGCAGAGTGGGAAGCGTGGCTTTCGCTTCCCAACGCATCACGCTGGCTGCACCGGACCATTCGACTCGGTTACCCAATTCAGTTTGCCCGGCTCCCGCCCCCCTTCAGGGGCGTCCGCTTTTCCGCAGTACACGGCGAGCACGCCAGTTCCCTGCGCACAGAAATCGTGACCCTCTTAGCCAAGGGCGCGGTAGAGCCCGCCCCTCCAACCGAAATGAGGAAGGGTTTCTACAGCCCTTACTTCATTGTACCCAAGAAAGGCGGCGGCTTACGACCAATCCTGGACTTGCGAGTTTTCAATCGGGCCTTGTTAAAACTCCCGTTCAAAATGCTTACGCAGAGAAATATTCTGGTTGGCGTTCAGCATCTAGATTGGTTCGCAGCGGTGGACCTGAAGGACGCGTACTTCCACGTCTCAATTCTGCCACGACACTGACCCTTCTTACGGTTCGCGTTCGACGGCCAGGCGTTTCAGTACAAAGTCCTCCCCTTCGGCCTGTCTCTGTTCCCTTGCGTCTTCACGAAAGTCGCAGAGGCGGCCCTTGCCCCGCTACGTGTAGCCGGCATCTGCATTCTCAACTACCTCGACGACTGGCTCATCCTAGCACACTCTCGAGAGTTACTATGCACACACAGAGACCAGGTGCTCCGGCACCTCAGCCGCTTGGGGCTTCAGGTCAACTGGGAAAAGAGCAAGCTCACTCCGGTTCAGGCTCTTTTCTTGGGTTGGAGTTAGACTCAGTCTCAATGACAGCACGTCTCACGAGCGAGCGTGCTCAGTCGGTGCTGGACTGCCTCGCTTCCTTCAAGCCAGGCACAGTGGTCCCTCTAAAACTTTTCCAAAGGCTCCGGGGGCATATGGCGTCCTCCACGGCGGCCGCGCCGCTGGGGTTGATGCATATGAGACCACTCCAGCACTGGCTCCAGACTCGAGTCCCGAGACAAGCATGGCACCGCGGCACGCATCGGGTAAGGATCACCCCCGCCTGCCTCAAAACACTCCGACCCTGGACAGACCTCTGCTTTTTACGGGCAGGAGTGCCCCTGCAGCAGGTGTCCCAACGTGTCCTGGTCACAACCGGCGCCTCCGGTCGGGTGGGGTGCCGCGTGCAGCGGGCACGCAGCAGCGGGCCGTTGGAAAGGGGCCCGCTGCGTTGGCACATCAATTGCCTGGAGTTGCTGACCGTCCTTCTTGCTCTCAGGAAGTTCCTCCCGTTAGTTCGGGACAAACATGTCCTCGTGAGATCGGACAGCACCACGGTGGTGGCGTACATAAATCGCCAAGGCGGCGTACGCTCCGCCACATGTCACAACTTCGCCCGCCGTCTCCTCCTGTGGAGCCAGCAGCGACTCAAGTTGCTGCGTGCCACTCACATCCCGGCAAGCTCAGCGTCATAGCGGACGCGCTATCACGACAACGCCTGCCCGGCGGGAGTGGAGGCTTCACCCCAGTCGGTCCAGCTGATTTGGGAACGGTTTGGCAAGGCCCAGGTAGACCTGTTCGCCGCCCAGGAAACCTCCCACTGCCCGCTCTGGTACGCCCTAACAGAGGCTCCCCTCGGGACAGACGCGCTGACACACAGCTGGCCCTCGGGGCTGCGCAAGTACGCATTTCCCCCAGTGAGCCTTCTTGCACCGGTGCTGTGCAAGGTCAGGGAGGATGAGGAGCAAGTCACGTTGGTGGCCCCCTACTGGCCCACTCGGACTTGGTTCTCGGAACTCAGGCTCCTCGCGACAGCTCCTCCCTGGCGAATTCCCCTGAGAAAGGACCTCCTCTCTCAGGGACGGGGCACGCTCTGGCACCCGCGCCCAGACATCTGGAACCTCCACGTCTGGTCCCTGGATGGGATGCGGAAGAGCTAGACCGTTGTGAATACCATCAACCAAGCCAGAGCCCCCTCTACCAGGCACCTTTACGCCCTAAAGTGGCGCTTGTTCGCAGATTGGTGTTCTTCCCGAGCCGAAGACCCGCAGAGATGCGCAATTAGGTCAGTGCTTCTGTTCCTACAGGAGAGCCTGGACAGGAGGCTGTCCCCGTCCACCCTCACCCCTTGCGTCTTCACGAAAGTCGCAGAGGCGGCCCTTGCCCCGCTACGAGTAGCCGGCATCCGCATTCTCAACTACCTCGACGACTGGCTCATCCTAGCACACTCTCGAGAGTTACTATGCACACACAGAGACCAGGTGCTCCGGCACCTCAGCCGCTTGGGGCTTCAGGTCAACTGGGAAAAGAGCAAGCTCACTCCGGTTCAGGCTCTTTTCTCGGGTTGGAGTTAGACTCAGTCTCAATGACAGCACGTCTCACGAGCGAGCGTGCTCAGTCGGTGCTGGACTGCCTCGCTTCCTTCAAGCCAGGCACAGTGGTCCCTCTAAAACTTTTCCAAAGGCTCCGGGGGCATATGGCGTCCTCCACGGCGGCCGCGCCGCTGGGGTTGATGCATATGAGACCACTCCAGCACTGGCTCCAGACTCGAGTCCCGAGACAAGCATGGCACCGCGGCACGCATCGGGTAAGGATCACCCCCGCCTGCCTCAAAACACTCCGACCCTGGACAGACCTCTGCTTTTTACGGGCAGGAGTGCCCCTGCAGCAGGTGTCCCAATGTGTCCTGGTCACAACCGACGCCTCCCGGTCCGGGTGGGGTGCCGTGTGCAGCGGGCACGCAGCAGCGGGCCATTGGAAAGGGGCCCCGCTGCGTTGGCACATCAATTGCCTGGAGTTGCTGACCGTCCTTCTTGCTCTCAGGAAGTTCCTCCCGTTAGTTCGGGACAAACATGTCCTCGTGAGATCGGACAGCACCACGGTGGTGGCGTACATAAATCGCCAAGGCGGCGTATGCTCCCGCCACATGTCACAACTCGCCCGCCGTCTCCTCCTGTGGAGCCAGCAGCGACTCAAGTCGCTGCGTGCCACTCACATCCCCGGCAAGCTCAGCGTCATAGCGGACGCGCTATCACGACAACGCCTGCCCGGCGGGAGTGGAGGCTTCACCCCCAGTCGGTCCAGCTGATTTGGGAACGGTTTGGCAAGGCCCAGGTAGACCTGTTCAGCCGCCCAGGAAACCTCCCACTGCCCGCTCTGGTGCGCCCTAACAGAGGCTCCCCTCGGGACAGACGGCTGGCACACAGCTGGCCCTCGGGGCTGCGCAAGTACGCATTTCCCCCAGTGAGCCTTCTTGCACCGGTGCTGTGCAAGGTCAGGGAGGATGAGGAGCAAGTCACGTTGGTGGCCCCCTACTGGCCCACTCGGACTTGGTTCTCGGAACTCAGGCTCCTCGCGACAGCTCCTCCCTGGCGAATTCCCCTGAGAAAGGACCTCCTCTCTCAGGGACGGGGCACGCTCTGGCACCCATGCCCAGACATCTGGAACCTCCACGTCTGGTCCCTGGATGGGATGCGGAAGAGCTAGACCGTTGTGAATACCATCAACCAAGCCAGAGCCCCCTCTACCAGGCACCTTTACGCCCTAAAGTGGCGCTTGTTCGCAGATTGGTGTTCTTCCCGAGCCGAAGACCCGCAGAGATGCGCGATTAGGTCAGTGCTTCTGTTCCTACAGGAGAGCCTGGACAGGAGGCTGTCCCCGTCCACCCTCACCCCTTGCGTCTTCACGAAAGTCGCAGAGGCGGCCCTTGCCCCGCTACGAGTAGCCGGCATCCGCATTCTCAACTACCTCGACGACTGGCTCATCCTAGCACACTCTTGAGAGTTACTATGCACACACAGAGACCAGGTGCTCCGGCACCTCAGCCGCTTGGGGCTTCAGGTCAACTGGGAAAAGAGCAAGCTCACTCCGGTTCAGGCTCTTTTCTCTGGTTGGAGTTAGACTCAGTCTCAATGACAGCACGTCTCACGAGCGAGCGTGCTCAGTCGGTGCTGGACTGCCTCGCTTCCTTCAAGCCAGGCACAGTGGTCCCTCTAAAACTTTTCCAAAGGCTCCGGGGGCATATGGCGTCCTCCACGGCGGCCGCGCCGCTGGGGTTGATGCATATGAGACCACTCCAGCACTGGCTCCAGACTCGAGTCCCGAGACAAGCACGGCACCGCGGCACGCATCGGGTAAGGATCACCCCCGCCTGCCTCAAAACACTCCGACCCTGGACAGACCTCTGCTTTTTACGGGCAGGAGTGCCCCTGCAGCAGGTGTCCCAACGTGTCCTGGTCACAACCGACGCCTCCCGGTCCGGGTGGGGTGCCGTGCACAGCGGGCACGCAGCAGCGGGCCGTTGGAAAGGGGCCCCGCTGCGTTGGCACATCAATTGCCTGGAGTTGCTGACCGTCCTTCTTGCTCTCAGGAAGTTCCTCCCGTTAGTTCGGGACAAACATGTCCTCGTGAGATCGGACAGCACCACGGTGGTGGCGTACATAAATCGCCAAGGCGGCGTACGCTCCCGCCACATGTCACAACTCGCCCGCCGTCTCCTCCTGTGGAGCCAGCAGCGACTCAAGTTTGGCAAGGCCCAGGTAGACCTGTTCGCCGCCCAGGAAACCTCCCACTGCCCGCTCTGGTACGCCCTAACAGAGGCTCCCCTCGGGACAGACGCGCTGGCACACAGCTGGCCCTCGGGGCTGCACAAGTACGCATTTCCCCCAGTGAGACTTCTTGCACCGGTGCTGTGCAAGGTCAGGGAGGATGAGGAGCAAGTCACGTTGGTGGCCCCCTACTGGCCCACTCGGACTTGGTTCTCGGAACTCAGGCTCCTCACGACAGCTCCTCCCTGGCGAATTCCCCTGAGAAAGGACCTCCTCTCTCAGGGACGGGGCATGCTCTGGCACCCGCGCCCAGACATCTGGAACCTCCACGTCTGGTCCCTGGATGGGATGCGGAAGAGCTAGACCATTGTGAATACCATCAACCAAGCCAGAGCCCCCTCTACCAGGCACCTTTATGCCCTAAAGTGGCGCTTGTTCGCAGATTGGTGTTCTTCCCGAGCCGAAGACCACGAGAGATCGCTGATTAGGTCAGTGCTTCTGTTCCTACAGGAGAGCCTGGACAGGAGGCTGTCCCCGTCCACCCTCAAGGTGTATGTTGCCGCTATCGCCGCCCACCACGATCCTGTAGACGGCAAGTCTTTGGGTAAGCACGACCTGATCCTCAGGTTCCTGAGAGGGCCCGGAGGTTGAATCCCTCCCGGCCAGGCCTAGTTCCCTCCTGGGATCTCTCGGTAGTCTTGGCAGGACTCCAGAGACCTCCCTTCGAGCCGCTCGAATCAGTTGGACTCAGGGCCCTCTCTCTTAAGACGGCCCTGCTGATCGCGCTCGCCTCCATTAAGAGGGTCGGGGACCTGCAAGCGTTCTCTGTCAGTGACACTTGCCTGGAGTTCGGTCCGGCAGATACGTCTGTGATCCTAAGACCGCGACCGGGCTATGTGCCCAAGGTTTCTACCACACCATTTCGAGATCAGGTAGTGAACCTGCAAGCGCTGCCCCGGGAGGAGGCAGACCCAGCCCTTTCGTTGCTTTGTCCAGTGTGCGCCCTGCGCATTTACCTGGACTGCACACAGAGCACCAGACGCTCTGAGAAGCTCTTTGTGTGCTTTGGGGGACAGCAGAAAGGGAATGCCGTCTCCAAGCAGAGGCTCGCCCACTGGGTTGTCGACGCCATCACACTGGCTTATCACACCCAGGCTGTGCCCCTACCCTTGCGGGTCCGAGCTCACTCAACAAGGGGTGTTGCGTCCTCGTGGGCACTGGCCAAGGGCACCTCCCTAGCAGACATCTGTAGAGCCGCGGGTTGGGCAACACCCAACACCTTCGCAAGGTTTTACAACCTCCGCGTTGAGTCGGTTGCGTCTCGTGTTTTCTCAGGTCCGAGCCCGTGAGAACTTCGGTAACACGTGAGACCGACCGGCCGGGTGGATCGCTGTGCCCAGCGCCCTTTCCTGACGTCAAGGTAAAGTAGTCGCCTTCTTCCCAGGGTGCCCCACTCTGAGTCGGGCCCCTGGTCGATTCCTCCCCAGCCCTCTGGGTCCGCGGTTCAGCGGAGGAACTCGCCGACCCAAGCCACTCGCGGGTACCCTGATGGCTACCCTATACTGGTATAGGTGCTCCACAGGTAAGGCCTCCTGCTCGGACTCCCCTGTGTGTAATTCCACGGTTCTGTCCCCTTACGAGGGGACCCCGTGTCTCCCTTAGGCAGTTACAGCTGCCTCGGTCGCCGTGCTGTAGCAACTCCCCCTTCGAGGCTGGATCTACCACCGTACCATACTTTCCACACGAGCCCTAAGACGGCCGTGTGACGTGTCTACCACTTTTCCTCCCCAAGAAAAAGGGCAGGTGTGGTCTCCGCAGGGTCTGGGTAAGACCCCTTCCCTATATGCGTGTAAGGGCCCGGCCGTGATTGCTCTATGCGAGAAACATAGAGAGAAAGAGGCCCAGCCAGGCTGGCCTGTTCCCATGTTGGCAAACATCGCCTTGTTCCCCTCCCAGGGTAACTAGAAGGACTTCGATGTTCTTATGGGGCATTGGGGAAGAGTACGTGCAGCCAGGTACAGGCGATGCGTGGCACTGGATGAAATCCCTGCCCGCCTCTGTATCGGTGGTCCACGTACAAGGTTCAGCGCATGGCAAGATTGGAATGGGTCCCCTAGTGTCGCTTCTCCGACACAACGTGGAGAGAGCGACAGAAGGGGAACGTTTGGTTACGTATGTAACCTCCGTTCCTCGAGGGAGGAACGACACGTTGTGTCTTTCCTCCGCCATGTCGCTGAACCGAGCCACTGTTGTGGCCGGACCATTTCCGGCTCCTCAGAAAAATCCTGAATGAACTCCCTTATTTGCCTCGCTTAAATACCCGTATGTCCGGGGGCGGGGTATGCAAATACTGACTACCAACTCCCATTGGCCCTTTTCTATAAGATCAGAGGTGAATATCGGCGCTCAAGAAAGACCCCTAGTGTCGCTTCTCCGACACAACGTGTCGTTCCCTCCCTCGGGGAACGGGGGTTACATACGTTTTTGGCACCATTCTGAGTATATTCTAGAGACTGTTGTGTGTGAAAATCCCAGAAAAAACACAAACCAGCCTGTCTGGCACCAACAATCATGCCATGGTCGAAACCACTTAAGCTCCTGACCCATATCTGCATGATTTTATGCATTGCACTGCTGCCACATGGTTGGCTGATTACATATTTATATTTACATTTATTCATTTGGCAGACGCTTTTATCCAAAGCGACTTACAAAAGAGGAGGAACATCAGCGAATCATCTTAGGGAGACAGTGGTACAAAAAGTGCCATATTACAAAGTTTCACTATCATCATAATAGTATACAAAACAGATTTAAGTGCAACAAGAAATGTAAATTATTTTTTTTTTTTTTAGTGACCGGTTATTAAATAATCACATGTGTACGGATGTTCATAATAAATTGCTCAGGGAGTGTATGTGTTTTTAATCAACTGTAACTGTGATGTAGTGACATGTTTGCTGAAAATGCTCCCTGAAGGTAGGAAAATCCAACCAAATCTAATTTTATGAATGTTCTCAAGGGGAAAGTGGTTTATAAATTATATATTTTTTCTTTGTGTCAAAACATTTCTCTCAGGGATTGGGCTAGGGTTAGTCTTTAGCAGTTAACATTTTTCTTTATTTAACAAAAATAGATTGTGTGTGTGTGTGTGTGTGTGTGT
The DNA here is from genome assembly GCF_025860055.1 of Xyrauchen texanus. Classification (NCBI taxonomy): domain Eukaryota; kingdom Metazoa; phylum Chordata; class Actinopteri; order Cypriniformes; family Catostomidae; genus Xyrauchen; species Xyrauchen texanus. The sequence continues at coordinate 30,044,709 of NC_068289.1, read as the reverse complement.
GTGTGTGTGTGTGTGTGTGTCTGTGTAGATGTACCAACTCTATTGCACAGCCAGGGCAACTTTAAGACTGATTGAGGGCCATCCATCCTTAGCTATGTGTGAAAAGATGAGTGTGAGAAGATCTCCACTCCTCCTTTCAGAGCCTCAGCACATGCCCCAGGATTTATCTCTCTCCTTTTGGAGTTCTTTATTTCTGCAACCCAGCCAAAAAACACCAACCTCTTTGTGACTCATGAAGGGTTAGAGAGTCCTCGATATATCACACATACACACACACACACACACACACACACACACACACACACACACACACACACGCACACACACACACACACACACACACACACACACACACACACACACACACACACACACACACACACATACACACACACACACACACACACACACACACACACACATATACACACAAATGTTGGTCTACCGATCATTATGAGGACATAGACATAATGATTTTTATACTGTAAAACTATGGAATCTATCCCCTAAACCAAACACAACCCCTAAACCTAACCCTCACAAAAAACTTTCTGCATTTTTACATTTTCAACAAAACATATTTTTTTTTTTAAGATATTTAAATTATGGGGACACTAGAAATGTCCTCATAAACCACATTTATAGTATAATACCCTTGTAATTACCAGTTTCTAACCTAAATTTATAAGTAATTCTTGCTAAAGCAAGTATGACTACTACTATTGCTAATACTTTAAACAAACCATTAGCCCAAATTATTAAAATATTGTGAGTAACTCATTGGACTGTTTGTTGTACAGGCATGAATGATGCCTCATATAGTGCGGCCTGTTGAGGAGAGATGTGTAATTACTTCTCTTAGATTTTTTTCCCTAGTGGAAAAAGTTTTTAAAAATAAAAGTGATCTTTAGTCTCTCTCTCTCTCTCTCTCTCTCTCTCTCTCTCTCTCTCTCTCTCTCTCTCTCTCTCTCTCATTTGTTTAACTCAACGTGGGGAGTCTTGGGGATAGGAAATGCTGAGCCATAAATTGGAACATCTCAATGAAAGAGAGAGTGGGAGGGAGGGGTGTAACAGGGGAGCCCTCTCCTCTTCCCACCCCTCTTATTTATCTCCTTAAGCATTAAAACTCCTGTATCCAACCATCTATCCCTCCCAGCCCCAAATTCCTGCCTACTGTTCCCCAGCCCAGCTCAGCCCGGTACACACACTTTACTGGGTCCAGTAATGACCTGTGTCATTAACCCTCCCATCCTCTCACACCCTCTCAGTCACACACATACACACACACACATACACACACTCAGTTTTATTGGCTTCCATAACAGCGTCTCATTACCCTTATGCCCCTGTTGATTTAGAGTGCTTCAGGGTGGTAAGTATGGGAACAAACCAGAACCCAGCAGTCAAACACTCTCACAAACTCTTCAACCAACCTTTCTTTGCATTAGATAAAATAACAAAACAAACACAAATATTGCTTTTCTCTACCTAGCTAGTTATTATAAGTGGATGTATGAAGTCAGTCCCCCTCAAGTTCACACAGGTGTCCTAGTAGAGTAACCACAGGTGTAGTTCAACACAATTAATTAATAAGTTCCATTATTTGAAAACCAGAAATTGTTTATAATTTATAACCTCACTGATTTTTTTTTTAATCACCCGAAAAGGGTTTGTTTGATATATTCTTATCTAAAGCAATGAAATTCATACATTTTAGGTCTTAAATGTCGAATCACATTTATTAAGATAAAATAGTTTTGTAGTTAAAAAAGTGATTGATCTTTGTCAATGTCCTTTTCAAAAGAGGAATTTGCATTTTGAGGAAGAATGCCTTCAGTATTCATGTATCAGTTTTCCAAGTATTTGTGAAGTGCAATATAAATAAACACTCACACGGACTCTAGGGCCAGAGAGCGTTCTCTCTAGTTTGAAGAGAAGAGCAAACATATACTCACATTCACGCACACACACGCACATGCACACGCACACACGACACAGACACTGTTTGAGCCAGGTGTCCCTGTTGGCGTGGCAATGACCCAGTGGCTCTTAGTTTGACCTGTGCCCCAGTGCTGCCCTGGGGTCCGGAATGCCAGTTAACACCTCACAGAGCTCTCTCTTTTCTCTCCCTCCCTTTTTTCTTCTTTCCTCATCTTTATCTCTGACGTGTTCCTGCCCTTCTTTGCTCCGCAGCGGCGGTTGTGCAGCTGACAGGGAACAGGCTTTTCTTTTTCTCTCTCTTTCCCTCTCTCCTCTGTTCCTTCTCTTTCGTTTTCCTCCTCTATTCTGCTTAATTGAGTTGTTTGGCAGCCGGGTTGTCAACCCGCCGCCACAGCGAGGGGAGTCTGTGTGTGTGTATAAACACACACAGTGAGTGTGAGATAGTCTTTGTGCTCCACTAGACGGGTTAGTTTTTCACTGTTAGTGCTGCTTGACTAGATATTCCACAGTGAGTGTGAGAGAGAGAGAGAGAGAGAGAGAGAGAGAGAGAGAGGGTAAAGACTATAATGCCTTTTTAGAAGTAAAACAACCCATTAAGACATCAAATACCAGCAGTATTCATTAATTTGTCATTATATTTGTCCTATTTAGGACTGTGTTTCAACTATGCGTCACTAATTATTAGTACATTTGCCCCAAGATTTACCACGGTCAATATAGTTTTCATAGCATACCATAATTCCATTTCTTATTCAATTCCATTGTGTAGATACAGTTGTTGTAAAACAGTTTATATGAAATCTAAAATGCTTATAAACCAAACATGTTTCATTTTGTACATTTCTTATTTATTATGACAGTGGTAAATGCTTCCCACAGTTTCACTGAATTAACAATAACTGTATTAGTAACTATGGTATTTACAAGTAACTATAGTTACTGGGGGGCCTGTGAGTGTGGGGGGCCAGGCTTCTGTTCAGAATTTCCACAGAATCGTTCAACAGACAGATTCATCAGGCAATAAGAATGTTTTATTTGTTCTTTGTGGGTATGGTCTTTAGGATATGTCCCAGGCCTTCTAGCTGGCTGTGAGTGATATAATCACGCTTTAAGTGATGTACGTAATTTGAAATTGCGTGAGATGTTGGCAAGTCGGCTGTCATCACTGCTGTTATTGCCATTGAGAAAGAGATCCTTATGGATTAAAAATCCTGAGATGTTCTGCATGATCATGCGATTGATTAATTGAACAGGAAAGGATGGCTTATTTTCACTTCAAGCAAATTGGTAAATGCTATTTGCATTGTTATAGCAACATCAGGGTTTTCTAAATGTAAATTAGACTGCTTGACCATTCAGTGTCAGATCAAGTTGAAAAGTAACAGTGTACCCTAACAAAACCAAATTTATTGCAAGCAACATTTAAATCACAAATATTAGATAGCTTATTTTCATATTAGACTTCCTTGGTTCTGGCTTTCGTGTATGGATGTGTTCTTAAAATGTCAATTGGTATTATTACTTCACTACCATGTAATGTATGATACATTATGTATGGCATACGTTGTTTTATTCATTGTGAAACCCTGTTTTCTTAATGGCATGAATAGCACTGAAGGCTTAGACTTAAAATGCACGGGCCGCCACTGCTCACAGGCATATCTTTTGAGACACACTGGACAAAATAAAGGCCTCAGCAAACATTGTGTGTGTGCATAAATCACATGCAGAGAGGTGCATTTAGAAGACCATAACTACAGCATTTCATTAACATTTGTAATTTGAAATCACATGAATAATTTTTATTGTGCAAGCATAATTTAAACTTATAACTAAGTTTATGACATTCAGTATTCTTACTGTATCTAACAGGCTTGCTATACTGTATGTTTGTATGCATACACTATGTATATACATACAAAAAGTATTTTGATACTGAAGCCACACTTACACATGCATAAATGTAATTGCATTACATAAAATATCAGACAAAGTGGCTCCTGCAAACCAATTATCTTTGAACTTAAAATTGATGAGCTATTTTGCAATTACTTTTAACCAACTGGCCCTAATGGTTATTTTTAGTGGATGTAAGAGGTCAAGTTCACACATGCATGCTATGGCTTTGTTTATGTTCATGTTTTACTCAATTTGACAACCAGAAATTGTCCAAATACCTTGTGTGTTCATTTCAACAGCAGCCTACATTATTTTTTTTAAATCTATACAATTTTTTTTAAAGTGAAATGTGATCTTGGTATCTTTCTTTTGTGGATTATAGCAGGTGACATAGCATGCCATCAGTTTATCTTGTGAATTTTAATTGTTTTTGTAAACAAATGGTTACCCCACAATAAGATGCTTTTGAAAACTGGTTGTTTTTGTTCGGTAAGACACAAATTCCGTCTTCGGCAGAGTGCTCGAGCACTGACCCCTTGCAGCCCAATAAAATCTTATGCAATTGTTTTATGATTCATGCTGTCTCAACTATGTAAATATGACAAAGAATATCTTTTAAATGTTGTCACATTTCATATTATTTAACCAAAAACATAAATGGTTTCCCAGTTAGCTCACAAGCTAACCGGTTAGACTATTATCTTAGCATAACGCTAGCCAATTAGCCTGCTAGTTACACAGTGGTACAGCTTCTCATTAGTTGTTGCCATCTGTTGATATGGCTGTAATATTGTATTCAACTGAATTCTAAGTTGCAGTATATTTAATCATTTTACAAACTTTAAAAATGGTTCTCTTTGTGGTTAGGGTTAGGTTTAGAATCTACGCCTCTGGAACAATAGTTTGAAAAACTGTGCATTCGACTGTATGCAGACGCTAAGCGTTCGCATCAAAACCAAAGTATACTTTTAACTTTAGCCTGAGAATCCCACCACGCTTCTCTCTTTGTGTGTGCGTGTGTGTGTGTTTGTGTGTGTGTACAAGGCATGTACTTTTCACAAAATGTGAGTGATGCTGTCATGCCCTCTTCCTTCTCCCCTGTGCACTCTGCCACCAATCAGAGACAGGGAAGGGCAAATGTGTGAGTGTGTGTGTGTGTGTGTGTGTGTGCGTGCGTGCGTGTGTGTGTGTAAGAGCGACACAAGTGTTTGTGTCATTTATAGACAAGGTCTGGACTTGAGCCACCTTTCCAAATATACACACCTTCTCATTTGAGGCACACTGACATCCATGCCAAGCCTTAACACACACACATACACCCTCTGGAACTGTACTGACAGCAGAACTCAGCCAGACGGCGGACAGACGTTGTGCTGACCAGCACAAACCTAAAGATACATCGGCACAAGGGCAACGGAGGGAAAGAAAAATGAGAGGAAAGAGGGAGAGAGGGCAGAGAGAGAAGGGTCAGATCCTCTCCTCCCCAGCTTGCTGGAATGCCAAAACCAGCAGGCAAGATCAAAGCGCAACACCCCGCAGAATTCTCAAATGCCCCAAAATGTTCTGGTCTGTGAATTACTTATCACTAATTAAATTGTGGTTTAACAGCATTTGTAATACTGCATGCAAATATAATCCATCCATGTTCAACTACACTGTAAAATAAATCAAAAGTTTTTTGTTGCCACAATGTTTATGGTGGTATATGTCGAATATGGTAAGGTAACTAACAGTTTATGTTTATTATTTTTTTATTTTTTTTATTTATATCTTTTTACAGTGTATTGTATTGCAATTAGGAAGTCATTTTGATTTTGTCTTGACATCTTTAAATGATTAATTATAATTAATATGGTACATTTCGAGAGTCAGATTTAAATAATGCAAAAAATTGGTACACGAAGATACACTTTGAAGAGACTGCATCTCTTCTATCTTCGAAGAGATTGTAAATATTCATAAACTGTACTTAAATAGCCTACAACTCATTTCAAATGAGAAATGTGAGTAGCTTGACTAAAGCTTGACATACAAAAAATTTTATATGATAATATAATAAAGCACTTCAGGTTATCCCAACTCAGTGGAGATCAATTCCAAATGCTTTTATTATTTTGTACATATCTCAGATGCTGATTATAAAGTCATTTCATTCAGTCTGTGTACTAATGTCCTTATGCTTACGGATGGCAGTAAGAAAAGTGGGCAGTGTTTAAAAAGTACCCTGTTAGAAGGGCACAGTCACACACACACATACACCGGTCTCGACTGGCCAGGTCCACATGCTGCTTGGTTTGACTGGAGCCTAGTTTGCATATATTTGCATACTGTCAGACAGCGTCAGAGAGTTGGAGTTAACCCAAGACCAGAGAGAGAGAAAGGGTGAAACAGAGAGATGCTGCCAATTTTAACTCTAAATGCGGAGGATAGACAGGGTGATGTGAAAAGAAGACACCCTCCTTTTCTCCCTTCTTTTTTATATTTAATTAAGTTTCTCCAGGTATTTACAACTTGTCAATGGACAGTGTTTGTAGCAAATTTTCCATGTGTTTTCAAGTAAGCATTAGCATCTAGATAAATTCATGATCATGAAATGTTTTTTTTGTAAAAACTGCTGGTCCAGCAGCCTCAGCCTTGCATTCTCTGGCATTTTTCTACAACTGAAAAATTTGATAAAGAAAAGTCAAAAACTCTTTATAAGGGATGTGCCTGAATCAGAATACCTTATTCAAAAGGCACGAATAATGACTTCAAAATGAATAACGGATTCATCCGAATAACATCCGAATACTGATTATCCAAGAGGCACAAGAATACAGTGCATTTTAAGTAAAAATATAGGCTACAAAATTACAAAGAGTTTATGAATCTGTGCTGCCAATATTTCTAAAGTGTAAAGCTTATGAATGAAAATGTGCACATTGTGATTTCAGATCGGATGGGCGCAGTCTCGTCTCAGTTTGCGGTCTCTGTTAATTGTGCACATCTGGAGCTTGTATATGTAACATCATATACACTTACCACTTCTTGAAATGTCTATGTTAATGTTTTACACCATTCACACGTGATTCTCATGTACTAATTTTTAGCCTAAACCTGAGTGCAATGTTAAATTCCTGACCTGAAGTGATGACTTCAGGTCGGAGCCCATCTATCCGTCTCTTTAACTTGACCACATTTATGGCCGCATCAGCAATGAAGTTATTATCTGGTTAAGAATTCATTCTGGAAAAAAAAAAGTTAAAATGCTCAATAGAGTTTTCATATATTAGGAATATTCCTGCTTATGTCAAACGAAGAATCTGAAACATGCTATTTTTTAATGTATGAATTTGTATTTATTATTCACTGCAAAATGTGTGCTTGGCATTTCACATTTTGCTTGACACCTCCTGCCTCCAGAATGATGTTGTTATACATGCAGAGACAAATGAAAACTTTGGTCACACTTCATATTAAGTTGCCAATGTACTAACATTAAATACATACATACTTTATTTACTTTGTAACTACATGTTGTTCTGCAACATTCCCACATTTGTTGCCACTGAGGTTGAGGTACGGATAGGTTTAGGTTTAGGATTAGGGGTTAGAGTTAGGTTTTTGGGTAAGGGTAGGGTTAGGGGTAAAGTTAACAGTGGTACAATTTTTTTTAATTAAAAGCAAGTACTTTAAATGTAATTACAAAGCAACAACATGTATGTACATAATAAGTACATTGTATCAAATGGTTAAGTACATAGTAGTTAAGGTCACCTAATATAAAGTGTGTCCGAATTTTCATGCAGATTTAAATATCAGAAATACCAGGAGAATCTACTGTTAATTCAGCTTCATCTAGTAAGGGAAAAAAAATAAAAATGTTTTTAAAATATTTTTTTTATAATAATTATTATTATTATTATTATTATTAGTAGTAGTAGTAGTAGTAGTAGTAGTAGTAGTAGTCTATTATTGTGAAATGGCATATTTTATTAATAGAAACTGGGCATTTCATTTAGTTTTGACGCACTTCTGGTTCATTGCCCTGCCCACACCCGGTTCAATATGAAAACAGAGACAGATACAGATACATTTGTCATATACAGATACAAATACAAATACAGATAATGTCTTCGTTGCACACCCCTACTCTTGAGTAACACTCACACAAGTGGTTGAGGGCAAAACACCTTTGGCATTCTATTTTAAACAAAATATGATTTGGAATGATTCCAATCTAACAAACAATGTAGCATAGATATTATGCAAATTTGGATGTATAGCCTAGGTTTACTTGGAGCAAACTACACCAGAATAATTTTAGCATATTTCTGTGAATGCATCTTCCATTCTTTTTTACACACTTAGTGATAAATCAAAGTTATTTTCTGTGGTCTAATCGACAAAATGCCACAAATGCAAAATAATATAGACATTAACCTGGAATACTTTACTGTTAGACATGCAGAGCACGTAGAGAGAGAGAGAGAGAGAGAGAGAGAGAGAGAGAGAGAGAGAGAGATCAGAGGTAGGTGTGTATGGGAGAGTTAAGACAAGACAACATGCCAAGCAGATCTATTTAATCTTCTCTCCATTATCCAGAATATACTGGTTTGACATATGCTTGCCTTAAATTAATCTCTCCCCTCCCTCTCTCACCTCTCTTTCTCTGTTTGTCCTCTCCTGCTGAGGGACACTGATGCTTGTTTACTGCCGTGGTGTCTCTGGACAGGGAGGCTTGTAGCACAGCATGGGTCTCACACAGGTGTGAAACACACATTAACACTAAATATATGTGAGGGAAGAAATGTCTCTGCTCAATGTGGGAAATTACAGTGAAAACTTTTTAAAATTAATTGAAATTGAATGTAGCACTATAAAAATGAGAGAGGGAATTAGCTGCTAATCCGCTAGCGACCAAGATAGAATTGGAACACATTTGGGAAAAGTTGTAAGACATTGAGAATCGTAGCCAGCTGAATAACATTGAATTGTTGGAATTCCTGATGAACAGAGAGTCAGAATATTGTGAAATTCCTAGACAAGCTCTTTCCAAGTCTGCTCGACATAACAGGCCATAAGCTGGAAATTGAGCGAGCTCACAGAGTTCCGGCTCAGAGATCCATGGAGGGAGACAGGCTCTGATCAATTCTGGCAAAATTTCTGAGATCATCCGATGAAGATCTCATGTTACGTGAGGCGAGGTTTAAAGGAAAGCTTTCTTGGAAGAACCACAACATTTTCTTGTTCCCAGATTTTGCAAATTCGACATGAGAGAAATGTGATCGATTCAAGGAATGCAAGAAACTCTTACATCAAGGGAAGGTTGCTTTTGCTCTGATGTTTCCGGACAAACTGAGAGATACTAAGGATGGCTGCAAGTTATTTACATGTCCTCAGCAACCACTGTACTTCATAAAAGTCATTGGAATGAGTAAGCCATAGTGTGATTCTCACATTGCTGCCAAAAGTGCCTGACTCACTGAACATTCACTTGACTGTCCGAGTAAGCTAGGTACCTTTTTTTGTTTCTTTTTGTGCTGGTTCCGCCTAGCGGTTGGAGTTTGTTTTGTGGAATAACACTCCTTCAAGAAACTTTTGCATCGACGAAGGGTCGCTTTTGCACTGATGTTCCAACTAATGTTGGAATTATGCCTAATGTTATCAGATGAGCTGTGACCCTGAATAAACCCCACCTGATATATATGTATAAGAGATGTCATAACTTTACGTAAATTAGCTAAAATTTCTGACAATATTTTAACGTCTATCTCAGGGGTGCCCACACTTTTTTGTGTGATGATCTACTTTTAAATGACCAACTCAATCAGATCTACCAAATAAAAAAAACAGTTTCATTTCAAATAAGAAATTGCTTGTTGGGACTACTGCATGTATCCCTACATGGAATTCATCTTCTAATTAATAAAAAAATATATAATAATGTTCAATGTTGATATCATTCAGTTTTAAAACTAAACCCAAAACACCTACAGCACAATAGATTACAATAGCCAGGTAATTTACCTTATTCTGATGGCGAGTAAATATTGACCAGGCGAGGTTTTGTTTATTCAGTTGCCATGACAACTAGGTTGTCCTTTTTAAGAATCGGAAGCTTTCCATTCTTTAATGATTCCGTATAAACTTAGAACAAAATTGGAGCCAGTTCTGTAGCATAATATGTAAAAAATAATTACTGTGAAGTGTGTTGAAGGTGAGTGGCATTGAATGTTTTCTTCACATTTGCTGCTTGTTCACAATATCCATTTCTTCATGGTCCAGTGTTATCATCTCCATCTCTTACATCAGCATGTCCTGATCTTGAACATGCTCAAAACGGAACTGAACTGAACTTTTCAGGTAATGTTAAAACTTCTCATTTAGGGAAATAGCCAGTGCTAAATTTCCCAGCATTTTTGAATGAGTCATGTTCATACATGAACTCTAAACTGAAAATTGCAGTTAATTTTCCAAAAAAAACAAAAAAAAGTCTGTATATGTGAAAGCAATTTATTCAATACAGGCATCACATTTTAGCTAGACTCCTAGCTAAATCCTTAATGTAAGAAAGTCAACAAATTTGGTAACTCATTCTATATTTATACTTCCCTCATGTCATTCCAAACCCTGATGTTTTCTTTCTTCCATGGTACACAACATTTTTTATATTCCTATTAAAATTATGGTTTAGGTAATGGTTTAAACTTTATGGTTATGTTTAGATTTCGGTTTGGGGTTAAACGTAGAAAAATGTTTTAAAATATTGTTGGTCCGATGACTTTTATTTATGGGAGTAAAAGTAAGTTTCTGAAACTCGTAAGATTTCTTATGATTTCGGCATCTCGTACTATTATTATGACTTGTCATGACACCAAGTTGGAGATTACTAGGGTTGTTTTCTCAGTAGAAAAATCTGACAAGCATGTTTTGTCAGCTGAACGACATTAAAACAATACAACTCACTGAACAGACTGTACCTCTTTTCCTAAAGTCTCATTTTCAATCATGAAAAATTAAATATGGAGCCTACCTTGACTAAGGTAATTGGTTTTTCAGAACCAGTATTTCTAATTCACATTGAAATGCAAGCATCAAATCAAAATTAAACTCGAAAAGAGAACTTGATTGTTGATGGCCGGAGAGATAGATGAATGGATACAAAAGTGTTTAAGAATGACAATCGCTCTCTTTCTTTCGATACAAAGACTGGTCTGTCCCACAGCAGTTACGAGTAGCCTGACCATCTGTCAACAAACCCCCACAGTACAAACATTGTGTTTATAGCACGGACTGACTCACACGCACACACGCCGGCACATGCACACCTGACCGGCTCAAAGCATTACATCTCAGATTGTATTCCTGCCAAGAGTTTATAACAATGGAACTCATCTCTTGCCTATGCAATGATATCATAGAGAACCCGCTGCGCTCCTTTCTCCTTCTAACTCTTTCTCTCTTGCTCTTGCTCTCTCTGAATCTCCCTCTGACACAAACCCTCTTTCTCAATGTGCACATCTTAAGCCGACACAATAAGATCTGGTCCCCATACAGCAGCCATGACAGTAGAGTATTGAAATGCTATTGGAGAAGAGAGACGCCACTGTGTGACAGAGGACAGAGTAGAGACAGCATAAGATAGAAGAAGAGAGATCGTGTTTGTCAGTCCTCACAGCTTATGGAGCCATCTTTCACTAAGATGCTCATTATTACTGTTTGTGTGTGTGTGTGTTTCTTTTCCAGCAGGTTCTCTCTCACACACACAGCTGTGAACAGGGTGCAAAGGGACAGAAACCCCAGACTGCACCAAACATCACCTAGGCAACAACCACCTGCATCTTTCTTTTCTTTCTTTCTTTCTTTCTTTCTTTCTTTCTTTCTTTCTTTCTTTCTTTATTTCTTTCTTTCTATCTGTCTCTCTCTCTCTCTCATACACTTTATATCCACAATAAAGTTTCTGTTGATACATTTAATTCTGTTAGAATTTTTGGATTTCACTCTTGCAGCTTTGTTGACTATTACAAGCTTTTAATTCTGTCACATCGTTGTGGCACATCAATCAGTTGCAGTGGAGAAACCCTGTATTTTAACCCATGTATTATGGTTTAAGTTCCACAAGTGTATAGGGGCATTAGAGCCCCTAGGCATGTCTGTTTTTTTCCTTGCAGTTCCATCATTTATATTTTATTATGGTTATTGCATATCTGTATATGTTTATTATCACAGTATATAGTATACTGCTTTGTATATTAAAGAAATGAGTACTATATTAAAATAAATAAATACTATATCACATTTATTTATTTTGTGCAACAATGGTAAATTATTATCAGTATCCCATGCATTTATACACATATTTACATTTACATTTATGCATTTGGCAGACGCTTTTATCCAAAGCAACTTACAGTGCACTTATTACCGGGACAATCCCCGAGTTAAGTGACTTGCTTAAGGACACAATGGTGGTGGCCATGGGGCTTGTTGTTTCAGTGATTGACTTGATCTACAATTGACATTGCTAGTTGATAAAGAAACAAAGTGGAAGTAAACTATAGCAAGTATAACACATGAACTGTATGGTATGACTATTGACATTTGGCTGTATTACTGAAATGATTAAAGTTGTGCATCCATTATGTGTAGCTTATGTGTTATGTGATTATGATTATATACATATGATTATGCTCAATATGTGTTTGACAGCCAGTTGTACCTCATGAAATTATTCTTATTCTTAAAATAATATTATATATGAGGTTTTAATGTCATAATACTAATTGTGAGATTACATGGCCTAATTATATGTTTATTTATACTTTCAAAATTAATCACAATGCAGGACCATTCACATTGAACTACTGAAGGTAAAAAAAAAGGGGCAATGGGCCCCCTCAATATTTTGAAACCTAAGTTAAGATAAACATTCAGGGTTGCCAACGTGCATGCAAGCAGTGGCAACAATAACAAGGTGAGACAGTGAATGCATTGGGGTTAATTTCCCCAGTGACTGTCTTTCTCCTTATACACATGGTGAGAGGCAGGGGGAGGATGATCTGCAGGAATAAATGTTGTCAGGTGTGTTTTGTGCTTTAACTCTAATTCTGAGTGTTTATCTGCACTAATGAACTCTGAGTCAGCACAAGAGGGCTAATTTTGTCTGTGTGTGTGTGGTGGGGGGAACATGGGTTAATTTAGTAGAAGAACATTGGAGACTTAGTGACTCTGACATTTATGGGCAATTAAGGATAGAGCAAGGAGGATGAGAAAAAATATGATTAGAAAAAAAATATATGCAATAGGGAACAGATATGTAAGGGAAGAGTTGAAAGGTGTGCTGTATGTGTGTTGCGTGAGTAGTAGTTGGCATCCAAGGTAAGCCTACTCACTATAACTTTATTTGTTTAACAAGCATGTCATAATATTACAGATCTTTCAATTTTATTGCATGTGGGATGGAGGTCATCTGTAAATCAGTGCTGTTAATATCCATATATTGTTTCTGAAAAACAGTGACGTCTAAAGACATTAAGTAACTTTAAGATATTAAGGCATGACTGTTCTGTAAAGCTGCTTTGAATCAATGTACATTGCAACACATAACTTGTGTTCTTGCATTACTGTATGGTAACAAACCACAACCTGCTACTCAAGAGACCAACAGTTAAATTCAAATGACTGCACCAGTTGACAGTTTAACTTACTTTAACTGACTTGCAAAGTTCTGTTTAAACTGTTACTCCGCAAAGACAGTAGGTCCCCTAATAAAGACAAAAGACTATTTAAAACAATTTACGCTAATGGCCACAATAGCACCACGTGTGCCAATACTTGTGTTGCGTTATGAATTGCACTAGAATGCTTTTCAGAGCAAAGCAACATACAAAATCAAGCTTGCATGGCTAGAAGTCATTGCTTTCACGTAACTTGCATAGAGTTAAACCATGAGAACATGACTGAATGCTGGCATTTGACCTGACATAAGAAAGCCAGACGAAACCCTGGCACAATTGGTTAACTAGTCTATAAACTCACACATACTCATACACACACATTGAGTCATGGTGCTGATGCCCAAACATTACACAATCCAGCACGGCTGACAGTCATGCTCGTTTCCATCGGCAACAGCTGCTGGGAGGCGATGATGTCGCGCCACACAATACGGCATGTGAGTGCTGACAAAGGCGGCACTGTGTTGGTGCAATGCCGCCACGGCCTGCTTCCTAGTTCGGCTGCCATCCACATTTGTTTGTTTTTGTTGTTATTGTTGCCGTGGTTGTTTAGAGGCCTGTTTTGGAGAACACAAGGGTCCTAACCCCCTGGTCTCACAAATAGCCACAAAAGAAGGGTGCATTCAGGAGCCACAAACACACAACAATGCACTACATGAGGGGGGAAGTAGGTCATGGGAAGATGCCCTGAATCTGGACCGAGATGCATTGTGGCTGTTAGAGATTGTAGTCTGTGGTGTTTTCTGAAGGTTATGGAATATCATGTATATTTGAGGCTTGGTGGCTGGCAAGTAAGGGTTCCCTAGATGTTCACGTTGATGACTTCTCAAGTCCAGTGGGCAGTCTTCTCTCTCTCTCTCTCTCTCTCTCTCTCTCTCTCTCTCTCTCTCTGCCTCTCTTGAGATTTTATTGTATACTCATTAGTGGACTGTGACGAGGATGAGGCTGGGCTGCGAGGACACACGGCCAGCCCTAAATTGGGCTAATAAGCCAGGAGGGGGATAAAGACGAGCCAGAGGCATCAGTTAAAGAGAGAGACACATGCGGGCCACGTTGTGTGTGTCTGTGTTCATGTTTGTTCTATGTTGTTTTAAGTTGAGTTTTACCATTAAACCTTATGTTTACTGTTCAGCTTGTTCCCGCCTCCCCCTTGCCTGTCCTTTAACTATTACATTAACAGTGTCTTTGTTAATTGTGTCCTGGTTCTCCCCACATCTGGCCCCACCTGTTTCCCCCATCAAATCTAATCATCCAGTTTTCCCTTAAGTCCTATAATGCTCATCTTCTCGTATTCTATTCATCTAACAAAGTTCCTATATACTTACAATGCTATCCTCTTTACTCTTTGTCTGTCTTTTACTTTCTGGTGGCAGATCTTTGACTTAGTTTCTTGGCCGCACCTTTCTCTGGTTAATTGTGCTCATAAGGATTTGCTCCATGTCAAACCTGGAGAACAGACCATACACAGACATCATACAGCCTGCTACCATCGCCCCAAGAGGCCCTTGAGATGGCCTGCCAGTCCCAAGGGCCACACCCACACATACAAACACAGGTGCACACACGGACACATAGGAACGCATCTTTGCCAAATTTTCTAATAACTCTAATATTGTTATAACACATATAATTATTTAAATGTCTAACGGGGCAAATGAAACACTGTACACTGATATTGTAGCTAACAGGCATTTTTGGGAATAGCTGGTCCCAGGATTAGACTTTGGGGGAGGTGAGATATAGTAACGAAGGCTGACTGAGAATTCTCATAATATGTGGCATTGGGACATGGGGACCAATGTATTGCAACCTGACTGAGAAAAACACTTCATTATGTGTATATCTGCTAAGAGATGAGGTTATTAATGTTGCAATTGAAGACAAATGCCACAGAGCATGGCGACAGTAACTGAAAACAACAAGAAAATGCAGAGTATTTTCAACTTTGCATGAAGCCACAATGTGCAAAACTCAATTGAAGTGTTTTGGCTAATTAAGCAGAAATGTAATTACTTCCCAACAACCCAGAAATCACACATTACTCAGAATGACCAAAGAAGGTGCAGTTAATCTATAAAAAAGCAATTATCTACAAATTCCAAATGGCTTTTTTTGCACCATTCATAGGGTCGTTCCAAATGCTAGTGAGCAACTTAATCCCATAACAGAGTGCCCTTCCGCAAGGCCTTTTGTGAAATGTACATTCAATAGTTATTTTAAGGAAGCAGTTTTCCATTTACAATCATATGATCCTGGTTTAGGTAGTCCTCATGAAACATTTTGAAACCTGAGATAATAAATTATTAAAACATAAATACACCCAAAGACTAGTATCAGCACAACATATTACTTACATATTAACATGTTTCAAGTTTTTTGGTTTGTTTTTAACCAATATTTGGATACTTAAGTTTTATTTGCCACAATAATCTTATAAAATTGCCACACTAATTCTCTATAAACATGAATTTTGTTGCTAAATTATCAAGGTAGAATTTGGGATTTTGTGTAGGGTGCACCAAACACACACATATAAAGTAAGACTCTAGTGCCCTGCAAGTTTTCTGCCCCCATAGTGTATAGGGCACTCTTTAAGTGATGCGCACTTAAAATTAAATTTTCACCAATATATTATTGCAAATTATGCTCCCTTCTCGATATAGGTTTCTTAAAATGGTTTAAATCAATATTAAAGCTGAAGTGTGCAATTTCTGTGCACCAAACTAGGGCTGCACGATTATGACAAAAATCATAATTGTCGATTAGTTCCCTCAATATTGTAATTGCGATTCATTTTGATTAATAGAATTTACATTAAAATACTTTTATAGGGTTCAACTGCATGCCGTATTCTTTATATTGACTATACGTCATACATCTGAGAACTGTGTTCCTGAATTACTTTATTACTGTTTTATACAGTAAATCAAAACTAGATACCTAGACATTTAACTCGACATTGGCCCTTTCAGAAGCATTCAAAACAAAGCTGTTCATACACAGAATTGAGCGATGTCTCTGATTGGTTAAAATGACAAACCGCTGCAAAAACATACATTAAATAGAAAATTAAATGGAAACATGAGTACACCTACATGGACTGATATAACTGACACTTTTCCTGATTAGTTAATTGTAGCAGTGGTAATTATTCAATGAATTATGCAGTCCTACTACCCCAAATGGAAATGCAAATATAAACATAGTTTTCTAACAGCTTTCCTGAATGCTCTCCCCTTCTGCGGTCAAATGAACATGGAGATAATCCTGCTCCAACTAACATAAATTAAATATTTATTTAATTTTATTTAAAATAACTGTAACATAGTGTTTACAGTTTTAACATCAAAAAGGTTACACACTTCAGTTTAAGCGAAGTCTCTGCTTTTGCTCACTACTGTACTCTACTCAGTGTAGTTATATTAGCCCAGAGCGATGATGATAAATTGTATGTATGTTTTGTTTCTTTATTCAAACAAAAATATTTTTTTTCTGAACCTCATGGGTAAGAGGGTACTTTGACACAGTATGGTACAGTCAGTGTGCCGCTGAAATGCATACGTTAGAGTTGAGGGTGACTCTTGTGTGGATGTATCAAGGAAAGGTGTTTTCTTTATATGAGTGTGTATGTGTGTGTTGTGTATAAGGGCATGTGGCTTCCTCAGTAAGGGGTCTTGCGAGTCCTTCATTCGGACAGCTGGAGGGACAATCTGGCCTCTCCCTCGCCCAGCGATGGCAGGGCAGATAAGCGGCCACTACGGACCCGACCGTTACCCCTCTGCCCCAACACACGCAAACACACCCACAACTGGAGCAGCCCTTAGCCGGTGGCTGACAGCTCGACACAGCCAGCCCAGCAGGCGGTCTGTGAAGGGAGAGGAGGTGGCCGTTATTGCATCCAAAGCCAGGCTCACTGCCAAAATAGAAAGCGGGAGAGAGAGAAACATAAAAAAAATAACAACAGAAATCATGTCCAGATAGATCAGCCAAGTGTTAAAAAGCCACTAAACGCCCTCTTATGCATCTACCTTTCCGGTTGCATCTCAACTCACTCGTTTTGGGAAATGAGTGTTGCTAGAAGAACAAAAGATTCTTACCGGATAGATCCTGAGCTTCTGTTACCTACCAAATGACGTCTTAAAACAGTTAATTCAGATCTACAGAGGTGTGAGATATGACTGGCTATCATCTTCCCTGCAAAACCTTTTTGCATAACAGCAGTGAATCTCAAGATGTGTGCTATAAGGGTCAGAAATTAACTAGGGCTTGGTGCAATCATGCCACTGAAAGTGAAAAATTAGGGTAATAAAATTCCTCTGTTATGTCACATTTGCTATTTTCCATATATTTTATATATCTAGCAGTGGATTTAATATGGCATAAGTACATATATAGACACCGTAGTGACCTGTAGTGCTGTTGAATGTGGAGCTACTATGAAATATTTTTTTATTATGAAAAAATAAACAAATAAATCTGGTCTGAAAACACTGAACATGAAGAAAATTCTCCCATCTAGCACAAAACTTCTCTTAAAATATACTGTGATGGTAGACATCACATAATCTAACATAAAACCCAGAAAAAATATTTTTAAAATGTATCATTGCATAGTGTTTATTTTGTTATAAGTTGTGTTTTATTTATAGCCATGTGAATATTTGATATTGATTGGTATTGACTGATGGCTTTTATAGATAGCAGCCATAGTTGCTTAGATGGAAAATGTGTTTTTAGTTGGACCAATTGAACTATTTGACATTGTTTTTAAATAGTTAAAAATGCCCTAATAAATATACAAAATACTCCATGAAAACTAATTCTAAGGTGGAAAATATTGCCAATTACTCAAATTAATTATACATTTCTATATTATAAATATAATAAAAAATAGAGAAGTAGTTAGGGAAGAAATACAAAGGTTTTCCTTTTGTCTGCTATATGTTTTTTCTCAGTTTGTCTACAATGAAAAACAATGAAAAAATATTTATAAAAGGAAACCTCCTGAAAACACGAGGAAGCAATTGAAAGTTATCTGATAATATTATTATAATTTAAATAAAAGGGACACATATTAAGGTTATACCCATGGAGCAAATATCTGGCTTGACGTCTTTACCCATAGTCCTTTGCTCCACAGGATGTAGAAACAGCCTTACTCACCTTAAATCTCTAGCTGTGTGTCCTTGTCACACTTTAGTAACAGTTAACCAGACACATTTTTTATAGTGATGATGTAAAATAACATGTGTGTGTGTGTGTGTGTGTGTGTGTGTGTGTGTGTGTGTACAGTATATGCATACATTCTGCCTTTCAGCATATTATAATGCCTGTTTTGTCTCAAACAGTGACTGACATACATTGGTATGATGCCAGACGTTTGTGTGTGTATTGTCCATATGCATTGCTTCTTTTGGAGGACACAAACATTATATTGAAAATTAAGCTGGCACCATCTGGCTATGGGACACACTATGCCAGGGAACAGTGGCAAGATGTCCCGAAACGCACCTCCATAGGCATACACACAAACTGGGTTAAATGGGCAATACACAGCTGCCTGTCAGACTTTAGGCTTCTTAATTGGACAACCTCATACTTAGCACAAACACTGAACATGGTATTTTGAGGGAGAGTATTTTGAGTTTTATTTAATGGTTTAATGTTTGGGTTTTAGTTAGGGTTGTTCTGTAGTAATTATGATTAGCTTTATATAAAAACATAAGAAGTCTATGGGATGCCCCCCTTGAACCTCCTGAGACATGAGCGTGACTGCTGTGTGTTTTCCATTCCCCTTTATGAGTTGTAGCCCGTAAGAAACATGCCAAAAAAAAATACAACATTTTTATGTTTTTAGACCAAATAGTTTTGCCTAAAAATTGATGTCCACATTTGTGGACAATGGGATGAAGTTGTGAAATTGTAAATAATATGAAGAAAATCTCATTGTTTATATTTCCAGGAGTGTTGGTTATTCGTGTTTTTGAGACGCTACAGACATTACATCAAAAATTAGCATAAAAATTATAATGGCTAGCATCATCCAATCAGTGCAAACCATGTTCAAATAAAATTTTCCATGAAACGTTCTGAATCTATGTACTGATTACCAGAGTCCCATGTCAGCCAAACATGTTGAGTGGTCCATACATCATCTGCAGCCCGGATGTTAGGAATGAATGCACTTAGGCTATAGGATATAGAAACCTAGAGAAAGCTATAGGATGCTCACTATTTAGTGAATGACTTAACCTCCAATGTGCTGTCTGTCTGCACTTGTGTCAGAACAGTTCGAAATGCATCTTATTTTCATCCTAACTCCGTATAAATCCTCCGAAAGCAATATTTAACAGCTTTTGGATACATGCATTGATTCTCAATGTGATAATGCACAGTAAATATATAATATTTGAAATTAGATTAAAATTAAATTAGAGACTACTCTTTTGACTCAAACAGGTTTTGATTTAAAAATGTTATGAGATTTCTTACAAAATCTGGTTTTGTTGCAATTACCCCCAAAGACAAACTGAGCTGAGATCTGCACCATGTTGTTTTGCCACATAACTCGGTGTGTCAAAAGTTTAACCTTTTAGTGATAGCCTTGAACCTCCTTATCTAAAATTAAATTACATTTTGCATACCCTATAGGTGATGTCAAAATGTAATGTCCACGCATATACATGTGAAGTAAAAAATATGCATGTGCATGTATGTGAGGGACTGTGATCTAGTAGTGGATACAAGTGATAAAAGATTAAAGTACCTCCTGTTGTGTGAGATGTTGATTTTATGACTGCAGGCTGAATTTTACCTCTTGGATGTGACTTCAATCCATGCCCACTAAAGAAAATTAATTTTGACACATCAAGTAAAAGAAGAGATGTAAGAAAAATGCAATTCACAAAAACCTGCAATTCATTTTAACCAGATTCTACCTAGTTGTGAACAAAGTTTCGAATATTGAACAAGTTGATTAGTTAACAAAGTAAATTAAACATTGAGAGGAATAAGGAGATGTTTTCAGTGCCATATCCATGTATCATGTATTTACATGGTACCCCAAGGGTCAATTGCCCATTGTAGTTGTAAAAAAACAAACAAACACAAAACACAAAACCATACATGGTAGCAACATGTTGGAGAAATAAAAACATGGTAGTTACTTTTTATGTTATTGTTATTATATAGCTATGACGTGAATTCTATAAAACTAAAATATTTTTGTGTAACAGATTACATCGAAATGTTCCCACACTCACTAATATTTCGGAAAAAAGTTTCCAATGCCGCAATTTGTTTGCAATGTATTTTAATCTGTTGCTTTGACGCCATCTGTCGATTTTTGTGAGCAAATATATTACATTCTTTACTTTGGCGCTATCTGTCGGTTAGTAGGAGCACGTGCCTCAGTCTCGATCGATGTTTCTGTGTTTGACACATTTGTCTTACAATGATTGTTTCGCTACAATGGCGGCAGATGGAATAATGTATTTGGTTTCTCTACTTTGCACATTTAATAATCTATAAATGGAAAAAAAGAAATTCAACATTAATTTGGACGACTCAGCATTCACCAAGGAAAGAAGTCCGGTATGTATTTTTTTTTAACTATACCTCCTTCTTAATGTGCATTTGGTTGTGTTGGTAATGGAACTGTCTGAGATGCTAACTGTTAAGTTGGAGGTTCGAACTCCAAGGAATGTGTAGGAAATATCGCCACTGAGCCTCTAGATCAAGATACTTAACAGTATCCACCAGCTCTGCTCACGTGGCAGTAGGGCATTCTAACATTGTATTATGTAATGTGAGGTAGTAATAAGTAATTCAAATAGTATTAAAATCATAAATAGGACCAACCTGAGTCGACCGTCGACTACTTTTTTTCTGTATGTGTGAACCCAACAAGGTGTTGATGAATCAAAACAGACTGAGATGCTCTCAGAAACATCACTTTGCCCACCACAACAACAATGCAATGCAACACTGTTGCGAAGAATAGTCTTACTCATACCAACACTTGAAAACAGTAATTTAAACAAGCTATATTCACAAATATGATCCATACCGTGCTGGTTGCCATTCTTTCTACAGGTACATGTTGTTGGTGTGTTCCATCATCGATACGCTAGGCGCTCAGTCAAGACTTTTAATTAATGGAGACGTATCATCGAAAACAGGATTTTTTTTATTTTGAAAGGTTTAATAATTATAAAAAGAAATAGCCTTTTGCAACTTTTCCTACCCCGGTCCACCCAGACCATTAACTGAAAAAATTAGCATCGTTGTATGATCTCGAACGCACATTTTATAAACAATCATATTTCTTATAAACTACTTTAATGTAACAGTGCTTGATTTATATAAAACAATTAATATAATTAATTTAAATCAACAATTACAATTATTTAAAACTAGTTTTATTTTGATGAAGGTCACACAACTGTCTTTGTACGTTTTTTCCTTGTCTTTATCATTTTATTAATTTCTTTTTCACTTTTCAAATGCTTTTATGTATTGTTTTTATTCTTGTCCCAGATCAGGACTATGAAAATTCATCCTAAAAATATAAATTGATACATTTTAAAAACTCATTATCTAAACAAAAAGTGAAATAAGCATAAACCCTTTTTACACATATTTTTTATGACTGTTTAATTTCTAAATGCCCACAGGTTTAAAAATGTCCCATAGTTGAAAAAACACCCAATCATTTGATGAGCATTAACAAATGACTGCTTACATTTACACATCAACCACCTGTTTCTTTGAAATTCAGTATTTAACAACATGGCCTCCTAGAGGTATGCTGCATGAAGTTCACATGCAAAGAGGTTAGCAAAATTATAACAGAACCGTTTACATATGAACGTTTTTAAGGTACAGCAACAACATCAGCTCGTTTAATTTTAAGAATGTAGAAAAATGTGCATTTAAAAAATGTAAAGGAAAATGCTTAAACCTTTTAACATGCTTTCCTATATCCACACAGGTGGCGCCTTTGTTCAAGGCCAAAGATGGCCAGCTAGAGGCCTCATTAGCTCCTCCAGCTCCGGGCCAACCACTGTCCTATGCTGACTTCATCGTTCAGACCAAAAGCAGGGTGATTCAG
The DNA here is from genome assembly GCF_025860055.1 of Xyrauchen texanus. Taxonomy (NCBI): domain Eukaryota; kingdom Metazoa; phylum Chordata; class Actinopteri; order Cypriniformes; family Catostomidae; genus Xyrauchen; species Xyrauchen texanus. The sequence goes on along the minus strand of NC_068289.1, from coordinate 30,022,038 downwards.
GGAGCAACCCACGGATCAGAGAAACAAACATCTGCTGTCCAAAGTATAAATGATGCTACAGGGCAAATTATTGTTAACACAGTTGAAATCGGGTCAGTTAGTAAGTCATCTATAGACTCAGAGAAGCCTGTATCAGAGAAGCAGGGACCATCAGAGGCACCAACAAAAGAGGACGAGCAGTGTTCGGAGATTTGTGTCATTGCTCCTTATCTTTTAGGATCAGGAAACAGTATTATTGTCAGTCCTCGACAGGTATGTATAGTGTATGTAAAATTTTTGTCAGGGATACACTCATTAATTTTTTCATCATTAAAAATCAGACCTTACTTATCTGAGCATGCTACAAAACTTCTTGTAATATCTAGACTGGACTATTGCAATGCTGTTCTGGCAGGACTTCCTGCATGTACAGTCAAACCTCTGCAATTAATCCAGAACGCTGCAGTGTGTTTGGTTTTTAACTAACCCAATACAGAGCACGTCACGCCTCTCTTTATCAAACTGCACTGGCTGCCGTTGGTTCCGCAACTCAGATGGGGGTGGGTAAAAATATTGATTTTCCAAAACATCGGAATCATCATTTGTATGATCATAACATTGATTCTAAAACCCCAAGATCAGTCTTTTACTCTATGCACAGCCCTCTACAATGACAGGAAATCACTTGCATTTGCAACCAAATTTTGTGCTTTGCAACTAAAAATGTATATACTCTGAGCATTTTTTTTAGAAACACTATGGTCTTAATAAAGTGCCTGACATGGTCCTCTGCTGTTGTAACCCATCTGCCTTGAGGTTCGACGTGTTGTCCACTCTGAGATTCTATTCTGCTCACAACAGTTGTGAATGGTTATCTGCAGGATTTCCGCAGGCCTTAAAAAGGTCTTAAAAAGTCTTAATTCGCCCGTCCGCAAAATAATGCCTTAAAAGGTCTTAAATTCATAAGATCATGGCATTAAATGCCATATGAGGGATTGTTTTCTTGTTGCATTTAAGTAGGGTAACCAGAAATCCCGTTTTGAAGAGGTGTGTCTCGACAATTCTCTAAACATTGTAATTATGTCCTGGTTTCAGCTAATAGGCTCACTATTTTTTTTTCCCTTACATTTGATGTACTCATTTTCCTTCTCGCTATTGTCTTTGGTATCGTTTGCAGAGAAGAGAAGCTATTTCGAAGTGTTGCATGGTGATTTGACGATACTTTAATTCTAGTCTTTATGCAAATCTGCTGAAATTTATCTGCATACCATGGAAATTATGTCATATGCTTGGCGCTCACTCTTTGTCATCCTGTCAAGTCAGCGCAAGTAGCACCAATAAAAATGCACCAATAATTATTATTTTTTTTTTCAATAACGAGCTGAAAGAAGCTGATCCATTTCTTCGTGCAGCATGTGAATATGTAAGCGAGTATTTTTCTGTAATGTTAATGTTAAGTACGTAGGTAAATAAGACAATGTCACATTTAGACAGCTACACTGCACTTTTTACGTAGTACAAGCACTTATGTTCAGATGTGGGGGTTGTATTTTGAATTTTGGGTTACAAGGTTGTGAATTTTTGTGAAGTCATATCATAATTACACATGCAATATGATATCATATGGATAGGATAGGCTCAAATGTGGTTAAATCATGAAAAACGAAATATAAAATATACATTTTCATACAGTTAAGCGCAGAATTTTGCATAACCCTTTTACAGTTAAGTGCAGAATTTTGCATAACCCTTTTGTTTTTATAAGTTTCCACATCCCTTTCAGAATGTATACAAATAGCTTATAAGAGATTATATTTTTTTATGTAGTACTGCCCTTCAAAAGCTACATAACACAAAATGTACTCTTATTTACACAAATCATGGGGGGGGGGGGTGGTGTCATAAAAATTGCATTTTGTCATTTAGTATTTGCTTTGTCATATTGTGTTTTCATATCTGCAGAGAGGCAACCCCATCCTAAAGTTTGTGAGAAATGTTCCTTGGGAATTTGGAGAAGTGGTGCCAGACTTTGTTTTGGGGCGGACAACATGTGCTCTCTTTCTCAGGTTGGTTTGTGGGTACCTTTACAAAAAAAAAGAAAACTGCAGATTTTTAACTGTAGTACAAGTATGGTGAATTGGACACAGGATTACTGCACTACTAGAGACTGCAGGAATACCGCATCCAAATTATGCTCTTTAAACACCAGTCTGTTACCAGAAATAGATGTAAAATAATGTAATGAAATGTTTCTTGTAAAAAAATAATTTAGTCAGAAAACATGACTACTTTTGAATTGCTGTCAATGGAGAAATATGCTTTTTGCATCATACAGTAGGGTGTAGTTCCAGCATATACCAGCATATATTTTGAGCCAATACATGACCCCCTGCTATGCACAATACCAGATTAATAACACCTGTTTTCATTCCTGACATTTTGTTCTGTGTCCCTTTTGAATATTTCCTCAAAATGTGTATCTAGATGTAAATTATATCAACTTAAAATTGAAAGACACTTCAGCCAAATACCAAAAACAGAGAAATATGGGAAAAATAACTGCTTTGTTCTGACTTGAGGGTAATTGTGTTTCAGCTATTTGTTGGCTTCTAATGCTCTGAAAAAAGCATATGTGTTAATTTCAATAAGTTAATTTAATATATGACAAAAGACAATTGTTGATTTTTATCATGCAGTTTATAGTAGTTATATGAAATAATTCCATGAAGTGACCACTTCAGGATTTGTTGCCAGCTTTGCTGGAATCCTACACCTTCACACTTTTTTCAAAGTAAAACTGAGTACCACTTGAATTTGCAAATGCCCCAGTGTTGTCCAGTCACCAGTCACAGACACATTTTATGTTTATTTAAAAAAAAAATCAATGTTGACTGAAGGTCACTTATTATTGTTTTTTTCTATGATAAATGTGTACAAATTGCTTTGTGCACTTTCAGCTGATTTCTGTGTGTGTGTGTGTGTGTGTTACATGAGAATGGAATCTTCTCAGTTAAGGTGTGAAACCGCATCATAGTTTACCATTCTTTTCCAAGAAAGTTAGTCAGAATTCAAAGAAGCAAACAGCTTGTGGCTGTCAGTCATGATTTGTACAACTATGCAGGCTAGTCAGTGTATAATAGAAGAAAAGTATAATTAAATACTGCACAAATTGATCACAGATTGCCTTTATTTACTTATACAGAGAGACGTGGCTTTGATTTAAATACGTTGCACTTTGCAGAAGTATTCTGACCCTAAGACAATGAAATGTACTTTTTTTCAAGTGATTGATGCCAATTTTTTATTTTGAGGAATAATTAATTAGGCAATTTTTAATGCAACATTTTAAAATATATTGTGAACCCAAAAAGTACTAGGACACAAGTCACACTTCAAAATGTTTCTCAATGCATAAGATTCAAAATAAATATAAGAAGCATTTATTTTAAAGAAAGATAGCACAATCTCAATTTTTCTTGCAATAAATATACTTTGTCAAAAGCACTTTTGTCACAACACGTGCACATTGGATAAAGCACCAGAACTGTTTCATGTGTTTAAAAGTGTAAACATGCAGAGCTAAATTGGGGTAAAGGGCAAAAATCTATGTGTCAATCTCTTTTTGCTCGAACAATTTATTACCTTTCCCCAGTAAAGGCATTTACATTACCTTACACATTGTCGGTGTGCTTGTCATTGTGATGAACTACATTTGTGGTTGCTCTACTAGAGCATCTTCTTGAACTTGAGGGTAACTGACTTCATACATAGGCTATAAATGACCTTGGGACCAATTCATATTTTTATTTAATGCAGTGAAATTCGTACACGTTTTAAGTGTGACTTAAGTTATGTGCTTTGTGCATAAGCGATCTCCTAGGATCTAATGTACACATTTTCTTTGTTGGTTTTCTGCTTAATTAAATGAAAGAATTAGTTAAGTGTCTGATTACTGAATCAGTAAATTATGTTAAGTCTCTCTCTCTCTCCATGACCCCAGTGTGCGTTACCATAATCTGAACCCAAACTACATCCATGAACGTCTGAAACAGCTGGGACAGAGTTTTATCCTCCGAGTGTTGCTCGTGCAAGTTGACGTGGTGAGTTTGTCTCCCTCTGTTCTTTTATATGGAGGGTGACTCTTACATTTATGCATTTCGCATACTCTGTTATACAAAGTGACTCAGTGTTTTCTAGGTAAATTGTTATCAGTTTATGTATTCCCGGGTATTCAAACCCATGATCTTGCCATTTCTTACCTATACATCTATATCTCTATGTACTATTGTTTTAATATTTTTCCCCCCAGAAATAAATAACAAATGAAGCTTGATCAGAGTAAAAAAACCTTTAGGCTAGAGTTTGTTTTCTAATTTCTCTCTTTCTCTTTCATCAGAAAGACCCTCATCATGCACTGAAAGATCTTGCTCGAATGTGCATCATGGCAGACTGTACCCTCATACTGGCCTGGAGGTAAGGGGAGAGGTCAAGATAATCAAATGGGAGGGGATTTCCCTTTGTGGGGACATGTAATTGTGAGTGTTAAAGTCCTTTAACTTGTCGGAAACTGATTTTAATAATGTTAAAGTTTACCATATACACTTTTTATGTTTAGTGTTTTCAAATTTGCATCACTCATAGTCCTTTCTGGCTACATTTAAACTGCAGCAGAATGAGGCCCTCATCTGATTTTTTTTTTTTCCCCCTCTTTTGAATTGGCTTTCAATTTTGGCTTCACTTTGTGCTTGCGGTGTGAACATACCATTGTATACATCAGTCATATCTGTAGGACTACCAGCATATAGCTACTTCGTTCTGTTCTTAAATTTACATATCTCACAAAATTTTATTTCATCATAGTTCTAGATTTAAGTGTGTGTGTGTGTGTGTGTGTGTGTGTGTGTGTGTGTGTGTGTGTGTGTGTGTGTGTGTGTGTGTGTGTGTGTGTGTGTGTGTGCGCGCGTGTGTGTGTGTGCGTGTGCGTGTTAGCCCTGAAGAAGCTGGTCGTTACCTTGAGACATATAAATCCTATGAGAAGAAACCTGCAGATCTCCTGAAAGAACAAGTGGAGAAAAATTACCTATCCCAGGTTAGAGGACACAGACCTTTTAATTACATTTTATATATCATTGTATGGTTCACTTAGGTGTACACTATTATATAACTTACATATACAATCCACGTCTGTGCCGTTTTAAGACAAAATGCTTCTCTTTTATTTGACAGGTTACAGATAGTTTAACTACAGTGAAGTCAGTCAATAAGACAGATGCCATGACTCTCCTGTCTACTTTTTCTGTAAGGAATCCTCTTTCTGTAAATGTTGCACATTCAAAAGCCATTGTCCTTTTCTATAAACTTTTGAAGTTCCTAAGTTGTTGACATTTTATTTCCTCAGTCTCTGGAGGGTATCATTAACGCTTCTAGGGAGGAGCTTGTTTTATGCCCAGGACTAGGCCCACAGAAGGTGTCTACAATATTCCATCTCGTATTTTGAGCTATTGGTTTTTTTACATAAAATGTGAAATTAGTTTATATTTGCTGATTTTGAGCTGAACAACAAGTGCATTTGTGTTAATTGCGTTTTCTGTTTGTGGTGCACTTAGGCAAGAAGGCTTTATGATGTTCTGCACCAGCCCTTCATAAAGACCAAGAAGAAGGAAAGCGGATAAAGCCAAGCTGCATTTAAAGAAGTCATCGATTGTTTTAGAACAGAGGCACTAGTGTAAGGTCTATAGCCACAATAGCACATGGTCCTCTGGAAGCATCAATTGAGCATTTGGTTTATGATGGTCTCTGCCTGTAAGTAGGGCAGCAACAGCCTTTTAATATCCAGCTTGCAGTGATATTATTTTAGTATTGTGGTTTCTAGGACTTTTTGCTATTTTAAGTGTGATCTGACCAAGCAGGATGTTTTTCATAAAATGCCAGAGCACAATTGTTTATGTTTATGAAATCTGTGTTCGTTATAAATACAATAAATATGTACAATATTTAGATGTAACTGTAAGTTGTTATTTGGGGGTGGGTGGGGAGATTCTGTGATTCTTGATGCAACTGGAACAAAACCTGGTGAACCCACCTGGCATACGGAGAATGGAAACTTGTCAAAGGAAAGACATAAGACTTAGTACATGGGCACACTGACTGGGTAGGAATGTGTGAGTGTGAGTTTCAGGCCATCACAAACCCTGCAGGAAATGACATCACACCAGACATTACCAATATCTAGTACTTGATTGGCTTAGCAACTGACATCAGGGTTCTCAGTCAGAATTTCAAAAAATACAGGGCAATAACAATGTTGAACACCAATCCAATGTTGAAACTTCTGTATTTACAGTCATTTAGAAGCCTTTGTCTATGCAATACCAGCTTAGAATATGACCATATTCTAAGAAGAGGAAATTATTGTGCTTGAATGATCACTGATCAATGGCACTTTCCTCTATGATAACAAAATTCCATGAAAAATGTATAATGAGCCTAGGGGACAGGTGACAAACTCAAGGAACGCGGGCCAAAACCGGCCCACCACCTTATTTCATGTGGCCTGTGAGCTGATTTCTGTAAGGTATGATGGAAGGTAAATGGAACGCCAATCAGTTAGCTAGTTCCCCATGAATATTAATGATCCTTCCCCTGGGGCGCATTGTACTCTCTGCAAATGCGAATCAAAACAGCGCTACCCAGAACAACTATCAGCTCTGGTCAAGCGGCGTGAGCGCAGAGAAGGTGTGTTCATTCGTCTATCACTCTAAAACCATATAGCGCACATCATCAACTGCTGCCTGAATCAATGGAGAAAAATGCAAAGAGGCGAGTGAGCACAGGGCAGATGCATTTTCCCAACATGCCGTGCAGACATAAACAGTGCTTGTGTCAAGCGTGTTAAGGATAACGAACCACATTTGAATTCTAATGCAAAACTTTAAATGTTTCATTGATTAAACTACTTTAAAACCATGTGAAACAGCCCAGCCATTATAAACAGCAACAACAGAGAAAATCAGAATTTTCACTCCACATACACATCATATGCCTTAAATACATTTACCATGGCTGTACTGTAAAAACACTAACTGTATTAATTATGGTATTTTGCAAGTAATAGTCTCTAAATGTATATAGATTACTGTTCTTCTTTACTGTTCTTCCATAGTTTTCATTATTATTATGAACCAAGCTAACAGTTTTCCTTCAGTGTAAAATCTGGTCTATACTAATGCTGTATGATTGTAGGAAAATGTAACTGGGTTTGTTTGCTTTCATAAATTCTAAGAGATCACTGTACTTTAATAAGTAGGAGCCTGATGAAAGACATCTATTGAGGAGACTCATTTTGGTTGCTCTGTCAAAATATTTTAATTTAGCCTACACAGATGTTACTGTAAATATAATAATTTACATATACATCCCAACCTCATATTCAATGCTTTATTGACAAATATGAATTTTAAATGCACAAAATATGCAATATTATTGGATATTGCATGGTTGCTACCAAATCAGATTTTCAACCGGCCCTTTGAGGGCATATATAATGCTGAAATAGAGTTTGACACCCCTGGCCTAGGGGAACATTTCTAATATTACTTTATTAGAATTACAAACCTTTAAGGGGTTTTCCTTCACAAAAACAATGTGCGATTGCATTAGATAAGATAATATGGCATTTATAGGGCAAGCACACTTTTCAACAAAACATTTATCCAAAGAGCAACATGTCCCTGGACCAATCTGGAGTTATGTGCCTTCATCAAATGCAATGGCTCATGGATAGCTCCATGTACAGTAGGTTTAAACTTGCAGCCTTCTAGTTACTAGCCCTGCGGCATAACCAATACACCACACTAACAGTCAGTAAGCAAACAGTCATCTTATAGCTGTACTCAATCAATGTGGATGTTATTCTCTTCACCTAGTTCTAAAGTGAAGAATTTTCCATCACACCTGATAAGCTAAGCCACAGTGTTATTAATACATTCAAAAGTCATAGGTTTCCCCCTCACCTTTCCTGTGCATGTTTTTTTGTATGCGACAGAGTAGGTAGGCAAGAGAGTCTGTCTTTTCTCATGCCTTCAATGCACTTACCTAAGGTACATTTCTACCAGTACTGTAAAGAAGGCAAAAACTTTTGAAAGGGAATTCTTTGACAGGATGCCATTTATTTCTTAGACTTTATCTCTGTATTGATCTATTGTTTTTGTACTAGTCAAACTAGTGAATCACCTTAAAGCCCCATAAAGGTGTTCACTGATGACTTTGTTACCACTGAAGACCAAAGCCAAAAAGAATGGGTTTGTGGATGTTATTGAACTCCCTAAGTAAAATGAAAAGATTCCAGCCCTGAATCATGTGTTCTGGAGGAGGTCAATCTTGAACTGCAGTTCAGCTTTGAATGTAAAAACAAGTGGATCAACTTTTTTTTTTTTTTTTTTACTCTGAGAGAATGATCTGTATGGTCTCAGATTGATGTCCATATGAATGGCCGGACCCAGGGTTTCCCAGCAGAACATTGCCCAGGGCATCACACTCTCTCCACCAGCTTGTTGTCTTTCCATAGTGCATCCTGGTGCATTCACTTCCCCAGGTAAATGCAGCACACGTTGTTGTAGAAATTTTGATACTCATTGATCAGTGATAATCATTGCAGGGGAATGCCTCTGTGTCTGAGGGATGCAGAGGGGAGGAGCTGCTTTTGTTGAGAAACCTTGGAATAAAAGAGTATAAAATACAAGTCAGCCCTCCCCTCTGGGTCCCACTCACGGCACAGATCAACTCCTGTGTAATGACCGGGTCCTTCTTGCAAGAATAAATCATTTTAAAAGGCTGTTTGAGTCAGAGTGTCTCTTACGCAGTGATAATGGTTGGTTGATAATTTTTTTGCCACAACAGTTTGGTGTCAGAAGTGGGATTCCTTGAAGTGCCTTCTGGACCTGAGTGCGGACGGTGTTTGGCCACCTGGACTGAGAAGTTCCAGCTCTACCTCGTGAGTTTTAAGAGAGGGGGGCCGACCACACCAGGGCCAGGAGAAACTCCACTGGAATCAAATGAAAACGAACCCGTGGCAATCCAAATATCTCTGGTAAGGGACAACTAATTTATTTTCTTTTGGTATGAAAGTGAGTGAACCATATTGGCTGAGACTGTTTTTTGTGTGGTCCGAGTGCAAGAGGTTCTCGAACAAAGACTGAGACCTGATAGGTCAAGAGGTTTTCTAACGGAGACTGAGTTCTCGCAGAAATTGTTTAATTAGGTTAGCTGAAATCTAAGATTTTGAGCAAATTGTAATTAACAAAGCACTAGGGAGTGCACCCTTAGCTGATCTTGGGTTAAAAATCAGATCTGTTGGAGACGTCCGACAGATGATAAGATGTGCGTTGTGCGTCGAACAGTAACCCACAGAGAAACAGAAACAGCCAGTATGGGGAAATCTCAAAGCAAGCTTGCCGAATTTGATACACCGGTTTTCTGTCAAATGAGGGAAAAAAACTATAGGAGAATCAGTGGAACAGGGCAGCGGGGCACAAAAAGGTTGTTGTGGCTGCGTTCAACATGTGTGTAAGAATGTGAACAGACAGTGGGCTGTTGCTTTAAGGAAGCAGATAGAAGAGAACAAAAGCAAATGCAGAAAGAATTAGCATGTAGGGTTGAAAATGTGGAATGTAAAACAAAATGTGTGAAAGATCTGTTTGTGTGTCAGCACCACCAGAACATTTTTATTTATTTATACTTTTGAAAAGTATGTTTGTGTTTTCCCACATGCAACGGCGATTGTGCCGGTGCCGATGGCATACGATCAACACTATCCCGTGGCAGAGCTGAAAGCCCTGAGACTGAACCCTGACCTTGACTGCTCTCCACCCAGAAGACAAGCACCACAAGCAGCTTCTCCCGACTCGGACAGAGAAGGAGACCTGAATGAACTTTTTTTCCTGAGACCTGAGATCGCACAAGCAGTGAAAGCAAGTTACATTGAATGGAGCGGGCGATTGACCTCCACCCTGGCACACGCTGTACACGCAGAGCAACAGCTGCTGACAAAGAAAGACAAAGTCAAGGCGAAGGGAGAGAGAGATCTTCAGCTGCAGTCTAATGTCAGCACATCGAAACCACAGCAGAAGTGGCCTGACAGGAAGAACAAAGGCTACGGAAACCAGCGAAGATGGAGTTGCGGCTTGTGTAAGACTGACGACCATGTATTCAGAGAATGCAAGAGATACAGGCTGTGTAAGCAGGAGGGACATTGGGCTACAGACTGTCCGGGGAAGAAAAAAGCAGACTGAAGCAGAGCGGAGAGTAGCGAAGGTGGGGGCCGGAAACAGGGTGATCAGCTGCTACAAGACAGGGATGTGAACATTTCTTTACACACACACACACACACACACACACACATACACTGATTTACTCACCGCTCTCTGCAATGAAGACAATGCTTGCGAATCTGTCAGTGTGACTGATAAAGTTTTATGTGATAATGTTTCGGATGAATGTTTGAGAATGTGCAAAAGTTCAGGGTTTTTACAAATGCAGAGATATCAAATGTTAGATAATGGGACATTAGTAAACTTTTTGGTAGATTCTGGGGCTAGCAATTTTACGATACGATCATGCACTTGCTATGTGTCCCAAAATTAACAGGTTCATTGCACAAGAGCACCTCAGCGTCGGGCCATTTGATTTCTGAAAAATTCACAGTGCCCTTAGAGTATGAGTCAAAGGAGAAGGGGAGAACATTTAAACATGCGTTTTTGTGTTCACCAGCTTGTCCGGTACCTCTAATGGCCAGAGATTTAATGTGTGAATTGAATTTGACCCTTACTTCCTTTGAAATTAGCATTGAAGAAGAACCACAAATACTGTATGTTGTTCTAAATTTGAACCGCAGTGGGCATATGAATGGTGTGTGAAAAATTATGATTGTGCAAAAATGATCTTGAAATTGGCAAAGGATCGAACAATGTCATTTAACACAGAAAATATGATGGCTGACCAATTGCATTGCACGTTACATGTCGTAATTGAACGTGAACCTCAATATGAGTAGCGGTGGTTTAACGGGGCAGAAAATGAGAGTGTGAAATTTTATACGATTTTCTGGGCAGAAAATGTGTGTGTGTGCTCTCAGCTTGCCTGACAGGAAAACAAATGCAGTTCTATTTTGATAGCAGGGAACACTGAGGCACCCTAATCAGTGATCAAGGACAAAGAGCAGCTGTGAGCAGATTTGGGCCCCTTTGTGAGAGAATGCATTAAAGCAACAGATTGGGCTAAATAAGTGCAGAAGTGAAACACAGCAAAAGTATAGGAGCATTTATGTCAAAATGTGATTTTGAGATCGAGGTACAGAGAACTGTAACTGCTATTGTGGAGAGTGCGGTGGAGAAACATGGAAGGAGGGCATAATTATAACATGTCATGATTCTTCAGTGCACACTCCAATCTTCCCTGTGAAGGAAATAAGAGATAAGAATTCACCAACTGAGTGGCGATTTGTGCAAGATCTTCAGGCCGTAAATTCAGCTGTCATTGCTAGGGCGGCACGTGTATCAAACCCTTACACAATTTTGTCACAAATTCCGCAAAATGCAATGTATTTCACTGTGGTGGATTTGGCTAATGCTTTCTTTAGCGTCCCAGTGGACCAGAAGAGTCAGTTTTGGTTTGCGTTTGATTTTGACAATAAGGGTTATACGTTCACACGGTTGTGCCAGGGGTACACTGAATCCCCAACGATCTATAATGAAGCGCTTCGAAGAAGCCTTGAACCCCTAACACTGACAGCTGGAACGGCTTTGTTGCAGTATGTGGATGATTTGTTGATCTGTGCATGTGATGAAGCTACGTGTGTGACGGACTCTGTGTCTCTCTTGAAGCACTTAGAACAGGAGGGACACAAAGTCAGTCTTTCGAAATTGCAGTTTGTGAAACAGGAAATAAAGTTTCTGGGAAATGTTATCAGACCAAACAGTAAATCCATCTGTGACAAACGGGTACAGGCCATAAAATATGTGCCAAAACCAATTACGGAAAAACAATTATTGTCATATTTAGGAATGTGTGCTTATTGTCGTACATTTATTCCTAATTATGCCATTCTTGAACAGCCTTTGCAAGCCCTGATGACAGGGAAAGGGCTGAGGTCATGTGACAAGCTTGTTTGGGCAAGCGAAGCCGAAGAGGCATTTGCTAACATGAAAGAGCAAATGGCTCTGGCTCCCACTTTGGGTCTGCTGGATGTAAACAAACCGTTTGTTCAGATGGTTGTTGAGAAAAATGGGTTTATGACTTCTGTTCTTTTGCAGACTCATGGAGACAGACTGCGAACTGTGGCATATTTCTCAACCAAACTTGATGCAGTAGTGCAGGGCTACCACACTATTTGAGTTCTGTGGCGGCTGCTGAACTGGCAGTACTGGCATCCAGGGAATTTGTGGGGTATTCTGATTTAACTTTGAGGGTTCCACACGCAGTTTCCGTGATTTTGCAATAGCAGAGAACGTCGCATTTATCTACAGCCCGATGGCTGAGGTACCACACAATTTCATTGGACATGCCAAACATAACTGTTAAAAGATACACAACTTTGAATCCTGCCACACTCCTCCCCACAGAGGAGGATGGCGAGGAGCATCATTGTTGTCTGACAGCGCTTCAACAGGTGTGCACACCGCATCCAGATCTATTAGACAAACCATTAGACAATTGTGACAATATCCTCTTTGTGGATGGGTCGGCTTCCAAAGATCCACAAACAGGAAAGAATAAGGTTGGTTACGCGATAACCACTGAATTTGAGGTCGTGACATCTGGCAAACTGCCATCAAATTATTCAGCTCAGGCAGCTGAACTGGTTGCTTTAACAGAAGCATGTAAACTTATGGCAGACAAATGTGTGACAATTTACACAGATTCGCGTTATGCCTTTGGGGTAACACACGATTTTGGTGCTTTATGGAAGCACAGAAAATTTCTGAAGTCAGATGGTCGACCAATATTAAATGCATCTCTTGTGTCTGAGCTTGTGTTTTTACCAGACAAGGTCGCGATTTGCAAATGCGCAGCGCATACTAACGATAACAGTTCAGTCTCAACAGGAAACGCACGAGCAGACGCGGCAGCGAAGGCCGAGGCAGCGATGGAGACAAAAGAGACTACGTGTGCTTAGATATCTGACAATAACCTCAACATTTCTTCTTGTTTACAGAGCATGCAAACTTTTTCCATAGGCAAGGAGAAAACCCGATGGAAGGCAGCTGGCTGTAGTTCTAAGGAGAATGTGTGGATGAGCTGTGATGGCATGCTTTGTTTACCCAAACACTTCTTTCCTCATTATGGAAAGTTGATACATGGTTTAGACCATGTATCAAAAGAGGGGATGGTTGCGCAAATGAAAGAATTGTGGTTTGCTGAAAATTTTTGCAAAAGATGTGTCATTTGCAACACACACATAACGTGGCAAGAGGGATAAAAACACCTATAGTATCTCAACCACCATCAGGGGGGCCTTTTGAGGATCTGATGATGGATTTCATCGAGTTAACCCCTTGTGGGAAACACAAATACTGCCTGGTGATGGTTGACATGTGGTCCAAATGGGTTGAGGCCTTCCCTACCTCGAAACAAGACTCGACAGCAGTAGCGAAGGCTCTTTTAACCGAGATTGTTCCGAGATGGGGAATTCCAAGGAAAATCAGCTCGGACAATGGGACACACTTTGTCAATGAAGCAATAAAGCAGGTAGGTCGGTTTTTGGGAATTGACATGAGAACACACTGCAGTTATTGAGAGGGAGAATCAAACAATCAAGAAAAATTGGCTAAGTGCTGTGAGGAAACTGGGCTCACATGGGTTAAAGCACTCCCAATTGTGCTGATGTACATGAGAATGAGAAAAAGAGTCAAAACAAATTTAAGTCCATTTGAAATACTCTTTGGTAGACCACCATTCATGGGAATAGAAAGGGGTAGACAAGGGCTGCCATCAACAGATCTGTGTGAGAATGATATGTTGAATTATTGCAAAGAAATGTCTTCTCTGTTGTCCAATGTTTGTGTTCAGGTGAAAAGCTGCATAAGATCAGGCCTGGTGATTTTGTTGTGATTCGTGACCTGAGGAGAAAGAGCTGACAGGCCAAAAGTTGTCTGGCACCATTCCAAGTGCTACTAACGACTCACACGCCAGTGAAGGTCGCAGAGAGAGCTACGTGGGGGTTCATGCCAACCATTGCAGGAGAATCAGCAACAGGAAGAAATTGTTCCGAGTGAATGTCAATAAACGCCGAGATCAAGTTTGAACACCAAGTACCACTATCAGTGGAAGAGCAAGGCCAACCACAGAGAATAACATGGCCTGTGTGCAGAGTGGACCCCATCGTGTGGTCACAAGCAGTAATCATCGTGAAAAGGTACAAACTGAAAATAATTCAAGGAATATTAACAACAGACCCCTGCATTCTAGCTGTGTGTGTTTAAGAGGAGCAAGATACAAGAAGAAAAGGCAGGCAGCCCTAGTTGTGGAAACAGCATCCGGCTGGGCACCGTTAATCAGCAAAACAGATAAGACTCTGAGTGCGTCAAAGACTGAACTCCTCCACTTGCATTCTGGTCACACAGCTGCAGTACTGATCTAGCAAACGGAAGAAATGGAGCGTCCGAGACCGTGGCACCCATTCAGAGTGCAGGTAATGTGTGGTCTGGGTAAGAGTATGGGCATAATGACTTTGCCGGCAGTGACAATTTGTATGATGATACTGCACCTTACCGAGGGCTTGAGAGTGTTATCAACAGGAAACCACACCAACTGGAATGAGACAACTGCGCCAAACGATACCATCCAACGGTTCAAGAGAAGCGCATTTATGTTCGTGGAGCCAACGCATGGCCTGGAAGGAGAAATCATCACGATTCAGGAAGGAACGAATGTGAATTTCAACTGCAACCCGTTCCAAAAGAACTGTCCGAACTGTGAGGGACGCAGCAAAGAGTATGCACCTTTCTATGTCTGTAGAGATCCATGCAAGTGGGGCGACGTGAAAGCGTACTACTACGACTACAAGCAGGGGAACGACGAAAGATTCAGAGTGCAAACGAACCACAGACTCAGCAGCAACAGGGATGGAATGCGAGTAGAGCTGAGACAAGAAATTCTAATCAAGGCAGGTACTACTGCGGACTGGATAAAGAAGGAACCGACTGGTATGAGACGATTGACATAATTACAGTTGAAGCAGCTCCAACAACGACGACAAGACCTTTTGAGGCACCTGAGCTTGAACGAGAGACAGAGGAAGAGATGGCTTGGATGGGAAATGGAGACATAAGAAAAGGTCAAGCGAATCCTGAAGTGCAGAAGGCCATGATGAGTTGTCAAGGGAACAAGGCCTGTGCTCTGGCGATGTTGCAAAAGGAAGAACTGGAGATATCGACGAGCTGCTGGCTTTGTCTGCAAATGTCTCATGCTTGGAAAGCGGTCCCACTGACTGTAGCGACAGCAGAAGAAACAAAGTGTCTGATTCCACAGCAAATAACTGATGTGCTCAAAGCTGTCAGTGATCTGGAGAAAGGAAAGACACCAACGAGGCAACCTGCGGACAGCTGCGACCATGTACAGCAGTATAACCACACTGATTCCACCTCTGAGAATGACGGCGACACAGGGTGATGTATGCATTTGTCTGGACAATGGGAGACAGATTATAACAGGTTGGTCCGACTGCAGGGTCAGAATCAACGTGAAGGACAGAAGAATGGACAATTATACAGCCGTCATCAACGACAAAGAAGTCAACTTCACATGCCCATTCAGCAAGCCACATGAAACTTCACCTGCAGCTGTGTGGGTGTGTGGCAGCAGGGCATTTCATCAGATGCCAAAGAAATGGGCAGGGTGTTGTTATCCAGCGTTAATGAATGTGGGTACATCTGTGTATTTGCCAAACAGGGCACCCGGGGTGGGAAGGGAAAAAAGAAATGTTGAAATCTTGCCTGGGTTATTGCCAAAGCACTATGCAGGGTACACATTATCCGATCCGTGGACGACGCCTGGAGCGAATGTGGGGTGGTCATTGTTCTTAGGGGTGGGTACAACAGTAACAATTAATAAGATAAATGGGTTAGCATGGACAGTATTAGCAATAGCTAATAGCACAGAAAATGCTTTGACAATGATAAATGATGAAATGAAACAGTTAAGAGATGCGGCCATTCAAAACAGGTTGGGTCTTGATATGTTAACTGCAGAGAAAGGGGGAGTTTGAAAAATGTTTTGAATGTCTTGTTGTTTCAATATTCCAGATTACAGCAACAACATCACGAATGTAATTGAACACATGAGAAAAGCCGCACAGGAGCCAGAACATATTGAAAGTACATGGGTTACTTGGTTTATGAATCTCTGGGGAGGATGGGGGTATTGGCTGATTCAAACTGTGTTACCAATTGCGGTGATAGGACTGTTGATATTGTTATGTTTACCATGCATTATAACGTGTGTTTCCAGCTCAGTACAGAGACTGGTTAAAGCAGGGATGTTTGTTCAATTGATAAAAATGACAGTCTATCCAGAGCCAGATGAACACAAATATGATGATACAAGAAGCGAGAGCTACTGTGAAATGTGTTAAAATGAGGTATGTCTTTTCTTTCTGAGAATGTTTTGATATGTAAAGAGGGTTTGAAATGAGGGATTTTATTATACTTTATTCTTTGTATTTTTATAGCCTGCTGACATAACCAAAATGTTAAATTGATGTGTTTTTCCTACTTAATCTGTACACTATTCCTTGTTTATTCTGAGGTGACTGAGGGTCTGATTTTATGTCAGACGTGCAGTAACGGTGTTTACTCATTTAGCCCGGCTTCAGATAAAGTCTTTACTTGCTTGCTAATACTTAAGGGGACTATCCCCACAAAAAAAGCCTAAGCTGTTTATTTTTTTTTTCCTATCCAAATGTTATTTCACAAATGTTTAAGAGAGTGATCATTTATGTGAAAATCAGAGATGAAGAGTGTAAGTGTGATGATATGACTTAAAATTTGTCTTATTGTTTATTATTGTGATTGAGTAATCTGAATGATAAAAAGCGGGGAATTGTTGTAGAAATTTTGATACTCATTGATCAGTGATAATCATTGCAGGGGAATGCCTCTGTGTCTGAGGGATGCAGAGGGGAGGATCTGCTTTTGTTGAGAAACCTTGGAATAAAAGAGTATAAAATACAAGTCAGCCCTCCCCTCTGGGTCCCACTCACGGCAGAGATCAACTCCTGTGTAATGACCGGGTCCTTCTTGCAAGAATAAATCATTTTAAAAGACTTTGAGTCAGAGTGTCTCTTACGCAGTGATAATGGTTGGTTGATAATTTTTTTGCCACAACAACGTACATGGCCGTCCACGTGATGTAAAAGAAAACAGGACTCATTGGACCAGGCGACCTTCTCCACTGCTCCAAGGTACAGTTCCGCTGCTCGCATGCCCATTGTAAGCACTTTACCATTGTAAGGTGGACAGGGGTCATAATGGGCACTATAACCAGTCTGCGGCTATGCAACCCCATACGTAGCAGGGTGCGATGCACTGTGTGTTGTGATACATTCCTCCTATAACCATACCGGTTTGTAGTTTGTCCCTCCTATGACCACTGTCGGTAGGTACTCACCACTGCTGACCAGGAGCACCCCGCGAGCCTTGCTGTTTCAGAGATGCTCTGACCCAGTCATCTGGCCATAACACTTTGGCCATTGTCACTAAGGTCTTTACTCCAGCCCATTTCTCCTGCATTCAACACGTTGACTACGAGAACTGATTGTTCGCTTACCACCTAACTACCCATACAATGACATGTGGCCTTGCTAGGTCATGATCTATGTTATTCGCTTGTGAGTGTTCTTAATGTTTTGGTGAACACTTATCATAATGACTGTACAAACAAGAAGTACCCTAAGATCTACATGAACATATCATCCTTCCTTCCATGGATTGAAAAACGTGGAGAGATTTAAATGGTGTCATACATTATAAAATATAGGTATGCATCATATACTGTAACTTTAGTTGTGTCTTTGAAATTGTATAGCTCTGAATTTGTGAATGTTATTTTGAACTCTTGAAACTATTAAAATGGATAGTTATATTTTTACTCTTTGTTGCCACTAATACATAAACATCTTCATAAACACATTACAGCATAATGTATTTTGTTGTTTCTTTGTCTCTCTTCATTCCATCTATAGGGGAAAGAGGGACAAAAAAGTGTCTGGATAATCACACCTATAATATATGTTGTAGATATATTAGGAGATTTAAGGGATTAGATAATGTTAAAAGAATAGATCACCTAAAATGAAATAATATTGTTCCAAACGGTATGACTTTATTCTTTCATGGAACACAAAAGATGTTAGGAAGATTGTTAGGGACTACTGAGGATGAAATATACCTTGATGTTTTATGCTTGGCCCATGCAGCCACATATTCCCTTGACCCTTATGAACAGGCAGGGACTGCAATGTATACAATTATTATATTATACCTGAAAAGAATACTGTGTACTGGTTTTGTATCCTAATCATAATGGCTTAATCAAACCCTTCTACGGATTCAACATTCTGTCGCTGGTGATTCATTAGAGTGTGATCATTTTTGACGGACAGCAAATGTGTAACCCAAGAACACTACAAAAGAGTAAAAATTATATTTTGAAAAGAGTTAAAAAAAAAAAAAAATATTCTTTCTTAGTATAGGTAGATTTTTTTTTTGCTGATAAACATTCTACCCTTAATGATTTTGTTACTGTTTGTTCTTGTGACTTCCGTTTGTTGTGAGTCCACTGATGCATACCTGCTCATGGCTGTTTTTAACTTTGTACACATTTGTGGTTTGAGGTAAAAGGGGAGGAGAAATATTGGAGGTAGTGAGAGTGGGTTTGAGCATATTGAATTCATCTCCATACCTAAGGTTAAACCCATACTTTACTTCTCAGTATAGAATTGCACCATGTGTCTTTACATCTTTGTTCTCCACCTTGGTATCTCTGTGGCCGGTAAGATCCTATTCAATACTTTCTGAATTTGAAAATAAAGATGGATATTTTTTCAAGGACTTTTTTTTAAGAGAAATACTTAAGATGTCAGCTATTTGTTTAGTTGAAACATATAGAATGTAATTTATAAAATGTCTACAATCTAATTTCTTCTTAAAGATTATGATAAGAATAACTTTATGGTAACATGTTTTTGTCACAGTTGGGATGGAGAGTGGTATTACAGGAGGAAAAGTGGCTAAACCTTATTCTAGGCCATACATGGCATCCCTCCAGCATAACAGACATCACACATGTGGAGGGATGCTGATTAGACGTGATTATGTACTGACATCAGCACACTGTTTAAAGTGAGTATGTCCCAACCTGCATATGTTTGATTGTGTATATAAATAAGTTGCTTAAAAAGTCTGGTTGTAGTCTCAAATCTATTATTTTATCTGTCTGTACATTTGTATGTTAGTTACACAAATAGACCAAATTGCCTGATTATTAAATTTATAAATTCCATCCGCAGCCGCAGCACTTTCTCTAGTCGAAACCACTTAGTAGTTGTTCTGGGAGCACACAATATTAGCAAACAGGAGAACAGCCAGCAGATAATCCAAGTGGCAAAATATATTCAGCATCCTATGTATGACCAGAATAACAAGAAAGACTTAAGCCATGACATCATGTTACTAAAGGTATTTTCCTCTTCAAAGATTGTGACTCTAAATTTGTTTTGTTTGGAACTTTATATCTTGTAAAATTAATTAATTCACTGACTTCCATAATTTGCAGCTGAAGACCAAAGCCAAGTTAAATAAATTTGTGAAAGTTATGCCTCTTCCTAAGAAAAATGGGAAAATACCAGCCAATGTGAAATGCTCCATTGCTGGCTGGGGTTTAAAAAACCCAAAAGATGATCGTGCATCAAGTGTGCTGCAGGAAGTCACTCTCAAACTGCAGTTTAGCTTTGAATGTAAAAACAAGTGGAAGGACTATTTCAACTCTGAAAGAATGATCTGTAGTGTCTCTGATGGGAAGCATGCTTTTTGTCAGGTATTATATGATATTATATTATATATTATATCATATTATATTACATCATATTATCAATATCTGCGTGTCTCTCTCTCCCCTCATATAGGGTGATTCAGGAAGTCCTCTTATCTGCAATACTACACCTCTAGCAATTGCTGCATATACATTTGCTAATGACTGTACAAGTAGAAAGTATCCTGAACTCTACATAAAAATCTCCTACTTCCTTCCTTGGATTAAAAAGAAGATTGGAAAAAAATTCAATATATGATTGAACTAATGATATTGAAGGTTCACGAGTAACTGAAAAGTAATTTTAAAGCATAACCATTTTTCTTTTACCTAATAAAATAAGTATTACTTTTGACAATGTGTTTAACATGACTCACATGTGTTGGAGACTTTAGTCATGTCAATGGCAGAGAAAAATCATTTTTTTTTCAATGAAGGGGTGGTCCCCCATTCACGGTGGCCACCATGTTGATATCGCATGACCCGCAAAATACTACTCACTAAGTTGGTAAACCCCCAATAATAAGACTGCATTAAAATGTGCCATTCACTTTTTCAGAAAACATGCATTTGTGTTTAGCCAAACTGAAATTATTAATAAACTCCTTGTATGTGTATGCATACCTGGCAATACATTTTAATATCCAACATGCAGTGAAATATGATATTTATTGTTGATATTTGTATGTGTTTTATATCTATAAATGTTATCTTTTGTCATTTCAAGTGTGATCTTACCAAGCAGGATGTATCAATAATAATAATAATAATAATAACAACACTAATAATTTATTAAAAAATAATATCAGATACATTTTCTTTATTAAAAATACAATAAATATATACAATCTTTAGGAGTAACTGTCAGGTTTAGCGAAAGGGAAAATGACTAAGTTGTATGGCTGGTATAGTTTGAAATCTTTAATAACAAAGTGGTAAAAAAAACATAAATTACAAAAATTACAGGGAAAAATGAACAACAAGAAAACTGACAAACTGACCGAACAGGAACAAGACCAAATATCTAAAGTCAGGTAACATCACAAGGCAATCAAGCCATTGACAAATTAAACAAGTCCAGTATATACAGTATACATAGAAAGGTAAAGGGGAACAGAGGAACCAAATAAGAAAATCAAGGTCTAACAAGGGGGTGTGGCCTGGGAGCAAAAGAGAGTGAAGAGCACATGGCACACAGAACAACAACAACAACAACAACAACTACAAACCATGTGCTCAGACATTGACAGATTAAACAAAAACTACTGGACGGTCATGGCAGAAACCTGACAATAACTGTATTTAAGGTTGTTATGTGGAGGTGAGTGGGGAGATTCTGTTATACCTCCATAATTCTTAACATAACTGGAAAAAATCCTAAACCGACTTGTCAAAAATGGGTGGAACCTTAGATGGTCTCAATCAATACAAAAATGTTACACTTACTACTACATGGGCACACTGACTCAGTAATGTGACAAGAGTTTCAGGCCATCACAGACCCCGCAGGAAATGACAACACACTTCCTGTTACTGTTATCTTTAGAAACTACTTGATTGGAAGAACAATAAAATGCGTCCCAGGCATGTTTCAAAATGCAGAGAGTAATGGCAATTGATTACGAATTGATGACTATGACTAAAGGTGAAAACACATAAAAACCTGTCCGTGATGATGATATATTGTGCTTAGCAGTTAACTTCTGTTTTTACTGACATGTAGAACCTTTCAAACTCTGTCTCTTCAAAACAAGTTTTAACATTACAACTATCTTCAAAGAAAAGCATTGTGCTTGAATGATCAATGGCACTTTCCTCAACACTGTCAGAAAAAAGTAAAACAAGGCACTTTTAGGGGTACGACAGCTTGTCACTGGGGCAACACCCTCAACAGTACACCCACTGTACCTTCTTTATAGCCTAAGGTACTAATTTGTACAGTACCGTTTAGGGTACAAATACATTTGTATTGCATGTAAAGGGTACAGTAGGTGTATCTTTGAGGGTACTGCCACAGTGACAAGCTGTTGTACCCCTAAATGTACAATAGTGAGTGTATTTTTATTATTAAAAAATTCCATTAAAAACATCTGTTGGGGCATAGAAGAAAATATATTACTTTATAAGGATTACAAACCTTAAGGGCCCTTCACAAGGACAGTGGGTAAGGTTTTAGCCTCAGGCTGCGGCCGCACTATTTGGTACAATGACCCCAAAGGAATTTGGACAGTTAAGCCACTTTAAAAGTGTTTAAATGCCTTGCATTAGATAAGAATATATGGCATTTATTTATTAATAAATAAATAAATGCTAGTCATGACAACGGGCCCCACCAGTGCAAAAACGGTCATACTTTAAAATATATAAAACCACTGTAAATGTGATGAGTGGATTTTTTTTGAGAAAGCACAAAAATAAAGACTTTATAGCTCAGACAAATAACATATCAGTTATTTGTCCATTGTGTTATGATTTTATAATCAAACATTTATTTTTCAAAAGTCTTTCAAATGTTTATGAAATGTGAGGTGTCAATTTTCCAGAGTTTTACGGTAGCTCTCTGTATTGCTGGAACACAGCACAGTTAGAGAGGGAAATAAACAGCAAAAGGATTTAACGAATGAAATAAACAACAACGAATATCTGATGTTTCATGGGAGCGGTGGTGCGCGCGTACATAGAAACAGTGTGCGCACACGCGCGGTATGTCAGTCAAGAATGCGCGCTCTCAATCTCACAAGGTCACATTTAAACAGAGATATATGCTCTCCATGGTATCAGTCATAACAGGAAAAAATAAAAGTTTATCCTGCAATAACGGCGTTAAGACGCCATCAAGCAAATGCTTATTACATTTGCGTTATGGCGTCTTAACGCCGTTATCTGCGTTAGGCTACTTCACCGCAAAACGCTAAAGAGGGAACAAAACTTTGACTTATCACTGGAGCAGTTTTGGAGTTAATAGTGGATATATCTCTTAGTGGAAGATATCCCTTGTTTGTAAACGTATCAAGTGTGATGTGGAACACTCTTGGAGTTTATGAGATGACACAGTGTCTTTTTCAGTGATAACATTCATATCTGTTTTCTTTATTGCAATGAATGCGGTAGAAAGTGGCTCTTTTTGAAAAATTAAAACCACACCATGAGAACATTTAAAAAAATTGTTACACCCCTAATTTATAGGCTTTTAGGCTTGTATGAAAAAAATATATATTATAAAATGAATAATTCTTACTATAAAAAAAATGTCAAAAAACTATTCTTAACTTCTTAAACTATTTCAAAGAGTTCTTATCAAAAAATCCTTCATGTGCAGCAATGACAGCTTTGCAGATCCTTGACTTTCTAGCTGTCAGTTTGTCCAGATACTCACGTGACATTTCTTCCCACACTTCCTGTAGAACTTGCCATAGATGTGGCTGTCTTGTCAGGCACTTCTCACACACCTTACAGTCTAGCTGATCCCACAAAAGCTCATTGGGTTTAAGTATTGCATACTGTGGCAAATCAAAAACAAACTCAAAGACAACATTAAGCTTCATTTAACAAACCTAATAGCTTTCAACTGTGCTTGATATAATTTCAAGTGTTTTTCTAGTACCATATTAGCAATTTAGCATGATTACTCAAGGATAAGGTGATGGAGTGATGGCTGCTGGAAATGGGGCCTGTCTTGATTTGATCGAAAATGACTTTTGTCAAATAATGATAATGCTGTTTTTTTACATCAGTAATGTCCTGACTATACTTTGTGATCAGTTAAATGCCACTTTGGTTAAAGTACCAATTTCCTTCAGAAACAGCAAAATCTGTACATTACTTCAAACTTTTGGCAGCCAGTGAATATATAAAATTAATGTCATGGTCCGGTCACCTTGTCAGGTTGGGTTCTGCCTGATGGGACTGTGGCAGTATCAGCCTGCCTCAGTGTTTTGTGTACTCTCTTTTTGTGAGCACACGGTCCGATTATTTGGGACCGCATGCGCCCTCTGGTGATGTCACAGCCCTGTCACCTTGCCAGGTTGAGTTTTTGTCTGACAAGGTCCGTGGCATCATCGTTCCCTGTCTGTTTTTGTCAAAGCGTGTTTACGTTGTTTGCCCGTATGTTTTTCAGGTGCTGCCAGCATGCTGAATAAGAATTTCCATTGGAACACTGATCATTACAACCTTCAGCTGCCAGCGGCACCTGCCTCTTGTTTGTTCCCTGCTTAAGAACTTAAATTCCCTCACATGTCATGTCCTATGCAGATCATTGTTACCATGATAGTCAAGTGGAGGTGTTGTTTGCGGTCAATGTTAACTGTGCTCTCTTGTAGTTGGAGCTTGCTTGTGTGTCTGTTGGTTGCCAGCCTGTTTAGGTGTGGTTACCTTCAGATTTGCCATGGCTTAAGCCCTGTTCCCATTAAGCCCTGTTCCCATGGAGGAGGATCTCGTCTGGGCTTGTTTGCTTTGTGTTTGGAAAAATAACTTTTTGTTGATAAATCCTATTGAACTGTTTCCCTCTGCTCTTGGGTCCTGTCTCGCACCCACCCATGACACCAAGGCTATACGGTTCCAGCTTTGTGCCCCTGAGCTTTCCAAAGTTGAGTAGCCCTGGGTTACAATTTACATGAAAGTACCAGGGAACGTGTATTTTTAGGTGTTGTGACAAGTCGGCATCTCTTCAAAATGTTTTTTTTTTATTTTTATATCTTAATCACCTTTCAACTTTTTCTGGAAGTGCAAACAAACTAGTTAATATGGTGAAGTGGAAACAACTTGACAATTAACAACACGTGGCAGACAACAGGGGATCGTGACATAAGCCCCCCTAAGAAAACAAAAAAAAAAGAATACCCCAAAAAAAATTCGTCCAAGGAGTGAGGGGGGGGGGGGTAGACAGACCAAGGAGGGCACAAGGGGCAAAACGGACAGTCCAAGGGAGCACAAGGGGCAAACAGACAGTTCAATGGGGCACAAGGGGCAGACAGGCAGTCCAAGAAGGCCACAAGACGGGACTGGGTCAGGTGGCCTGGGCACTGGCCACAGGGCAAGGACAGGTTCAGGAGGCCTGGGAAGCAGCCACAGGACAGGGACAGGTTTAGGTGACCTGGGAGCTGGCCACAGAGCAAGGATAGGTTCAGCAGGCCTGGGAGGCGGCCACAGGACAGGGACAGGTTTAGGTGGCCTGGGAGCTGGCCACAGAGCAAGAACAGGTTCGGGAGGCCTGGGAGTCGGCCTCAGGACCACAGCCATGAGGAACTCCAAGGGCGGAGCCGTGGAAGACTCAGGTGGCAGTGCCATGGGTGGCTCAGGAGGCGGAACTGTAGAAGGCTCTGGAGACGGAGCCGTGGGAGTCTCGGGAGGCGGAGCCGAGAGCGGCTCAGGAGACGGAGCCGTGGTAGGCGGAGCCATGGAAGGCTCAGGAGGCAGAGCTGTGGGAGGATCAGGAGGTGGAGCCGTGGAAGGCGGAGTCATGGAAGGCTCTGGAGGCTCGCTGACAGGTGGGGCAGGCGTGAAAGGACGAGCCATGGATGACTGGAGGGTCACCACTGTGGGAGGAGAGGCAGGGTCCTCCTCAACAATGCCCACAGTGAACGGCGAGCCGCAGGCCAGCAGAGTCTCCTCCACGAATTCGCGGAGAGTCCAGCCACGCGTCGCCGGTGGCAACCGCTCCTTGAGCTAACTATTCAGGTTGCCCCGGAAAAAGACCACCAGGGAGGAGTCCGGGAAGTCCGCAACACTCGCCAGCTTGAGGAAATCGCAGATGTGGTCCTCCACAGGACGGTCCACTTGTTTGAGGCAGAGGAGTTCTTAATTCGCCCATTGCACCGCTAGATCCATTTTTGGTCGATCGTTCTGTTACGATTGTAGGAGGAGGCAGACGAGGAGTGAGGATCTACAGGCAGGTTTTTATTAAACAAAGTGGAAACAGACAAAACAGGAACAAAGGAAATATCCACGATGGGAAAACAGAAACCAAAAACACAAAAACATCAAGGGTACACGAACTGGGTAAACCGTGTGACGCCCAGCAATGTGTGGTCACATTATGTAGTTAAATTTTGTATATTTTGAATAGTTGGCATATGTCTATTGCTTTATAAGGGCCTCATTTCTTTCATTTGGTGTAAATTAATTTTTTAAGCTGTATTCCAAATGTCCACCACAAGGGGGCCTCGCGTCCTAGTGAGACGGCATATTGTGGCTGTAGCCGACTCTCGTCTTTAGTCTGGCAGAAGCGAGAGAAGGAAACACAATACCTGTTGCCGGTCTCATCATTTTCCTGTTCTTTTCAGGTTAGTCGCTAGCAAAAATACACAAACGTGGTCAAAATAATGTTAGTATAATGTATAAATGCTTTCCGGGTTTTATACTGGATGAAGATTGTAGTTAATTGTTATTTAGAGGAACACGGAGAAACGTGGTCGGAATGCTACAGCTACAGCCAAAGTTCACTTCACTTACACACACGCGTGTGTGTCGCGTTGGGTATATTTTCCTATTTTGAGGCTCCTGTGTGATTTTATTTTGTAAAGTCCTGTCATGTTAAATGCTGTTTAAGCAGTGTGTGTGTTTTGAAATACTGTTAATATGTACAGAGTTAACTGTTGCTTGTGTAATGTCTCACGCCAGCTGTGCTATTTTGTTAATCGAATTAACAGCATTTTGCTACTAGGTTAGCATTCAGCCTGTGTGTCTGGAATTTTATTTGTAATGAGTAACATTGCAGTTATTATTACAGTTATCAAAATTGTAAGCAGCAGACCAAAGTTTTGGAAAAAAAAGTGTATTTTAATTTCATTTGGAAAATGAAGACAAACGGAACACATGGATTCTGAAAATTATGTTTATTTGGGAAACTGAATTCAAGTTATGTTGTAATTATGGTAATTTACTTAAATATGTTCTTATGAGAAGGAATGTGAAATTGAGAACATATTAAAAGTACATCTTTATGTGTAAAATAAAGTCTGGCAGAAGCGAGAGAAGGAAACACAATACCTGTTGCCGGTCTCATCATTTTCTTGTTCTTTTCAGGACAACATTTTAATTTGACCACAAATTTTTATTTTGTAAAAATCCAAATAACTTTACAGATCTTTATTGTAAAGGGTTTAAACAAAGTTTTCCATGCTTGTTCAATGAACCATAAACTACTAATGAACGTGCACCTGTGGAAAGGTTGTTAAGACACTAACAGCTTACAGATGGAAGGCAATTAAGGTCACAGTTATAAAAACCTAAGAGACCTTTCTACGACTAGGTGACGTAACCTTGACGCCGATGTAACGAACTGTAAAATAGGTCAGCTCTCTTTGTGGAAGTTTGGCTCTGTGCTTGATGGCGGCAAACGCCGTTAAGTCAATAATGACAAAATATCAAAAACGTCGTAATGGAACTGGACCAGAGACACTAGTTAGTATTGATGAAACAGATGAGGAGGATGATCAAATGGATGTTGGTAGGACAAGAGATGAGGGAAACAGAGATACGAAGGAAGACGTTGAAGGTAATACTGAAATTCGAAGAGGAAGGTGGAATAAAAAAGGTAAGACCAATTAATGAAAGAGTTGAGGAAAGTAGTGTTAAAGATTGGAGATTTGATGGCAGTATTTAACAATTAAGTCCAAAAAAGGAAAGTGATGAAAATCAAAGTAATATGCAAACAGGAAGTAGTGAGTAGCAAACTTGTAGGTAAGAGGCAGTGGGTAAGTGGAGTTATATCTGGTGTGCCATTAGGAGTGTCTATGGAAGAGCTTAAAAACATAACATAAATGGAGGGCATATAGTTGGTGCTAGACAATTGTTTATGAATAGAGAAGGGAATAGAATAGAGAGTCTGTCAGTTGATTTTAGATTTGATGGAGCTATTTTGCTGGAAAAGGTCAAGCTTGGATTATCAGTTACACAGTGAGACCGTATATGCCTCCTCCTTTAATATGCTATAATTGCCAAAAGTATGGGCATGTAGATACGGGGGTGTAAGTCTAAGAAAATATGTGCAAGATGTGGTGGTCGGGGGGTGGGGGAGACTTGCAAATGGAGGGAAGGAATTAGTTAAATTCAGAGATGGAGGGTACCACAGAGGATACAATGATTGTGAATAAAGTAAATGTATAAAAGTAAATTTATTTCAGCTGTTTATAGCTGAAGTAAATAATTGTACTGCGTAAACAGAAAAGACAATTAAGATTCAAATTATAGTCAGGGCAGCAGAGAGATACACAGGAGTAAAAGGTTTATAATGGGTAATGATTAGGGATGGGCTGGTGACTGAGGCACAGTACAAATTGACTGGTGGTGGAAGATCTGATGGAAATTAGGAACTTGGTGTATTTGAATGATGGGGTTATACAAGGGTAAATGTGGATACAGGGAAAGAATCCTTATTAGATTTAACATTAATATCTGACTCAATTGCAGGGAGTACTGAATTGGAAATAATGTGACAAGCCACTATAGGAAGTGATCACTATCCAATTTGAGTAAATACAGGAAGAAGTGAAGTGAATCTAGGAAATTTGGGTAAATGGAGGTATGCGAGTTGGGAAGAATTTATGAGTTGAGTGAAGAGGGTTGATGCAAGTGGCTAGAGACATTCCTATATTTTATACTCTTGCTTAATATTATACAAGCATATTCATGTATCCACAACCTTTGAATTAGAATATAATCATATACTTCACATTCATGAAACCAGCTTATATGGCATTATCATTGTATTAAGACTTCATGTATTCCTTGTATGTCCATCCTTGTATTCCTGTGTTGTATACATGTTACCAGGCACAAGCCTTATATGTTCAATGTGATAACAGCACAGTCAGATTGACGGGTCATGACCTCCGTCGAAGATGGCCACATATACTCTCACCCATTTATATCAGCTAACCTTGGAGGCCAGGATAGCATTATTTTGATATATATTTTGACAGTCTCAGTTACAGACATTTCACTACCACCAACAGAAAGAAAATTAAATCTTCATGGACTGACTGGCTTTTGTACTGTGACTCTTTCACAACCTGTCATGTTACAAATGTAACCACACAACCATTTGTGGTTAAAATTTTCAATTCAAATCTGGGTTGGGACAAATCAAGTCAGTACTATATTGGGCATGGACATTTTGAATCAAATTGAAGCATATATTTTAATTACTCAAGGTAAAATTACTGGACATATATTTGCCAAGCCCATTGCACTTTGTGACAAATATGGGGCCAGATCTAACTGTCGCTGCTGTTTCATCAAAAGGAAACCGATCAATCCGATGAATCACTAATTCAATGCCTTTCTGAGCTCTAACCTAAATTGTGGTAAAAAAAAAAATGCATGTGGGTTTATGCAAAATTTAATCTTTGAATGTTTCAGGTGCATATCATCCTCCTGTGTTCCAATATCCTCTCAAACGGGACGCTTAGAAAGTTGCACAGGACAATTTTTTGTGAATTTAACCTGACAGTAGCTAAAATTTGATATCCATTGAATGGTGTTCAGTGATATGATTTGGAATGAAATCCAGATTTCAACTTTCTGTTTATGACAGGAGACGGTGCCAATGGATTTTAGCTATTACAATTATGCTTCTACTCTTTTGGATTTCTGTTGAACTGTCTGATTATTATTTTTTATTATTTTTATTTTATTTAGGCAAGACCTTTATTTAGGCTGTGATGATTCTGTCTTCCCCCCCAAACCAATGAAAGACATTTGTCTTTTATTATTAGTTATTTAAAATATTGCCAAAGCGAACAATGCGGCAACCTAGTGGCATGAGGTGATGACCCAATGATGGGTAAGACTCTCCAATGGCCAAAAGGGGGAGCAACCTAAGGCAGGGCTTCACTGCCCTGGGGCACCTGCCCAAGATGGGAGGTATGAGATGGGTAAGAAAGTGGATGGTATGCTTTCACAAACGTGAGTTTCTCTAAACCCGAGAACTAACCGCACCCAAATGGCTAGATTAACAGTGATGAACAAATGTTCACAATCTAATGTTACTATGCTGGCAGATCACATCCTAAAGAATTTAATCATAGAATGGGAAATGGAGTTGGCTTTTGAGGACCATTTCAGGACAAATGTGGGCTAAACTTTTATTATTTGCTTATAAAACATTATTAGTTATGTATTATATATGAGTTGTATTAACTCCTCTTGATCTAAAGTATGTTATAAGACATTGTTTATGATTTTATGCACTGAACATTCTTAAGTTTAAGAGTTAAAATCAAACCAAATTGTGTTGCTCAGGGCCGTTGCCCAAGATGTACAATCCAAAGGATGTGGAGATGGTCAAAAAAATTGACTGCCAAATTGTCTGATAAAGGATTGTGGATTTTGAACGTTAAAGTTATCCCACCAATGGGATATCAAACCAAATTAATTTATTTGTATCATGGTTTGGCTCACCAAGGAGTCAACAAAATTGAGCGGTGCGGTCGAATTACAAAATAAATCCTTGAAAATGGCTCTCCTTGCAAAATTAAGCGAATTTGATGGTGGATGGTTCAGACACCTCCCCTCCGTTCTCATTGCTATGAAAGCAATGCCAAATCAGACGACAGGGTATGGGACGACCCATGCCCTTACAGTTCAACACTCCAGTGGTGAGAACGGGCTCGAGGGGTCCCTTAAAATACTTTTTGCAGGAGTATCTCAAATTGTTGATGGAATTTCTCAAAAATACGCACTATACCGCCCTTAGCACACAAAACATGAGAGATACCACCCATGATGCATATAATCTAGGGGTGAAAAATCCAGTACAAGTGGGGGATGAGGTATTAATTAAGAAAGTGGGAATCTTTGGATCAATGTCTACACAATATGATGGCCCTTATCCAGTGTTGTTGACAATTCCAACCTCTATGCTTGTTGAAATCAAGCCAGGCTTGACTCGATTGATGCATTTAATGCAAACTGAACTATTCCTGCTTGCTATACTAACCCTAAACCTCCGACACCATGGCTTAATGCTGCTACAATAATAACACTACTTTCCCCCTGACACGTCAGCCGAGTGAAAGTGCCTTAGGGTGCTGATGTAATGCCTCTCCGATAAAAATGAGATGATGTTGCAAAAGAAAAGAAGAAAAAAGTAACTAACTTGTCGGGAAGGGTCATCCCTTCCATGTGTTTTTCTTTCCCCCTCTACTCTTCCTATCAATACATACAGTCAGGTCCATAAATATTGGGACATCGACACAATTCTAATCTTTTTGGCTCTATACACCACCACAATGGATTTGAAATGAAACGAACAAGATGTGCTTTAACTGCAGACTTTCAGCTTTAATTTGAGGGTATTTACATCCAAATCAGGTGTACGGTGTAGGAATTACAACAGTTTGTATATGTGCCTCCTTTTTACGAAATGATTGCCCTTAGAAATGAAATTGACCAACACATGAAAGAATCCTCTAGTGACAATAACCTTGATTTCTTTTCCTGGGTAGATAAAACATTAGGAAATACTGCCCAGAACACTTTAAAACAAACTGGGTCAGCAATAGCTTTAATTTTTGGTTGGGTCTTCCTCCTGTATACTGGTACACGCATAAGTATGTAGCTCTGTGCTCTTTGTAAAAAAAAGCATGGTGTTTATGCACCTCCTGAAAATAGAATTCCTGATGGCCAAGGAATAGTTTAATAGGAATAAATTAAGATTAGATCAATGTGAGTATTGTCTAATTCTCAAGTGGGGGACTGATGCAAGTGGCTAGAGACTTCCTCTTTTTTTTATACTTTTGCTTGATATTATACAAGCATATTCATGTATCCACAACCTTTGAATTATAATATAATCATATACTTCACATTCATGAAACTAGCTTATATGGCATTATCACTGTATTAAGACTCCATGAATTCCTTGTATGTCCATCCTTGTATTCCTGTGTTGTATACATGTTACCAGGCACAAGCCTTATATGTTCAATGTGTGTGTGTTAGAAGATTACTTCATGCTCGTTCTCTATCCTTGTAAATGGTTTGTTAAATGGTTTGTGCTTTCTGTGCCCAACATTCCCATGAGAAACTGGAGCACTGTTTGGGACAAAGTATATACATTTTAGACTCTTAGTATATAAACTTGTTGCCCTTTTGACCTGATGAGGTTTCAGAGCTGAATTCAGAGAGCTTGGTGCTAACTTAGATATAACTCAAGCAATTTGCAGACTGGAGTCTTGCACATACGCATATACAAGATAAGACACACTTTTGTAGTTCTGGTGTTTCCTTAACATGCAAGGCCACTTAACTGCAGACTTTGCACTTCAGTGGGTCATAACAATCCTTGAGTTAACTCCAAACCGTGCAGAATGCGCTGTACCAAATAAGGAATCTTTTTGGCACAGTCTCAAGAGGGTATAATACAATAACTTAATTTTTGGTTCTCAGACTAACAACTCAACTCTCTCGCTCTTCGCATCTGATCTCCAACTTTGAGGCCTCATCTTATTATCTATACTTTAACTTTGACTTCTTTCATTTAATTACTTGTTCATTTTCACTAGACAAGACATAGTATTGTTAGATTAAGTCCTTGGATATATCTTTAAGATATATCTACTTAACATTAAAGAACCAAACGTAACTTTTTTTCCTCTTTATTACATTTACTCTCATTAATTCATATTCTATTCATTTTACTAATTTCTGTATAAATAAAACTTTGTTATTTTCCATCTGCTAGATCTCACTTCATCAAGGGTTTAAAGAACATTATAATAGAAACAGATAGATCGGTAGAGATGATCAGTAGAGAAATAGTACAAGCAATTTAAATAGCAGCAAATAAGTATATACCAAAAAGGAAAGGGGGTAGAAATATTAACATAGTTCCCTGGTGGAATGAAGAGTGTGCATGTGCCATAAGAAGGAAAAGGAAAGCATTTAGGAGAGTCAGGAAATCACATAATTTTCAAGATTTGATAAGAGTATAAACAAGCACAATCAGCTGTAAGAAGGACAGTAAGGAAAGCCAAGAAGGTGTATTGGATGTCATACTGTAGTGGAATAGGGAAGAATACATCAGTAGAGGAGGTGTGGGCCCTGATTAAGAAAATTAAGGGAATTCAAAAGAATAATGGATATCCAGTTTTTAGCATGAATGGAGAAACAGCTGTGGAGGATGTAGAGAAAGTGGAAATGTTTCTAAAGGTGTTTATTAAAGTAAATCATTCTGAAAATTTGACTGAGCAGAGTAAGAAAATAAGAGAAGATGTGTTGAAAGAGTATCCAGATTTAATGGGGAAAAAAAGAGACCGTTAATCATCTGTTGGTTGTCTCATTCTTTATGAGTGAATTAAAGAGGGAAGCGAGAAGAATTAAACAATCTACTCCAGCTTTGGAAGTTAGTTCATGTATGAGGCGATTTTAGCATTTTATAATAGAATATGGATTGAAGTTATACTTCCTCAAAGTTGGAAGGAAGCATTAACTATACCCATTAAAAAGCCAGTGAAAGATTCAAGTAATCCTGTAAATTATAATCCAATAGCTCTAACCTCTCATTTATGCAAGGTAATGGAGAGCATGATAACTGATAGATTGTGATAACTGATATATTGACATATCATTTGGAAAAAGGGAGCTGTTTTTCTCCTTATCCAAGTGGGTTTAGGTGTGGAAGTGGGACTTTGGATCCAATATTATCATTAGAAGCTGATATGAGAAAGGTATTTATAAATAAGGAAAGTGTTATCACTGTTTTCTTCAATATAGAAAAGGCGTATGATATAATAATAAAGCTAGGAAAGATGATATAAAAGGAAGAATGTATAACTGGGCTAAAAAGTTTTTTAATTGGGAGAAGAATTAGGGTGAAGGTTGGTGGAGCTATATCCTCTAGTGGTGTGATTGATAATGGAACACCCCAGGGCTGTGTAATAAGTCCACTTTTATTTATCATGATTAATTATGTTTTCTCACGGATACATACAAGTATGGGGAAATCATTTTTTGCTGATGATGGGGCTTTCTGGTTTTAAAGGAAATAATATAGGATATAATATAAAGAAAATGCAATGTGCGTTAAATGAAGTATAAAAGTGGTCAGGGGAAAATGGTTTCAAGTTTTCAGTGGAAAAGACAAAAATGATACTTTTTACAAATATTAGAAGGAAGGTGGATGTTAAATTAAAATGATATAAACAAGAACTGGAAGGTGTAAATATAATAAGATTTCTAGGACTATGGTTTGATAGCAGATTAACCTGGAGAGAACATATAGAAAAGATGGTGGGAAGATGTAAGCAAGTAGTGAATGTAATGAGGTGTATTTCAGGACAGGAATGGGGTGCAGATAGTTTGGCTTTAAAAACTATATATACATCTATGATAAGATGTATATGGGATTATGGTTGCATAGTGTATGGTTCTGCAAATAAATATTATTTAATTAAATTGGATAGAATTCAGTCTCAAGTCATAAGAATTTGTTGCGGAGCATATTTGACTTCTCCAGTATCAGCTCTTCAAGTAGAGATGGGTGAAATGCCTTTGCAGATAAGAAGACAACAATTAATGGCGTCTTATTGGGTAAATCTAAGAGGTCAGAGTGGGAATCGCCCTACAAAAATGGTATTGATGCCTAGTTGGGAATATGAGAAGAGTGCAATAGTTTTGGAGTGTGGTATAATTATAATTCCTTTATTTCCAGTGCCATTGTGGGGTATGCCCCAATCAGAACCAGACTACATTAGTTCAGCTGGCGATAAATATATTATATATATTAACAGTACACATATACAGCAGAATCAACTCTGTACTAAAGCCCGTCAGAACTATGACAGCACGATAAACAGACATGGGAAACACGTCCTGCAGCTCTGTAAAAGTCTGGGGTTATATATAGTTAATGGCAGGACAAGGGGAGACTCTCTGGGTCGGTTTACTTACTGCTCACCTCAAGGTAGCAGCACAGTGGACTATGCTATTACAGATCTAGACCACAATAAGATCAACTACTTCATGGTGATGTCACCGCTTCCCTTCTCAGATCACAGCCATATAGTCATTAGTATAAACAAGTCAGCAAATCTGCCATCTTCTGATCAGAACATTCAATTGTATTCCCTCCCCACCAAATTTATATGGAAAAATGACAGTCCTGCACGGTATGAGGCAGAGCTCCACAGCATTCATGTCCAGAATATGATAGACACATTTATCTACACCAAATTTAGACAAGACAAGTATCAATTTGGCAACAGAACAGTTAACCAAAATATTTCATACAGTAGCCGGCAAAGCCCTGAGAATAAGACAAATATACAGGAGAAAGAAAGATTTTTTTGATAAAGATTGTCAATCATTAAGAAAGGAATTACGATCATTATCAAATGAAAAACACAGAGACCCCGCAAACCAGCACACACGCTTCACATATCACCAAACACTGAACATGTACAAGTCACTACTGAGAAGGAAAAGAGCTGAACATATGACAGTTAAATTCAACAAGATCGAGGAGGCTGTCAATGAAAACTACTTTTGAGATTTATGGAATCATTTAGATCAATCAAAAAAGTCAAATCCATTCCCATCTGTAACCCAAAACTCTGGACAGAACATTTCGGAAACCTCTATTTACAAAATGAACCAAACCTCATCCAAAAACACCTGACCTCTCAACTAAACAATCTGGAACACACAATAAAAGATCAATTAAACAATTTGGATGCCCCCATATCTTTAAATGAACTGACTGAAAGGATGAAATCCCTAAAAAATAACAAATCTTGTGGCTTGGATGGAATATGTAATGAGATGCTGAAACACAGCAGCCCCATACTCAAAGATGCTATTCTGAAATTATTCAATCTCTTATTAAAATCAGGACACTTTCCTCAGAACTGGAAGAAAAATCAAATAACCCCAATTCTCAAACAAGGGGACAAGTACAACCCCAATAATTACAGGAGCATTACAGTCAGCAGCAGCCTCGGGAAACTCTTCTGTTGCATTATAAACAACAGATTAGTGAACTTCATCCAAGAACACAAGACGCTAAATAAATGTCAGATTGGATTCATGCCTAAACAGAGAACAACTAATCACATCTACACACTTCACTCACTTGTTCAAAAATGTGTTCAGCAAACAAAACAAGGCAAAATATTCGGCTGCTTCATTGACTTTAAAAAGGCCTTTTGATTCTGTTTGGCATGATGGACTCTTCCTGAAACTTATCCAGAGTGGCATCGGAGGAAAGACATATGATGTCATAAAAGACATGTACACAGACAATAAATGCTGTGTGAAGATTAATGACAAAAGAACCAATTATTTCAATCAGACCAAGGGAGTTCGTCAAGGCTGCAGCCTCAGCCCAACTCTCTTTAATATCTATATTAATGAATTGGCCACAACCCTTCAAAAGTCATCTTGCCCTGGACTGATCTTAGATAGCAGAGAAATCAAATGCCTCCTTTATGCTGACGACCTCCTGCTGCTGTCCCCTAATGAAGAGGGACTACATCAAAGCCTCTCCATTTTAGAAACATATAGCAGAGATTGGGCTTTACCATTAAACATGGAGAAGTCCAAAGTCATGATCTTTCAGAAGAAAAAAAAAAAAAAAATCGCATTTTGAGCAATAAATATATATTCACAATTGGGGGAACAATCCTTCATCATGTCAACCACTATAATTATTTGTGTCTTACAATCTCTGCTTCAGGACAGTTTGATTTGGCAATAAAAGATCTGACTGACAAAGCCCGTAGGACATATTATAGTATAAGAAAATCATTATTTAAATTCAACCCCCCCATTAAACTGTGGCTGAAAGTCTTCGACAGCATCATCAAACCTATACTCCTATATGGCTGTGAAATCTGGGGCGTCAAATATAAATTAAATTATGAATCTTGGGACAAAAGCCCTGTTGAAATTTTCCACCTAGAATTCTGTAAAAACATCCTGGGAATTCACAGAAGTGCCCTGAATCTGGGTTGTAGAGCAGAACTGGGCCGGTTCCCTCTCACTGAAATCCAGAAGAGAGCAGCTAAATTATGGTTCCATTTGTCAGACGCACCTCCAGATAATTACCATCACTGTGCCTTTACACACAGGACAGGACACCCAGAGAGTGACCCTATGCACTATTTAGTAGAAAAATATCAGCTAAATTCCTCCATCCAGTTCAGATTGGCCAAACTGAAACAGACAGAAAGAATAACGCAGGAAGAATACATTCAGGATTGGCAGCACAAAGTCACACAAGTACATAAATTAAACTACATCCACAGAATCAAGATTGATTATAAATTGGCACCATATTTGATCCACATTACTGATTATGGACAAAGAAAGCTACTGTCAAAGTATCGTCTGATACTTTGACAGTAGCTTTGCACACTGCACTGAAGGAGTTGTGAAGGATGAACTTCACTTCTGTAACCCTCCCAAACACACAAGATGAGGCAGTCACAATGTCAGTCAATGAACTGCTTTATTTAAATAAAAAGCAGGCGAAGGTACAATAAGGAAAATCCAGCGGGAGAATGGTCAGGGAAAGCGTAGAGTCGAGAGCCGGGGAATCAGGATATAACAATAGGGCAATAGCAAAAGAGTGGTCAAGGAAAGCAAGGGGGTCAAAGCCGGGATAAACAGGATGTATATACTAACTAGGGCGAAGAACAAGACGAGACTAGCGGGAACAGAGACGGGAACGAGAGGAATGGGGAGCTGGCAAGCTAAGAGGAAACGAATCACAGGGGGGTCAAAACTAGACGAGACTAGCGGGGGCAAAACACGGGAATCTAAATACAATAACCAACGGGATACAAACGGAAGGATAGTGAGTAATATAGGGGAACGAACGAGCGGTGCGGGTGTAATGAATATGAGTGATGAGACGAGTGCAGGTGAAACTAATGTGTGGGGATTGGAAGCGCGTGAGTGCAGGTGGTCATAATGTTCTGGCAGATAGGAAGCGCGTGAGAAGAGAGCATGAGTCAGAGGGGGGAGAGAGTTTACGAGCGAGAGCTCGTAATAGCAAAACCAGGCGTGGAAGCCCGAGGGAGGAAAAAGAGCGTTCGAGTTCAAGGGGGCGGAGCGAGGGAGTAGGAAGCGAGCACGCTCGCGGAGTGCATGTGTTTGTGCTCGCGGAAGCGGAGATGGGGCAGAGGAGCGGGGTTCGTGACAGTACTCCCCCCTCTGAATAGGACGGCTCCTGACGGCCACGCTGGGTTGCGTGGAGCGCGAGGGAACAGAACAAGCGTGTGAGCTCGCGGGGGGGCAGAACGAGCATGTGAGCTCGCGGGGGGCAGAACGAGCGTGTGAGCTCGCGGGGGGCAGATCGAGCGTGTGAGCTCGCAGGGGCAGAACGAGCGTGTGAGCTCGAGGGAACAGAAACACACCAACAAAATGAGGGCAGTCCAAGGGGGACAGAAGGCACAAAGGGAAATGAAACAGTCCATGGGGGTCAAATGGGCAGTTCAAGGCAAGGTCAAGGGGAACATAGCGGACAGGTGGGTGTTCGGGAGATCTAGGGGGCAGCCTTGGGGCAGAGACTGGGTCAGGTGGTCTGGAAGGCGACTGGAGAACAGGGACTGGGTCCGGGGGTCTGGAAGGTGACCACCGGACAGGAATAAGGTCCGGAGGCCAGGGAAGAGGCCACAGCACAGGTAGAGGGTCAGGAAGTCCGGGCTGAGCCGTGAAAGGCGGAGCCGTCTGAGGCGGCACCGTAGGTGGCTCTGGAGGTGGGGTCCTGGAAGGCTCCGGAGGTGGAGCCGACGGAGGCTTTAGGGGCGAAGGCCTGGAAGGCTCTGGAGGTGGAGCCGAAGGAGGCTTTAGGGGCGAAGGCCTGGAAGGCTCTGGAGGTGGAGCCAAGGGGGGCTTTATGGGCGAAGGCCTGGAAGGCTCAGGAAGTGGAGCCCATGG
Organism: Xyrauchen texanus; assembly: GCF_025860055.1. Classification (NCBI taxonomy): domain Eukaryota; kingdom Metazoa; phylum Chordata; class Actinopteri; order Cypriniformes; family Catostomidae; genus Xyrauchen; species Xyrauchen texanus. The sequence goes on along the minus strand of NC_068289.1, from coordinate 29,983,095 downwards.
AGGTGGCACCATAGGAGTCTCCAGAGGTGAAGCCCTGGAAGGCTCTGGAGGCAGAGCCGAGGGAGGTGACGCTGTGGGAGGTGGCGCCGTAGAAGGCTCCAGGAGTGAAGCCCTGGTAGGCTCTGGAGGCAGAGCCGGGGGAGGTGGTGCCGTAGGAGGCTTGGGAGGCAGAGCCGCAGGAGGCTCGGGAGGCGAATCTTTAGAAGGCTCTGGAGTCTTAGGGAGCAGAGCCGTAGGAGGCTCGGGTGGTGGAGCCGTGGAAGGCTCGAAAGGCTGAGCCCTAGGAAGCTCTGGAGTCTTTGGGAGCAGAGCCATGAGAGGCTCGGGAAGCAGAGCCATAGGAGCCTCTAGTGGCCGAGCCCTGGAAGGCTCGAGAGGCTTGAGGGGGGGAGCCATGAAAGACTCGAGAGACGAAGCCCTGAGAGGAGGAGGAGCCCTGAAAGACTCGAGAGGGGGAGCCCTGAGAGGCTTGAGAGGGGGAGGAGCCCTGAGAGACGAGAGGCAAAGCCGTGAGAGGCTTGAGGGGAGGAGCCATGAAAGACTCGAGGGATGGAGCCATGAAAGACTCGAGGGATGGAGCCCTGAAAGACTCGAGGGATGGAGCCCTGAGAGACTCGAGAGGCGAAGCCGTGAGAGGCTTGAGGGGTGGAGCCATGAAAGACTCGAGGGATGGAGCCCTGAGAGACTCGAGAGGCGAAGCCGTGAGAAGCTTGGAAGGAGGGGGAGCCCTGAGGGACTTGAGGGGTAGAGCTCTGGGAGGCTCGTGAGGAGGAGCCCTTGGAGGCTCGAGAGGAGGGGCCCTGGGAGGCTCGAGAGGAGGGGCCCTGAGAGACTCGTGAGGCGGAGCCCGGGAGGGCTCTGAGGGGCGAGCAGAGGCTGACAAAGCCGTGAAAGACTCTGAGGGCGGAGCAGAGTTCGGCAGAGCCGTGGAAGACTCTGAGGGCGGAGCAGAGTTCGGCAGAGCCGTGGAAGACTCTGAGGGCGGAGCAGAGGTCGGCAGAGCCGTGGAAGACTCTGAGGGCGGAGCAGAGGTCGGCAGAGCCGTGGAAGACTCTGAGGGACTCTCTGCGGTCTTGAGCACAAGACGAGACTGGGGAGAAGGGGCCCTCTTCCTTCTCTTACGTCTTCGGCCAACTGGCTCGCTGACCGTGGCAAACATGGGCGCTGGCTTGCTGACCGTGGCAGGCAGGGGCGTTGGCTCGTTGGCCGTGGCGGGCATGGGCGCTGGCTCGTTGGCCGTGGCGGGCATGGGCGCTGGCTCGTTGGCCGTGGGCGCTGGCTCGTTGGCCGTGGCAGGCATGGGCGTTGACTCGCTGGCCGTGGCAGGCTTCGAGGCTGGGGCCGTGACAGGCATGGGCGTTGACTCGCTGGCCGTGCCAGGCTTCGAGGCTGGGGCCGTGACAGGCCTCGGGATTGGGGCCGTGTCAGGCTTCGGGACGGGGGCCGTGGAAGGCTTCAAGATGGGGGCCTTGGTGTGAAGCGCTGGTTCAGTGTCTGCCTCCCCCACAGTGAACGAGGAACCAGTGTACAGTAGGGGCGAGGTCAATAAACTGAGCCAGGTTGAGGGAGCAGCGACCACCAGGCATTAATGATGAGGTTGGCTCATTCAGTCCACATTGAAAAATGGTCTTCAGAGCCACCTCATTAAAAATCACCTGGTACGCCAGGACACAAAAATCCATCACATAAGCCTCCAAGGTTTGGCTCCCCTGACGCAAACCCATGAGTTGGGCCACTGGGTCCATAATGCCAAGGGCGGGGTTATGAGTTACACAACCACTGCCTTGCTCGGAAAACTCTAGGTAAGCGCCCGAAGAGCTCACGGTGCTCAGAAATGCGCTGGGAGCATAAACGGGCTCAGGGACAGACACAGGTAGAACAGGGTGACAAAAATCAAACAAAGTGCGTACCTGCTGTCCCTGGGCCGTGAGTGCGTGGTCATCTCTCCCAGCCGCAAATCCGCGCACAGAACGCGCCACGAAAATCCGCTCTAGAGAGCTGCGCGAATCCGTGGAGTGACGCATTGTGACTGTCTACGGTGAGGTTGGTTATTCTGTAACCCTCCCAAACACACAAGATGAGGCAGTCACAATGTCAGTCAATGAACTGCTTTATTTAAATAAAAAGCAGGCGAAGGTACAATAAGGAAAATCCAGCGGGAGAATGGTCAGGGAAAGCGTAGAGTCGAGAGCCGGGGAATCAGGATATAACAATAGGGCAATAGCAAAAGAGTGGTCAAGGAAAGCAAGGGGGTCAAAGCCGGGATAAACAGGATGTATATACTAACTAGGGCGAAGAACAAGACGAGACTAGCGGGAACAGAGACAGGGGAACGAGAGGAATGGAGAGCTGGCAAGCTAAGAGGAAACGAATCACAGGGGGGTCAAAACTAGACGAGACTAGCGGGGGCAAAACACGGGAATCTAAATACAATAACCAACGGGATACAAACAGAAGGATAGTGAGTAATATAGGGGAACTAACGAGCGGTGCGGGTGTAACGAATATGAGTGATGAGACGAGTGCAGGTGAAACTAATGTGTGGGGATTGGAAGCGCGTGAGTGCAGGTGGTCATAATGTTCTGGCAGATAGGAAGCGCATGAGAAGAGAGCATGAGTCAGAGGGGGGAGAGAGTTTACGAGCGTGAGCTCGTAATAGCAAAACCAGGCGTGGAAGCCCGAGGGAGGAAAAAGAGCGTTCGAGTTCAAGGGGGCGGAGCGAGGGAGTGGGAAGCGAGCACGCTCGCGGAGTGCATGTGTTTGTGCTCGCGGAAGCGGAGATGGGGCAGAGGAGCGGGGTTCGTGACAACTTCCTCACTCATTGCAGTAAATATGAGACCATTAGAAACACACACTTTACAAAAAGAGCTCATATTCTACCTGAATTCCAGGACATAAATAACTTAGACAAACTCTTGTATCTAATGGGAGAGAAAGTCGAGTGTGTTCAGCTGGCAGCGCAGTATGTGTCGTCCTGTCATCACATGAGGGCGAGAGACTGACCCCTCATCATATTACAGCTCTATTCAAACTCATATTTTAATTGACTTTTTTCTCCTCCCTTCCTCATTGCTCTCTGTTTTTTACTTTGTCGTTTGTATTTATTTTTATTTGTTTATTATTATCATTATTATTCATTTATTGTATATACATGTTTGTAATGTGTTTATTACTCAATGCTTTGGCAACATTGTACACTGTATACAGTCATGCCAATAAAACTCAATTGAATTTGAGAGAGAGAGAGAGAGAGAGAGAGAGAGAGAGATATCAGACCATATCTTCACCCTACATACCCTGATTGACAAATACATCAACCAAACCAAAATATTTGCATGCTTCATAGATTTCCAGAAGGCCTTTCATTCAATTTGGCATGAAGGCCTTCTGTCTAAACTTTCAGAAATTGGTGTAGGGGGCAAAACATACAACATCATAAAAACGATGTATTCAAACAATCAATGTGCTATTAAAATTGGCAATAAACAAACAGAGTTCTTCAGTCAAGGGCGGGGTGTGAGACAGGGCTGCCCACTATCACCGACCCTCTTCAATATTTACATTAATGAATTGGCGAAACTCCTAGAACAATCAGCAGCTCCTGGCCTCACACTACATGACTCCAGTATAAAGTTCCTCCTGTATGCAGATGATCTGGTCCTGCTGTCTCCAACAGAAGAGGGTCTACAGCAGAACCTGGACATCCTGCATCAGTTCTGTCAGACCTGGGCCCTGACCATTAACCCAACTAAAACCAAAGTACTAACGTTCCAGAAAAGACCCAGATGTCAGGGAAAGAAATACAGTTTCACCCTTGGTACGACCAAAATTGATCATACTACAAACTACACATACCTTGGGCTGAAATTCAGTGCAAACGGAAACCTCAACTTGGCCGTGAATGAACTGAAAGCGAAAGCAAGACGGGCCTTCTACGCCATTAAAAAATCTATCCAATTTGAAATACCAATCAGAATCTGGCTCAAAATATTCCAATCAGACATAGAACCTATTGCATTATATGGCAGTGAAGTTTGGGGTTACCAAAATCACCAATTTGACAAATGGGACAAAAATCCGATTGAAGCCCTGCATACAGAGTTCTGTAAGAGTATCCTGAGAGTACAGAGGAACACACCTAATAATGCATGCAGGGCAGAATTAGGCCAATACCCACTAGTAATCCACATTGACAAACGAGCCATCAAATTTTGGAAACATCTAAAACTGAGTGACCCCATCTCTTATCATTTTAAAGCCTTTAAAAACCATGAAATGAACGCTGAGAAGAGTCCCATCATTCAGCTGGTCCTGAGGCTCCACAAACAGACTAACACGACTAACAATAATCAGCCTCAGGACACGGACACCCTCATCCACACAATCTGGCCCAACCACATGATTAACACACAAAAAGAAAAGTACCGAACTTATTGGAATGAAACAACACAAAAACAAAGTAAACTACAATGTTATTGACCCTAAACAGAGATTACACGACAGCAGAATACCTGAGTACAGTCAGAGACCACAAACTGAGGAAACACATGACAAGGTACAGACTGAGCGACCACAGCCTGATGATAGAGAAGGGCAGATACAGAGAGAGCTGGATGCCCAGAGAGGGCAGGTTATGCCCGTACTGTAACCAAGGACAAATAGAAACAGAGCTGCACTTCTTAACGACCTGCCCTAATTATAATGACATTCGAAAACACTTCTTTCCCAAATTTGAAATGATTTGTCCCAACTTCAAAAAGAATGATGCACAAGCTCAATATTTACTTGGTGAACAAAGAGACTGCATTTCACTAGCAGCAAAGTACATCAATTCCTGCCACAAAAAGAGGGAAGAGTCGACCAAACAGTGATGCGCCCATTTACACACACACACACACACACACACTACACACAAGCTCACACACACACAAATACACCCAAACTACACACACACTACACACACACACGCTCACTCACACTCACTCACACACCACTGAAAGTATATACACTGTTAATTTTATATATATATATATATATATATATATATATATATATATATATATATATATATATATATTAATATTATTTTTTAATTTTTATTTTTTTACATTTTCACATTTGTTCAATACAGAATTTGTTCTACTGTTATTTTTCATGCTCATATAAATGCTTTGGCAATACAATGTACAATTTGTCATGCCAATAAAGCTCATTTGAATTAGAGAGAGAGAGAGAGAGATTCCTTTTAGTAGGTCAGAAATAAAGTCAATAATCAAAAAGTATATTCTGAAATTATGGCAACTGTATTGGGACACTGACACAAAAGTTAGACATTTGTATCTTATACAGTCAGTAGTGGGTAAGGGAAGATTACAAGAGGGGCATACAAGGTTGAACAGTACAATGCACTTAGTAGGCAAACATCCAACGGGTCTATATGACATATGTGGTGTTAATGAAACAGTTGAACTTGTTATAATGCACTGTAGGAAATATACTGTTGAAAGTCATCACCAGCATCAACGTCGCCTATGGGCACAAACCAACCTTCGCTGGACCAGACAGGACTGGCAAAAAGTCCTCTTCACTGACAAGTCGCAGTTTTGTCTCACCAGGGATGATGGTCGGACTCGTGTTTATCGTTGAAGGAATGAGCGTAACTAGAGCCCGAAGCCATTTGTTTTGAGAATAATGGCTGGCTGATGAAGTTATTGGCTGGCTAGCCGGCTAAGCCAAAACCTAAATGGCTGCTGCAGCCGCCAAACTTTTCATAGCTGCAAATGGCTGAAGCTGCCACTTCATGTCTACAGATGTCTATGTTCAGTGGTGGACAGTAACGAAGTAAATGTAATTCGTTACTGTACTTAAGTAGCTTTTTTGTGTATCTGTACTTTACTGAAGTATTTAAATTTGGGGAGACTTTTACTTTAACTCCACTACATTTCAAAGTCAAATATCTTTTTACTCTACTACATTTTCAAAATCAGTCGTTCCTTTTTATTTATGAGTGGATAAAAATGTAACTGGTCAAACGAGCCACCAATCACAGTACAGCGCGCGCGCTTTGTTTTGAACTTGCCTTCCCAGTTAACAATTTTTGGTTCCCAGAACGTTCCCAGAACGTTACTTTCAGGTTCCCAGAACGTTCCCAGAACGTTCCCAGAACAAACATTTCGAACGTTCCCTGTTGGTTAGCTAGGAAAGTTTTCTTTACGTTAATAGAACGTTCCCTTTAGGTTAGAGGAACGTTCCGGGACCGTTCCCTAAAAGTTCCCGGAACGTTCCCTTTAGGTTAGGGGAACGTTCCCGGAAGGTTCCCTAAAGGTCCCGGAACGTTTCTCCTAACCTCTACATCCTGATATGCCTGTACACAAATAAGTCTACAAACAACATCTTCTACGTTGTTTATTGTTCAAAAGCATAATAATCGTATGAATATAATATTATTACAATAAATTTAATGTATGCACAAAATGTATGTATATATATATATATATATATATATATATATATATATATATATATATATATATAAAGCTATGAACATATATTTTAAACAACATATATTACAAAATTGCATTGCAACGCTAATAACCATGAACATTAATATTCTAAAACTAAAGAGATTAGCCTGTAATAATTTAATAAATGTAAATAGGACATATATTATCATATACTAATTATTATCAAATATATCATGAGAAACTGACATTGTTTATTTTTCAGATTGACCTGAATAGTAATTTTATATATAAAAAAAAAAACAAAACATAAGAATCATATGAATATAATATTACAATAAATTGAATGTATGCACAAAATGTATTTACAAATAAAAAGCCATGAACATTTATTTTAAACAACATATATTACAAAATTGTATTGCAACGTAATAACCATGAACATTAATATTCTAAAACTAAAGAGATTAGCCTGCAATAATTTAATAAATGTAAATAGGACATATATTATCATATACTAACTATTATCATATCATGAAAACCTATATAGCCTACACATTTTAGTTTAAACAAGATATTTACACACACATATAATGAAATGTAAAAAACAAAAAATCTTCTCTTCACCATCATCTGCAAATCAAAAACAAAGAAACAAAACGTATACATGAGTCAGATAGAAATTATATAAACATGTGTAATAGGCTATATTTCGTCCATTGCAGTTTTGTCAATGTCTTGTGGACTGGTTATAATATTATGCACTGCAAAAATTCATTAAGTCAGGTAGTACTGATAATTACGAAATTAAAATTTGAGTTGTACAGATATAAATTAAATGTCACATTGAGAGTACTGAGTAGTAAAGAGCCTATACAATTGACAATACGATGGTATACGTGTCGCCTACCACCAACTCTTTAACATCTCATCACTAGATGACGTTGTAATTACTTAGGCCTACTATTGATCATCTCAAAACAAAACTGACATTATTGCTTACCATTTTAAATGCCTGTGTGGGGCAAATTTTAAAACCATTGAAATAAGGTCTTCCACGTCAGTTGCCTTTAACGACTTGAACAGCTTCTGCGTTGCTCCTAGAATATACAAGGTTGATGATGCGCAAATTTGAGTTAGATTTGAGGTATATTATTTTAAATACTTTATTTTGCGACCAGAACTATACACATTTTATTCCAAAGTGCAAAATACAAAACTGCTGCTTTTAACAACTCTACATTGATTGATAGCCAGTTGAAAAAAAAAACTTGCCTATAATTAAATCACAGATGGTCAAGTCTTTAAAGGCTAGTTTGCCTTTTTTTTCCCTTCAAACTGAAGTTACTCAATACTGGGTTTGATGCAACCTTGCGCAACATTTTGCGCACGGCTGCCCCTGGGTTTGTTCCTCCCAGGGATCGAAGGTAGTTCATCTGTTAAAAAAACAAACAAACAAACACAAAGAGTCATAATATATAACACTGTTATTTAGAATAATGCCATTATGATAACAGCTGAAAGAATATTTTGTTTGTTTGAAAGGAAACGTTGAAGCCAATGTCGATGTGTTGTCGATGTGTTAAACATTTTTACAGAGAGAGAAAGTGAGAGAGAAAGAGAGCGAACTCACATTTAAATTTTTAATATTTGTTATTAATTTGCAACAACACCTGATCAAATACTACATTTTCTTGTGAAACATATTTATTGCAATTATAGTTTTTACTTGGCTCTTAAAGGAGAACTCCGGGCAATTTTTAAGTTAATCTTGATCGTTAGACCTTTGTGAGTACTGTCTATAGAAAAAAAAACGAACCGGATTGGTGCTTGCGATGCGGAGCTGCGACAGCGAATGCCCAGAGCTCCCACTCAGCTAAAACGGCAGCTATGGGGGCATAACATAAAGAGCGTTTTTGTGCCTCTTAACAGACACAAAATGCAATTAAAATGTCTGTCCAACATGAACAGGGGCCTTACCTGTGAACGAGTTGCGTTTAGCAACTTAGCCATGGTTTAAATTCACCTAAATAGTGTTTTAGACGGCAAGCTGTAGTCTCTCGCTGAAGTCTCGCTCCTCCCACCTGGACTCACGTGGGAACTCAGTTGTAGCCGGGATTGGTAAATAGTGTCCAGGTGGGAGGAGCGAGACTTCAGCGCGAGACTACAGCTCAGAGACAGAGAGAGACAGAGAGAGTGAGAGAGAGAGACAGAGAGAGACAGAGAGAGAGAGAGACAGAGAGAGAGAGAGAGAGAGAGAGAGAGAGAGAGAGAGACTGAGAGAGACAGAGAGAGAGACAAATGGGTAGACCAAGTGGTTTGAAGGATATTAGCAAAGTACAAAGATTTAAAAATTACTGGACATATTTATAAATGGACAGCGACTCTTATAGCCCTTAAAACACAGCTGTGTGCGATCGTGCTAAGTGCGTTTTTGTGAATAACCCAATAGTTGTAAAGCTGCCACACAGAACACACAGTTTTGCAAAATAATATCTTCTTTCCGGTAGAGATAGGTGTACATTTAAGTGTCTTGCAAATGTATTACCAGCTTGGTCCTTTTTTCTTTAGTGCCCAGTTCTGTGGAAAGATTTAGTAGTTCTTCCACAGTCTGGCATGGTCCATTTTCCAGGACATCCTCCCCTTCCTCTGTCACTGTCACAGCCACAGCAGCCAGTAGACTTCTTTGCAAGGCCAGGATGTCTTGCTGGTTTTCTGCAATCTCTTGCAGTTTTTGCAATACTTTTGTGCGATAGTCTGTAAAGCAATATTGCAGATTGGTCCTTGAAAATACAGTATTGTTTTAGTGTGAAAAATGAAAACATGACTTACTCTTTGTTGCTGCTTCAGAAGAACACTGGGGCTCTTCTAAGAGGAGCTGTGAGGCAGCTGTGGGATGACATCAAAATATACTTTTCAAAGTTTAATAATAAATCACTCTTAATAGAATGGTTAATAATTACAATAATATATGATAAAATGTATACCTTGAAGGGGTTGTGACGCACTTGATTGTCCGGACTCTGGCAGTGATGCTTTTGCTGCAAATATAAAATCCAAATAGACTTAACATTCCTAGTAGAATTAAACAGACAGAAATTTCTCTGTTGCCTGAGAGGGCAAAGAGAGATTTTTTTTTCAAATGTCTTTATACTTAAAAACACATTTGTATATTTTACTGAACCCTTGTCAAGAGGATGAATATTGGAGAATGGCTGATCTGTAAATACAAATTAAAATGGATTGGACATCTCATATGTTGGTTAATGTGTCAATCATGTTACATGTCAACAACTTACATTTGGGTGGAAGAGGTTTTGATACATTTGTATTCTCCTTTGGGAAAACTATAACATCATCTGAAATAGAAACATGCTTTAAAATTAAAAACAGAGTTTACAAATTGATAAATAAAACAAACATTGTTCACTCACTTCAATCACTTAATTGTCCTCTGTGTAGTGCACAGTTTCAGTTTTGTAACCAAACAATTCACAATTGGTTAAAGGTTTTATTTAAGGGTTTTATTCATTGTGGTGCTCTTAAACGGTGGTGCCCTTAAATTTACATGTTGTAACAAATGTATGAAAATGGCCATTAATACAACCTGAGAATGTGTACTTCTCACAAGCACACAACATACATTTTTCTCCATGTGTAAACACTAAAATTGTTAATTTAATAATACCATGTCAAATAAATATGAGTGGTGGAAAAAGAATTTTGTAGATCAGTGGTTCCCAACCTTTTTTTTTTGTCTTAGACCCCCTTTTTCACAAATAATAGCATAATATTAAAAATACAATAGCCTAGCAAAAAAAACAGTAGGCCATTTGTAATTTATAAACGCAAGCCTAGGAGTAGCCTATTGGCTAGACCTTGTTTTTGTTTTTTTTTTGGCAGTTAAAATCCTTTTTAAATTCTGGTTCTTAACAAAATGTTATTTTGGTATCATCATTTTGAAGGCCCTATACAGTTTAATTCTAAGAATGAATTGTTCAATTTTATTTAATGGTCTGAAAAATACATATCATATGCTAAATTGAGTTTTTTCAGGTCTTCATCTGTTTAAAGATTTCTTCATTTGGCTGGTTTGGAAGGACCGAGTGTCAGCATTACAGGAAAGGCACAGATGGGTGAAAGCTGGTGAATGACACAAGTGTGTTTCCTCTATATGCATTAAACAGAGGCGTAGTTGAATAGGGCATAATACATACTCAGTCCAACACACACACACATATCTGACAAGGAAGAGCAGAAAGGTTTTACTTAATTTCTTTACCAGAGGCAGATGAAATACAATATAATGATACCTTGCGCTATATTACTAAATTACAAACAAACATATTTTACCCTGTGGTGCTCCTCATTTGTGTTCTTCATGACCGGACACCTGAAAATGAAACTTAAGCAAAATCAATGTAATATACTTTAGTTCAATAATAGTTTTGTTTTGTATTTTGAGAGCATTTTATATCAATTCATATTTATGAAATAATTATGGTCCATTTTTGCCATTGAAAATAATATATTTTTTTTAAATCTAATTTCATTTTTCAATTATTGCAGTATTTCAGATTAACATTGACTGGGCCTTTTAAATCCATTGTTTTTGAAGGCAGACTAGCGCCACCTGTTGAGAGAAAATAAAATAAAACATGTAATTTCATGGTGTAACCACTAGATCCCGTGCATACCATTCCGATGAAGCTATGTTTTAAAAAAATTCAAAATACAAAACTTTTCGGTCAAAAGTGACCGAAGACCACCAGGGGTAATGTGGTCTTTCATTCACTGCAATACAAGTTTACAAGTATGACGTCCTGCTTTTGAGAAACCTGGAAATGTGAAGTCAAAATACTGGCAAAGTGGGTAAAGTGGGACAGTTAAGCTTCTTAATTTCTATCTTTACATGTAAATTATTCCATTACTAAAAATCAACATTGAGCTCATCATAAGCAAGTATGTGATAAAAAAAATATAGGTTATGTGGCTATGACATCACTTCCGGGGGTGTGGCACATCATATTCAACAACCTTACAGTGAACCGTGATGGTAAAGTAAAATGAAATAGCATTCTGAGGTGAATGATGTTAAGATTATAAAAATTAAAACACTCATGGATCATTTGTAATTGTTATATATTTTGTTATAGGATGTAATGGTAAATCAGAACTTTTAAAAATCACATTCATATGAATCTTTTTGTCTCTAACCTACAACTGGGTTATATAGGTCACATGGTATACATTGGCTGCCAGTGTATAAAGAGCAAACTAGCACAGGTCAGTTCTTTTCACTTGTCAGTGTCCCCTCATAAATGTACATCTCTTAGAAAATTACAACCTTAGTGATACTAATGTTGTGTTTTCTTTTAAACACCTAGGCAGGTTTGATGCATGTAGTCAATTGGAAATTGCTTTATCCACTGGAAGCCTCAATGGTGCAAAGTGAGGTTATCCACCACTAGGTCGGTCCAACACCTATGTGTCCTTCTGTGTGCATTTATCACAACAATAGTAGCTACTTGTTTACTACTGGCAAATAACCTTAGGAGCTAAACCATTTTCACATCCATTCACAGATGGGTGACAGGTGAATGATGCACAATAATGTTTCCCCTGTATTCAGCAGTTGGGGTTGGTGTCCTGAGGAACACATCTGGAATACAACAGTCAGTTTTTTATTTTATTGTTCCTGTTGAAATAAAACCTCCCCTCCCATTTGTTCTTGTTTTAATAAAACTGTTAAACTCTGTAGTGAAATTGTAGTGTTGTTTTGTTCAGTCTTGCCAAATAGATTTCGGCCCAACAATGTATGTAATTGTATACCATAAAAAATGAAAAATCTTTCAAATAAACCATGAAAAATCTTTAAAAGTTATATAATTTCTATATTATAATTTATAATATAGATATAACATACCTGATTCAAGTCATCGGTTGAGTAGTAAATTACTTAAAGACCTGAAACATTCCAGGAAGATGGTAAGGAAACCCAATAAATATTCAATATGAGCGCCCTCTACTGCCTGTTAATTATGGTAAGTGATATTAAAATAATAACCTGCAGGGAACGTTCTGGGAAGGTTCTCTTTAGGTTATAAAATAACAACCTGCAGGGAACGTTCCCAGAACGTTCTCTTTAGGTTATAAAAATTAAACCTAAAAATAACCTGCTGGGAACGTTCTGGGAAGGTTCTCTTTAGGTTATAAAATAACAACCTGTAGGGAACCTTCCCAGAACGTTCTCTTTAGGTTATAAAAATTAAACCTAAAAATAACCTGCAGGGAACGTTCTGGGAAGGTTCTCTTTAGGTTATAAAATAGCAACCTGTAGGGAACCTTCCCAGAACGTTCTCTTTAGGTTATAAAAATTAAACCTAAAAATAACCTGCAGGGAACGTTCTGGGAAGGTTCTCTTTAGGTTGTAAAATAACAACCTGCAGGGAACGTTCCTAGAACGTTCTTATTTGGTTCCCAAAAAAATAACCAAATGGGAACCATATGAGAACGTTAGGGGAACGTTCTGTGTTTACTGGGTTGGCGGCATCTGCTAAGCGCGAACCAGGGGTGCGTTTCCCAAAAGCATCGTTAGCCAACTATGGTAGCAATTTCCGTCGTTATCATCATAGTTCAACGAGTCGGTGTTTCCCGAAACCATCGTTCCAACGAACAGTCGCAAACAGCATCGCAGAGTTGTGTGGTTGGAACGACAGCTCTCGACCTGTGGTTAGAAGCAGAGTTTCTTGTTATTATAACATGTGGGCTTAATAAATTATTATCTTGAGCCAAATAAGCAAGATGACATTCAGTACAATCAGTATCTTTTATTTAGAAGACATACAAATGTCCTTTATGTCTTTTAGTTTGTCAATAGATTTAAAGCACCGTTTTTGAAGAGTGCGCATGTGTGAACGTGCTCTAGTGCATAAGAACGAGCCTATGACTGAATCTGGAAATAAAGCAAATAACTGAGAAAAATATGAGAGAGTCCTCAGATGACATGTCCGTAATTTATAGCAAAACATCTAGCATTAATTCGATCATTAATTCGAACAGATTCATTAAAAGTAGTTTTTAATCCACCACATGTGTGACATCATTAACCAGCGTGGTTGAACAACCAATTTGTGACAATACGGTTTTGGGAAACAGTCGTGACTAGCAAGTTGATTTCTTCAACAGTGCATCGTACTACGGTAGTGGAGCAGCAAGTTACTTTGTTGTACGGGAAACGCACCCCAGAGCCATTAAATATGAGAGTTGCTAACATAGACGGTTGCGACAGTGATCTCGCCGCCGCGCGGTCACGTGATTCGTGTAGCTCTCAATAGTTCCAAACAAATTGCGTTGCCAATGATTTTAAGCGGGGCAGAGAGCAGCAGCTATTATTGCAGCAATTATCGGTAAATATTGACGCATAATGTACATTGCTTATTATGTTGACACTAAAATGACTTGCATATAATAGCATTGTTTTTCTGGAGAGTAGCAGAAACACTGCATTAATACGTTTTTGTGTTTAATTTTGGAAGGAAATTGGCTGCTCCCATAACATAGAATATATATATATATATATATATATATATATATATATATATATATATATATATATATATATATATATATATATATTCTATGTATGTGTGTGTGTGTGTGTGTGTGTATATATATATATATATATATTTATATTTAATGGCATTGTGCAGGTTTATGTGAATGTATCATAACATTAGGATGTTAATAATTATGACCATAGGCACTCGAGAAAAATATATACAGTAAATACTGTAAATGTATTATACCTTATGGAAACAGTCCCTTCCTCCAAAATTAAACACACAAAAAATGTATTCAATTCAAATATATATATATATATATATATATATATATATATATATATATATATATATATATATATATAGTAGTAGTATATATATATATATATACACACATCTGACTAATTAATGTCATATTATTAATAGATTGGTGTGCCAAGAGTGACATTAGTCTTCATGTAGACTGAGTTAAGCAAGAGTCTTGTGACAAATTATAATAGGACATTATGGCCATAAAAAATCATAGTACTTGGATACTTAAGTACATTTGAAGGCAAATACTTTTGTACTTTTACTCAAGTGAATTTTTAAAGGCAGCACTTCTACTTTTACTTAAGTAATATTTTACCTTGAGTATCTTTACTTTAACTCAAGTACATGGTATGTGTACTTAGTCCACCACTGTCTATGTTATACTGATTTACTAGATCTCAATATTTCCAAGCAATGCATGGCTTACACTATATTTCTACAAAATGCAATACAATGTAATAAAGAAAACACCAGATTTTACTTTCACAACGTTTGTACATATTTATTTTGTAGTCTGTATGCTACTAAACATTTTCACAAAGCCTACAATGTGTTGTGTTTAGGCTAAATGCATGTAGGCTAAGTTGTATACAATAACTTGGCATTATCATGGATGAAGCTTATCATAATTACACCTTGATTAAGAATGCAAACTTTTGTTGAATTTTATGAGAAATCTACAGACGCAAACAGACGAAGTGTAGTAAAATAAAGACCTAAATGTGTATTTCAGACTTTTTTTCACCACAAGTCTGAAAGAAGACATGTTATTGAAGACAAATATCCAAAAATCTCAAAATTGACCAGTAAAAATAAACTATGTTTTTGCCTGCCGTGTCTCGCCTTAATATAAACACACACTGTTATCAGTAGCCTATTATTTTGGACAAAGTTTTGCACATTTCACTTCAATGTACACTGAAGCATGCGTCGTGAATTAGCAATGTGGAAACGATGGTTTGTTACTGCAGTAATATCACGTTCAGTGCTATAAATCTCTCCGTTCCAGAATATTTGGTTCATAACATCAATCTTTGATTCAGGTGTTTGTGCAACCGTGCCCTGAAGATTTAACAAAAGTCTGGGTAGGCCTAAGTTAAGAAAAAAGTAAGTAGGAATTAGGAAAGTATGTGAGAAGTGAGATCAAAATTACCTTGCTTGCTTCTTTCCGCCATTTCACCTCAGTGCGAGAAAAACATGCATCGCTTCTTCTGTACGGAAAACGAGCAATTGTAATTGGTCGTCAGTTCACTGTGAGTCTGTGTATCGTAGCAACGGGCACAAGACTGCGCTGTTATGAATCCAGTGGGAAAATAGATCTCGTGTATTGTTTATATATTTCGTGTGTGTATGTCTCTATGTGATAGAATTATTATTTGATGCAAATAATTCTAGCCGGCTCAGCCAAACTTTATCAGATGGCGGCTCAATTTGGCTTACGAAATTATTGGCTGGCGGCGGCTGAAATTCTAAATGGCGCAAATGGCGGCACCTGGCGGCGGCTTCGGGGTCTAAGCGTAACACCGAGGCCTGTACTCTGGAGGGGGATCGATTTGGAGGTGGAGCGTCCATCATAGTCTGGGACGGTGTGTCACAGCATCATCAGACTGAGCTTGTTGTCATTGCAGGCCTATCTCAACACTGTGTTATAGGGAAGAAATCCTCCTCCCTCATGTGGTACCCTCCCTGCAGGCTTATCCTGAAATGACCCTCCAGCATGACAATGCCACCAGCCATACTGCTTGTTCTGTGTATGATTTCTTGCAAGACAGGAATGTCAGTGTTCTGCCATGGCCAGGGAAGAGGCCAAATCTGAATCCCATTGAGCACGTCTGTGACCTGTTGGATCAGAGGGTGAGGGCTAGGGCCATTCCCTAGAAATGTCTGGGAAGTTGGAAGTGCCTCGGTGGAAGAGTGGAATAACATCACACAGCAAGAACAGGCAAATCTGGTGCGGTCCATGAGGAGGAGATGCACTGCAGTACTTAATGCAGCTGGTGGCCACACCAGATACTTAATGTTACTTTTGATTTTGACCCCCCCTTTGTTCAGGGACACATTATTCCATTTCTGTTAGTCACATGTTTGTGAAACTTGTTCAGTTTATGTCTTATTTGTATGAACTTAAAACGATTCAACAACTCTGTACACATGTTAAGTTTGCTGAAAAGAAATTCAGTTGAAAGTGAGAGGACGTTTCTTTTTTGCTGAGTTTAGTTAGATGAAGAAAATGTCACACAGCAGGACACTGATGACAATGCTTAAAATTTCATGTCAATTACCCACATTACTGTGTAAATGTTTAATTTGTTTTTAAAAATCAATAAAAACAAGTTGTCCATAATATGTATGTCTATAACTATATGTAAAAATAAACATACCTCTTAAAGTGTAGCTTTTTTTTCACACTCAAATTTTAAAGCTCAACATTTATACATACTGTGGACTAATTACCAAAATGTGTCCAATTCGTTCAGAAAATATGCCAATATGCCTGACTTGTGTATTCGGAGACTTAAACATTTTAAGCCTAAACTTTTTTTTTTTTTGCAACATACTGACCCCTTCTGGACCTGTCCGCAGAGTTAAAGATGTTTAAAACATGTCATCTAATATTTTAGATAGTGGAAAAATACATTTTATGAAGTACAGTAACTCAATCTGTCTTCTTGTTTGTGACTAGTTATTGAGTATCTTATATAAATTAAATTTACTCATGCGCACCTATAAATGTACTTGCGTCTTTCAAATTCTATGGCTCTGAAGTGGCCTGCTGAAATTGAAAATCCTTGAAACGCTTGAAATTTATTATTTTGAACAATTACACTGTTGCCCCACCCAGTGCTTTGAATGTCTCCATAAACATTTTCAAGCATAATGTATTTTGTTGTTTCTTTGTATCCATTCTCTCTGTAATAAATGTTACTTTCTAAACATTCAGTTCTGAATTACTGTATGTGAATGATATAAAAGTTAAGGACTGACAGCCTTTCATGGCATTTTTTTTTTTTCTTCACGAAAATGAATGGTGAATGAGTCCATTAGTCCCTTACATTCTGACTTACATATTCTTTTCATTTTTTTGGTGAATTATCCCTTGATGTGTTCTGCTTGGCCCACATGTGTCCTTATGAACAAGCAGTGTAAGGACTGTAATATATAAAATTATTACATATTTTTGTTCATGTGAATCCAACTTTTTGTCAGCCAACTACTGCCTACTTGCTCATGGCTGCTTGTAGTTGAACTTCTAGACACATTTGTGGTTTGAGGTCTTGTGAAGGGGAGGAGATACACATATTTAAGATAGAGAGTGGGTTTGACCATATCAACATTATATTAACAACTAAGGCTTAAACTCAGGCTTTACATCTCAGTAGAGAGTTGCACCATGTTTCTTTACATTTTTCTTATCTTTTTTGGGATCTCTGTGGCTGGTAAGATATTACTATTCATATATTTCTTTCTGAATTTTAGAAAGTAAAAGTGATTTTTTTTTCAAGGATGTACACATTTTAAGAGAAAATACTTAAATTGAATAGATACTTTATTAAAAGTTATTGAATGTTGTTTGTGTGTGTGTGTGTGTGTGTGAGCGTGTATTTATCACTTTGTGGGGACCAAATGTCCCCATAAGGATAGTAAAACCCGAAATTTTTGACCTTGTGGGGACATTTTGTCGGTCCCCATGAGGAAAACAGCTTATAAATCATACTAAATTATGTTTTTTGAAAATGTAAAAATGCAGAATGTTTTCTGTGAGGGTTAGGTTTAGGGGTAGGGTTAGGTTTAGGGGATAGAATATAAAGTTTGTACAGTATAAAAACCATTATGTCTATGGAAAGTCCCCATAAAACATGGAAACCCAACGTGTGTGTGTGTATGTGTGTGTGTAAAAGGTTCATGTTCCCTCCATTTTATCCCTTTTTAAATAATCTAGAAAACGTTGTGTCTTTGTTTTTGTCACAGCTGGGATGGAGAGTGGTATTACAGGAGGAAAAGAAGCTAAACTTCATTCTAGGCCATACATGGCATCTCTCCAGAATAACGGACATCACACGTGTGGAGGGATGCTGATTAAACGTGATTATGTACTGACATCAGCACACTGTTTAAAGTGAGTATGTCCCAGCCTGTATGTATATGTTTTTATGTTGTTTTTTAAAAAGACTGCTTGTAGTCTCAAATCTTTTAAAGTGTTGTGAAAAAGTATTTGTTTTGGTGGATATCTCATACAAAATTGTTTTAAAAATTCTAACAAAATCAAACATAAAACCAAGGCAATCGGAGTAAAAACAAATACAGTTTTTAATGATAGTGTTATTTATTGAAGCAAAAAAGTTATCCAGTACCAACTGGGCCTAATTGAAAAATGATTTGCCCCTTAGTTACTAAATCCCCAAATTTATGAAACTGCATTCATAATGGGGTTCAGCTGGACTAGACACTGCCAGCCCTGTTCAATCAAATCAATACCTAAATAAAAAATTTTCAAAAGCATAAAGTTGGCTAAAAGGTCTCATCCAGTAGCACACTATGCCAAGGTTGAAAGAAATTCCAGAAATTGTGAGGAAAAAGGTGATTGAATTACATCAGTCTTGAAAGGGTTACAATGCTATTGCAAAGGCTCTGGGACTCCAAAGAACCACAGTGAGAGCCATTATCTCCAAATGGAGAAAACTTGGCTCAGTAGTGAACCTTCCCAGAAGTGGCCCACCTTCCAAAATTCCTCCAAGAGCACAACGACAACTCATCCAGGAAGTCACAAAAAAGCCAAAGACAACATCCAAGGAACTGCATCAATAAAGGTAACTGTTCATGACTCTACTATCAGAAAGGCACTGCCCAAAAATGGCATCCATGGAAGTGTGGCGAGGCGAAAACCACTGCTAACCCAGAAGAACATTTAAGGCTCTTCTGAATTTTGCCAAAACGCACCTTGATGATCCTGAGACCTTTTTGGAAGAATGTTCTGTGGACTGATGAGTCAAAAGTGGAACTGTTTGGAAGACCGGGGTCCCATTACATCTGGTGTGAATTAAACACAGAATTCCACAAAAAGAACATCATACCTATGGTCAAGCATGTTGGCGGTATTGTGATGGTGTGGGAATGCTTTGCTGCTTCAGGGCCAGGGTGACCTGCAATAATTGAGGAAAACATGAATTCTACTCCCTACCAGAAAATCCTACGGGAGAATGTTATAGAATGTCCGGTCATGAGTCCATGAGTTGAAGCTCAAGTGCAACTGGATTAAGCAGGAAGACAACGATCCAAAGCATAGGAGTAAGTCCACAATGGAAAGGCTCAAAATAAGCTAAATTAAAGTTTTGGAGTGGCCTAGTCAAAGTCCTGACTTGAACTTGATTGAGATGCTATGGAAGGAACTTAAATGGGCAGTTCATACTGGAAAACCCTCCAATGTGGCTGAACTAAACAGTTCTGCAAAGAATAGTGGGCCAAAATTCCACCACAACATTGTGTGTGTATGTGTGTGTGCGTGCGCTGTATTTTGTGTTTACTCAGATTGCCTTTGTTTTGTGTTATATCTTGTTTGAAGACATGCACAAAAATAGAAAAAAAAGAAGAAAAAAACAGGAAGGGGCAAATACTTTTCACATCACTGTAGTTTAACTGTCTGTACATCTGTATTTTAAGGCCAAAATTCCTTCATTGTTATTATTTATTTTTTTATTCCACCTGTACACACAGTGAGTTCACAGTTGACTTAGTAGTTGTTCTGGGAGCACACAATATTAGCACACAGGAGAACAGCCAGCAGAAAATCAATGTGAGGAAATACATTCGACATCCATTGTTTGAACAAAACAACTACAGCCATGATATCATGTTACTAAAGGTATATCACCTCCACCTACTGTGACTCTGACTTATGATCTTTGTTTGCAACTGCTGTATATATGTCATCAAATAATTCATTGACTCCTCTTATTTGCAGCTAAAGACCAAAGCCAAGATAAACAAATTTGTGAAAGTTATGCCTCTTCCTAAGAAAAATGGAAAAACATTAGCCAATATGAAATGCTCCATTGCTGGCTGGGGTATAAAAAACCCAAAAGATGATCGTGCATCAAGTGTGTTGCGGGAAGTCACTCTCAAATTGCAGGAGAATTCACAATGTAAAAAAAAGTGGCAGGAATACTTTAACTCTGATAGAATGATCTGTAGTGTTTCAGATGGGAAAGACGCTTTTTGTCAGGTATTTTATTATAGGAGTCTTATTATATATTTATATTGTAATGTATTATATTATACTATACAGTATAAAATAATATTAGCTTTTATTTATATACGTACAAATATATTCCTGTCTCAAATTTTTTCTCCATTCTTATTCACTATAGGGTGATTCGGGAAGTCCTCTTATCTGCAATACTAAACCGCAAGCAATCGCTACATTTACCTTTGATGGTGACTGTACAAATAAAAAGTATCCTGAAGTCTACGTAAAAATCGGCTACTTCCTCCCCTGGATTAAAAAGATGATTGGTAAAAAATTGGTTATATGATTGGATTGATTTCTTTGAATGATTAGTAGGCCTAAGTACATTTTCACCTCTTAAAATGTTTTAGACATATAGCCTAAGGTTTCATTGGCATCAAGACATAATTTTTTTTCTACATAAGAATGGTTCCTCTCATTGTAGCCTGGCTGTCATTGTAGCCTGGCTGATGTTGAGATAACATGACCAAATTTTGCTCACTTTATGACGGTAACCATGCTATCTGACAGTTAAAATGAATCATGGGTTATGCCTGTGTATATAGGCAATGGGATCTGTACTCAAACAGCTTCTGCGTGGGCTCCTTATTCACGGTAGCGCCATCTTGAGGCTGTGAGGGATAGACTTACTACTCTTCAATGGCATGCCCAGTATAAAGCTGTAAAAAGCCCCTAGATCACATCTTATTTTCCACAACTCAGTTGTATGGAGTTCTCTGTCTAAATGTCCATACGTTTTTTCAATGTTTTGTCCACAAAACGATCCAAAAACACTTTAAACTGCAGTACAACCCATTGAAGAAACTGAAGTCTATTCCTCACAGCCTTGTCATTCCTGCTGTGAATAAGGTCATATTTTCACAAGAGGCAAACTAATGATGAAAACCAAACCTTCAAAGAAAATACATAGGAAAATTAGCGTTTATTCTACATTTTTTTCTGTGGTGTTCGTGAATAGATTATGTCATTGAACTTGCCTATGCATATATCCTGACAGTGTTTAGCTCTACACAGTTCTCAATCCTGAACATCATCAAATCAGTTTGTTCAGCATTTCTAATGATTATTATCTGGACAAGTATCTGGCTCCTGTGTGCAAATGAATGAGTGCAGGATAAGGAAGGCAAATTTTGCCCTCATTGAAATGGAGAATAATACAAATTTTAAAAAGGAAAACAGACATAATGCTCTTTTACAGTTCTAGGCTACATTTATTGTGTGTAAAAAGACATTGATATTGACAAAGATACACACACTTTAGCATATCTAAATATTCTTTCTCAGTTTTCATAAACAATAGCCCTATTTTTCGTGTTTGTATTTTCAAAGTAAAGCTAATCAAAACCTATTTGTTAGTAGAGAATGTAAGATCATATTTGATTTTCAGCCAGATCTTAAGAAGGAATTTATGGCCAGACCTTGAAAATGTTATTTAAATACCTCTTTTAACATAACTAAATACTATTTGTTGTAAACAAAATCAGTCTCAGAATATACCCCCAAACCCTTTTTTTCTTCCACTTCAAGCACTGACTATAAGTCTACCAAATGCATATAGGCAAATGTGATGCAGAATTTTCACCGAAAGATGTTAGTGTAAAGTCCTAGGCCACTGTTGTACAGTATTGGTTTAGTATGATGAAACGACAGTGAAACATTACTTTATGTGCGCCTTCAAATATTTACCTTTGGTGTCAATATACATTTAAACATGACATTTTTCTTGCTTTAGTGGTCAGAACTTTTGTATTTGTGATTAGCCAAACTGATATTATTAATAAACTTGAGGTGACAGGACTTTCTGTGTGTGAAGTATTAATTCACTGACCTAGAAAGACAGAAATATTTTAATTAAAAATAATTAATGGCAGTTACTTTTTCACTGCATTTTATGTTGGTGCTGTTGATAGCTTAACGTGTGTTTAGATTGGCAGAACTAAACAAAATATACTGCTTTCACTGATGGTTTATTTGGGGATTTTTGAAGGTGTGTGAGTGGGTGTATGTGTGAAAAACCAGTTGTTGCACAATGTGTTTCCACAACCCTATGCACTGAGTAACTTTGCAAAAAATCATATGTAGCCCCTGCATGCAAGTGTGTGGTGGGAGGTATGAAGACTGCTGGAGGTGTGTTTGAGCCAAAGTTGAGAATTTTCTGTCTCACTTCATTACTGTGTGATAGTGTTGTATCATCCTGTTGTTTCTTTGTACTCCTCATTGCTGTCTCTCTAGAAATGACAAGAATAGGTGTTTGTGTACCTGGAAAAAACAGAACTTCTTTGAGGCAAGGTCATTTAATTGGTTATTTTATGTTGTTTCTGGCACAAATAACATATGATACAAGGCTTAAATAGGCAACATACTGTATTAAATATCATATGAAATATGAACAATACACAGAGTGTAACATGCTGCATAAGTGTGTAGGAATGCTGATTCAAAGATAATTATGTACTGACTTAAGCCCATTGTATGGAGTCTGTGGGATATCAAATTAACTTTTTTGCATAAAATAAAACAAGCATGATTAAAAATGTATATCTGTAATAATTTGTATTGTGGTACTGTTTTGAGCTGTTGTCAGACCTAAAACTCAAACATTAAGATCATACAGAATTTGCAGTTTACCGGTAGTTGTTGTGGCAGCTAAACTGTTGGAAGAACTCCACGTTCAGAGATGGAATTGAGGAGACGGAGAGCAATGATGCAGTCAAGTAAGGCTCTATATTTATCTGCCTTCAGCACTCTGCGTGCACTCTTCTCTGTTCAATCAGATCAGTGTTACACAAAGCCCCTCACCTTTATTTTTTGGTTGATGTTTCAAAAAGCTCTATGTACATGCACAGTATGAACATCTTGCTAATATAGCAAAGACTTGCATTTTAAATTATTTTTAAATGACAAAGATTAACAATAAAAAAAAATAATATATGAGTGTTCATTTCTACTTTCAAATGACTGGCAACCAACTAAATGCAAAGATGAATTAGAAGTAGGTTCAGGTAATTCAGGAAATAAATGTCTCTCCTTAAATGATACTATAAACAAGGGAAACATTTTTTATAGATTACTTTTTACAAAAAAAGAAACCAGGGTGCATGTCACCTCATTAGTAGAAACGGTAAACATCAGAAGGGAAATTAAATGGTATTCCCAACGAATGATCATCGTGTTAAGCAAGACACCCCAGTGCCAATGATCCTAATATTCCTCATATTATAAACATTAAACATGACAACAAAAAATAACAGAACATGATATATCTCATCAAGCCACATTCATCCTTCTGTCATGGTAAAGTGGATTTTAATGTTAAACAATGTTTATATATATATATATATATATATATACACACATACTTAAACAATGACCACACTGGAGTTATAATGATTGATCTTTGCAGAAATACAATATAGAATAAAACTGTTTAGACTATAAACAGGACTAAAGCCACCCACATACAAAGTGCATGCATACACTCAGTCATAGTGCACACTTTTGAAATTGAAACGCCTCCTATCTGTGAAAGTCTGCATCTAAGGAGAAAAAGAAGAAAATAATAGGTTGCATTACGTTAAAATTACAAATGAATTGCATTTAAAATTAAAATGAAATTTAAATTACATCTACAAGGCACACAAATGAATAGTACTACTACGGTAACATCTAGATGTGTTTTTGTTCATGTTTTGTATATGTCCTTTATTTTGAAATGTTTGTTCATGTTCCATGCCATGTTTTGTTCCGGTTTCCTTGTCATGTGATCATCCTGTTTCCCTCCATGTTCATGTGTCTTGTTTTCAATGGTTCATTGTTTGATTACTTTGTTATTAGTTCTAGTTTGTCATTGGTTTATGGTTATTAGTCCTGATCTCTTGTTTAGTTTTCTGTTTGTTCATTGGTTTATGTTCCCCCTTGTCCATGTATTTACCCCTTATGTTGCCATTGTCGAGTATTGTTAATATATTGTTGTTGGTGTACTTTGTTCCATGTTAAGTTTATAGCCAAGTCTAGTTCATGTTGTACTTCATTGTCAAGCCAAGTTAAGTTTATGTCTAGTCATAGTTTATAGTCATGTTTATGTTTCACTTTATAGTTAGGGTTGTGGATTTCACTTATATAAATAAACTACACTTGGGTTCTTGTCAAATTGGCAGCTACATTGTTACAAATACTACAGTTAATGCCTCAAGTTATTACAAAAAAAGTGCACAGATGCACACACTCTCACCTGGCTAGGATCTCTTGTGAAGTATCTCTTCTCTATTACCTAAAGAGACAAACAACAATTGTTTACAATATCTTATATACATACTCATAGACTGGACAATATATGTTTAGTATTAGAAATGTAATCACATTCCACAGTTATACACATAATTAAAGAGACATACATTTACATAACATAAATTTGTGCTTAGGATTTAGAGTCTAGACAATCATTTATATTTCCTGTGCATATTTTAAAAGTTTAAATTAAGACATTTTGGTTTCACTGTAGCCTTTACCTTGTCAAAGAATCGACTTAATTTAACAGCATTTGATGACCCAGCAGCAAGATACCTTGGATTTGTACAATCCTGAGAAGGCAGGGAAAAAAAGCTCTCAACCAATTTTAAACCCAAAATTTCCAGTGACACATCAAATTATTTTTTTTTGCTTAATATGAAATTAGACTGATTATAGACATTACAACAGCTGTAAAAGACACACACCAGGTTGATCTCTTCAGCGTTAAAATCTTCAGACAGAAATGCAGTGCGGGTCAGAACATCGTTTCTCTTGTTTTCAGGGATCTGGTCAAATTTGGTTCCAATCAGCAAGAGAGGAACAGAGTTCTCTGTAAACTGTTCTCTGTCATAATCCCTGCAAGTACAAAACCTCAGAATGAGATCAGAATGGTACTGAATGTGAAATAATCAAATGTACAGATGTAGATAGTAAAATGCTCTATTCAGTCATTGTATTCGGATCTATTTCTTACATTATTTTATTAGGTAAAAGGGATTAAAAAAAAAAATAAGCAACAGAGAAAATCACATCAGCTGAGGCACAGCCCATGGTCCCAATGGAAGCAACATGAGACGACGACTAATGTGGCTTTGTTCTAACCGAACCAGAAGTTAACCTTGACTCACCCATTAGATACAATGATCCCAGTGGGCGAGGAGTCTTTGCTCAGTGCCTCTAGTGACCAGCGGTACAAATTCTGGGAGGATTTCTTATTGGTCAGATCATGAACTAAAATAATACCTGTCAAAAATAAGAATAAGAATGCAGAGCCTTAGCATTAAAGAGGACTCATTACAAATGTTAAATATCTTCCCATATAGCCTATGATGCATTCCAACATTTTTGTCCATCTTTTCACTTATAAATACAACTTTTATTTACATGTGCAAAGGTTTTTGTTGAGTCAGATACTTAACCATTCACAGAATTGTAAAACACAGCTCTGGTGCTTTTTACACTGCTGGCACTGCCAACAGATCCTCCAACATCCCAGAGTTCAGTGTAGAAAGTCTTCTCTTCTGGGGTGCCTTCTCTGTAGTCATGCACCTGTGCAAAGTATCAAGACACAGACTGTTACTTTACAGATTTATATGAGGTCACAATAACGTAATCACTGCTGATTGTCACTCTACCCTGACGTCCACTGAGCAGCCAACAGTCCATGATGGATTCCCCAAAACTTGATTCTGGCAAAGTAAATGTACAAGAGAAGACTTCCCTACTCCTGTAAACAAACATCAAACAACACTTAACAGAAACACTAAGGCTCACACAAAATATTTTAATATACAGAAAAGTACATTTCATGTGGATACATTTCCTCTTGTTATGTATCTTCATAATACATTTGAATTCCAAGCTAATATGGTAAGCTAACACCTCTTGCTTGTGTCGAATATTATCAAGCACGCTAACATTTGAAATTTACATTTGCGTGATTTTGAGGAGATTACAGAAAAAGAGTCAATCAACGTGTTTGATAAAAATTCTTACCAGAATCTCCCAAAACCAACACTTTTACCCTATCCAGAGATGCCATTACTCTCTCCGGAAGCACACAGTGTAAAATTGCTCCCTGACCGTTTATTATGACAAAATAAAAGTTCCAATAGTAAGCGTTGTAAAGTTGTGTTAAGAAATAATTACCATTATTTACATTATTTGAAAATTTAATTTAATACAAAATAAGTAAAACATGCATTCATAAATACAAAATTAAATTATGTGTGTATTATATGTAATAACCGTTTATAACCGAGTTTTATTCAGCTGTTAAAATTATCTGCCAATAAATTAATATCAGTGGTATCATAAGTGCTTACATTTGACAGACTGCTTATAAAAACAATATAATATTACGAGTGAACTTTTATGTCACTTCTGTTCAAAATGAGGCGGGGCTTGTGAGAGAGCAGGAAGAGGTTTTTTGATAGACAACACACAGGAAGCCGGTGTGTTTTATTGGACTTCTGAAAGAAACACTGACCCATGGCTGTTAGAGGAATGAAACTGTCGAGTGTTTGTTTTCTGCTTTTATATTTGATAACGACAGTACTGGCCGGGTAAGTAGATATCGTGTTATTTTCAGGGGTTTAGGTTAGTGCATAATAAACTCAGTTCTCCGGCTGGTACACATGTTTCACTGTGATTGGTCTACGCCACTGTCCATGCTTCATGGTGGTGAAGCTTACCATAAACTACCGCAAATCAAAATATTAAATCTCTTGTACTTTAATAAATTATTTTTAAATCGGAAGAAATTCAGTGACATGTATATTGTTCCAAGAATTGTCAGAGATGCTTTTTAAAATCACTTGTAATTGAAGTAGCCGTGCTGATAACTTGCAATTGCTGCCACAGAAGTACTGTTCCACATGCTTATATAAATGTGGGGTTATCGTAAATATTGAAAGCTTTTAAATTACAGTGTCATACAATTGTCTTTAGATTGATTTGCTCTTCAGGATGGATGAATTAATATTAATCTCTGATATGATTTATAGGTTACGTTTACATGAACGAATGAATGAATGAATGCTCTATATTTTCAGGAGGGATTTCTACCAAATTCTGGGGGTTGGTAGATCAGCATCAATTAAAGATATTAAAAAAGCCTACAGAAAGTTGGCATTGCAGCTTCATCCAGACAGAAATCAAGATGACCCAAATGCCCAAGACAAATTTGCAGACCTTGGAGCTGCTTACGAGGTATGTTAATTTGATCGTAAGTCCTTTTACATGGCTTTTTTTTTTAAATGTATTTATCGTTTTAACTGTTGCTCTTGATATGTTCAACAAATATGTATCAACGATATGAAAATGAGGTGGCTAGGTGTAATGGATGTCTTAGTTATAATTTTGTTACGAAAATTATGCGTAAATTTTACACCTACATTTAAATTGGGGACGCTTTGTTTTGTCTCTAAAACTTCGTGTTTTAAAGATTTTTTCCATATTTCTGAACGAAACCTCTGTATAGTGCCATCGGAAATGACAGGCATGAGAGTTGTTGTTAGAAACGAACTGATGGAGGAAATTGATTGGTTGAAAGAAATGTGTGGCCGCCTCTGATTGGTTGAAACGTCTGCATATTGTTATTCATGAGATATATGACGTGGAGCTCCAGCGTCTCTTGCGGAGCGTGGTGTGCTATCTATGCTGTATAACGTGCAAAATGTAATTGTTACATAATTATTCTTTATTTAAATTGGTGAATTGTAAGCGCTCAATATCATAAGTACGTTTTGCTATATGAACTTCATAAATGTAGTACTAACTTTATAATAACTTATATATAATTGTGGGTTTATACAATGATTTAGATTTTATATCTGTGAGATGATATTCCTTAAAAACAAAAAGGGAAACTTTGCTTGTGGTATAACTGTGTTCAGGTAAAGGCATAAAGACTAATCTCTGATGGTACTTTCTGAATGCAGGTGCTCTCAGATGAGGAGAAAAGGAAACAATATGACACATATGGAGAGGAGGGGTTAAAGGAAGGCCACCATAGTTCACATGGTGACATATTCTCCAGGTAAACGACCGTCACAAGAATTACAAAAATATTGCCCAATAAAGAGTTCATATCTGACATGTTTGTAAATTGTCTATCAGGGATTCAAACTACTTTCTGCTAAAGTCACCTTTTCTTAAACTAATTTGCCCAAATTGTTTGGTATAAATGTATACGTTTTCCTTATTAAAATCACTTGAAAGGGTTACTTTAAGGTTAAACACTTTAAAAAAAAAAAAAGAAAGAAGAAGAAGCTTTAAATACAACAAAAAGCTTTACATATTACAAACAAATCAACTGAAAATATACATCTGGAACACCTGCTATTACTTTCTCATCTTTTTCACATCTCATGAATTTGTGTCTCTGGTCCATGAACATTGTTTGATTTGTAAAATATTGTATGAGCTTGTTGTCTAGATCTGAAAACTTCTGATTTGTTAATCTAGTTTCAGATGCATATCTAATCGAAACATAAACAATAACTTAGGCCCTGCACGATTTAATCTAAATCATGTAACTTTGCATTGATTTTTCAAAGATGTTTATTGTTTTGCCAGTTTCTTTGGGGACTTCGGATTCATGTTTGGTGGAAATAGGCAGCCAGCCAGCCGTGATATTCCAAGGGGTAATGATATAGTACTGGACCTTGAAGTAACCCTAGAAGAGGTGTATTCTGGGAATTTTGTTGAGGTGAGCTTCTTTTCACTCTTGATTACATTTCCTACCAGATGTAGTATGCAAACTCTCCGGTGTAATAATTGCGTTAAAGGAATAGTTCACTCAAAAATGAAAATTCTGTCATCATTTACTCACCCTCATGCCATCCCAGATGTGGATGTCTTTCTTTCTTCAGCAGAACACAAATAGAGAATTTTAAAAGGATATCTCTGCTCTGTAGGTCCATACAAAGCAAGTGTATGGTGATCAGTACTTTAAAGCTCCAATATGCACAGACTATTGTAGTAAAAGTAATCCATATGACTCTAGTCAATATCTAAGTGAGTATCTGTGTTGGCGTGTTCACAAGCTTCATTGGTTTTGCTTTCATTTGAACATGCCAACGCGCTTGTATCACGTGAGAGGCTGCGTGAACTGGATCCTCTAATGGAGTTGGAGTGTGACCGGAAGTAAACAATTATGGTGAAAAGGACTAAAATATTGATCGGTTTCTTAACCGAAGTGATCCTATCGCTTTAAAAGACATTAATTTAAACACTGGAGTCGTTTTAATAATTTTTACTATGATTGATTGTGCTTTTTGGAGCTTTAAAGTGCTGATCACCATCCAATTGCATTGTATGGACCTACAGAGCTGAGATATTCTTCTAAAAAATGTTGTGTTCAGTAGAAGAATGAAAGGCATACACATCTTGGATGATAAAAGATTATTATTTTTTGGGGTGAACTGTTCCTTTAAGATTTTTTAAAATGCTTTTGTCTGGCATTGTACATACTCCATGGGAAAATGGACACTCAAGAGTAATCTCTTTTCCTCTATCCTCTCTTCCTGTTTCCTCTTTTCCAACACGTAGGTGGTACGAAACAAGCCTGTAGCAAAAGAAGCACCAGGAAAAAGGAAATGCAATTGCCGTCAGGAAATGAGAACCACGCAACTAGGACCAGGTCGCTTCCAAATGACACAGGAAGTTGTGTGTGATGAATGCCCCAATATCAAGTAAGACTTACCCAACAATCACGTCCACTTTGACTTGTATATGATTTTCTTTAAAACGGCTTTATCGTTGTTTCCAGGCTTGTGAATGAGGAGAGAACGCTAGAGGTGGAGATTGAGCAGGGTGTGAGAGATGAGATGGAATACCCTTTCATTGGGGAAGGTATGGTAAATAATTATATTTGCTTAATGCTAAAACATTGATATTTTTAGATTGTGTATATTATGTTTCTGTTCTATGTCTTTTTCTACAGGTGAACCCCATATTGATGGTGAGCCAGGAGATCTGCGTTTCCGCATCAAAGTCTTAAAGTAAGGGTTATATATTATTGCAACAGTAACAACCAATGGATTGAACTTTTCCTTTTTCAATGTATATATAATTTATCTGCAGCCTATTTGTTATTGTACATATGGTACGTATGTAATGTAGGTAATGTATTTGTATTCTGGTAAATTTTGTCCTTTTCTCCATCTGAACAACTGAGGTTATACACTGTTATAATTTTGGGTTTCCGATTTATCACATGTACATTTTTATTTGTCCAGACATCCCCTGTTTGAGCGCAGAGGTGACGACCTTTACACAAACGTCACCATCTCTTTGGTAGAGGCTCTGGTCGGTTTTGCGATGGACATCACTCATCTAGATGGTCACAAGGTATGTCTTGTTTTCCAGCTTGTACTTTCAGCAGATGAAATCCTTTGTTTTTCTGTGAACTTATTTTATGGTTATATGTTGTAATGTAGGATCTTCCTATTGTCACATGTCTCTTGTGGTCTTGCTAGGTGCACATTGTGAGGGATAAAATCACAAAGCCAGGAGCTCGTCTCTGGAAGAAGGGTGAGGGTCTGCCAAATTTTGATAACAATAATATCCGTGGATCACTCATAGTCACATTTGATGTAGACTTTCCCAAAGAGCAGCTTGATGACCAGCAGAAAGATGGTAAGAAAACATCTAACAAGTATAATTTTGAATGTGTTGTCTCTTTATATTTTGTGTATCTGTGATTTGTTATAATAAATGCAACAAATATTTTTCTCAGGTATAAAGCAGCTTCTGAAACAGACACCATCTCAAAAGATTTATAATGGACTCCAGGGATATTGACAAAACATCCAACTAAATCAGGACTGATTGCCCTGTCCCTGTCTGCCCTTTATACACATGCACACATTTAAATACACACTGATGAAAAAGTGATGGGGGTGTATTTATTTTTATTTTTTTTAGTTTGTTCTCAGGATGGGTTAGTTAAAATATGTTTTAATGTTTTTCAACCTTAATTTCTGTTTTTAAAAGCGTTTTCTCATGGAATGTTGATGGAAAGTATTTTTTATTTGAGTCATTATATTTTTGTCCAAATTATTTGTTTTTCTGTACACAGTCCCCAGTTTTATACCTTCAATAAGCAGTTCAATCATTTTTCATCAGTTTGAGTGTATAGACATAGGCGGAAATCGCGGGGGGTCGGGGGGTCAGGAACCCCCCTATCTAAGGGTTGTCCCCCCCTAAAATATCATTAAAATATGTGTATTGTAAATAATATAATGATATATTCTTAAAATAATTGTTTAAGAAATAAAATAATACAAATGCAAACGGGGCAACAACAAAAAAAAACTTGGTGTCCCCTTCAAAAATTGCTCTTGAGAATTGTTATGTTTATTGTCCCCCCCCCAACATTTTGATGACATTTTCGCCCCTGTGTATAGACAAACTTTAAATGTCCTGCTGTGGCCAGTCAACTATCATCCAATCATGGATCAGCATAATGTTTAGCACTTGTTCTGGGTCAGTTAAGAGACATACTACAAATAAAGGAGGAGAGAGACTTCAAACCAGAGGACAAATTAAAAACCTGCCTTAGCACTGTATGACTTCAATGCCCTCTTTTAAGAATGAAACCGTTAAATTAATGTAAGAGTATTGACATTTCTCAACCTAGACCCTTCAGTTTGTGTGTGCTTGTTTGTTTTAAAGAATGGATTCATCACGGTTGTAGTTTTTTTAATGAACAGCTGCAATCCATATTTTTAGTAGCTTTCTGGATACAGTTCTGTTTCCTCTGAGGCATTTACTTGGTTTAGAAATTCAAACAGGACGCCTCCTCAACTGTACATTTCAGCTTTCTTTTTTTATGACGACCTCACTTTCTTTTGGCTTTCACTACCCCACTGGGTCTTGTCCCAGTTACTTACTTTCCTTTGCTTTTTGTGGACTGCACCAGACAAAAAGGAACAACTTAGAATCTTGTTTGCAAGTGAGGGGAGGGGGGAGGGATTGATCTTTTGTCATTTTCAATAGAAAATTAAAAGTTTCTAGTTATGGTTCAAACAGACTTGATATGAAAAATAATATTTGTATATTTTAGAAGATTTCTTTGTTTTGTGACATAATTTTGAAATTGCATGCTTAATGTCCTTGAAAGTGTCACAAATCAGTCTTGGCTTTAAAGCCAACTTAACACACTTGTTACACAATCTGGTGATTGCTTCAAATCAGATCTTTTATTGACCTTGTTTTAGGCCTTATTCCAATGGATTATGTGAATTTAGCAAAAACAAATATTAAGACACTGATGGTTTGTATCCTCCCTCCATGTGCGTCACGTTGCAACAACCTTGTATCACAAAGATTAGACCCCTCCACCAGAGAAAGCTATTTGAGACCAAATTATATATATAAAAAAGAGAGAACCTCCTGGAACAAAGATATTTTCCCACACCAAAATCAAAGTACTAGTTCACTAATAAGATGCTAGTGTAAAGAAAAAGGTGTATAATAAATGTGGATATACTTTTAGATAATAGAATTATGTAAAAACATATTAAGGAAAACTTGAGGGGTTACATTGAGAAATTCCTTCAATGTGCAATACCAGTCAAATATTTGGAACAAATTAGGACTGAGTTTATGTTTCACATGATCTTCAAACCCTTTTGATTTAAAGGCTTGAATTAATTGTGTAGACAGATATTAAATTGTGAATAAGTATGATTATATATATATATATATAATCAAACTAAAAGTAGGACTGAATAGTGAAGAAAAAGCAGCTATTATGTGTTATACATAAGAACGCCTTAAATATTGTTTACATTGCAACCCTTGTGAATTCAAGACGTTGATTGAAAGAATTACCAGTGTTTTGATTGAATGTTTTATGGTCATTATATAATTCCCTACTTACATTTGTTCTATTTAATACGTTTCATCACTTTAATATTATTCAAAAATGTGGTAAATATTAATACAAATCGAATAGGTGGGGGTTGTAATTACCTTACCTATTCATGATAGATAGGCAGTAACTGATTAGTCCAGTAGAGGGCAGCAAATGATAGATGATCCCCGGGAATAGTCCTTGCATGAGGTGAGAATACTGCTTATAATAATTGTAGTTTAAACACCACCGATTTAAAACCTTGTTCAGCCAAACTGTTGTGAAATGAAAGATGCACCACAGGTCATTTCAGTTTCTTGAGTGGCAGTGAAATATGTACATACTGTATATATATTTAAATAAAGGTCAAACCTACTGACATTTTCTAAATGTAAGAATGTTAGTGCCAAATCACTACTGACATTTTCTAAATGTAAGAATGTTAGTGCCAAATCAAAGCAAGAAGACAAACTGCATTTGTTTCTCTGAACTGAAGCATTTTTAGAACAGAGTAATTAATCCCCACATTATAGAATGCATTAATTACAACTCATTACAGATCAAAGGGCTTTGCTGGCTTTAATCATGCAATGGAATCCCACCCAGCTTCTATTAGCCCCTTTCATAAGACCCACTGTCTCCATCTAAGTGTTTGTGGATGTTTTGTGTGCATGTAAGCTTTCGATAAGGATACATCTGCCTATTGATGACTCCATGTTGAGAATGATACGTGCGTGTGTGTGTAAATATCACTGTCATGTGCACTGATAATACAGTGTGTGTGTGGTGTCAGCAAGCCCCTCTCGGATGTAGTCAGATTTGAGTGTGCATCTGTAGCTTGTCTGACACTGAGTTCACCCGCCACCGCAGTGGCTGTGACCTCTGAGAGCGCAGCAGGTGGTTTTACTTACACTGTGTTGGAGGTCAGGGAGATGAGGTGGAGTTAGCATTGCGCTGAGTCAGTCCTTTGCTTTGCTCTGCGTGTCCGGATGAGAGGACGGGTGGTCGCTCTTCTGAGGGAGGTCGTCTGTCAGGGTGTGGCCTGGTTTGCCAAAGAACTATTAGAGGCATCTGTTTGTATGACTGTTTTATAGTGTGGTTAGACATGTTGTGAATGTGTGTATTTCTGTCTGTGAGACTGTGTGTGAATTCTGTAAATAAGTCTGTTAGATGGAGCGACAAGGATGAAGAGAATCGGTTTGAATGAATAGGATAGTCAAACCATATGTGTATAAGAGCCTTACAAGAACTTAAATTAAAGGGATGAAATTAATGCGTGTCTTTGGGAGTCTTGTAAGCAGGATAACAAGCAATGTATGTAAGTAGATATGTTTGTATGTGTGTGAATTGGAGTATTTGGGGGGTCTCTCTCAAACATCTCCTTAGCATCTGCACTGGAGAGTCATTCCTTCACCCCACAACTCCAGACTATAACTCTGGCTACTAACCCATGCTTTATGTTTCCTTCAAATCATTCTCAATCAAAACTCATGTCTCTTCTTTCCCCTCCTAAAGAGTCTCCAAAATAGATTTGATGTGCTCCTATTGGCTGACAGCTCTTGTGTTATGTGTATGAATGTTCTGAACTCCCAGTCTCCCACAGTGATATTAAAACTGTAGCAATGGGAATTTCTACTGATGGTCCACCCCATGTTCTCAGAGATTCTAAATTTGGGTTAACATAGGCCACATACACACTACAAAGTTTTAGAAGTTACAACAAACTACAAGTTTTCGTTTTTTGTACTTAGCTTATTGTAAAGCACTTTGAGATTTGTTTGCAATGTAAAGCTCTAAACAAAAGTAATGTATTATTATTATTCAATGCGAGTGTGTATCCCAAATTTTTTTATTTCATGTGGTTATCAGTCTGACTTGATATCCTCTTATGTTTGCTCACTTACAATACTTTCTTTTCATATAATTTAGCTGTTTTTTTAATTTAGCTCTACAACAAATAGGCCTTAACTGCATGCGTAGTTGAAGGACTAGACCTACAACAACAGGTAACTCTCTCTTAATGTGGACTGTACCAAACCAATTAAACAAGTTTTCTTGGCAGTTCATTAACCTGAGGTCTCACAATAGACACAGGCACAATAGTTTCCTCATGATTGCAGTGTTCTCTGTACTGCAAAAACAATCTGCCACACTTAGTTGGCATGTGTGCCACTGAGTGAAATTAGATTTTGGAACACTTTTTTTCCAGTCAGGCCATAGAATTTAATGGCACAATTAGTGAGGCTTCCTGGTGGTACGTGGGCAAAGCTGCCAAGCACTTCCATTTACCCAGATTTTGCAGTGTTAATGTTTTTAAGTACTGTAGTTTTAAATATAAAATTTTTAAATCTCTGAACCAGGAAAAGGATGCTTTCAATTTGTAGTTCTGCAATTTGATGCTTTCACCAAAGTTAACCCTTGCTCTACCTATTAGCAAAAACGTTAGCCTGTCACCATTACCTTTCATTGCACCTGTTTGTCATATTATAAAAGCAAATTGTGACTAATGCTAACATTTTGCCTAAATCTCCTTTTGTGTCCCACAGAGCAAAGAAAGTCATAGACCCCTTTTACACCTGCTATTAAGATGAGTCTCGGTTGATCCGATCATATGTTGTCAGGCGAGACACATTGCTGTTTACACCTTGTCACTTAAATGCTTCTCCTGTGAACACTTGTGTTCGAATTTCAAAGGGAAGGGTCTCTGATGTCAGTGGGCTACTACATGATAATAAAAAATAAAATAAAAAGTCATAAAAGACAAAGAAAGCATGAATAAAACCAGTGTCGTGCCTAAATCTGACTCCACGCTAGATTATTACTCCCGCTACCTGATTAGTTCCAACTATGGTTTGGGTTAAATTTGGGTGTAGGACTGAGCTTTGTATTGATTACACCCCAAATGCGACGCAAACAAATGCGTGGTTTTTGATCTAATCACAAAACGTTTTACACCATATTTACATCTGTATTTAATAATGACCATTTGTGATCGGATCACCTGAAATGTATCTTAAAACCAATAGTACATGGGGTCATAGAGGTTAAGAACAGCATGAGGTTGAGTAAATGATTATTGAATTTTTTTGGGGGTAAAATATTCCTTTACAAAATTGTGTCTAAGGTAGAGTTAAAAAAAGAAAATAGTGTATTAATAATAATGATAATCATAAATAATCATTATAATTAATTAGTTAAATTAAATGAAAGGCAAATGTCATACATTTCTTAGACATTATCAATTCATCAATTACAAAAAAAAAGAAACATGGTATTAACATGTTTATGCTAATGGTATTACATGTCTAGACATGTATCGTCATGTAATGGTAGCCTGTTCTTCTAAGTACCTGATGTTATTTTACAGTATTATGTAAATACTGTAGTTGGATAATCATTCCACTGTATACTTCAAAGTAAAACCATTATTACCATCTGATACTGTACCATCCACTGAACCACATGGCACCTCCACAGTTCTTGAGGGTTGAGCTTTTAGAATAACAGACTGTCTTGTATATTTTAGTTGTATGTGGTTATCAGTGCTCCACCAACATTTAGAAAGCAGTGGTGGACAAAAAAAACTGGATATCTAAAATAGCAATAGGCTTCTTGATGGACAAATCCAGTTATTTTGTGGCCAGCAGTCTGAAGCAAACAAAAGGCAGCGCTTGTTCAGAATAATGCATGTCCGTCGCCCAGAGTCTTTGGCTGCTTTGAAGGAGGCTGTGGACAACCAGCACTGTCCCACTGTGCGAGGAGGTTCTGTAAGCCATGTTACTATATAAAAGACTGTCGATTCAAAGGCAAAAAAAGCCTCAACTATTTAACAGCGAGTTGTGGGCTCTAATTATGGGAAACACAGGCAGGAAAAAGTGGCTTGGGGTTTTTCAATCCAGCGAGTAAATGTCTGTTTGTAAGGACAAGATGCTGTTTATTGGTATGCTGTATATTTTAAGGGCTAAGCAAAGAAGACTGTCATTATGGATGGTCTCCCCAGAATGTCTCATATATACAGTACTGTATCCCTATTTCACAGGCTAATACATTGCTCTGTCTGCTGCGGGGGCTGAAACTGGACTTCAGTATCCACATCCTCAGGAAGAGGTAATAGAGCCACGTAAAGCCAGAGATACAAACAGCATTCAGACCACCAGTCTTGATTAAAAGGACTCTGAATGTATTTTACGCTTCCAAACTCATATGCGCTACTTTACAGAAATCCATCGGGCCAAAATGGTACTAATACCTAATATATAATACTAATATTTTTTAGGGCCTTTTGTTTAGCTTGCATGCAAAAACACTCGCCAGCTCAGTAGGAACAGAGATTTTTTTTTTAATTAGCCAAAATGTATGTAGGCCTACATAGAAAATACAGTAAGTGTGTATTATAGATGTTTGGGGACTAGAGAGCAAGGGGGCCGCTGAAAGCAGTCTTTGTGTAAGTGTAAATCCCATCCTATGCCCTCCCCACAGTGGCGGTGCCCAGACCCTGTGGTGGCGGATCACAGTTAATAACTGTGTGGTTGGTTGTCAGGACCACTTAACCTGATGCGGGGCAGGCCGGACCTGCGAACAGAGCTTCCACTGGCCAAGTGTGTGTGTGTTTCAGTGAATACATGCTCATGTACACACAAGTATCATGGTCAGAGGAGAAGAAACTTACACACAACGGTATGGAGACTGGGTCCGCCATAGCTCTGTCTAAACACGTAATGTGTGACGGTTACAATGTGAAAATGTTTGAGTGAGCTAAAGGTTTGTTGACTCTTAGTAATTTGTATTTGTTTATTTGTGTACATTGAACCACATGCCCAAGGTAGGCAACCTACTGTATATATTGTGATGTTGAAGTAAACAGCTGCAGTATACAACATGCAAACTAGAAGATAAAGTTGTCAAGACAAACTTTGATGTTGGCTGGACAAAGCCTGGCCTCACAGTTTAGAGATAGATTGATAGAGTGCATCCAGAAAGTATTCACAGCGCTAAACTTTTTCCACATTTTGTTGTTACAGCCTTATTCCAAAATGGATTAAATTCATTATTTTCCTCAATTCTACAAACAATACCCCATAATGACAATGTGAAAGATGTTTGTTTGAAATCTTTGCAAATTTATAAAAAAAAAAAACAATACGGGAAAAAAAAAGAAAAAAACCACATGTACATACGTATTCACAGCCTTTGCTCAATACTTTGTTGAAGCACCTTTGGCACCAATTACAGCCTCAAGTCTTTTTGTGTATGATGCTACAAGCTTGGCACACCTATTTTTGGGCAGTTTCTCCCATTCTTCTTTGCAGGACCTTTCAAGCTCCATCACGTTGGATGGGGAGAGTCGATGCACAGCCATTTTCAAATCTCTCCAGAGATGTTAAATCGGGTTCAAGTCTGGGCTCTGGCTGGGCCACTCAAGGACATTCACAGAGTTGTCCCATAGCCACTCCTTTGTTAACTTGGCTGTGTGCTTAGGGTCGTTGTCCTGTCGGAAGATAAACCTTTGTCCAGCCTGAGGTCCAGAGTGCTCTGGAGCAGGTTTTCATCAAGGATGTCTCTGTACATTGCTGCATTCATCTTTCCCTCAATCCTGACTAGTCTCCCAGTTCATGCCGCTGAAAAACATCCCCACAGCATGATGCTGCCACCACCATGCTTCACTGTAGGGAAGGTATTGGCCAGGTGATGAGCGGTGCCTGGTTTCCTCCAGACATGACGCTTGCCATTCAGGCCAATGAGTTCAATATTTGTTTCATCAGACCAGAGAATTTTGTTTCTCATGGTCTGAGACTCCTTCAGGTGCCTTTTGGCAAACTCCAGGCAGGCCTTTTACTGAGGAGTGGCTTCCATCTGGCCACTCTACCATACAGGCCTGATTGGTGGAGTGCTGCAGAGATGGTTGTTCTTCTGGAAGGTTCTCCTCTCTCCACAGAGAAAGGCTGGAGCTCTGTCAGAGTGACCATTGGTTTTGGTCACCTCCCTGACTAAGGCCCTTCTCCCCCGATTGGCCGGGCGACCAGCTCTAGGAAGAGTCCTGGTGGTTCTAAACTTCTTCCATTTACGGATGATGGAGGCCACTGTGCTCATTGGGACCTTCAACGCTGCTGAAATGTTTCTGTACCCTTCCCCAGATCTGTGCCTCTATACAATCCCGTCTCGGGGGTCTACAGGCAATTCCTTGGACTTCATGGCTTGGTTTGTGCTCTGACATGCACTGTTAATTGTGAGACCTTATATAGACAGGTGTGTGCCTTTCCAAATCATGTCCAATCAACTGAATTTACCACAGGTGGACTCCAAACAAGTTGTAGAAATATCTCAAGGATGATCAGTGGAAACAGGATGCACCTGAGCTCAATTTTGAGTGTCATGGCAAAGGCTGTGAATACTTATGTTCATGTGATTATTTATTTTTTATACATTTGCAAAGATTTCAAACAAACTTCTTTCACGTTGTCATTATGGGGTATTGTTTGTAGAATTTTGAGGAAAATAATGAATTGAATCCATTATGGAATAATGCTGTAACATAACAAAATGTGGAAAAAGTGAAGCGCTGTGAATACTTTCCAGATGCACTGTAGATAGATAGATAGATAATCCCTCTCTCCAATTAACTGATGAGATGATAAAAACAACTTTAATGGATTTTATTTGGTAGTAAAGATATTTTCCGGGATTCAAAGTCTAGCTCATATTCAGCTATTTAGATTAGATAAAGGCAAATTAATAGAGGGATACAGAGCCTTCAACTGTATGCTCTGTCCAATTCTAGCATTTGATAACAGGATGCCTCCTTTCTATTGAAAAGACTTACAGATGGTGTATAATTGCAGAGGATTATGAAGCCTTTTGCTTGATATAACAACAGAGCAGCATGTTTCTTATTTCAAAATGTTAAAATATACATGACTTGTGAATTACTATAAGAAGAAATGCTGTTTGAATATGTGACCAAAGCAGTCAGTGGATGTTTTTTATTTAGCTCTTTTTGTTGATGACAACTATCAGTCTAAGTGGAAACATAAGCAAAAATAGTAACTTTTACAGGTTTGATGAATGTGTAATATTATTGTCTAATTGATGTATAGCTCATTGATCACCTCTGCATCATTTTGCAACCATCTTCTTTTAGTTCTCAGCATAGGTAACTGCTCTGTCAGTCAACTTGCTCCAGGGCTCCTGTATCAGACTCCCTTGGGTGGAGGCTGGAAAAGGTTTCCTCCACTCAAGCCAACAAATTGATTCCAATCAGTTAGAGAGCCCCAAACACTGCTTCTAGTCAGACCCCCAAGCCTGCAAACACAAGCCAACTTGCAGCCCAGATTCCACCAAGAGCTACACAAAGCAAAGAGAGCTTTGGCCTTGTTCCTGACAGGACCACTGAGCTCACCACTGTCCCCTTTCCCCTCACACTCTTTCTGCAGACACAATGAAAGAAACCAGGTGCTACAGAGGTTGAAAAAGTATTGGCTGTTCTTCTCTCTTCACCGCTGGAATAAATACACCATTTCCCACTACTTAGAA
Source organism: Xyrauchen texanus (assembly GCF_025860055.1). NCBI lineage: Eukaryota > Metazoa > Chordata > Actinopteri > Cypriniformes > Catostomidae > Xyrauchen > Xyrauchen texanus. The sequence goes on along the minus strand of NC_068289.1, from coordinate 29,942,112 downwards.
CATTTGCACCATGGCCTTTCCACTTGCTTTTTTAATTGCTTGCTTTCCAATTTCATCCTGTCAGGTTTAATTTGTAGGTCACATCAGAAACGTTTAGATTGTACAATGCAAAAGTATAAAATGTACAAATAATTTATTTGAGTTGACAGTTTACAAGTAAATTTTTTATGGGAGCTCCACAAGATTATAGTGTGCTTTGCAGGATTGTGTAGCTAGTGCTATATTGCAAATGGAAATAAAAAAACAAAGTCAATGCATTTAATATTTTTTTCCAAACTAGCTCTGGTTTGTTTCCTGCGATAGCTTAACATTACCCCCAAAAGTTGCTTTCCCCCCAAAAGTCTCCAGGTCCATTTTTTGGACCATATTGACTCTTCTACTTTACATCTAGCATCTCTGAGGTCAACTTGTCAATTGAGTTGTCGTATAAGTTATTTTTGAAATGTATATGGCTGAAAAGTCTCAATACTTCATGTACTGAAGAATAAACTAATGAAACTCTCATCATAAATTATTCTTAATTATCTATTTGGCACGGGTTGGTAAGTCGAACCCACAAGTGTATATATTTTCAAACTAAATTATGAATTGTTATTTGCGTTGAATGGACAAATGGATCACCAGATGTGTGAGTTATCAACTGAGAAAAGTTAATTGACAGCCATAGACAGTGACAGGCTTATAATTGTTGCCATTGGCCCAAAAAACTACAGCCAGGTTCATGCTCACTGCAACTGGCCTCTTTATTGCCATCCTTGTATTATATTATTATAATTTGCTGGCATAGATCCACAGTTTACACACTTTTGATTATTTGTACTGTATGGATTTCATAAGAAACCTTTGCATTCTCCTTTGAATGTTATGTCATGCGAGTGTTTCAGAGTGTAAATCCAATCTATTCTATCACTCATGGGATTAAATTTATTCAATACATCATCCTAAACTTAAATTAAGCTTTTTGCATAACCATTAATGTGCATGCCTGCTTTTAGATTTACCCCACACTTCATCTGAGAGATTTTATCCTGTAAATAGTTTGGAGGATATTAAGTTAAGTAATTGCATATGGAGAATGAGGATCACACAGAATCTCCAGGAACTTATTTATTGGGTATTCTTCATTTCCCTGTTTTTCAATAACAAACCAGCAGTTTTTTCCCCAGTCTTTTCCCCCAAATACTTCTGTTCTCAAACCAGGCAGATCCAATGATCACATATTACTGAGTTTTATTTCCTTTTAAATCCAGCTCTAATGAACTGGGGGTATGCTCTCATTGTAGTGTAGAGGGTCTGCCCCTGTTGAACAAATTCCAAGAGCTAAGTGTTACATTAAACAAGGTTTGGGAGGGAAAATGACATATATGGGGACAAGCCAATACATAGCACTGCTTGGAGGTAAATTTGTCTCACGTGGCAATGAGATGAAGTAACAGAGAAGAGGAAAGTGTCAATAAAGTGAGAGACTAGGCAGGAAGGGGGCAACATCAGGGGGGAGGGCGCTAAACTGATCTGATGAATATATCTATCTGCATGTGATTATTTTGACAGCAGTTATAAACCCATAAGGCCTGGCCCCAGTTCCATCTCTTGTTGATTTAAACCACTGAGTCCCATAAATAACAGCTGATTAAGTGGCCGTGCCATCTCTCTTAGCCCAATTTACTGCTGCCTGGGTCTGAGTGTTGTGGCCCTCAATGTGTTCTGCATTAGTATTACTGAAAAATACTGAGAATGCAGGGTGACTGGTCCCATGAGCAGAGGAAACACTCAATGAAAGAGGATTTAATAGATTAAAACGTCTTTTTTTACATATTCAAACAGACCCAAATAGTGGTTTAATTCAGATGAAACATGGCAGAGATATGTTTATGCCATGAGCATAAATGAGAACAGGCATAAACATGCCACACTAAGTAAACTCATTAATTAAAGAAGTTTGATATTTATAGATGTGACATTCACCCTAACTGCTATGCGTTTATTTTAGCCACTATTAACACTATGCATCCATGGTTCAGCTGGCATTAGTGATGAAGTAGCCATTGTTGTTGCAGTGTACATTTACATGGGTAATTGAGTTTGTGTATATTTCTCCAAATTAGCATTTATGGATATTTATAGTTAGTATAACTGTCCGTTAAAAATCAAGCAGTTTGTATTTTGGTGAGGGGATGTTTATAGCATTGTGTGTGTCTTGAATGAAGTGGAAAAAGAGAGTGGAAAATGCTTGTGTTAACATTGTCCAGACAAAAAGCCCTAATCATTAGCTAGTAAAATAAAAAAACTGACATATCACTTCATATGAAAATATTTGTTGATATATGTACCCAGTCTCTCTAATATGAAGACTAATGTGGCATCCATTCATCTGTAAACTCAAATTTAGAGCCCTTTTAATTTTATTCAACTATTAGCTCTAGTTTTACTCTAATGATTTTGCACCGCAGAGTTTCTGTACTACAGATGCCCTCTGAAGTGTGAGAGCTCCCTCCAGCTGTCACTTATTCCGTTTAACAGACTTGCAAAAAGTCTTTCTGACAAGGGGAACGGTGCAATGGTGGTAAGTGGTCTTTGAAATGTAATTTCCCCTGCTTTAGTGGGATAACATTTCATCACTTTAGATTAACCAGCCCAGTTCCCATCAACACATTTAAGAGGGTGACCTTCGCCTCCCCCCCTCATCGGTGCACAGTGAGCAGTATGAGATGATGGCGCTGTGTTAACCTGGCCAAGGGCAGCATAGCAATAACAAATACATGATCACAGAACCAGTGTGACCCTTGACCTAAGAGCCACAGAATGGCTTCAAATCCACAAACAAAGCAGTAGGAAAGAGAGCACACACACACACACACACACACACACACACACAGATGATTATTCAATTTGAAAAACATGTATTTTTCACATAATTTTATATACTTACAATAAGTGTACAATGCTTTTGAAGTTGAGAGAATTTGCACAGCCACTTAAACCAAATTCTTACATTGATTAAATCTGAACAATTTGTCAGATCTTTGTACATTTGTAGCGAGCAGAATAGCAACTCAGAATGCACAACACGTTGAAACTTGATGCGGATGGGCTACAACAGCAGAAGACCACGTCGGGCACTTTATTGGGACTATAGTTTTCCCAATAAAGTGCTCAGTGAGTGTATAATTACAGTTCTGGCTTTTTTGCAACTCTGCAAAATAAATGATAAAATAAGGATAAATAAAGGAACTCTATTACAGTACTGTGGATTGCATTGATTGCATTCAAATCTGTGATATCTTGCTTTAAAACATGTCTCTGGTCCACACCGCTGGATCTTAATTGTAAATAAACAGACATATAGACTACAGAAACGTCACAGAGAAAAAGAAGGATCAAATTCTGTGGTACTGCTCAGAGCTGAGCCTGACAGTCTGCTCTAGTCCAGAGCTCTCAGGCCTGATTGAGGTTTTAATAAGTACGAGTAATATGACCTGGTTCCAGTCCCCATTTCTCTCTCCCGCTCTTTGTTTTTTCTCCCTCTGTCCTTTCACTCAATGTTATTGTGCATCAGAGCCACATAAATCTATTCCAGCTTTGGAAAATTTCACAGAGCCAAAGAAGTTTTAGAACTGAGAAGGTGGATCATTGATGTTCAATACTGAACACAGCTCACTGACAATGACCTTCCTTACTCTAATCAACACATCAGCTCACTTTTTAAAATTTGTTTCACTTTTTTCTGTACTTTTCAACAGCAAAATCGCTTCCTCCGAGTCTCTACTCCCAAACCTCTGAATATAAAAAAACTTTGGCCTGATACTGTATATTATATCTACAATGATTAATTAAGAACAAACCTATTCATCATTTCGCTACTGAAAGCAAATCCTAAATCAGACTCTTTGACGGATGACAAGCCAATCTACGATAATACCAGCAGTGGCTTAGTTCTTCATTGGTGAGTGTCAGTAAATGATTCACGTAATATATATCCGCCCATTTGTGAAACCAAACTTGTGGATGCCATTTTCTTTCGTTGATTGACAAGGCTGTTCTTTTGCCAAACTGCTGTCTTTTCAGTGAAGGCTGTGAAAGTCAGAAAAGCCAGATGGCCAAAGGAAGAATATCCAGTCTCATCCACCCTTGTGTTCTGGTGTAACAAGTGAGTAATATCAGTAATATGCTTTTGATACCTGTCTCTCTAAATGTTTTGGATAAAATACTTACCATATTTACAAGAACTCTCCCAGTGCCTTGGGTGTTCCATACTGGGCCATGTTTAGCACTAATGGGTATTACTGATCTCTGAAGTACTAAATTGTTGTTTTACTGATCTCTGAAGTACTAAATTGTTGTTTACTCAGCACTGAGTTTTAGATGTGTATCAGTGATTGTATTTGTTGTTAATAAAGTGAGCCTCCGACTTAGGAATTTGTTTATTGTCCTGGTCTCTAAGAACTTGGACTTTGATCCCTATTAAGTTAGTGAAGACACAAATGGCATCAGCATCGGTAGCTCTAAACAACTTCCAAACGTCCTTCACCTCACCCAAGTCCCTGAGACTGTTCTTTACTGAGCGCTCAGTTGTTTTATGTCAGCGGTGCATATGTCTGTGTCAATGTTGATACATTGTCTAGACACCTACTGGATTGCTTGTTCCCATGCAACCTGTGATGGTTTTCTTGGGGATGAGACTATGAGAAGAAAAATCTGCCTTTTTAAAGATGCCTGTCAGGCTGAATGGTTGTGGTTAGAATATTGAGAATACTGTATGGAGGGAGAAAGACAACAGGCCAGTGGATGGCTAAACAAAAAGATAACTTGCTTTTAGTATTCAGGTTCAGTTAAATACTGCCCTGAAAAATCAAGTGAACATTGATTACAGTATTTATTTATTTATTAATACAAGATACAGAAATACACTTAGGTGCTGGTGTTAAAAAACAGTCCATTCATATGTATTATACTATATCAGGGTTATTGGACAAAGTCCCCAAATATCAGACCCTGTGAAAGATAACATTGTTGCATTAATTAGGCCCTTTGAAACATTCTAAATCAAAATGGGATATTTTGTCATCAAAACGGCATTGGCGCTCATAAATAAGATTGAAGCTCAAGCTTTTGTTCCTGGTTACTAATAATTTTGTGAAACATTCCACAATGTCCACTGAAGGGAGACTTGTAATGGAAATGTGCTACATCTATTGCAGGGGTTCTTTTGCCAAATTTAAAAGATACTCTGATGAAGCAAGTCGTTTGGAAAGAATAAATTAACTTTCCATTGGACCTCTCCTTACTTTTCAGTTTAATTTAAGGAAAAACAAGGAATAGTTGTGTGGAACATGAGTAGTTTACGCTTAAAAAGCAATAATTTATAGGCTGAATATTTGGCCTCTTTTCCAGAATACATTTTTGTGTAGCCTACTTTTTGTTATGCTAAATTTTTAGCAAGAGTTTCTACATCTGTGACAGCATTCATCAGCTCAGACAAGTAAAGTCCCTTGAGGAGTTAGTTAACAACTAAAATTGAACAAATTAATTAGCAAAAACACTACACTGGCTATGTGGTGGGTCAAAAACACTTCGTGGCTTACTGACTGCCTGGTTTGCATGCTAAGTGGCAGATCACATTCTTAAGTGCCCCTCCTCCGCTTACAAACGCTGGATCAATTTCTTTTTGCTCTGTTTATGTTATCATTTGTAAATCTTACCAGAACTGGACCATGAGGCACAAGGGGGAACTCATACACAGTCTAATGAAGTATTTACAGATCATTCCAACTGTCAAATACTTTTGCCCAATGACATAGTGCAGAGTGCTCACGCTTAACAACTCGCATTTGCTTTCCAAGTTGCTGCCTGAATGTCCTGGGTCAGGCGGATTTCATTTCAGGTAAAAACCACTGCGAGGAGCTGAAGATAGGGCCAGACAAATATCCAGATCTGTTGTATTCACCATGTAGCCTATTAAATGAAATCAATAGTTTTTGTTAAGTAGGCTATAACAGATCTCGTGGGCTCAAGAAAAAAAATTACAATTTTGCAAAACATGTTCTATTTTGATGCTTACAAATGTCCATGTGATTCTTTTTTCTCTTAAAAGACCAAAATTATTTTGTAGGACAAGCAGAACGTATAGTGTCGTTTTGTACGTTCTCTTGTCTAGGTAATTCAAACATGGATATTTTTTATCCGGCACGTGATAATCACCAGCATTTCCACGTTAATTGTCTAGTTTTTTTATTTACAGCAAAACTTTTTGATTTGGTTTTATGAGCCTCTTCCGACAATTTTCCAACAACAACCATAACAGCAGCAGGAACAACAAACAACAACAAAGAACAATAGCCTACTGATAGGCTACTAATACTAACTAATACCGGATACAAATACTAATAATTTACATGTTACCTATTATTTTAGTAAATATTGACGTTTTCTTCACTCTAGATTGTAGCCTAAAATCCACTGATGCAGACATGATGGTCTCAAATGCACCTATAAGGGGGAAATATAGCCTACTGGGGATCTGTGACCTCTGTGTTGACGCATTTGTTATCCGCGCACCGGACTCCTTAGAGTTCGCTTATAAGACAATTATCGGGGTCTTGATCTAATTGCCCAATACTTTTTTTTAAATAGTCAAATGGGTTGTATTGCAATGATCATGCGATCATTCACTATGTTTATCTTTGCCAAGGACAAATAGCTCAAATAAAATTAAACTGTACTGATTACTTATTTCTTCTCTAACAGAAAAGACATACATGATTATAGCTAATTAGACTTAACACGCGCATAATACTATAATGCAACTAATATATTAACCAGTCGTGTATAGTCTCTATACAGCCGATCACATTAATTATGCGTGTTTATGTGCTGCGGTAAAGGAACGAAATAGTCGGTTTAAGGTGAAATTGTATGAAAACATTGCAAATCACGATATTAAAATCATCTTAATTTACGTCGCACGTAATTTTATGATGGAGCAATGCCTGTTTCTTAAGCAAACTTTATGTTAGACCTTGAATGTATCGGTAAGTGAGCTGTGATGTCCAAAAGTGCTGATCTTAAAATGTTTACCAATATGCTATCTCAAGGATTTTGTCTCCTAAACACTAAAATAGTAATTCAGTCACGTTGCATGTTATTTGGTCGAGGTGCTGGCAGTTATTAAATATTACCGATTATACACAAAAATTGTGGTTTGCGTTAGATTTAGAAATGTTAATGCTTTATACATCGGGATTAATTGCCAAAATAAGTGGCCAAGATAATCGCATGTAATGTGATTACACGCGATGTGGATCATTGTGGTGATGTAGGCATACAGAACACGATTCCGCTTTGCATCCGCACTGCATTCACGGGTTGGCATTCAACTCATATTCATCTCCACTTTGGTGTGTTGATAGATCTGGTTTGAGGTATGTGACTGTACAATATTAGGCCTGCCTTTCACTGTCATTTAGGAATATGCAATAGCCTCAGTGAGTTTGTTTTCGAAGTGAAGCAGATTTGAACCTGTCATTTGATGAAGAAGTGGACGGTGAAGAAGAGACAGAGCACTTATACATTTTTATATATAAACATAACTTGCAGAGTCACAACATTTTGGGACATGAATGTCATCATTAAGAAAAGAATAGGCCAATATTATATCTTGATGGAGTTAATTTAGGAAGGTCTAATGCCTATCGGCTTACATTGATTATACATTGTTGTCGGCAATGTAAATTCACACTTTTCATGTGGCATACGATTGAAATGCGATTTTTACCAGCACTGGTGAAAGCGAACAGAAAGTTGCACTTTACTCTGTGGATTTTGTTCAGATGCTTTCGTTAATTTACGAATGTTTTACGCACTTGCGTGCAACAGAAATTATATTTTGTGCGAGAAACCCATCCTTATTCGATTTTAATAGAAATTAGATGATCAGTACTGATTATGATGATTTATTTTATTATTATCCTTATCCTTATCCTTATCCTTATTATACTATATGCATATATAGATATATACACACACGACTATAGGCTTCCATTTGTTTTATGAAATCATTAATATAACAATAATAATAATAATAATAATAATAATAATAATTAACATAATAATAACTATTATTGTTGTTGTTATTATGATTATAATTTGGCTATTATCATATATTCTCTAAGTGTACAATTAGCAATGGTTTTGTTCGATTTGAACAAACTTTTGACATGTAATGAAATTTCCCACTGGTAAAGCCGAAAGAGGGCATTTAAACATTGATTACTGGCATACTGTAAAGATGCAAAACATAGTTGGAATGACTTTTAATGTCAAACACAGTTCATAGGTTTGCGAAAAACAATATGAATATTTATTTAAATACAAAGTTAGTACATGTTGTAGTGAGACATAAATAGAATGAGCACAAATATTTGCACTATTTGTGGGATAATTAATTGGATACTTAATCAACGAACTATTTGCACCCAAGTGTCTATAGTGTCTATAGTAAATGGTAGTCTAAAAACAATGTACACTATGCAGGTGGGCTATCTGCTTCATATGTGCGTTCATTAAGTATATTAATTCAGTATTCATGCTGTAGCATATTTAAATCCCTCTCTCACCACTTACGGCCACTCTATCTCAACACTGAAAATACCTTTAAAGACCAAACTCAAAGGCAATTGGATACAACATAATTCATTGATTAAATCGGGAATGTGAGAGTAGGTGTATGTTTGATTCCGACCACTAGACGATGCCATTTGCACATTTACTGCACATCAGTCAGCATAATCGTCAGTGATCTGAACTTCAGTGGCACTTCATCTTCTTTTCAACACGTAACCCATATACAAAAACGAACATGTTTGATTCGAACAAAGCATGTCTATGTTAGCTTTTTATTTTTTGTTATAGATAATCCTTTAGAAAGCTCCATCATATAAAACCTTGAAGGCTGCTCAATTATTGACCCTTATTTGTTCCAGGTATTTTACTTGCATTTAAATGAGTTTTCAGTGTTGATCTGGGGGGGAAACGCCCTTAAAAAATTAAGGGCTTTCCCAGTGATCCTTCTCCAATAAAATCGGATTTATTAATTATATTTTGGGGCGTTACATGATATTAAGCAGAAACTTGTTAAAAAGATGACATCTATATTCAGATTATTTTTAATTAACATGAGGTTTTTATTGACGGAACTTTAAAATTTGGTCTCCCCGTCACTAAAATGTGGTTACATCCTTGATCCAACCTGCTGAAATTTAATAAAAAGACGTGTTCAGTTTTATGGCGCGTTCCAAACTGCCGCGTAATTATTGTCATGTTTTACAAATGCTTCGGGGAAAGGGCATCTTTTCAATTATTTACTTTCTCAACCTGAATTGTTTTCTTGTTTCTGGCATATTTATTTTCAATTGTTTCACGGTTTGACTCTTTCTGCTTGACTATTGTTTTGATTCTAAGAAGCTGATTTGAATCCCCCAGTTACCCAAGAAAAGGAAAGGGGAGCGCTTAGGGGAGAGTCAGAATGCTCAAGAAAGGTTCACACATTTTAAAGCTTAATAATTTAAATGTGCTTGAGTCACCAAGCTCTTGTATGCAAAAAGTTCACATCAATCAGAGAAACATTCTCCTTGACAAATACCGTAATATTAATTCACATTTGGTAAAAGAGTGTTGCTTGTTTTCTCAGGGGAGCATTGTTATAACAATTGATTACATTCTTTATAAATGCATATGCTGCAAATATAATAAAGTCTCCATTGTTCATTCCGCCTCCACCCACACACACACACACACACACACTCTCTCTCTCTCTCTCTCTCTCTCACACACACACACACACACACACACACACACACACACACACGCTACACACAAACACAAGGATACACCAATGTCATAGTCAAGCTTTTAAATTAAACACATCTTCATATGAGCCTTTAACAGAGCTTTGTAAAATACTTTGACAATTTGACCAATATAATACTCTTATTATAATACAATAAGATATATTGATATATAAGATATATATAATAAGATATATATATATATATATATATATATATATATATATATATATATATATATATATATATATATATATATATAATTCCACTAAATTAATGTAGGAAAATTCAAATAACAAGGTGTAGGTAGGTAGCCTTGAGCATCTGCTATTTCACAGTTTTGTTGAGTACTCGTTAATAAAATATCTGCATATATTCAATTACATCTTATTCATGTTTTTTGTTTTTTATTTAATGCTAGTTTGTCTTATATTTTACTCATCTTTAAATCTGCGGTTGTATGCCTGGGCGCTATTAAATATAAATGTTCTCACGGGCGACGTATTTCCAAAATCAATTGTATTTTGCTAGCAGAAACAATAGCTTTTCTTTGAGATAGACAGCGCTTTGAGGTTCAGTGAGAAAATATGTCACTATAACTTTATGAAAATCTATTTTTCTACTCGGAACTTAGGCGTGTGTAACACGGCCAAATACATTTGATCTTACCTCAAATATGCTGGTTAATAAATTTGCTTGGGTCTTTCTTTGCCTCCCTCAAAATGTCTCCTTTCTCATATAAAGTTGAACGAGGCAATGACAAGCATTGTGTTACAATAATAATAATAATAATAATAATAATAATAATATGATTATTATTATTATAAACATTTATTAATTGTAATGATAAGTTTGTCTATCTATATCTATATATTCATTTTTTTGTATTGTATTATTATTGGTCAGAAATGTTTTAAAACTGGTTAATGCCGTTGTAGAGGTAAAAAAGCAAGTTTGCTGCAGCAATCAAAACTTTTGTAGTTTGCATTATGTCAGTGACCACAAACGTATATAACTAAATTAGTACATAAATTAGTATTTATCGCGAGATCAACAGGTTTCAGGCAGTAGCCTACGTTACCCCCCACACACACACACACACATGACTATGTCATGAAATACATGAAAACGTTTGAGAAGTGACCCATATTTGAACACTTTTTCTATTTCATCCAGACCAGAAGGTATTAACCACTGAGCTGTGAGCCTTGTTGTACAAATGACCCCCCCTCTAGCTCTCTCTCTCTCTCTCTCTGATTTCGACATATAGTGTATTGACCAATTGCAATACTTGGTCCCTATTAGCAGCACAGTTCTATATTGTACCTGTCACTGAACACGCAACGCTGCATCACATCATCATCGTGATCATTATCTTATATAATAATAGTAGCAAATGAGGCTGGAGAATCAGCCAGCGTTTCTCTCCCACATCCTAGACCTTGAGCGTCTCAAACCAGCTGAGCTGCACACACATTTGACCAATTAATGAGTTCTCGTTCAACCACAATTGGATAAAGGTAAGAGATCTCTGCATATCTGCATGCTCTTTTACATCTAGAAATCTATTGGAACTGCGCTGGTTTTGTTTTCTTATCTGTTGAGCTATGACAGCATCCATAGTGATTTAAAAGAGGTCAAAGCATTGATGAAGACAGCCAGACCCTTACAATTTTTTCACGTGTCAACATATTGTATTTTCTCCATGTTCCAGCATTGCCTGTTCCACTTGGAAAGCACAACTACCGGTGCACGTCGTTTTCTCACATCTTTAACCGATTCATAATCGAGCAAATGTTAGATCTTAACCATTGAGCAACCTGAACATACATCTCTGCGTATATAGCTTGTTGACACTGCAGATGGTGTAATTTGTGCTTTGAGTTGTTCTCTCGACTCAGGACCACAAAATACGAGTCTGACACTTCGAATGTGATTTTAGAAACCATCAATTAGAAGGCGATTCCACTTTAAAAAAACAAAAACGAAAGTATAAACAGATACAAATTTACACCTTATATATTTGATGTTTCTTTGAAAGTGTATATTCCATAATTTGCCCAAAAAAGATCTGTCCATTTTCCGTTTTAACATTAACCCACAAATCCAAGTTTAGTTTGCCCAACGAGATATCCAATCAGCTTCCGTTTAAGTTTTTTATTTTGTTATTTTTTTTTATCACAGTTTAACGTGGGTCAAACAGATCAGTGATACTTTCTTTGTGCAACTTGCTTTTCAAGACAGAAATGAACATTACAGGACAACGATGCATTTGATTAGGTAAAATGCATGCATGCATTTTATCTCAAAAGTTTTTTCAGTACTAATGCAATCTTTATTTTGAACTAAAATATAACTTCTAAAATTAATTTCAGCATAGGCAACACCTGTACAAAAAAAATATCTGTTAAAAGAAGTAAAATGTAAAAGTGAGGGATGTATGGCGGAATAGCGTTATTAATAACTTATATGAAATGCAGTAATTACTTACCTTGGCCGCCCCTCCCTCCCTGTCACACTTCCTCTCCAGTCCGTTCGCTCTCCAGTCCTCTCCTCCCACTCCCACTCCTCTCTCTGCTCCCCCTCTCTGTCAGTCCGCGCGCCGCGCAAGGGAGAGATTGAAAGTGACACTCACATTTTTGCTCTTGAGATTTTACACGCCGTAATAGGTAGTGGCCTCATCGCACAAAGCAGATATTTTACGTATGTTTTTGCTTCATTTCTCTTTTTGTGCATGCAGCATAGATGGACCTTTTCAGCTTCTGATGCGTCCTCTTTGCTACAGCTGCCGAAGCTTTCAGTTCTGCCCTGTTTGTGCCACGGACACTCGTGACTCAAACTCGCGGTAAATCGTGAGCAACATTGCGAACTACCGGACAGATTGCCATCGGTCGCTTCTCGGAACTTGTGTCTTTTGCTTTGAGGATATCTGTGCTGGGTTCTATCCCGCGCACTGTCCTTTCTCTCTCCCACCCTCACACCCCTCTCTCACTCTTCATGCTGTCTATCTCCTACCTGTACCCCTCAGCTCGGAGTCTCTCAGTTCCAGTGACTCAGTCACAGCGCACAGTGCACGGAGCCCAAGAGTCCAACACCGAACCCAGCCGTTTTCAGTCCTGCGCAAGGCAGCGAGAAGCTCAGCCCTGGATTCAATACTTTTAATCAATGGACAGAGCCCTCTCAACGGCCAACAGAGGTACCGACACGCCATAAGCAGTAAGTGCAACAGTAAATAACTTTCATCCAGTTCTGTACGCATTCACGTAGACTGCTAGAGGTGCTATTATTTGATTCCTAACATCTGCAAATGGATAAACTTCTCTTATATATATTAGCATTAATCTTGTGTTCGAATTTCATAATTATAGGCCAACAGAAGCACATGTTTCATATTGGTAGGCCTATATGTCTACTAATAGCTACTTTCACAAAACACATGCAGCACCTTTGACAATTTCCTTTTATTATCAAGCAACTATAATTTGGCAGAAAGTGATGTCATTTACCTGTAGTAGTGATTCAGTGATTGTCGATTAGAGAGTGTAATCCAGAGCCTTCCATGAACTCAGCTGAGCATTTCAGTTGTCGATAATGACCAGAATAATAATTGCAACAATTAATGAGTCAATTAATTCATTTATTATTATTATTATTATTATTATTATTATTATTAGGCCTATTATTATTATTATTATTACTGAATTTTGTTTATGTAAATTCCTTTTCAAGAATATTGAATAATTGCGATTTATTAAAATATGTAACAACTTTAAAACTGAATTACAAAGTAAGTCATGTTTAGGAAAGGAGTATGCATCCTCTTGCATCCTCTTGTTTGAAATTAAGTGATACTGTTTTCTTTGGATAATTTCGCATAAATATGTATATAGGCTATTCGGCTAAAGCTATACAGTAACTATTTAATTGTCGAAATTCTCCGAAAATCATTTTGCCACAGACGTGTTGTCAATGTCTTAGTCTAGGACGACCGAGAGCGCCAAGTATTTAAAATATAAGTCATTTAAAAATATTTTAATAATTAAAAAAATACATTTGTAACTTTTTCAAAGCGATAGCGCTACGGGGCATTTTGGCATTTCCTTTTTTGAGGAAAACCTGTTTTCCTTCAATTCCAACGAGCTTATTAGGCCTCAAGTTTAGTTTAACACGTGTTTGACTTTTGTCTGCGGTCTCATCGCCCTCATGACTCTGTGTTTGTATGTATGTGTGTGTGTGTGTGTGTGTGTGTGTGTGTGTTTATTTATGTGATTGCTTAATTCACCTGTTCAAAGTTTTAAAGTATTCTGAGGCTTGATATTGAAATTTTGATGTAATGTACGTATTTTAATGTAATAATACAACTGAATTATATAGCAAAAATAATATGACTTATTCTGCTAAGTGCCTTCAGAAGCCTTAGAGTTGTTTAATTGCAAAACTTTAGTCTGTCTATTATTACCGGTGTGTTGCTGTTGTTCATGTTTGGTTAATTAATTAAGGTTTTACAGTATAACAGTATTTAAATATGCTACAATGCAAGTGCAGAGAAAATATTTCACAGATGATTCATGTTTTGTACAAATCTATTGCGTGTGTGTGTGTTTTAGCTACCTGCACGTTGTATAATAGCTATTCATTTAGTACATTAGGGTTAAATATGAGGAAGTAGAGGAGCAACAGCCTATTGCAAAAAGCTACCTGAAACAATAAAGAGAAACAGTGGACTATGTTTGAATCATTAGTTCTATGATAGTTTTATTCAACGTGCGGAGATTATTGACGTAAGTTTTCAATACAATGCTTTATATAGAAATAGCCAAATTACAAACGTTGTCAATTTAGGAGTGAAAACTAATACAGACAGATACACGCAACGTAAAATAATTCAGAATTAATCACCGAGACAACAATTGATTTGTAATTCCATCAGGTTGTTTCTAGATATTTTATAGTAACCTTGGGACGAAAGAAATCAAATATGTGCGACTTTTGCATGTAAGTAAATTGTCTGAATCATTTGGTCGCAGTATTATCAAAACTATACTCTTTTAAAGGAAAATATGTTATGGCATTGTTTTTTCTCTCCCATACGCAACATTTTTCTCCTTAAGTCTTTAAAGCTCGTGAAAATGAATCTTTCACATAAGGAGGATGGATGAAGTAAACCGAGAATTCTTTGCTTAAAGCAAAAAAAAAAAAAAAAAAAAAAATCTGACAAGAAATAAAGAAACTGAGTTAAGTATTGAATTCGCTATCCATCCGATGTAAAAAAACAAAAAAAAAAACAATACACATTAAATGGAACCACATTTGTAGGCCTGTTCTTATTATATATTGATCTATGAAGTAAACAGCTAAATTAAAAAATAAAACACACACACACACAAAGGCCGAGTGCACATTATTTTTTTGTATTATATTAGGCTACATTCGATATTTTTTCTCCCTGTCTTTAAAACTTTAAACCTTTTTGGCAAAGTATTTGAAGAGTCACTCACAAAATCATGCATGTGCAAGATAGTATAGCTCTATAGCTGCCATCAGTGTTTCTTTTTAAAATTATATTGCTCTCTCCATTATTCATTTGAACAAACTTGGCCCCCATAGGTAGCGCAATTTTTTTAATAATTTTTTTTTAGTCAAGAGGAAAATTAAAAACAAAAAGTTAATTAGTCTCTGTTACAGAAAGGTTCTAGAAGTCTCGGCGATTTTACAATAGACGGAAGCCTCTAAGGATTCTCTTTATATCAGAATGGATCAAATCCAGCATTAATTCACGGCAGGTTTTTTCCAGGCCTTACCTACTTACAGTTGTATCAGTAAACCGTGACTTAATGGGGGCGTTTTGGTTCAGCGTCAGAAATTCTTGACATATATTATATTCTATATGTTATAGCTACTAAAGATATATAATAGTCTATTTATGTAATATGTAATACTTTAGAGGCCCATAAGACACCTGTAGCTAGACCTTTCGTATTATGAAGTAAGAAAAGAGTTAAGACGGCTAAAACTGCTTAATTTTTGCAGTGATCCGAAATGTCTAGATAAAATAAGAGATTTAAAAATGAAGAGAAATGTCTCGATCCGGCTTTGACAGTGACAACTACCGGCTAATTAACGGTTAGTTGACAGTTTTGGACGCAGCGGAGCCTGCTACCCCTTCAGACATGACTAATTTTACAATATAGCATGGAAGTCTTTAGCGCTTTTATTTAACGGTTATTACATTATATACAAATAGCTTATTAAGGACATACATTTAAATTAAACACTAGCCTATTATATAAAGTACAATTCATAGAAGTTTTAGAAGTGTTCCCTGACATGTAAACTAAGATTTGGCCTAAATGGGTTCTGCAGTGCCCAGTGGCTTGGTGAACTGGTGTTCTGCCTTTTTTATATAATTAATGTTAATTCGCAGCACATAGCTGATTAAAGCCGAATAACTGTATCCACGCGACACTTAGTGACAAATTTCAAAACTTTTTTGAAACAGATCTCAGCTCATTATTAACAAAAAGATGACAATGCAAAAAGTTAAGAATTGTGGAATGTGTCTCTCTCTCTCTCTCTCTCTCTCTCTCTCTCTCTCTCTCTCTCTCACACTCTCTCTCTCTTATTTCAATTTTCAATTTAAAGTACTTAATTGGCATAATTTATTTACGTACAATATTGCCAAAAACATTATTAATACACAAAACAGATAATGACGATAAAATAATAATAATAATACTAATAATAAAACATTTATTTAAAAATGTTAATAAGAAATTATAAAAAGTTGTATAATAATAAAACTATCCCTCTCCCTTCCTCTCTCTCATTGTTTGTGTTTTGTTCTTTGTGTATTTGCTGAATATTATTTATTATATTTAAGCTATGCAAACTTTTCAGTACTACTATTACAACTAAGACTAATAATAAATAGTGATAAAATAATATATAATATAAAAAAATGCGAGTACAAAATGATGGGGTAGTATTACAGAGTTTTCTCATTTTTGTCTTGTTTACACATTCTTGTTTTAACTAGCTCTTTTGGGGCAATTGCTGTTTGATTTAGCTTAGTTGAGGACGTATTCAGTCATAAATATGTTTTAAAAATATTTATTTAATATAGCTTAAGTTAAAAAAGTTCCCCTGTGGTGTGTGCATCTAAAAAAAAGCTGTGTGGGAACATGGAACATTAATTTATTTGTGTCTGCTTTTGTGAAATGGTACACACACAGAGGTGCACAGTATATTTAATATGTATTTAACACTACATACCTAAATCCAGACCACAGCCACTGCCTTTTGCATTATTGGTTCAATATGTGTATGTGTGTGTGTGTGTGTGTGTGTGTGTGTGTGTGTGTGTGTGTGTGTGTGTGTGTGTGTTCAAGTGTGTTTTATAGCCCTGCTTAGTGTTGTCTACCATGTGTGATTTTTGTCAATGTGTGGTCCCTGGAAGTATCAGAGCTGTGAGCCTGCTCTGTGGTTTGTGTGTGTGTGAGGGTTTGTGTACAGTTGTTTTTCTGCGCTTTTGTCTATTTGTGAGATGGGGAGCAGGGAGGGAGAACATAAACAGCTGCTGCTTATCTTATATATATATATATATATATATATATATATATATATATATATATATATATATATATATATATATATATATATACTGTATATTCATTTATTCATCTTTAACTGTCTAAGATGTTTATTAGCCAACCAACTGTGTTCCCCCTCTTTTCATATCTAAATCTACACCTCCTTCACACGTCTAGTACATTTACATACTCACTCACATTTTGGCAACTGTATTGTTTCAGCAAAGTTCATTTTCTGTCGCACATTAATCAATAAAATGATATCCCAATAACACCAAAATTAGCTGTTTTTATTGTGCCTTAACTATGTATTCATACCAGTTGTACTACACTAGACATATGTATTATAAATATGTTCAAGGAAGTCCAAGTATTGAGTGTACTGTAATAATCTGTCTTGGTAACAGTTTCATCTGCCATCAAATTCATGGGTGATAAGGTGCTATTTATCTGTCCTTCCCTTCCAAACGCACACACCTGTGCTGGAGAGAGACAATGCGGGGGCCTTTAATACGTATCCCTAGACCATCTTCACCAGCTTTATCTATACCCTCACTGAGCCGATGCTTTAATAACCCTGCAATAAATGAGTATCACAGCCCTATTCCCTGGTCAAAAAGGTGAACGCCTTAGCATGTTGTCAACACAGAGATATACCACTGTATCACGACACAGCTTTATCTCATTGCGCATTTGCATTATGTCTCCATTAGTTGTTATTAACTGTTATTAAAATGTTTCTAATCTACTGTTTCCTTTTTGTCATTTGCTATTTTCCTGATGTCTTAAGCTATTGTTCCTTTCTCTCTCTGTTTTACCAACCTTCTGTTTGTTTTCTTAGTATCTCTTTTTCGCTCTCTCCACTGTGTATACTGACCGACAGTGTGAGCATAGTCAGATCAGTAGTGTTTTGTTTACTGCCCTCAGTTTCCTGTGTGTGGTAGAACTGGCAGAGGCCATTCTCAGTGCCAAAGAAAAGAGTGAAATGTGGAGAAAGAGGAAGGTTAGCGAGGGTAAGAGCAGAAAATGTATATTGCATGCTTAAGAGAGAGAGTCTCAGCAGTGTGGTCGTTGTAGTTTGGAAATTTGAGTCTCATGGGATCTGAGTTCTGTTCCACTCCCTCCTCTGGCTTCTCTCATCTACCACTAAAAATAACAGTCATTAGTTATGTTTGTAATGTGTGGCTGCAAGCGTTACAAATAAAAATTGAACTATGCATTTGGTAGTAAATACCTATAGGCACAACATTGAAATTGTAAGAATTGTGGAAGTTGTCAAGAGGGTGTATAAGTAGATTTTGGTTATAACACAGAAAACTGCAAATTTGATTTTGCTTTATTATAAGAAACATTATAATGACAGTTTTTTAGGAATCAAAATCTTGCTTTCAATTTATTTAAACGATCTTCACATTTTTATAGATTATTCTTGATAACGTGCACTGATTAGGCATTTATCTCTTTTGTGTAATCTTTCTGTCAGAGGGATAGCACTTAAACATGGCTAATAACACTGTTATGTTCAATTAAATTCAACAATGTACTGTAACTCCCCTGATGAATACATTCAGTTATGAATGACTTTCTACCATTTATGCTTTATGATATTCTAATGGTTCATACAACTTGTATGTATACTAAGAAATAAACAAGTAATTGTTTTCCCAGTCAGTCAGTTAAAAATAGATTACACTCTCTGTTAATAAGACATGAAAATGTAGTTATGACATTTTTTAAGTGCAGCAAAATCTGGTTGAATTTAAAATCCTGTAAATTCAGAATTTCTGAATTCTAAATTCTTAGATGAATCACATTGCTTTCCATGGGAAGTGCAAATCAATAAAATTTTCTCATCATTGAATGACATCAGTGTATTGCAGATGTGTCTGAAACAGAGTATCACACCTAGTGCAATTCTTAATCAGGCTTGTATTACTCTAGTAGGTGTCAAAAGACACAAAAGTTCACATTCGTTGCATAGCTAGTACCATCTTCATATGTAAGTGATGTGCAGAAACACTGGAGCTGGTTTTATCTCCCAATCAAATATCTGGAGTTAGGGCGGAGGAGGATCAGAGAGAAAGAAAGAGAGGGAGAGTTTGGCATAGAGATGGAAGAAGTGATTCAGGCAAGCTCTTGATTGGGAACGAAGGACTTATTAGAATCAGGCAGGTTTGAACCTGTGAAGCCCAGTAAATGGAGGAACAAAGACACCCCATGATGATGAACTAAGGCTGATAAAATATTTTAAGGGTTGAAAATACAGTAAAGTAATGGAGGGTGAAGTGAGGCAAGCAAAGGAAAAACTTGTATCGTCACTGATGGCAGAAATCTTTTAGCACAATAGTCATTGTGTCCATTTGCGGTTTCAGGCTTAAGAATTTTTGCTCAGTTCCATGCCTGTATCTAAAACATCCAAAGACACTTTTTGAGAAGAGATTTTATTTTGCCCCTGGGACTGCAAGTCTAATGGGCAAGCCCACATCGTAGATGAGCTGTTAATTAAAACCAGATCTGTTCACCTCATACAGCTGAAGTGGATCTCAATGATCTTACACTAAGTAGTGGGTTTTATCCGTTGTGCTTTAGGACTTGATCCTCTGCTGTTTGTGAGGTGCTGTGCTTTCAAACTTTGTGCCTGCTTTTTGATAGGACTTGAACATAAGCGGTTATACTTTTTAACAGATGCATGTACACTGGGGAAATGGTCCTAAGCCAACAGCTCATTGAATAAAAGGTTTTTTAACTATTCTTTTTCCAAACTGAGTTTTATGTGCTGCGTTCTACATTTCACCACAGTTTCCTGGTGAAATTAACACTAGAGGCGCTACAACAACTGTGCGTTTTATTCACTTGCACACAAATCACAAGTACAATGGCTGATTATGACTTCATAAACACTTTGTTTTCGTTCTGTCTGAATCAGAATCAGGATGAGCTTTCTTACCAAGTAAGCTTGCACACACAAGGAATTTTTCATGGTGACAGAAATTTCCAGTGCAAATGCAACCATACATACATGCACACAAACACATACATTTAAACATATAGTGATATTAAAAAAAGGATATAACAGATGAAAATATACAATAGAGTAATACTGTTGTTAGAATATTTTATATACAGATGTACAGTTATGTGCAGGTGATGTAATGTATTGAAGAATAGGTAGGATATGTTAAAGAATATAAATGAAACATGGATATAAGTAGGAAGATATGGAATGCATATTGCACATGGTTGTATTGACAGATGGAAAGTATTTTGGGGCAGTTTTAACTGTTCATGAGGAGGATGGCCTGAGGGAAATTATTTTTCCTGTGCCTGGCTGTTCTGGAGCTCAGTGCTCTGTCAAGCTGGCCAGAGGGCAACAGTTCGAAAAGGAGGTGTGTTGGGTGAATGGGGTCAAGTGTGATTTTACTCACACACTGCTATTTTATGACATAGAAAAATTTTGCTCTAAGGCAGAATTTGAAAACGATAAATTTTTATGCTTGTATTACAGACCCACCCGCATTTACACACTTATTCCAATTTGATTAGCTTCCACGGTAACTCACCTGATAGAGTGTTGGTCTTATTCCTAAAATTGTGATTCGAGGTGAGTCAAGCACACAAGCTAACACATGAGCCGAAAGCTAAACAAAATGGCTTCGTTGCTTCAGAAAATTTGTTTTTCTTGTCACATTTGCTTTTATTGATTATATTTATGTGTTGATTTACAGCAGTGTTTCCCAACCCTGTTCCTGGAGGCCCCCAAACACTGCACATTTTGCATATCTCCCTTTTCTGACACAGCCAATTCAGGTCTTGGAGTCTCCACTAACAAGCTTATGAGTTGAAACGGGTGTGTTTGATTAGGGAAATTTCCAAAATGTGTAATGTTGGGGGGCCTCCAGCAACAGGGTTGGTAACCATTGGTTTCAGAGTAAGGATGTCTGTTTTATTTACCTCTCATTTGTTTTTAAACATTATTGATTAGGTTTAGGTTAAAGCTTTAGGTTATGGAGGCACCTTTTACTCATTATCCATTCACCTTAAAAAAAACCCTCGTCTGATTAAGACACCATTTCCCTTGAATTTGGTGCCCCTTGTTGGACATTTCACTGGGAATCTGCAGCAAAATGTGTAATGAAGCATTTAATTTATTTTTGCAAAAATGTTGCTACGGTCACGTCATTTTCATGTGATCAGCTGCTAACAGCAGTTTTAATTGGAATGCTTGGTTTAATGGGTGCTATTAATTTTGTATATATATATATATATATATATATATATATATATATATATATACAGTGGGTACGGAAAGTATTCAGACCTCCTTAAATTTTTCACTCATTGCAGCCATTTGCTAAAATCATATAAGTTCATTTTTTTTTTCCTCATTATTGTACACACAGCACCCCATATTGACAGAAAAACACAGAATTGTTGACATTTTTGCACATTTATTAAAAAAGAAAAACTGAAATATCACATAGTCCTAAGTATTCAGACCCTTTGCTGTGACACTCATATATTTAACTCAGGTCAGAGACAGAATTGTGGCAAGGCACAGATCTGGCCAAGGTTACAAAAAAATTTCTGCTGCCCTTAAGGTTCATAAGAGCACAGTGGCCTCCATAATCCTTAAATGGAAGATGTTTGGGATGACCAGAACCCTTCCTAGAGCTGGCCGTCCGGCCAAACTGAGCTATCGGGGGAGAAGAGCCTTGGTGAGAGAGGTAAAGAAGAACCCAAAGATCACTGTGGCTGAGCTCCAGAGATGCAGTCGGGAGATGGGAGAAAGTTGTAGTAAGTCAACCATCACTGCAGCCATCCACCAGTCGGGGCTTTATGGCAGAGTGGCCCGATGGAAGCCTATCCTCAGTACAAGACACATGAAAGCTCGCATGGAGTTTGCTAAAAAACACCTGAAAGACTCCAAGATGGTGATAAATAAGATTCTCTGGTCTGATGAGACCAAGATAGAACTTTTTGGCCTTAAATCTAAGCGGTATGTGTGGAGAAAACCAGGCACTGCTCATCACCTGTCCAATACAGTCTCAACAGTGAAGCATGGTGGTGGCAGCATCATTGCTGTGGGGGTGTTTTTCAGCTGCAGGGACAGGACGACTGGTTGCAATTGAGGGAAAGATGAATGCGGCCAAGTACAGGGATATCCTGGACAAAAACCTTCTCCAGAGTGCTCTGGACCTCAGACTGGGCCGAAGGTTCACCTTCCAACATGACAATGACCCTAAGCACACCGCTAAAATAACGAAGGAGTGGCACAACAACTCTGTGACTGTTCTTGAATGGCCCAGCCAGAGCCCTGACTTAAACCCAATTGAGCATCTCTGGAGAGACCTGAAAATGGCTGTCCACCAACGTTTACCATCCAACCTGACAGAACTGGAGAGGATCTGCAAGGAGGAATGGCAGAGGATACCCAAATCCAGATGTGAAAAACTTGTTGCATCTTTCCCAAAAAGACTCATGGCTGTATTAGATCAAAAGGGTGCTTCTACTAAATACTGAACAAAGGGTCTGAATACTTAGGACCATGTGATATTTCAGTTTTTCTTTTTTAATAAACGTGCACAAATGTCAACAATTCTGTGTTTTTCTGTCAATATGAGGTGCTGTGTGTACAATAATGAGGAAAAAAAATGAACTTAAATGATTTTAGCAAATGGCTGCAATATAACAAAGAGTGAAAAATGTAAGGGGGTCTGAATACTTTCCGTACCCACTGTATATATATGTCCTTGTTATGTTCATTTTCTTCACCTGTTCCTCATGTGCTGTTCCTTGCCTATATATTGTGCCCTCTTCCCTCTTGTATTTGGCATATTATTTTGTTACTAGTCATTGTGTTCCTGTTCCTGTCTTGTTCCTGTTCCCTGTCGGTCTTAGTTATTATCCTTATTCTAGTTTATGTTTAGATTGTTTCCCTCCCCCATGAGAGTTTTGTGTTGTCAGTTGTTTTATTAAAATTATTTTTATTTTCACTCATTCCTGCATTTGGGTCCTCATTCCTGACACATTCCGTAATATCATGATCTGATCATCATGGACCCAGCAGAAGTTAGTTTTTCTTTTTGTCCATAACTTTCCACACGACGCAGAGCCAAGCAGGCCAGGAAACACTTCCGACACTGGCAGGAGGACAAGTTGGTGAAGAGGTATGCGTTGAATGTTTTGATGCTGTCCTCGGGTCTGGGTCATGGTCAGGCTAGCCTTATGCAATTGTTTAGGGCTGGTCTGAATGATCCCATTAGGGCTTGTGTCCCAGAGATGGGTGAAGTGGGAAGTCTTACCGCTACAATCAAGTTTGACTTGAAAAGGGAGGAGTTTATCTCAGTCTGTGCATCAGAGGACTTCCTTCCTTCCTTCATTCCAGCCAGCCACAGAGGCAGTTCCCCTGTTGCTGCCAGCTCTCCCGACCACGGCGGCCGTTGAGTTCCCTGAGGCAGTCGACAAGCTCTGTCCAGTTCCCTGTGGCAGTCAACGAGCCTGTCCTGTTCCCTGTGGCCATCTCCGTGTCCGTCCAGTTCCCTGGGGTTGTCAACAAACCCGTCCAGTTCCCTGTGGCCATCAACAAGCCTGTCCTGTTCCCTGTGGTCATTGACAAGCCCGTCCAATTCCCTGTGGTTATTGAGTCTGTCCAGTTCCCTGAGGCTGTTGACAAGCCCGACCAGTTCCCTGTGGTAATTGAGTTTGTCCAGTCTCCTGTGACCATTGAGGAGCCTGTCCAGTCCCCTGTGGACTTCGACGATCTTGGCCAGTCCCCTGTGGCCGTCGACGATCCTGTCCAGTCCCCTGTGACAATCAACGATTCTGTCCAGTCATCAGCAGTTACCATCCAGTCCAGCGGAGGAGCCTGCTGCTATTTCCACCCACAGGAGGAGGAGAAAGAGGAGGAGGTCCCTACATCACAGTTTGCTGCAGCGTTCCAGAAGGGGTCCAAGCCTGCTGCAGCTGCAACCCAGCCTGACCCTTTGCCTGTGGCTGTCCAGTCTGAACCTTTTCCAGTGGCCGCCCACGTCCAGTCAGACCACTATCCAGTGGCCTCCCACATCCAGTTAGACTGGCAAGTCACACGCCTTGTCAGAAACCTGCCCTGCAGCCATCTATGTCCAGTCTAACACTGTCCAGTTCTCAGTGGCCACCAATGCCGTCTGACCCTGTCCAACTCTCAGCATCCGCAACTGACCTCACCATCTGCCCAGAGGCCGTCATCCAGCTGTATACGAATCCCAGTAACCAGCACCCATCAGACACCAGAGACTAGTGTGTTGCTCAGTTCAGTGGCCAACACTCATGATTCTGTTCTGTCTGCCTTTTGATCTATGTTTGTTTTCTGTTTATGTGTGTGTGTCATGTGTATGTGTAATTGGCTATGTCTGTGTTTCTGTTAGCCGTGTGCATCCCTGTCCCTGCCTCCTCGTTACCCTTGACACTCTCCCTTGTTTAGTCCTTGTTATGTTAATTACCTTCACCTGTTCCTCATGTGCCTTGCCTATATATTGTGCCCTCTTCCCTCTTGTATTTGTCAAATCGTTTTGTGAGTTTTGTTCAGTGGCTAATTCTCAGGGCCAGCAAAGGCTTCTCTGCTTGTCTAACATGCCAAATAAATAAATATCACCTTTTTTCCTATGTTTTTTAACCGCTATACACTCTTACTTAATCTACAAACAGATAGAGAAAAATCCAGTCAGAATTTATTCCTTGATGCTTACAAGCAAAGTGTGACAACTGTTTCACAAATCGCATCCCCAAAGCAGCACGTGAGTTTCAGCTCCACCCATTCATACCTTCAGAATTTACACAGAATCCATGTGAATCCAGAATCCAATGCATCTTTAAGTCAGAATTACAGCTTCTCGAAACTTCTAACTTCTTACAAAGGCTTGTGCAGAAATTCTCAACTCAGATTTTGCTAAGATGCAGGTGCATGAACACAAACATGTGGGTACTTAGGGAGATGTACACAAGTGAAAAACATTCACTTTATTAAGTCATATCGATAAATGAGTTTGTTTCCACGTTACATGATATTAAAGCTTGTCTAATCAACGCCTGCAGAAACAGGTGTGTAAAACATGGTAAATTATAATCTCTTTTGATAATCATACAACTGAAGCACAAATGCTAGCACTGAAGCATTGTTTGTCAGTTGGGTTGCTAGAAGACATCTCTAATGACAGTCAAACCCCTGCTAAGCTAATGTGAGCATTGCAGTTTTGTTTCCTTAAACATCATCTTCCGAATATCAGAGAATGGAATGCATTTATGGTTGGAGATATCAAGTAGGAATATCCCACATCCAACTTCAATGGAATGCAGCATAAACGAGTACCCTGACGAAACGAAATGTATTGCAAGCAACATTTAAATCGCAAATATTATTGCTTGAGCATTAAGTGCTGTTTACATTTCTGGCTTTCGTGCGTGGACGTGTTTGTAAAAAGTCAATTGGTAATATTAGTTAGCTGCGATATAATGTATGATGCCCAAAGGCATAGGGTGTCTTATTCATTGTGAAACTGTGTTTTATGAATCACACTGAAGGCCTAGACTTTAAATGCACAGCCCACCACTGGTTTTGTTACTAGTCATTCTGTTCCTGTTCCTATCTTTTCCTGTTCCTGGTCGGTCTTTGTTATTATCCTTGTACTAGTTTACGTTTTCATTTGTTTTCTCTCCCCATGAGCATTTTGTATTGAATGTAATATTTTACGTTTTAATAAAAAAAAGGTTTTTCACTCATTCCTGCATTTGGGTCCTCATTCCTGACACATTCTGTGACAGTATATCTATTACTGTAGTGTGTCGTTCACACTTGAGATCGATTAAATTCAAAGGCTCTTTAAACCGAAAAAGTGTTTGTGTACAGTTTGGATCATAAGTTTGTGTCCCCTAAGCAGCACTCTAACACATATCCTTCTACCCAAATGCCCTTAAAGTATTTCTCCTTCCACTCACTTGTTAAACTCTAAAGAATTCAGACACTTGCTTTCTGGACCCAAGCTAGTTTTCTAATCACAGAGTCTAATGATTTTAATTTATTATTCATTTAGAAAATTTTGCCTCAGCTTGTAATCCTCTTTGACTTTTTTGTTCTGTGATGGTGTTTTTCTTGTCAAGGCCTGAGAAAGGATGAGTGATGTTTTTTGCATAACCACAGGGAGGAGGATCTATGTTTTAGACTCATCACAGTCCCTCTGTATTAAATGAAATGCAAATCAAAGCATTCCTTTAGGCTTGTGGGGAGTATGTCCACAGTCTTTAACTTTTGGTATGGACTCAATACTGCCTGGCACTGACTCTGATGGACATTACTAATATTAGGTTTTTTCTGGAAAACAAAGACCTCTGGAAACTGTCCCCAATGGAGATTCTGGCTCAGAGAAATATGTACACACATTCACATGTATTGGGCAGTATTATATTTGCACACAAATGCACTTTATTAGAAACACCTGTATACCTACTTATTCATGTAATTATCTAGTCAGCCAACCATGTGGCAGAAGTACAGCGCATAAAACCATTCAGATATGGGTCAAGAGCTTCATTTAATGATCACATCAACCATCAGAATGGGAAAAAAATAGATCTCAGTGATTTTGATCATGTCATGATTGTTGGTGCCAGACGGCCTGGTTTGAGTATTTCTTTTAATTCTAGGATTTTCACACAGAACAGTCTCTAGAAATTCTTCTAGAAATGGTTCCAAAAACAAGTGAGCGGCAGTTCTGCAGAACGAAATGCCTTGTTGGTGAGAGAGGTCAACAGAATATCACCAGACTGGTTTGAGCTGACATAAAGGCTATAGTAACTCCGATAACCACTTTGTACAATTGTAGTGAGCTGAATAGCATCTCAGAATGCACAACATGTCGAACCTTGAGGCAGATGGGCTGTAACAGCAGAAGACCATGTTGGACACTTTATTAGGACCATAGTGTTCCTAATTAAGTGTTCAGTAAGTGTAATTACGATTACTTTGTTAGTGACTTAATAATTAATAAAAAATATTTTTTTCATATTCTTCATATAGTATATTTATATGTATATAAAAGTAAATATATATAAAAAAAATATATATATATATATTAAAAGTTCTGGCATTTTGGCTACACATGCTGCACACAGATACACGTGTACTATCTTAATGAGTACATCCCATAGACTTAAATATTTTATTATAAAGCTAATTACAATTACTATAGACTAACCATAATAAAAAACCTCTAGCATTTTCCCTCCAAATTTTGTCATATTTAGCTCACTTCTGGAGACAAGTTTGTCTCCAAACTATAGCTAAGTAAACCCACACACACACACGTACACGCACGCTCACACTAGTTTACATTCCCCACAGACTCTGGTGAAGAACGAGACACTGAGTCTCAGCTTTTCTGTTTGCTGATAGCGATGATAAGATCCTCTTAAACAATCTCATGTATTTTGGGGCACAGTCTTGAGTTTGATGTCTGTGTGTTGTCTACTAGCCACAGCGTTTTAGTTTCTGTTTATGTCAAGTCATGGGGAATCCTCTGACTTGGGAGAGAAGTTTCCTTGTAAAAAAAAAAAGCTCCTTAAAGAATGCTAATGGAATTTCTATCGTAATTTGGAAAAAATCTGAAAAGGATCAAATTACAACCCTCTATGTATGAATGAAGAATCAAATAAGATCCCACTGGATAAACTGTCAGTGTCAACGCTACTATGTCTTTGTTTGAAAAGGCATTCAGTTTAGACCTCTCATCCACACTGGAAAGATGTTTGCCTCCACCAAAAACTGAGACATACGAAACACTCTCCATAACCGCATACTTTGGAAAATTATGTTAGGAAACTAAAAATTGATAAGTGTGGACATGGCTTGAAACTCAAATTCAAATTATAATTGAAAACATTTTCAGTAGATTTATGTTTTCTTTTCTTTTTTTTTAGTTTACCAATAAGATTTTTGTCCATTCTCATTTTATCTTTAGGATATGTTCCAAATTATTATTCTTTTTTAGTTTAGATATGCCATTAACCATCTATTAGCATTCCTTTGGAATGTTTTGAATATCATGATCATGGTGAGAGCGTGTGGATAAGACTAGGATTGTTTGTTGTTTTGCACCTTCTTACAATTAAGCCTCACAGGGTGACAGAACAAGCTGAATATACAGCTAGATTATTCCTTTTAATTTTATACTATGATATTTTTATTTTACTCTGATATTTGCTGTGGAAACCAGTTCTATTAAACACCATGTCTTTTAAAAATGTTCCATCTATCTATCTATCTCTCTTTCTTTATGTCTTCCTTTCCCTCACTCTCTTGCTCATTCCACTCTCATTTTTTGTTATTGTTGTATATACAGTTTATGATGTTCAACGAAAAAGCATGTACTTTGATGTTGATTGTGTTTTTGACAGCTCTCTCTACCTCACTCAGGTCCATATCCTCTGGCTGGTGTTCCCCCTGTGGTGTGGAGGGGGATGGAGCGATGTGGAGGAGAGAGCCCTCATTTGCGGGAGAGCCCAGAGCGACGCGGGAGCAGCAGTCCTGATATTGGTGGTCCCCCACAAAAAATAGGCCGTCTGGAACTTAACGGCAGTCCAACCGGACACCACAGTCGCCACAACGGGGCCCATCAAAGACCCCTCGGAGGTAAGACACTCACTTTATGAACCCACTTCTGTCCCTAAATGTAAATATATATATAGACAGATAGATAGATAGATAGATAGATAGATAGATAGATAGATAGATAGATAGATAGATAGAGAGATACAATGTATATATTTTTTTGCGCATTGGACTCTTATTAATTACATGGTAGAGAAAGATGGAAATTTAGGGGGTTAAAGAGAGGATCAGGACATGTTGCAAGCCAGGCACAAACCTACATCAACCACATGAGCATCAAAAATGTGTGTGGTGTCCTCCATCAGTATTTTCATAATACTACATGAAATGTCCTTGACAATATGGGGGCCCCCGTAGTTTGCCTATAGGGAGTTCCGACACTACACTGATGTTAAGCAGTACATAACAGCTCCAACAAATATAGGCTGGGTTTCCCGATGCACTAAGAAGAATGTTAGTAGCACTTATAAGTAGTATTTAATTTCTTAAGCATGTTTCCCAAAAAAATTGTTATCTAAGTTATCTAACTGTTCATATGTCCATTAAGTGCAACGTAAACGTATCTTTCTTGCATCTTTTACAGTTTATCAGAGACAAAGGGACATTTAGTTACTACTGCTACTGTAAACTGTTTCAGAGGATAAAAAAGTGTTGAAAAAGAATTGCATTGAAATCAGTCTTCTCAGTCTGCGCATGTGACGTGATAGGTCTAAATTTACAAGACACATAATTAAGCAATATCACACTCGCAATAGTGAGATATGGCCCTACATCAGCACTGCTGTGTTTCGGTTGCAGGCTGAGTGTTGGAGGTAATCACAGCAGTGCTGATTTAGGGCCATGTAGCACGATTGCGAGTGTGATATTGCTTATATACAACAACAACAAAATTAAGAAAAAATGTAATACGATCATAAAAAATGCATTTGTGTATGGAACTACTTTCTTATGCAACGGATCAGAATCTGCCATTGTTGGTTCAAACCAAATAATACGTCCAAGCCTCCGTTAGTAATTAAAAAATGTTGCTTCAGAAACAGTATCACGGCTTGTGCTGTTTCTAATAAGTTATTGGATAAACAAGGGTGTATGTGTGTGTGTGTGTGAGAGAGAGAGAGAGAGAGAGAGAGAGAGAGAGAGTGTGCGATCACCTGTTGCCACACCCAAGCAGAGATGCTGTCAGATTTCTCAGTGGAAAAATAGCCATCCAAGCGGGGGTATTTCTCCCTATTTCACAGTAACCGGTGCACAAAAGTCTTTCTCTTTAGAAACCGCAATATTCTCTGCCATTTTAAACAGAACATCTTCTCCAATGTGGAAAGTCCAGTAAGAGGTAAGTGCCTTGAGTTGTAATTAATCAGTCTGTTGTGTTTCTGCTGTGATGAGCCTTAATGCTGAAGTTGTTAGTTTAAAACCGTTTAAAGCTATTTTCTAGCTTTAGTAATGTAGTAGTAATACAAGCGATCACGGAGTGCTGTTGTATGTAAAAACTTGCTGACATGCATTCACTTCAAGTCACCAAACTGGCTCATATTACACACAAAAATTATCTTTTTCCTCCACCTGCTGGCTGTTATAGGTAACGTAAACAAATACTATTTCATTTTAATCTTTTATTGGCCTTCTTTGATAATCATAACAAAATGGCAATAGAAAGGGGGATATTTTCTTATTAAACAGATTTATTAAGAAGGCATATGTGAGTAATGTGACCCTGCAGTTTAAAACTTAAATAAATAGGCCTAAATAAATAATTCAAATATTTTTAACAAAGGAGAATAGAGTGAGAGTGCAATGAGCGACTTCAACCAGGGCAGCCAACTGCTATTTAATGTCAGAGGGTATGAATGATTCCTCCAGCCTGGCCTGCAAGAATTTTCTCAGGTCATGAATGTGTAAAGCCACTTCTGTGGCTGATAAGTGGTTATGCTGTACAATCTCCAGTGCATGGTTAAAAGTGGCTGTTTGCTTGAGTGAGAAGCCAATCCAAAGTTTAGTGCAAGGATCGTTGGAAATGTCTTTAAGAAACTTTGGGCCTTTTTTCTTGAGAAAGAAATTATGCATGCAGACCATTGAAAAGGTGTAGTATTCTTTCAGGAGTTGGACCAAGAGAGAGGAAACGTGTATTGCCATGCTGCAGTAATTTCTGATAGTCCAGCTCACAAAAGTGAGTACGTTGCATATGACAGCTTCATATCTGGTGCGGGCAGAAGAACATTTTAGATCATACAATTTCTTCATCAGTTTTACAGTGCAGTCAGCCAACCGAAAACTATGACCGGGCACAACAGAATGTTAAGCTCTGAACATTGCTTCCCAAAAAAATCACTAACACTTGGTGTGGCACACTTTTAGCAGCATCCACATGCTTTTTTGTATGAACATGCCAGAGTGGCCTCCATGGGCGATGGAAAAGCAAGCTCCACAAATGTCACCCCTCACTTTACTATGCTCTGTCTGTGACTCCTTTTTTAGAAATTGTATCTCTTTTTGAAGATCCTCATTTAATGTGCATGCACACTTCCTTGTCATTTTTCCAGCTGCAATTTCATGTGTGCTCTTTCAAACTGACTCTTCAATCAGTTTACTAACCACTTTTCAATAAGGTTCCATTTGTTTACATTAGTTAACATGAACCAATAATAAACAATACTTTTACAACATTAATTATTCTTGGTTGATGTTAATTTCAACATTTTAAAATCACAAGTTGTATATGTTAATATTAATAAATGAACCATGAACTAACATTGAACACTTATACTTATAAAATAGCATTAACAAAGATTAATAAATGGTATAACAAATATATTGTTCATTGTAAGATCATGATACCTAATGCATTAATGTTAAAAAAATGTAACATTTTTGTAAAGTGTTACTCAAATTGCATGTTTCATAATTGCAGGAAGGCTACAAATATACACAGTGTGCCATGCCTAAAACTCTAACCAGACAATCTATTAATATTTAGATAGGTATATGAGTAGTTTCATATTGATTTCCATCATTTTAATCCTGTTCTGTGTGCATCTGTTCAGTTTCCATTCAAAGAAACAAACATATAGGCTATGTGAGAGTTCCTTATGATTTGCATTGCTTGCATTCACATTACATCTTACCAAAGTCATTATTATACACATTACGGTCTTACCAAAGTCATCATTATTGCTTTAATTAAATTAAGTAATTGTTAATAGCATTTGATGCCTCTACAAGGTTACATACAATTTCCATGTTTGTTATTTCCACATTATTTTCATTTTGAGAAGACAAACTCCTGGACCCATTGGCCAAAGTTTCAGCACCATTGGCCGGACAGCTCCCTTAACGAAACACTTAAGTTCAACTTTATAACGAGCAATCTACGTGCTAGTTTGGGAAATATACATTACTCCATTGATAGCAAATGAGAAATGTTGGTTAAAATTATCATAATAGCTTAAGTTACAACGTTATCAGAGAAACTCAGCTCTTGTCATTTTTAATAATTGATTTAAAGCGTTCATCTAAAATTGAAAGGAATTAGCTACAAATTCAGAAGGATAAATCCAGAAGAACCAGTAATCCTCCTGAGCCTTTATATTCTCAGTTTAAAAAATTAATCAGTTAATTATTTT